>NC_084850.1:91854720-92454720 GCF_033115175.1 Lepus europaeus | reverse complement strand
GGCGCGGGTTGTCGCGGGCTGGCTAGGAGGGCTGGGATGGAGCGAACGAACGAGCCCCAGCGCCCCCTTCGCCTCCCCTCCTCCACAGCCCTATAGCCCAATCCCCTCCGCCCCGGACCTCGCCTTCAGTCAGGTTGTTCCATGCCAGCCAGCAGCCTCTGCCTCTCCGCCCTGCTGCTCCCGGAGGTGGGGGGGGGGGGTGCTTGGCCAGGAAAGGAGCTCGAGGGGGCGGGGAGGGTCCCAATGGGCTGCGTTTGTCCCCCACTAAGGCTTGATAACTGGGGGTTGAGGTGCAGGGAGAGGATGGCGAGGAATAACCTCCGCCTGGGAGAAGCAGCTGCCACCTCTCCCTGCTT
Source organism: Lepus europaeus (assembly GCF_033115175.1). Lineage (NCBI taxonomy): Eukaryota > Metazoa > Chordata > Mammalia > Lagomorpha > Leporidae > Lepus > Lepus europaeus. Next base: position 92,454,364 of record NC_084850.1, on the reverse strand, counting down.
CCCCGCTGCGCTGGAGTTAGATGCTGTTTATTGTGGGGCTTCCCAATTCTGTCGAGTCAGCGGAAAGTCCTCTCCAAAGTTGCAAGAGGTGTTGGGCCAATCTTTGGAATAATAAGATCCTGCCCCGGTGGAGTCTCGCCAGCACTCATACTGCCCTGCCCCCATCCCTCCTTCTGCATACTCCCTGGGGTCTCCTGTTTTCTTTTGGGGCTTTCATCTGCATTATTCACTTCTCAGAACAACCCTATGAATGCAGGAAAAGGTATCTCTATTTTACATATAAATAAATGGAGATTTGGAAGACAGAAAGGATCTAAAAAAAAAAAAAAAAGATGAAGCCTGGACTTCACCCTCTGTAGCTTTCCAAGCTTCTTTCTGCATACTTGAGCTCTCTCTCTCTCTCTTTCTCTTTCTCTCTCTCTCTCTCCCTATCTCTCTCCATACACACACCCACACTCCAGGTTTCTCCCTAAATACCCTCAGGAACATGAAAGGTAGCTTGGTGATGGATGAATTTTCCATTTGCTTATTTTGCTGAGAATGAGTCAAATGTACATCAGCAAAACAGGTAAACGGAGAAACCGCCCACCTCTTCGTGATGCTCCCAAATCCAAGGCAACCCAGGCTGGCACCATTGTATCTGCTGAGAGTTGATGTTGTCAATCACATTCACACCCATTGTTGTCTCATATAATCTCCTGATAACTCTTGTGGGGTGGACACAAGAGTTATTAATTAATTAATATGGAATGTTAATTACTCACTGTCCACTCTGCCTGTCAAAAAAAAAAAAAAAGAATTACTCCCTATTATAGACAAGAACACTGAAGCCCAGAGATTGAAAGACATTAGCCCAAAGTAGCACAAACAAGTCAAGAATCCGAGCTCCTCACAGGACAGGTCAGGCAAGAATGGAATTGCAAAACCAAAGATTGCAATTGCAGCAAGACTGAAATAAAGTATGATATCAAAAGAAGTTCCTAGAAGAAATAGGTAAGAAGACATCACTGGCATGCTACATAACACAACCTTATTGTCTTCTTTTTCTTAACACACCCTCCCCACTTCATTCAAGCTATTTGTTTTGGCTAGACAGAGTTAGCCAAAGATCAAAGCAGTTATCATGATGAGTACCCAGTCACAGGAGGTGTACAGGCAGGAGCTGAATGGACCTCTGACAAGGGATTCCCAAATCAAATGGGACCCTGGCCTGGGGTGATCTTTCAACTTCCTCTCCAGTCGGGTAGTCTGGAACTCAGTGACTTTACAATGTTCTCCCTTTCCCACCTATGTACCTTCTCTCATGCTGAGTATTTTGATGTACCTCCCCTGATAATCAACCAAAACTGTCAAGAATCTTTGAAAGGCAGAGTAACAGAGAGGGAGAGAGGGAGGGGAAGGAGGGAGGGAAGGAGGGAAGAAGAGAGAGAATAGAGATAGATATCTTCCATCTGCTGGTTCACTCCCCAAATGTCTATAACAGCCAGGGCTGGGCCAGGCCAAATCCAGGAATCAGGACCTCCATCCAGGTCTCCCATGTGTGTGGCAGGGGCACAAGCACTTCAGCCATCTTCCAGTGCCTTCCCAGGTGCACTAGCAGGGAGCCAGATCAGATGCAGAGCATCCAGGACTCTAGCTGGCACTCTGATATGGGATGCCAGGGTCACAAGTGGCAGCTTAATCTGCTGTGCCACAACATCAGCCCCTGTCAGGAACCTAAGATCTAGCACTGGACACACCACCTTTAGGAAGCTTTCCAGGAATACCTACAGGCCCTGGTTTTATCATCTAATCCCTATAATACCACCATTTAGCTTTCTCACAGTGGAAAATGATCTTTTTTCACTTCCTAGTTGTTACAGGCTGACTTGTGTCCTCCCCAAACTCATATTTTGAAGTCTTTTTTTAAAAAGATTGATTTATTTATTTAAAAGTCAGAGATAGAGAGAGACAAAGAGAGATAGATCTACCATCTGCTGGTTCACTCCCCAAGTGGCCACAATAGCCAGGTCTGACCCAGACTTAAGACAGGAGCCAGGAGCTTCATCCAGGTCTCCCACATGGGTGGCAGGGTCTCAAACACTTGGGCCATCTTTTGCTGCTTTTTTCCCATTATCAGGGAGCTGGATCGGAAGTGGAGTAGCTGGGACATGAACCTGTGCACATATGGGATGCTAGCATTTTAGGTTGTGGCTTTACCTGCTACACCAAAATGCCAGCCTTCATGTATTGAAGTCTTAATCCCTAGTACCCCAGAATGTGTCCAAATCTGGATATATGGTCTCTAAAAAGGTAATCAAGTGAAAATAAGGTCATTAGAGTCATTATCCAATCTGATGAGTGTCCTCATAAGACAAAGATATGTAAATAGAGCCAATTCCAGAGGGAAGACCATGTGAAGAGTCAGGGAGAAGACAGTCGTCTACAAATCAAGAAGAGAAGCCTCTGAGGAAAACAACCCTGCTGATACCTTGATCTCTGATTTTTAGCCTCCAGGACTGTGGTAACACAAGATAAATGGCTGTTGTTTAAGCCACCCTAACTGTGTACTTTGTTACGGCATCCCTATCAAACTTACACACTGGCCACATGCACAGTTTTCTATTTCCTGTCATTTAAATAGAAGTGTGAAGATTTTATTTTTGAATGTAGTGACAATGAATTACTCACCTTGATATCTTCTACAATGGTGACTGGCACATAGGTGACATCCATTCATTCAATAGTATTTTTGAGCCCTGATGTGCCCAGCATTGACAGATGCACAGAATGTAACAAAACGTTTCTTATAGACCTTACAATGTAGTTGGAGTAGAAGAGAAATAGATAATAAATAGGAACACAGACAAGGTAATTAGAGATTACAATTTATGCTCTGAAGGGTATAAATCAACGTATGTGATGTGAGTAGTCTTGGGATTATAGAAAATGTATACAGCATTCAGAAAAACGGGAACTACCCTAGGTCTTTTAAATTGCAAGCATTAATACGGGGAATATATCATACCTACAGTGCTAAGAAGCCAAATGGTGGATGTTAATACAATCCAGCATTTGGCAATTACAAAAAACTTCTCCTGCTCCCAGGGATGAATGGATAATGGAAGATGGTAATGTTACTTGAACTTAGAAAGAGGATCTGCCATATAGAAGCTAACAGCATGGAATGGGCAACCTGAATGGAGGGAGTTGTGGAATGGAAGCTGGAGCCATTGAGAAATATGATTACCACCCGAAAATATCATTCTGAAGCAGGAAGTGGAGGAAATAACATGGCTTCTCTTTTCTTCCTGCCTCCCAACATCCTGCATGTGCCTCCTATTGGACAAAAAGAAGATAGAAAGCAAGGGAGACTGAGAAATGCAGTTTTCAGAAGACTAGAAAATAGTCCTGAAAGTAAACAGGCCAATGTTATATTAAGTTAGAAACTTTCACAGAAGAATGAGTGCTGATCCCAGAGGCAAAGACAGAGTGTTGAATCCAGTATGTCTTCAGCACTTGTTTGCCTAGAACCATGTGAGCAGTTAGAGGCAGTGTAACTGCTAGATAAGGTTATAATCTCTGAAGCCAAAACTGTTTGGATTCAGTTATCAGCTGTGACACTTAAATGGACACATTATTTGATATCCTGCACCTCAACAGTTTCTTTATCTATGAATAGGGTTAACAAGATTGTTATGAAGATTTGATGAATTCATCCAAGGAAAGCATTTAGCACAAGGCCTGGCAATCAGCAAGAACTCAGGACAGGACAACAGAAATCTGAAAAAGTGGTATCAAAATCTCTTTGTTTCAGAAGTAGATTTGGTACCTAACCTCACACCAACTCACAGTGGGCAAAGGCCAAATGTGCATTTTGTTGCTGGCAGGATAAGGAAATAGACAGTTTTAGCTGTGTTCCCAGTATCATTCATTTCCTTTGAGTCCGCAATGACTAAGGGAACCCAGAGACAGGCTTCTTGGGGCAAAGGCATCTGTCCAAGCTGGCCCCTACCTGCTGTGCCTGTGGGCAAAAGCTGAGTCAAAAGTTGAGTTTACTATTGGTGGGTGAGTAGCTTGAAGCAAATGCCCAGTTTTTCTGGGTACCAAGTTCCCCAATTATGCAATGAATACACTAACTATGTGTCTATAAGAGTGTTAAATAATCACTGATCAGTAGATTTCAGAGTTGGCAAGGATCTTAAAAATTTTCTCTTCCAATACTATCTCCTCCTCCAACATAGACCCAGGGAATGGAAAGAATTCCCAGAGCCACAAAGTTTAGTGGCTGAGTTAGGATAAATACCCAAGCCCTTGATTCTTGATGGTGAGCTGAGTGCAGTAGTGAAAAAGGGTAAAAATTAAAAGTGCATGACTACTATAATGCTAGTAGTTGGAGCCTAAGGTTAACATTTATATTATAGTGACAAAATAATATTTGATATATATATAAGGGGTCTTCATGGAAGATGTGTATTATGAAAAAGCTATGCATAGATTTCAAATTTATTTCCATTGGAATAAATTAATTTTTTTTGACAGGTAGAGTGGATAGTGAGAGAGAGAGACACAGAGAGAAAGGTCTTCCTTTTTGCCGTTGGTTCACCCTCCAATGGCCGCTGCGGCTGGCGCATCGTGCTATCCGAAGCCAGGAGCCAGGTGCTTCTCCTGGTCTCCCATGTGGGTGCAGGGCCCAAGGACTTGGGCCATCCTCCACTGCCTTCCCGGGCCATAGCAGAGAGCTGGCCTGGAAGAGGGGCAACCGGGATAGAATCCGGTGCCCCAACCGGGACTAGAACCTGGTGTGCCGGCGCTGCAAGGCAGAGGATTAGCCTGTTAAGCCACGGCGCCGGCCGAAATAAATTAATTTTAATTCTACTTTGGCACAAACTTTTTGAAGTAGTCTCATAAATTACTACCTATTCTGATTCATTCATAAATTCAATAAACATGTGGGCCTACTTTGTACTAGGCACAGTATTTTACACAGTTTATGTCCTCATTTCTATTCAATAAAGAAGGAAAGTAAATATGTTAAACAAATGCTGTGAAAAAAAAGAAAGTGAAGTGATAGTAACTCTGGAGAAGAGAAGAAAGACAGTTTAGATAAGGAAGGCTTCTCTAATTGAGGTTGAGACCTAAAAGTGAGGCCTTAAAATGAGGCAATCAAGTAAGAGTTATGGGAAAAGAATTCCAGGTACAGAAAACAGAAAGTGGAGAAGCCCAAAGGATTGAAAACTCTTTAGTGTTCCAGGAATGTGAATTTCAATAAAGCTGAAGCCTTGAAAGAAAGAGGGAAAGTAGTAAAGGCCATAGTAAGAGAAATTATATTTATTTTAACAACAACCTGGGGAGAGGGGAGAAAACATATTTATGTTTTAAGAGGCCATTCATAAAACAACAACAACAAAAAAAAAACAAAAAAACAAAAAGAGACCATTCAAATGCTTTGTGATAAACAGATTGGGGTGGGGGGAGAGGTTGAAGTTGTTTCAATTATCCAGGGGAGAAATGATAATGATGACCTGGACTAGAAGGGCAGTGACAATTATAGACAGAGGGAGTAACATCAGTTTGATGAATGATAGAGTATGAGTGGGAAGAAGAAGGAATTAATATGATGCTGCACTTTCCACTTCAAAGACTGGGTATTTAATGGTACCGTGGCTGATGTGAGGAGACTGGCTTAAATACAGGTGTGAGGAAATACAGACTTTGGTTTTAGGTGTATTAAGAGTAAACTTCCAGGGCCAGCGCTGTGTTGCAGCAGGATAAGCGAAGGCCTGCAGCCCCTGCATCATATATGGGTACCAGTTCAAGTCCTGGCTGCTTCTCCACTTCCAAGCCAGCTCCCTGCTAATGCACCTGGGAAAGCAGTGGAAGATGGCCCAAGTGATTGGGTCCCTGCACCCATGTGGGAGACCCAAATGAAGCTCCTGGCTCCTGGCTTCAGCCTGGTCCAGCTCTGGTTGTTGCAGCCATTTGGGGAGTGAACCAGCGGAAGAAAGATTTCTCTCTCTCTCTCTCTCTCTCTCTCTCTCTCTCTCTCTCTCCTCTCTCTCTCCTCTCTCTATAACTCTTTCAAATAAATAAATACATCTTAAAAAAACAGTGAGCTTCCAATTAATCATTATTAGAAAAGATGTCAGAAAGATAACTGGATATATAAGCCTGGAGCATGGAGAGAAGGTCTGGCTGCATATATACATTCTGGATTCATCCTCATATAGATGGTATTTAAAGTAACAAGACAGGCTGTAATCATCTAGGGAGAGAGTGTAGATAAAAATGGATCCTGAACTGAATCCTAAGACTCTCTAACAATTAGACGAGTTGCACAGAAAAGGAGAGGTCAAAAATGGAAACTTAAAAACTGTAGTCAGTAAGGTAGAAAGAAAACCAGGATAAATCATATTCAAGTGAAAAAGGTTTGAGATGTGTGAAATGTCACTGAGGAGTTACATGGGTGATAGAGATATGTTCACTGCATTGCAACAAGGTCTACTTGCAGGGGCCTTGAGAAGAGTAGCTTCAGGGGTACACAGGCAACAGCAGTCATAATAGAAAGGCTTATGGAGTAAATTACAGGGAGAAGGCCTAAATTAAGGTGAAGAATTGCAGATAATGAGTGTAGACAACTCAGAAGTTTAGTTATGAAGTGAATAAAAGAAATAGGGCTCTATTGGGGAGGGTATGAGAAGTCAAACAAATCTTTTTTTTCCCTTTAACATGGAGTTAAGAGCGTATTTATATGATGATGGAAATGAGAAAAGGTGCTTGTTAGAAATGCAGAACTCAGGCCCCATCCAAGAACTACTGAATCTTATTCTGCATTTTAACTAGATCCCCAAGTGATCTGCATGTACATTACAGTTTCAGTTTTGGGAGCACTATTGGAGGAGAGGGGATACTTGCAGAAGTAATATCTTTGTGGAGGTGAGAGAGGATGGGTTCTAGAACACAAGAGAAGAAATTTGCCCTTAATAAGAACAGGGTCACTTTCTGCATTCTAGTATGAAGGAAGAGAAAATGGGTAAAGGTTGCAGGTGTTGGTGAGCCTGTAGATTTGGTAAATGAAAGAGACAGAAATGCCCATATAATGGGTTTTATTTTCTCAAAAAAGAAATGAAGCAGAGACAGGGTATAAGTGGAGCTGGATGGACAAATATGAAATAATTCTTTCACAGTAGTGATTCTCAACCATGGTTGCACATTAGAATCACATGGGAGATTAAAAATTTCATGACAAAATGGAGGCAGGCATTTGGCCTGCTGGTAAAGCTCCCATTATCAGTATGTGAGGGTTCAATACCCACCTCTGGGTCCTGACCCCAGCTTCTTGCTGCTGCAGACCTTGGGAGGCAGCAGTGATACCTCTAGTAATTAAATCTCTGCTACTCTTATGGGAGACTTGGTTATGTTCCTGGCTCCTGACGTTGGCCCCAGCCCAGCCCTGGCAAATGTGGACATTTGGGGAGTAAACCAGAAAATGGGAGCTCGCTCGCTCACTCTCTCTTCCTCCCTCCCTCTCTCTCTCCCTTCCTCCCTCCTTCTCTCCCTCCCTCCCAAATATAAAAAAAAAATTTTTGTGGAAAAACAGAATTAAAAGGTGAGTTTATGGGCTGGCACTGCAGCACAGCAGATTAAGCCACTGCTTCCAACTCCGGCATCCCATATGACAGTGCTGTATGAAGTCTGGGCTGCTCTGCTTCTGATCCAGCTCCCTCGTAATGTGCTTGGGAAGGCAGTGGATGAAGGCTCAAGTATTTGGGTCCCCTCCATACACATGGGAGACTAGGATGAAGTTCTTGGCCCAGGCTTGGCTGTTGCAGATTTTTGGGGAGTGAACCAGTTGATAAAAGATTGATCTCTTTCTTTCTCTGCCTTTATAATAAAAAGGATACTTTATTTTTAAAAAGATTTATTGATTTATTTTTTCAAGATTTACTATTTTATTTATTTGAAAGGCAGAGTTACACACAGAGAGAAAGAGAGGCAGAGAGAGAGATGTCTTCCATCCTCTAGTTCACTCCCCAAATGACTGCAGCAGCCAGAGCTGAGCTGATCTGAAGCCAGGAGCCAGGAGCTTCTTCTGTCTCCCATGTGGGTGCAGGGGCCCAAGGACCTGGACCATCTTCCACTGCTTTCCCAGGCCATAGCAGAGAGTTGGATCAGAAGTGGAGCAGCGGGATTCAAACCAGTGCCCATATGTGATACCAGCACCGCAGGCAGTGGTTTTACCAGCTACGCTACAGCACCGGCCCTGATACCGATTTATTTCAGAAAGAGTTAGAGAGACAGAGAGAGAGAGAGAGAGCGCTTCCAGCCTCTGGTTCACACTCCCCAGATGGCTGCAGTGTCCAGCAATGGGCCAGGCTAAAACTGGCTTCATCCAGGCCTCTTATGTGGGTGGCAGGGGCCAAAACACTTGAGTCATCTTCTGCTACTTTTCCCAGGCCATTAACAGGGAGCTGGATCAGAAGTGGAGCATTCAGGAAAGGAACCAGTACCTATATGGGATGCCAGTGGTGACTTTATCTGCTGGGCTACAAAGCCGGTCCCTAAATAAATACTTTTTAAAAAGATGCTTATATTGGTGCAAAACACCCTTTGAAATCTGTGCACATTTTTTCACAATACACATTTTTCATGAACATTTTAAAGACTCCTCACATATATCATTTAAAAAATTTAAATATAAATAAAATTTCCTATGAAATTTTTGAAGTCCTCTAATATATTGGGAAGAGAAATAGAAAATACAGTTGTAAGTATTTGCAAGGAAGTGATCATATTAGACAAATGAATTTCAGCTAGTTAGAGGGAAAAGAATACATGAGAGAGAAGAAATGTTAGATAATGGGGTAAGGTCTGTGGAATGGTAGGGTCTACCAGAGATGTTGATATGGTTAAATGGTTGGAGAGCTACAAAAAGAAGAGCAAGATACAGTAGTCAGAGAGGAGATGCTTAAAATGAAGACTCTGGAGGTAATCCGGTTGCTTACTGGATATGACAAGATGTAGGGTATTAATACAGGAGTTTTCTGGCTGAGTGGGTTGAGAATAAAATTTGTTGAATGTGAGTCCGGGGTTGAAAAGGCTGACTTGATTGTTACAGTTAAATAGATGAGAGAAAGGATGAAGACAAGTGATGAACCAGGAGCTAAAGTCCTCAATGAATGAGTAGGAATGTCCAAAAGGACAGCCTGTCAATCAAAAATTATGTATCAAGCATCTCTTGTGTGTCATATTCTATTTTTTAAAAAAAGATTTTATTTACTTATATGAATGGTAGAGTCACAGACAGAGAGAGGGAGAGACAGAGAGAAAGGTCTTCTATCAGCTGGTTCACTCCCCAAATGGTCACAACGGCCGGAGCTGAGCCAATCCAAAGCTAGGATTCAGGAGCTTCTTCCAGGTATCCCATGCAGATGCAGGGGCCCAAATACTTGGGCCATCTTCTACTGCTTTCCCAAGCCATTACAGAGAGCTGATTTGGGAGAGAAGCAGTTGGGATACCAACCAGTGCCCATATGGGATTGTGGCGCCACAGGTGGAGGCTTAGCCCACTACACCACAGTGCAGGCCCTGTCATACTCTATTCTTGGTGCTGTGGATACCATACAAAAGAGAATAAGACATGCTAGGTCTCTGTCCTCAAGGAGCTTATATTCTTTTTTTTTACTTCTATTTAATGAATATAAATTTCCAATGTACAGCTTATGGATTACAATGGCTTCCCCCTCCCATAACTTCCCTCCCACCCGCAACCCTCCCCTCTCCCGCTCCCTCTCCCCTTCCATTCACATCAAGATTCATTTTCAATTCTCTTTATATACCGAAGATCAATTTAGCATATATTAAGTAAAGATTTCAACAGTTTGGACCCACATAGAAACACAAAGTGAAACATACTGTTTGAGTGCTAGTTATAGCATTAAATCACAATGTACAGCACATTAAGGACAGAGATCCCACATGAGGAGCAAGTGCACAGTGACTCCTGTTGTTGACCCAACAAATTGACACTCTAGTTTATGGCGCCAGTAACCACCCTAGGCTCTCGTCATGAGTTGCCAAGGCTATGGAAGCCTTCCAAGTTCGCTGACTCTGATCATATTTAGACAAGGTCATAAAAGACAGAGTGAGGATAGTAACCAATGATCCTAACAGTGGCATTAACCAAGTCTGAACAATTATACAGCATTAAGTGGGAAAGAGGACCTTCAGTACACACAGGTTGGGAGTAGAGCCATTGGAGGTAGAGTAGAGGTTATGATTACAAAGGAATGAGGCCCAAGTGCGCTAGACAGGGTCTAGAACAAAGGACAGAGTCATTATTAGAGGAGCTAAGAAATGTGCTGTCTAAGCTACAATTAAGTTTTCTGATTTAGAGGCAAATAGAACCTGACAGAAGGGGCTTGATAATAACCTGTTGGCCTTTAGGCCTTGTAAGTTAATAGGCCCAGACCTATCTATCTCTTCACATGGGGTATATCCTAAGGGAGGTGTGAACCTCCTGAGGGAAGGCACCCTGTTGACTTGCATTACTTAGCTGGCCTGGGAAGAGAGCTGGCCAGGTAAAGGCAGGTGGCATCTCTATCAAGAAATTTACAGTTCTGCCTGCAATGTTGCTGACCTTACTTGGCCGTCCCCTCAGCTGCAGTGGTCACTTTGGAAGTTGGGCTGAGTGAAGGGCTTTTCAGCTTAGAGCCAATAAGATCTGTGGCTCTGACCTGGGCATCCTTCGACTCCAGGGCAGGTCCATTTCCAGTGATCCAACTCTTGGCAGAGCTGCCAGGAAGGAGGTTATATTCTAACAACCCCAAATAATTATTGCAAAAATGATAAACAGTATAATATAATAGAATTGTGGAAAAAACTGTTTTACTTAGATGGCCAAGGAAGGCTTCTCTAAAGAGGTGACATCTGAGATGGTACTGGAATGAAAAAGTCATGCAGAGAGCTCAGGGAAAAGCTTTGAAAACAGGAAAGAAAAACAAATGCAAAGGCCCAGAGATGGAAATCAGAACGACATGTACAAGAGACAGGGGAAGGCCAATGTGGCAGAGTATAGTGAACCATAAGTCAGTGGTGGAAGACTATGTCAGAGAATCTCAGAGGATGAAAGAAAAAAGAAAGATTGCATGGTGGGTGGCAGAGGCAGATGGCATGTCCTTACAAGGAGCCAGGGGTAGTGAAGGCAGAAAAAGAAGGAACAGGAAAAATGATAGATGTTTTCTCCAAATAACCTAACACAGATAATAATTTAAAGCTAGCTGTTAGTGCATTTGGAAAAGTTAAGCACATATATAAATATGAGGGTACTTTTAAAAGTTAATGGACAATAGAATTAAAAGATATTTATTTTGTTATAAATTTTCTTTGAAATCCATAGATATAAGAGGTCTTCAAAAAGTATAAAAAATCTATGCATAGATTTAAAAAAATGTGCACCAACATAAACTTATCTTTTAATTTGAAAGGCAGAGAGAAAGAGAAAAGCAGATCTCCCATCCATGGGTTCACTCCTCAAATGCCACACTAGTTGAAGCTGGGCCAGGCCTAAACCAGGAACTGGGAACTCAATCCAGGTCCCCTACATTGGATGAGGGAATCCAACTTCTTGAGGTATCAACTGCTGCTTCCTAGGATGCACTTATCAGGAAACTGGGGTTGGCAGTAAAGTGAGGACTCGAACCCAGGCACTGCAATATGGAATGTCTGTGACCTAAGTGGCAGCTTAACCACTATGCCAAATGCCCACTTCAATTTATCTTTTAATTCCATTTCCCATGAACTTTTTAAGGTATCCTTGTATAATCTTACACTCTGAGGGGAAAAACAAATCAAGCTAGACACATTCTCAAGGTCATCTAGCTCCTTGCTACTACTCAAAGTCTCAACATTAGGCTTCAGACCAGCAGCAATAACATCACCAGGGAGTTTATTCAATATGCAGAATCCCAGATACATTCCAGACCCATTGACTAAAGAGCAACATTTTCACAAGATTTCCAGTGATTCACATACTTATTGAAGTGTTAGACTCAGCTCTAGACCAAATTCCTGCCACTGTGTTGGAATCATTACGATAACTTCCTCTGGCCAAAAAGGGATAAAAACCATCTTCATCTCTATTTGGAAGCACAACAGTTAGAGATACTGATGATAGCCAGAGTTCCTGATTTATGAAAGAAGGTTTTCTGGGCATGTGGGCTCCCTTGTCCTCTGTGGAAACATTAGCTAGGCATTCATCCCACTTAGAACACAATTTTTCACCCTGAAGTTTCTCAAGCTTGCAGATACAGGCGAAAGAAAGGACCCAGTGAACTTCACAGGCACTTGAAGCAAGACTGAATATAAAGAGCAGGGAGAAGTGGTCCCGTTTGTGCTCCTTCAGGCCATGGCAAGAAGAGCCTTGAGACAGGCTAAGTTGCTGTTCAATGGGCTGCTACAGAAAGCACCACTCTTGAATGTAGGGAGACTTGGTCCCAATTTTTCCCCAGGTTATTTCAGTTTGATTACAGAGATAAGCCAGATGAAATACCTGCTCCTTCCACTGAGGTGGGAACCCAGTAGTGAGTTTCCTTTGTGAGTTCTCCGTGGGCTTCCGCTCTCAAACGTCTATAAATGAAGCCAACTGCAAGTTCATCTCTTAGCATCACTCCTCTTACCTCCCTTTTTCTCTTTCTTCCATGCAATGCCTTCAACCTCAGCTTCTTATCTGCCAAGGAATTTGATCTCCAGCCCACTACTCATGTTCAGGACAAAGGCGAGAGCTAAAATAATTGCCTGAAGTGTTTCAATTAGATGAGAAGATTTAACCCATACTAGGACAGAGGTGTTGGTTGAATCATTTGAGTGGATTCAGGACCTTCCAAGCTCACAAACATGTACCTGCTCAAAGATTCTCTGCCAAGCCCAGCTCACATGTTAAAGTTCAACCTTATGAAGTTTCATTACTGAGGACACTGATGCAGTGTAGTTCCAGGTAGATATGCTGTAAAATGAATCGTCCATCAATGAAAAGCTGCACTAGAGAACGATGCAAAGAAGTCAGTGAGCCAAGTTGAGAATACTGGTCTAGGAGGTAGGTGACAGCTAAATTGCTGTAACCTTGGATAAGCCATTCCATCTCTTCATTGTCAAATGGTATGGTTACAATCTCTCAATGCTTTTATTAAAATTTATTTATTTATTTGAAAGTCAGAGTTGCAGAGAGTAAGGAGGGGTAGAGGTAGATATCAGTCTTCCATCTGCTGATCTGCTGGTTCACTCCTCAAATGATCACAACGGCCAGAGCTGGGCCAATCTGAAGCCAGGGGCCAGGAACTCCATCAGGTCTCCCATATAGGTGCATGGGCCCAAGGGCTTTCCCACTGCTTTTCCAGACACATTAGCAGGGAGCATAGTATTAGAAGTGGAGCAGCCAGGACTTGAAACCCACTCCCATTATGGGATGCTGGCATCTCAGGCAGTGGCTTAACTAGCTATGCCACCATGTTGACCTCATTACAATGCTTTTTGACCTACACTTTCATAGAGAATAGGGAAGGTCTTACAAGGGCTATTTCTAATTCTGGGGGACTTGTGGAAAGCTGAACAGGAAGAACTCTGGGCCCACTATAACTGGAGTGATTCCTTTCCACCTGTATGGCTCACAAATGATGTTATAAATATCTAAATAACCCTTGGCAGAAAAAAGGTTCTCCACCCCTGTTCTAGGTGTTGACTCCTGAGTTCTGAGGGAAATTTGTTTTATTAAAGTTCTGAGAGGGTCAGGGAAATAAAGGAGAATAAAAGGAGAGAAAGGAGGGGGAAAAGATGAAGAGGAGAATGTGTACAAAAGGGAAAGAAGGCGAGGAAGAGATGGAAGAGAAGGAGTGAGAAAAAGGAAGGAAAAGGAGGAGTATGATGATGACAAGTTGGTAGATTAGAAGGAAAGAGAAGAGAGGAAGAGAAAAAAAGAAAGCAGACAGAGGAGGAAGAGGGGAGCTTAAGATATCAAGGCTGAAGCTTTTCTTAAACGCTCCTTCCTTCCCAGACTCCTCCATCCTTATCTGGCCCCTCCTCACAGTAGGACATCCTCACAGCAGGAACCTAAGGTCCCTTTACGGCTCTAAAATTCTATGATCTTCTGAAATGCTATAGCAACAAGAGGAGCTGGCTCCATCCCGCCCCCCTGTGATGAGCTGTCTCCTCACACCCACACTTCCTCTTCCTGATAGGGTGCATACAGAGTTCATCAGGCTGCTGTGGAAGCCCTGGGGTGAGGGGTAAACTAGAAAAGAGGAGAGAACGCATCACCTCTACACACATACATATAATTAATTACCAAGTCCTGCCACCTGTTCCCCTATGGCACTTATTCAGTGTGTCCCTTCCTTTCCATACCCATAGCTACTACCCTAGGTCAGGCGCTAATTTATGTCTCTCCTGGGCCATCATATCACCCTCTTAAGTGTCTCCCCATTCCCATTTGGTGCCGTCAAATCTATTCTCACACTGCTGTCAGAGTTATATTTCTTTTTGGTTTTTGGTTTTTAATTTTTTTTAAACAGGCAGTGTTAGACAGTGACAGAGACAGAGAGAAAGGTCTTCCTTCCGTTGGTTCGCCCCCCCCAAATGGCCGCTACGGCAGGCGCGCTGCGCCTATCCGAAGCCAGGAGCCAGGTGCTTCCTCCTTGTCTCCCATGCGGGTACAAGGACCCAAGCACTTGGGCCATCCTCTACTGCCTTCCCGGGCCACAGCAGAGAGCTGGCCTGGAAGAGGGGCAACCAGGACAAAATCCGGCGCCCCGTCTGGGACTAGAACCCTGGGTGACAGCGCCGCAGGCAGAGGATTAGCCTATTGAGCCGTGGTGCCGGCTGCTTTTTAAAAATTTTTAAACATTTATTTGAAAGGCAGAGTTGCAGAGAGAGAGAGAGTGAACTTACATCCATTAGTTCACTCCACAAATGCCTGCAATGGCTGGGTCTGTGCCAGGTGGAAACCAGGAGCTTCATCCGGGTCTCCCACACACGGATGCAAGTACCCAAACACTTGGGCCACCTTCCGCTGTTTTCCCAGGCACATAACAAGGATCTGGATCACAAGTGGATCAGCCAGGTCTCAAATCGGCACCTATATGGGATGCTGGTGTTGCAGGTAGTGGCTTAACCTGCTTTGCCAATGCCGGCCCCCAGAGTTATATTTCTGAAGCACAGTCTGTCCCAGATCCTCCCCTGATCAAACAGCTTTAATGACTCTATTGGCTATAAAATGAAGTTCAAATTCTTTACAAAGATATTAACAAGTTTCCACAACCTAGCCCCAAATCCTCTTCTAACTCCTCTATAATCTCTTTACAGAGCCACATTTTCCAGACAACATGTCTTTTAAAAAAAATCCTCTCATAATTTCCTTTCCCATGATTCTGGTTATTTAAGTCCTAGCTGTCCTTCCAGTTCTGGTTCAATTGCCATCTCTTTTATGAAGCTTTGACCAAAGTTAAAAATTGATCTCCCTTTCTGTGCATGCTTATGACATTTTGATGGTACCCTTTTTATGCCATTTTCCATAGCTTGCTTTATGTAGTTAGTTGTTTATGAACTTGTCTCCTCCACATAATTTTGCTTCCCCATACCCTCTGGCATAATGTTGTGAGGCTCTCATAAAACACTGAGTGAACTGATGTTCAAAGAAGGGAGGCAAAGGGCTTGAACTTGGGTTCTAAGAAGGGCAAGGCAGATTATGAGGGTGGCAGAAAAGCCATGCAAGGTCCAACTTTCACTACTCTTACAAGGAACGCCTCGTATACCTCCTTTGATTCTGACATTTCAAAGTAGAGAGACACCATTTGGGGGGTCTCTGAAATGTGGCTTTGAAATCCCCTCAACCTCACCCTTTTCTCCACCCCATAGCTAACCACTATCATCAGAGCTAACATGTGCCAGGCACTATGCTAAGGGCTTTACATGTATTCACTTGTTTACTCCTCCTAGCAACTTTTTCATATAGGTACTAATAAGGGTAGTGATTGCAAAAGGGTGGTTGCAAGTTTTTAGTGAATGATATAATGTACCTATTCAGGTGGTAAAATCAATTAGCTGTGTCCTGATCAGCTTTTTTTTTTAATTAACAGATAAATAGGCCACAAAGGGTATCATTTCATGAACATTTGTTTCAATTTATTTTAGTTGTATTTTCTTACTAGTTAAAATGATCAGTTTAAGTTCATAACTGATCATAAAGATAGGATTAAGTATTTTAACTATTTTTTTAACTCAGAGCCTAGTCAGACAGTTTAAAATGTACTATTCTAAACCAACATCAGCTGGCAAAAATATAGACATTTGAACTAGTTACTTTATATCTCTGGATGTTTCCACATGTGCAAAATAGAAATAATAATGGTATGTATATGAAAAAGTTTATGGGAGGAGTAAACAAGTGAGTACACATAAAGCCCTTAGCACAGTGCTTGGTACATGTCAGCCATGATGGCAGTGATTAGCTATGGAGTGGTGATAAAAGAAGGGTTGAGGGGATTTTAAAAAGGTTCCCTCAGGACAGTGAAAGACCTGGACAGACCTGATGCAGACCACGTGATCTGACACACACC
Source organism: Lepus europaeus (assembly GCF_033115175.1). Classification (NCBI taxonomy): domain Eukaryota; kingdom Metazoa; phylum Chordata; class Mammalia; order Lagomorpha; family Leporidae; genus Lepus; species Lepus europaeus. The sequence goes on along the minus strand of NC_084850.1, from coordinate 92,437,778 downwards.
GTATAGTTACACACACACACACATACACACACACGTGCACATGCACAATGAGAGAGAGAGAGAGAGAGAGAGAGAGAGAGAGAGAGAGAGAGAGATCTCATAAGCCTTTAGTTTCTAGCAGCCACTGAGTATGCCTGTTGCTTCATTCCTTTGAGAATGAAGCCTTATAGGCTGATATTAAGCATGAACAAGAGGGAAATGGGTCTTAAGTGAGAGATATTAGGAAGGTGGTGACAGATATTAGGAGCAGTGAAAATATCCCAATCACCAAAACTCAGAGTCTAGTTTGAGAAAAGTCTCATGAAATCCTAGTGGCCAAATGAAATATAAGCAGGCATAAGACCACCTGCTTATTTTCTATCACTGTTTCTCTATTTTTAAGGTGTGACTCCTCCAAGGGCCTACCTCTGGAAGTTGTCAGGCTAGTTGGGTGTATTATATACTCTTGGGGAAAGAAAATGAAGGTAGTGGGAGAATTTCATTTATTTATTCAAAGAATATGCATTGCACATCTTCTATGTGCTAAGCACTGATCCTTCTTGTAGCACTGGGGAACTTTTGGTGAATAAAATAGTCAGAATCCTTGTTCTCACAGAGGTTATATTCTAGCAGGGTGAGATAGATAACAAACAACAAATAAAATATATATGTCAAATGATTATAGCTGCTATTGGGACGGAGGGAATAGAGGATGGGGAAAGTATGTGTGCACCTATTAGAAAGATTGAGGAAAGTCTCAGTGGGAAGAAGACACGTGAATCTGATCTGGCCGGGGTGAGAGAGCCATGCAGACATCTGAAGACTGAGTGTGCAAGGTAAACCGAACAACCATCAAGGTCTTAAGGCTGGAGTGCACCTGATGGCTTTGAAGAAGAGTGAGGAGGCTGGTGCGACTGGAGGAGGGTGAGCACTAGAGGCTGTAGTAGATGAGGTCACAGAGGTAATGGGGCTGATCATATAAGATCTTTGAGATAATTTTAAGTATTAGGCCTTCACTGTTACTAAGATGACAGATAACTGAAGGATTTTGAGAAGACTGGCAGGTGCCATAATTTGATGTATGTTTTAATATGTTCACTCTGGCTGCTGTGTAGATAATTGAATATAGGAGGTTAAGGGAGGAAACTAAGTGGAAAGGAAGATAATGTGGTATTCCTAGTTAAAGATGGTGAGAAGCAAGGAGTTCTAAATGTATTTTGAAGGTAGAACCAACAGGATTTCCTGAGGGATTGTATGTGGGATGTGAGATAAAATGAGTCACTAAGGAGTTTAGTCTGAGTAACTGGAAGGAAGCATCTGGAAGTTGCTATTAACTGATGTAGGGAAGTACACCTTGGTTTTTATAGCAGGAGTTCAGTTTGAAAATATTTCAAATTTCTATTAGATATTGAAATGGAGATGTGAAGTAGGAAGTTGGATATACATGCTAAAGGAAAAGGCTAAGCTGGAGATATAAATATAAATTTGAGAGTCACCAATGTATCACTGTTATTGTTTTCTCCTAGATGTATTTACTTATTATTTGAAAGTTGAGTTACAGTGAGAGAGGGAGACACACACACACACACATACACACAAACACAGATCTTCAACCCACCGGTTTACTCCCTAGATGGCCAGAATGGCCAAGGCTGAGCCAGGAATAAGCCAGAAGTTTCTTCCAGGTCTCCCAAGTAGGTGGCAGGTCCCGAACCCTTAGATCATTTTCCATTGCCTTGGATCAGAAGTGGAGTAGCTGAGACACAAATTGACCCTAATATAGGATGCTGGTGTTGCAGACATCAGCTTTACCCCGTTATGCCACAATGCTGATTATAACTGTTAAAGTCATGAGACTAGATGAGGTCACCAAATAAAGAAGCACACATGAAGAAGAGAAAAGGTCCTGGGAATGACACTGTGGCACAGCAACTTAAGCCACTGCCTACAATGCTGGCATCCCATAGCGGAGTGCTCGTTTGAGTCCTGGATGCTCTACTTCTGATCCAGCTCCTTGCTAATGTACCTGGAAAGCAGAAAATGATGACTCAAGTACTTGGGCCCCTGCCACCCATGTGTGAGACCCAGATGAAGTTTCTGGTTTCTTGCTTCAGTCTGGCCCAGCCCTAGCCACTGTGGCCATTTGGGGAGTGAATGGAAGATCTTTCTCCTTCTGTGTGTGTGTGTATGTGTTTGAGTGTGTTTCTATGACCCCCACCCTGGTCACTCAGCCTTTCAAATAAATAAATCTTTTAAAAAAGATAAAAGGGGCTGGCGCTGCAGCTCAATAGGCTAATCCTCCGCCTTACGGCGCCGGCACACCGGGTTCTAGTCCCGGTCAGGGTGCCGGATTCTATCCTGGTTCCCCCTCTTCCAGGCCAGCTCTCTGCTGTGGCCCGGGAGTGCAGTGGAGGGTGGCCCAAGTGCTTGGGCCCTGCACCCCATGGGAGACCAGGAGAAGCACCTGGCTCCTGCCATCGGATCAGCGTGGTGCGCTGGCCACAGTGCGCTGCCCGCGGCGGCCATTGGAGGGTGAACCAACGGCAAAGGAAGACCTTTCTCTCTGTCTCTCTCTCTCACTGTCCACTCTGCCTGTAAAAAAAAAAAGATAAAAGGTCCAACAACAAAGCCCTGGGACGTATGAACATTTAGAGTTAGAGAGATGAGAAGAAAATAGTGAAGAAGTCTGAGAAGGAGCATCAGAGAGACAGGAGTGACACCCGGAGAATGCAGTGTCCTAGAATCCAAGGAAGAAATAGTTTCAAGGAGGAGGGAGTGGGCAACTTTTTAAAGTGCTGCTGAGAGGGTGTACTAGTTCATTTTCTGTTACTGTAATAAAATCCCGAGGCTAGGTAACTTTATAAAGAAAAGAGATTTATTTAGCTCAGAATTCTGGAGGTTCAAAAACATGGTGCAGGCACTGCTCATCTCTGGTTAGAACCTCAGGGTTCTAATGGCAATCACAATGGCAGGAGTGTGTGCAGCAGGAGTAGATTATATCGCAAGACAGAGAAGGCAGAGAAAAAAATCAGGGATTAGGTTCAGGCCTTTAAAATAATTATCTCACAGGAACTAACTCAGGGGATCTCAGAAGAATTATTTTAATCCCTTCTGGGGAAGCACCTCCATCTCAGAACCTCCCTCTCGGCCCTAAGCTTTACAGGTTCTATCACCTCTAAACTACCACACTGAGAAGCAAGTCTCTAAGACATGAACCCTTGGGGGGGGGGGGCGAACCACAAACAAAACATAGCAGAGAGGTTCTTTTTATGGTTGAGAAAGGGGCCAGCTCCATGGCAAGCTGATGCCCTGCTGGTGGTATATGTTCTTAGGGAAGAGTTTTGCTACCTGATAAACTCCCTGAGTGGCCTATACACAATCAGTGTGGCATTAAGGTTCCAGTTTGAGTGGTACACATATCTGAACTAGACTGTTCAACAGCCTTGTGTGTTTTGTGTGTCATCAGAGGCATTTGATACAGAGAACAGAGCAGATGGAGCAGCCAGCCACACTGGAGAACGTGGCCTACCAATCCCAGATGCAGAGATAATAGCTACCCATAGAGTATAATCAAAAGTATGCTAGATATGTCTTCCTCCCCAAACATACTGTACCCATTCCAAAATGAGACTCTACATTTTCTTTTTTTTATTCAACAAGCACTTGTATGTGAGACACTGTTCTTATCACTTACAAATAGTAACTCAGTGAATCCTTACAACAACCCTGAGGTAAGTCCCATAATTACTTCATTTTTACAGATGAAGAAACTGAGGCAGGACAAAGCAAAATACCTTGCTCTATTGCACACAGAAACAGATGGAGCCAAGATTCTAACCACACTACCTCCAATGTCCAGGATCTTAACCTCTACATTCAGGCATTGGACAACTTTGGTGGTGGATCAAATCCTGCCCATAGCCTGTTATTGTACAGTTTTGTACATTTACATATGGTGGCTTAAAAAAATAAACTTGTAACTTGTACTGAATGTGGCCTATAAAACCAAAAATATTTACTACCTGACCCTTCACTCAAAAAGTTTACCAGCATCTGCTCAACTATAAAAAATGGGAGAAGTAATAGCACTAATTGGATCAGGGCAGATCAAATGATATAATTTATATAAAGCATTTGGTAGGTGCCTCAAAATAACAGGTTTTTAGTGACTAAGTTTATATTCCTTTTGCCATCAGCTCTCTGCTTTCTGGAGTTTCTCTGGAGGAATTTTTCCTAGGTTTGACCCACCATCTCCTCAGGCTTTGCTGAAAAGGTGCCAAAAATAATCGAGCTGGACAGCAATGCTAACCAGTATTTATAGCACATACACATTTAAAAAATAAGTTAGTAGGCCTTCCACTGGCCTTAAAATTCCAAAGTGAATTGGTTGGAGAGTAGGTTATACCTAAAGAATTCTTGACAATAAATGGCAAATAAGCAACTTGATATTTTCCCAAATACCAACTCTAGAGATAGTAAATAAATACATAATGGTTTATGTTTCCTAAAAACTAAAAATTGAAATTGAGAACCTTTTAAAATAGTCTTTCAGTTGGTTATTATATAAAAGGCACTTTAAAAAGTTCATGGAAAAAGGAGTTAAAAGATAAGTTTATTTTGGTGTAAAGCATTTTGAAATTCATGCATATAAAAATTATAGAACACTAGAGATTGGAGATTCTACAGAAATTCTGTAGCCAAACACCTACAAATTAAAGATGGGAAATCTAGGAGGCAGAGCTATATGGCAAATGTGTAACATGTTTAAAGACTCTCCATAAAGACTCCATGTTGAACAACTATTCACCTATCAAGTCACCTTTACAAACACCAAGAAAGTCAGAGCAGTACCAGCAGACAAAGCTCCTGAACTTGCCCTAGTGCCAAATGGAGATCTGTGGCACCAGTCAACTGGACTTCTATCCTGGCTAATATCACCTGTAGCTGGATGCAGCAGCCTGTGGCTGCAAGCCCACCTCAGCAGCAGACAGCCCTAAGCAAACTGGGTTTGGGCCTATCACATGCTACACTGGGTTTGGGGACTTCTGGACTCTGGGTGTGATCTGACACTGTGGTGTAACTTGCCACAGAACTGTTCACTCTATTCCTCCCCAAACACCAGGCTGCATAACATGAAGAGAGTAACTGCTTGTGGGAATAAAAGGCTAGTAAGTGCCAAGACATTGCATAGAAACATGAGGATAGCACTGTGATAAGCATGTGCCCCCGCTGGATTTTGAGCCAGCACTACCACATCTCTGACCACACCTCTGCCAAGACAGGTACCCAAGCAATTCTTCTAGGACTCTGGGACAGCATTCTCACAAGCTCAGACACAGCAGACTGAAGGCTAGTGTCCCAACTACAGTGAACCCTTCACACAGGCTACTACTGAGATCCACACCCCCCTGCTGTGTTTAAGAGGAGCATCCCATGCCCCCACCACTGTCACCATCAATTGTGGTGGAATAAGATCAGGGAGACTATATTATAGTATCCAACTGGAAATAAAGCCAAAATAGACTACCTAACAGAAACTTGAAGTCACATTTTCAGAAAAAGATCCTTTAAATTTAAAAGCCACTTGTTAAAACTGATAAAAAAAATTAACCTACCAGATGCACAAATAGCAACATAGGAAGGATGCAAAGGCAAAGCAACATGATGCCACCAAAGGAACACAATAATGCTTTAGTAACAGACTGCAAAGAAAAGACTGATGAAATGCCTGATAAAGAATACAAAAGAATGGTTATAAGAATGCTCAAAGAGATACAAGAGAATATAGGCAGACAGTTGAATGAAATCAGAAAAACACTGCATGATATGAATGAAAAATTCAGCAAGGATATATTTTGAAGAAAAAAACACTAGAAATAAAGAACTCAATAAGTCTAATAAAAGGAACATTTGAAAATCTCAACAAAAGACTAGATCAAACAGAAAAAAAGAATAATTGCACTTGAAGATAGGGTTTTTTCCAAATATCCCCATAAGAATCTCACTCCCCCCACCAAAGAAAAAGAAGGAAATATATAAAAGACTGAAGACAGCTTCTTAGACATTTGAAACACCATTAAATGAATAAATATTAGAATTGTGGGGATGCATGAGGACAAAGAGAGCAATAGAGGATTTGAAAATGTATTAAATGACTCAGTTGCTGAAAATTCCCCAATCTGGAGAAAGTTTTGGACATCCAAATACAGAATGCTCATAGGACCCCAAATAGACATGGCAAGAAAAGTTTCTTACCATGACACACTATAGCCAAACTTTAAAAACTGTCACATAAAGACAGAATTCTGAAATCTGCAAAAGAAAAAGAACAGGTCAGTTTTGAGAGAAATCCCTCATTAGATTAACAGCAGATTTTTCAACAGAAACCTTACAAAACAAGAGAGGACAAAATGACATACTCCAAGTTTTGAAAGAAAATAACTATTGGAGTCTGTGCTGTGGTGTAGTGAGTAAAGCCACTGTCTGCAGTGCCGGCATCCCAAACGGGCACCAGTTTGAGTCCTGACTGCTCTACTTCCAATCCAATTCCCTGCAAATGGCCTGGGAAAGCAGTGGAAGTCCTTGGGTCCCTGAAACCATGTGGGAGACCTGGATGAGGCTCTTGGCTCCTGGCTTCAGTCTGGCAGCCAGTGAACCAGCTGATGGAAGATCTCTCTCCCTCTTTCTCTGTAACTCTGCCTTTCTAATAAATAAAATAAATCTTAAAAAAACCTATAATCCAGAATGTTTTTACACAGTGAAGTTATCATTCATTAATGAAGGAGAAGGGCCACTGCTGTGGGGCAGCAGGTGAAGCTGCCGCCTGCAGTGCCAGCATCCCATATGAGCGCTGGTTCAAGACCAAGCTGCTCCACTTCCGATCCAGCTCTCTGCTACTGCCTGGGAAAGCAGTAGAGGATGGCCCAAGTCCTTGGGGCCCTTCACCCAAGTGGGAGAACTAAAGGAAGTTCCGGGCTCCTGGCTTTGGATCGGCACAGCTCCGGCCGTGGTGACTGTATGGGAAGTGAACCAGCAGATGGAAGACTTCTCTCTCTCCCTGCTTCTCCTTCTCTTTGTGTGTAACTCTGACTTTCAAGTAAATAAATAAATCTTAAATAAATAAATGAAGGAGAAATAAAGACGCCCCAAGACAAGCAAAAGCTGAGGGAATTCATCATCACCACTCAGCCTGACAAGATGCTCAAGGGAGCCCTATACAACCTGTGTGTACTGATGGTCCTCTTCCCCACTTAATGCTGTATAATTGTTCAGACCTGCTTAATGCCACTCTTAGGATCATTGGTTACTATCCTCACCCTGTCTTTTATGACCTTGTCTAAACATGATCAGAGTCAGCGAACTTGGAAGGCTTCCATAGCCTTGGCAACTCATGACGAGAGCCTAGGGTGGTTACTGGCGCCATAAACTAGAGTGTCAATTTGTTGGGTCAACAACAGGAGTCACTGTGCACTTGCTCCTCATGTGGGATCTCTGTCCTTAATGTGCTGTACATTGTGATTTAATGCTATAACTAGTACTCAAACAGTATGTTTCACTTTGTGTTTCTATGTGGGTCCAAACTGTTGAAATCTTTACTTAATATATACTAAATTGATCTTCTGTATATAAAGATAATTGAAAATGAATCTTGATGTGAATGGAAGGGGAGAGGGAGCGGGAGAGGGGAGGGTTGTGGGTGGGAGAGAAGTTATAGGAGGGGGAAGCCATTGTAATCCATAAGCTGTACATTGGAAATTTATATTCAATAAATAAAAGTTAAAAAAAAAACTAATGAAAATATGTGAACGTATAAAATTACAAGAAACAAAAAAATGACATGCAAGACAGAAAAAAATTAATGACAGTCATCACTTACCAATAACAACCTTGAATGTAAAAGGATTAAATCCCCCAATTAAAAGATATAGCCGGGGTTTGGTGTTGTGGCATAGTGGGTTAAACCACTACCTCCACCACTGGCATCCCATGATGGTTTGGGTTCTGGCTGCTCCACTTTTGTTCCATCTCCCTGCTAATTTGCCAGGGAAAAGCAGCAGAAGATGACCTAAGTACTTGATTCCCTGCCATCCACATGGGAGATCCAGATGAAGCTCCTAATTCCTGACTTTGCCCTGGCCCAGTCCTGGCCATTGTGGGCATTTGGGGGAATGAACCAGTGGATAGAGGATCTCTCTCTCTCTCTCTCTCTCTCTCTCTCTCTCTCTGTGTGTGTGTGTGTGTCTTCCTCTATATATACCTTTACCTTTCAAATAAATAATCTTAAAAAAAAAAAGATACAGCTGGCTAAATGGATTGAAAAACAATGCCCAGCATTATGCAGCCTGTAAGAAACATATTTCTCGGTAGATGCTGTGGCATAGTGTGTTAAGCCATCACTTGGGATGCCTGCATCCTATGCTGGTATGCCTGGTTCAAGTCCTAGCTACTCCATGCTTGTGATCCAGCTTCCTGTTTGTGACTGGGAGACAGTAGATGATGGCCCAAGTGCTTGGATTCTTACCACCCATGTGGGAGACCCAGAGACAGGACCAGCACTGACTGTTGTGCACATTTTGTCTCTCTGCATTTCAAATAAATAATCTTTTAAAAAGTTTGTGGTGCGGGCTGGTGCTGTGGGATAATGGATAAAGCCACTGCCTACAGTGCTGCCATCCCATATGGGCACCAGTTTGAGTTCCAGCTGCTCCACTTCCAATCCAGCTCTCTGTTATAGCCTGGGAAAGCAGTACAAGATGGTCTAAGTCCTTGGGCCCTTGCACCTGCATGGGAGACCCAGAAGAAGCTCCTGGCTCCTGGCTTCGGATCAGCTCAGCTCCGGCCATTGTGGCCATCTGGGGAGTGAACCAGCGGATGGAAGACCTCTCTCTGGCTCTGCCTTTCTGTAACTTTGCCTTTCAAATACATAAATGAATCTTAAAAAAAATAAATAAAAATATTGTGGAAAATGCAATTCCAAAAAGAAAAGTTTGTTAAAAATGAACAAATATTCCACTGGTAAAGATATACTCTGAATGAAAGTTAAAGGATTGAAAAAGATATTCCACATAACTAGAAACAAAAAGCAAGTAGGAGTAGCTATACTTATAACAGACAAAATACACCTTGATATAGAAGTTTTAAAAAGAGATAAAGAAGGTCACTATATAATGATCATGGAATCCTTTCAGCAAGAAGATATGACAATTGTAAATGACTATTCACCTAATTATGGTGCAGTCAAGTTTATACAACAACCATGATTATATCTAATGGGAGAAATAATCTGTAATGCAATAATAGTGGGACATTTCAACACCCTACTTTCATCACCTAGACAAAAAATAAACAAGGAAACATTAAATTATACTATAAACCAAACAGACTTAACCAATATTTAGAGGCAATATAGACAATAGCAGCAAGATACACATGCTTTTCAGCAGCACACTGAACAATCTCTAGGAAAGACCACAACATTAGACAAAAAAATCAAGTCTCAACAAATTAAAAAAATTGAAATATATCATGTCATATATTTTTCTGGCTACAATGGAAAACTAGCAATCAATAATAAAAGAAACTCTAGGGGCCAGTGCCTTGGTGTAGCGGGTAAAGCGGCCTCCTGCAGTGCTGGCATCCCATATGGGCGCCAGTTCGAGTCCCGGCTGCTCCACTTCTGATCCAGCTCTCTGCTATGACCTGAGAAACCAGTAGAGGATAGCCCAAGTCCTTAGGCCCCTATACCCACGTGAGAGAATCAGAGGAAGCTCCTTCCCTCTCAGTGTAACTCTGACTTTCAAATAAGTAAATATTTTTTTAAAAAGAGAAACTCTAGAAATAATACAAATGCATGGAGACTGAACAACCTATTATTGAATGAACAATGGGTCATCAAAGAAATCAAAAAGGTAATTAACAAAATTCCATCAAATTAATGAAATGGAAAGACAGCATAAAAAAACTTATGGGATATAGCAAAAGCAGTACTAAGAAGGAAGTCTATAGCACTAAGTGCCTACATTAAAAAAAAGAAAGATTTCAAATAAAAAATATAACAATGCATCTCAAGAATGTAGAAAAACCAAACCTAAAATCTATAGGACAGAAATAATAAAGATCAGAGCTGGGACAAATGAAATAGAAACTTTTAAACATATATGAAGAATCAAAGAAATGAAGAATTGGGCTGGGCGCCGCGGCTCAATAAGCTAATCCTCAACCTGTGGAGCAGGCTCCCCAGGGTTCTAGTACCGGTCGGGGCGCCGGATTCTGTCCAGGTTGCACCTCTTCCAGGCCAGCTCTCTGCTATGGCCAGGGAGTGCAGTGGAGGATGGCCCAAGTGCTTGGGCCCTGCACCCGTGTGAGAGACCAGGAGAAGCACCTGGCTCCTGCCTTCGGATCAGCGCGATGCGCCAGCCACAGTGCGCCTGCCGCGGCGGCCATTGGAGGGTGAACCAACGGCAAAAGGAAGACCTTTCACTCCGTCTCTCTCTCTCTCACTGTCCACTCTGCCTGTCAAAAAAAATTTAAAAAGAAATGAAGAATTGGATCTTTTAAAAAGATAAACAAAATCAATTAACCTTTATATAGACTAAGAAAAAAAGTAGAGATTAACATAAAAAAAGATGAGAAAGGAGATATTACAACTGATACCACAGAAATACACAGGATCATAAGGAATCATTGTTAGCAACAATATGCCAACAAATTAGAATATCCAGAAAAAATGAATACATTATTTCTGGATACAAATAACTTACCAAAGTTGAGTCATGAATACATAGAAATCCTTTACAAACCAATAATGAGCAATGATATTAAAGCAGTAATCAAAAGTCTTGCAACAAAGAAAAGCCTAGAACCAGAAGGTTTCACTGATGAGTTCTAGAAAATTTGAGGAAGAACTAATGGCATGTCTTATGAAATTATTCCAAATGTCTGAAAGAGATGGAACCCTTCCAGACTCACTAAACTAGGCCAGAATTTCCATGATTCAAAAACCAGATAAAGGAAATGAGAAAAAAAGTAAATAAACCTGTATCTCTGATGAACCCAGATACAAAAACTCCCAAATAAATACTATTCACATCAAATCCAACAATGCATCCAACAGAGCATTCATCATTATCAAATGAGATTTATCCCAGAAATGCAGAGATGCTACAACATACACAAATCAATGAATAACACAGCACATCAAGGGACTAAAGGATAAAAATCATATAATCATCTCAACAGACACAGAAAAAAGCATTTTTAAAAAAGTGATTCTATTTAATTACTTGCTTTTAAAAATATTTATTTATTTATTGGCGAGGTAGAGTTACAGAGAGGGAGAGACAGAGAGAAAGGTCTTCCATCTAGTGGTTCATTCCCCAAATGGCTGTAACAACCAGAGTTGGGCTGATCTGAAGCCAGGAGCTATGAGCTTCTTCTGGGTCTCTCATAGGCAGAGGCTTAGCCTACTGTGCCACAGCGCCGGCCTCCAGCAAAAATATTTGATGGGGCTGGCATTGTGGTGTAATGGGCTAAGGCACTGCCTGCAATGGCAGCATCCCATATGGGCACTAGTTCAACTACTGGCTGCTCCAATTACAATCCAGCTCTCTGCTAGTGCTCCTGGGAAAGCATTGGAAGATGGCCCAAGTGCTTGGGCCCCTGCACCCATGTGTGGGAGACCTGGATGAAGCTCCTGGTTCCTTTCTTCGGCCTAGTCCTGTTGTAGCCATTTGGGGAGTAAACCAGTGGAAAGAAAATAGATTCTCTCTCTCTCTCTCTCTCTCTCTCTCTCTCTCTCTCTCTGTCTCTGTCTCTGTCTCTCTCTTTAACTGTCATTCAAAGATATAAAAAATAAATCTTTAAAAAGTAAAAGCATTTGATAAAATTAAACATCCCAGCTAGCCGCTTGGAACAACAGTTAAGCTGCATCTTGGTACAAAAGCAGAATTTTTATATACCAAAAACTCACTCACTGAGAAAGAAATTATAGGAGAAATTCCATTCACAACAACTACAAATAGATAAAATACCTTGTAATAAATTTAACTACTGATGTGAAAGACCTCTACAGTGAAAATTACAGAACACTGATACGCTGATGAAAGAAACTGAACAAGACACAAAAAGTGAAATGACCTTTCATGTCAGCGGATTAGAATACTTAATATTATTAAAATGTCTGTATTACCCAAAGTGACTTACATATTCAATGAAATAACCATCAAATACCAATGAAATTCTCCAGAGAACTATAAAAAACAGTACCAAAATTCACAAAGAAGCACAAAAGACAGAGAAGAAACACAGCAATTCTAAACAAAAATAACAAAGCTAGAAGTGTCACAATATCAGATTTCAAGACATACTATCCAGCTACTGTAATAAAAACAATGTGGCACTGGCATAAGAATAGACTGGGGAACAGAGAAATTAATCCATACATCTGCAGCTACCTGACCTTTGCCAAAAACATATACTAGAGAGAGGAAAATCTCTTCAGTAAATAGTGATGGGAAAACTAGGTATCTGTAAGTAGGTGTTTTAAACTTGACTGCTACATCTTACCTTATATGAAATTCAACTCAACATGCATCACATATCTAAATTAAAGACCTAAAACTAATAAATTACTAGAAGAAAACATAAGATACACACTTCAAAACATTGACAAAGGTAGTTATTTTTTAGATAAGACTCCAAAAGTGTATGCAACAAAAGTGAAAGTAAACTAAAGGCATTATATCAAACTAAGAAGCTTCCACATAGCTTAAGAAAAAAATAAGAGTGAAGAGACAACCAACAGAATGAATAAAATGTTTTCAAACTGTTCATCTGAAAAAAGATTAATATCTAGAATATATAAAGAAAACAACATAAAAACAAACAATTCAATTAAGAAATGGGAAAATATTTAAATAGGCATGTATCAGAAAAAGCAATTCAAGTCGTCAACAAATGGATGTAAAAATGTTAATTATCACCAGCCATCAGAGACATGCAATCAAAACCACAATGAGGTATCATCTCACTCCACTTAAAATGGTTATTAACAAAAGGACTAAAAATAATAAATGGTGGTGAGGATGTGGAGAAAAGGGAACCTTTTACAATGTTGATGAGGATGCTAATTAGTACAGACTTTAAGGAGGACAGTATGGAGGGTCCTCTGAAAACTAAAAGTAGATATACCATAAAATCTAGATATCCCACTTCAGGGAACAGGAAATGAAATTATCATAGGAATGGAACATGTGCACTTCCAAGTTCATTGCAATACTATTCACAATGACCAAAATACAGCATCAGCCTAGATTTCCATTGATGGGTGACTGGATAAAGAAAATATACACATGCACACACACACAGACACACACACGTATACAATAAAATATTATTTAGCCAAATAAAAACTTAAAAGAAAAAAGAAATAATTTATATCTTTATTGTGAAGAATAAAGAAATGTATAATTGCTACAGTAAAATGTCAAGAGACTGGCAACAAGGAGAGAAGTCAAATGTAACACTAAATATCAAAATGTGGGGAGAAATGACACAAAAATGTAGTATGTGTCATTAGGATTTCTTATCTCTTTGTTTTTTATTTGTTTCTTTTCCTATTTTTATAATGAATTGTATGTTGTTATTTCAAGATAGTTTGTTATAGCCAAAATAATTTTTGTAAGACTCAAACTAATCACAAAGCAAAACATATGTAGATACACACCAAAAATAATAAGAATCAAAGTACGTCAATAGAGGAAAAATCATTTAATCTCAAATAAAAACTGTCACTTAGGGACAAAGAAAGAAAGGAACTACAATAAAGATACAAAACAAGTATCAAAATGTCAGTAAGAAGACCTTGCCTATCAATAATGATCATAAATGTCAATGGACTTAATTCCTCAAATAAGACATAGTGACAGAATGGATTAAAAAGCAGGACGCCAGGGCCAGCATTGTGGTATAGAGGATAAAGCCACAGCCTGAAACACTGGCATCCCATTGGGGTGGCAGTTCAGGTCCCAGCTGCTCCACTTCTGATCTCACACTGTGCTAACATGCCTGGGAAAGCAACAGAAGATGACCAAAGTGTTTGGGTCCCTGCCACTCATGTGGGAGACCCGAATGGAGTTCCAGGCTCTTGACTTTGGCCGGCTCAGCCCTGGCAGTTGCAGTCATTTGGGGAGTGAATGGAAGAGCTCGCTTTCTCTCTCTCTCCCCCCGCCCTGTAACTCTTTCAAATAAGTAAATAAATCTTATATATAAAAAAGCAGGACCCAACTATATGCTATTTACAAGAAACTCACTTCACCTCCAAGGATACACATAGACTGAACTGAAAAGATGGAACAAGATATTCCCAACAAGTGGATCCCAAAGGAATGCAGAAATAGTCATACTTCTATCAGATAAAATGGGTTTTAAATCAAAATCAGTAAAAAGAAACTATAAATGTCATTATACAGTGTGTTCAATGCAGAAAGATGAATTAACACATATAAACCCAATATTGGAGCACCCAATTATGTAAAGCAAATATTAATAGACTTAAAGGGAAAGACTCCACTACAGTAATTGTAAAGGACTTTAACACCCCATTTTCAGAAATGAAGAGATTCTTTAGATAGAAAATCATAAAAGAAACAGCAGAGTAAGTTGCACCCTAGATCAAATGGACCTAACAGACATCTGCAGAACTTTCCAACTAACAGCTGCAGAACATGTATTCCTCTCAACACCACATGGAGCATTTTCAGGACAGGTCATATGATAGATCACAAAACAAGTCTCAATAAATTTAAAATAACAGGAATCATATTATTGTTTCTGACTACAGTGAAATAAAACCAGAAATTGACAAGAAAAGCTTTAGAAACTGCCAAAATACATAGAAATTTAACAACTTACTCTTGAACAACCATTGGATCAAGTAAGAAATCAAAATTTTTTTTTATTTTTTTAAACTTTTATTTAATAAATACAAATTTCAAAAGTACAACTTTTTGATTATAGTGGCTTTTCCCCATAACCTCCTTCCCACCTGCAACCATCCCATCTCCCACTCCCTCTCCCATCCAATTCTTCATCAAGATTCATTTTCAATTATCTTTATATATAAAAGATCAACTTAGTATATACTAAGTAAAGATTTCAACAGTTTACAGACACATAAAGTATAAAGTATTGTTTGAGTACTAGTTTTACTGTTAATTCGCATAGTACAACACATTAAGGACAGAGATCCTATCTAGGGAGTAAGTGCACAGTGATTCCTGATGTTGATTTAACAATTGACACTCTTATTTATGACGTCAGTAATCACCTGAGGCTCTTGGCATGAGCTGCCAAGGCTGTGGAAGCCTCTTGAGTTCACAAACTCAGACCTTATTTAGACAAGGCCATAATCAAGGTGGAAGTTCTCTATTCCCTTCAGAAAAAGGCACCTCCTTCTTTGATGGTCACCTTCTTTCCTCTGGGATCTCACTCACAGAGATCTTTCATTTAGGTCATTTTTTTTTTTTGCCACACTGTCTTGGCTTTCCATGCCTGAGAAACTCTCATGGGCTTTTTAGCCGAATCCAAATGCCTTAAGGGCTGATTCTGAAGCCAGAGTGCTGTTTAGGGCATCTGCCATTCTATGAGTCTGCTGTGTATCCCGCTTCCCATGTTGGATCGTAAAGAGAAAATTCTAAAAATTCTTGAGACAAATGAAAATGCAAACATAATATACTAAGACCTATAAAATGCAGCAAAAGAGATACTACGTTTATAGCAATCAATGCCTCCATCAGAACAACAGAGAGATCTTGAGTAAACGACTTCAAATTTCAAGGAATTAGAAAAACCAGAACAAATCATATCCAAACTTGCTAGAAGGAAAGAAATAATAAAACTCAGAGCACAAACTAATGACATAGAGATGAAAAAAATTAAAAATAAATGGAATAAAGAAGTCATACTTTACAAAGATAAACAGAACTGATAAACCCTTTGACTAAACAACAAAGATACAAGTTTCAAATACATAGAAACCAGGATGAAAATGGAGACATAATGACTGACATAACAGAAATATAAGGGGTTGATAGAGATTAATAATAAAAGAGATAAATGATGAACTACAAGGCAGCAAATCAAACCAAAAGAAATGGATGAATTTTTGGACCCATATACCTTTCCCAAACTGAATCACAAGGACGTAGACTACCTAAACAGAACAATAACTAGTAGCAAAGTTGGACCATTAATAATAATAATTTTAAAAATCTGCCATCAAAGAAAACCCAAGACCAGATGGCTTCACTGATGAATTCTTCCAAACATTTAAAAAGTCAGCACTAATCTTGCTTAAATTATTTCATAAATTAGAGGAGGAGAGAAATCTTCCAAATTAACTCAATGAGGCCAGCATTGCCTTTGTAAGAGAATGACACAAAGACACAACAAGAAAGAAAGCCACAGGCCAATATCCTAGATGAACATAGATGCAAAAATCTTCAATCTCAACAAAATAGTAGTGAATTGAAACCAATAGCACATTAAAAAGCTCACTCACCATAATCAAGTGGTATTCATCCCAAGGATGCAAGGATGGCTCAATATATGCAAATCAGTAAGTGTGACACACCACATCAAAGGAATGAAAGACAAATATCACATGCCCATCTCAATAGATGCAGAAAAGGCATTTGATTAAATTCAACATCCCTTCATAATACAACTTTGACCAAATATGTACAGAAAGAATATATTTCAACATAATAAAAGCCATATATAACAAGCCAACAGTTATTTTTTTCAAGATTTATTTATTTTATTTGAAAGTCAGAGTTATAGAGAGGGAGAGACAGAGATAATCTTCCATCCACTGGTTCACTCCCCAGATGGCTGCAACAGCTGGATCTGGGTCAATTCAAAACCAGGATCCAGGAGCTTCTTCTAGGTCTCCCATGTGGGTTCAGGAGCCCAAGTACTTGGTCCATCTTTCACTGCTTTCCCAGCAGGGAGTTGGATCGGAAGTAGAGCAGCCAGGACTTGAACTGGTGCCCATATGAGATGACAGCATTCCAGGCAGGGCTTAATCCACTATACCACAACACTGGACCCAACAAGCAAACAGTTAACTTCATATTGAATGTGGGAAAAACTGAAGGTTTTCTCTCTAAGATCTGGAACAAAATGAGGCTTCCCAATTTCATCACTTTTATTCAGCATAGTACTGGAAGTTCTAGCTAGAATAATTAGACAAGAAAAAGAAACAAAGGGCATCCAAATTGAAAAGGAGGAAGTCAGAATGTCACTTTTTGCAGAGGACATGATCTTATTTATAGAAAATCTCTAAACAAATATGCCACCAAAAAGTCATAAGAAGTAATAACCAAATTCAGTAAAATTGCATGATACAAAGTCAATGTACAAAAGTCAGTACCATTTTTAAACACGAATAGTGAGTCATCTGAAAAGAAAAACAAGAAAGTAATCCCATTTCCAATAGCTACAAAACATTAATAGAATATGTGGAAGCAAATTTAACCAAAGAAGCGAGAGATCTCTACCAAAAAAAGCCAAAACTATAAATTACTGATGAAAGAAATTTAAAAAGACACCAAGAAATGGAAAGGCATCCCGTGTTCTTGAATTAGAAGGATCAGTACAGCCAAAATGTCATACTACCCAAGCTATTTACAGATACAGTGAAATCCCTATCAAAATCCCAATGACATTTTTCATAGAACTAGGAAAAAAAAACACTACTAAAATCTATGTAGAACCCCAAGGAATTAAACTGCTGAAGTGATCTTGAGCAAAAAGAACAGAACAGGAGTCCTTATACTACCTCACTTTTAAATATATTACAAGTTGCAGTAATAAAAATAGAGATATTGCAATAAAAACAGATTAAAAAACCAACGGAATAGAATAGAGACCCTAGATGTAAACCTATGTACCTACAGCCAACTCATCTTTGACAAAGTACTAAGAACATGCATTGGAAAAAAGATAGTCCTTTTTTTGACAGGCAGAGCGGACAGTGAGAGAGAGAGAGAACAGAGAGAAAGGTCTTCCTTTGCCATTGGTTCACCCTCCAATGGCCGCTGTGGCCGGCGTGCTGCAGCTGGTGCACCACGCTGATCCAAAGCCAGGAGCCAGGTGCTTCTCCTGGTCTCCTTTTAATAAATGTTGCTGGAAAAATTAGACAGTCACATGCAGAAGAATGAAGCTATACCCCTGTCTCTCTCCATGTATGAAAATTGACTCTAAATGTATTAAAGATCTAAATTTGAGAACTGAAACTTTGAAACTATGAGAAGAAAACACTTCAAGACATCAAAATGGACAAGAACTTTCTGGATCAGAGTCCAAAGCACAGGAAATAAAACCAAAAACAGACAATTGAGATGTCTTCACACCAAAGATCCTTTGCATAGCAAAGTGAACCATCAATAGAGCAAAGATACAACCTACAGAATTAGAGAAAATGTTCGTAAGCTATACATGTGACAAGGATTTAATATCCAGAAATATATAAAGAAGTCAAACAACCCCTGGCAAAATACCCAACCAAACAATCCAATTTAAAATGTACCATAGATCTAAACAGACATTTCTCAAAAGAAGACATAAAAATGGCTGATATGTACATGAAAAATTTTCTTTGTCACTGATCACCAGAGAAATGCAGATAAAAACCGCAATGAGGTATCATTGCATTCCCAAGACTACTATCAAAGTGAAAAAAGAAAGCAAATGTCGAGGATGTGGAGAAAATGGAACCCTTTCACTCTGTTCGTGGCAATGTAAATTAGTGTAGCCATTGTGACAAACACTCTGAAGATTCCTCAGAAAATTAAAAACAGAACTACCGTATGATCTAATAGTCCCACTTTGGGTATATATCCAAGAGAAATGGAATCCATCTACCAAAGAGACATGTGTACTCCCACATTTATTGTAGCATTATTCAAAATAGACAGGAAATGAAAACAACATAAGTATCCATCCATTGATCAATGGACCAAGAAAATGTTGCAGGTGTACACAATGAGATATGACTCAGTCATTAAAAAAGGATCAAATCTTTTATTTGCCCCAATATGGATGGAACTGGAGGTCATCATGTTAAGTGAAACAGGCCAAGCACAGAAAGACAAATATTGCATGATCTCACTCATATGTGAATTGTAAAAAAAAAAAGATCTCACACAAGTTAAAAATATATTGTGGTTACAAGTGTCTAGGGAGGGAAGTGGTGAGGAGGGATTGGGAAAGGTTGATTAATGGGTACTACGTTATAGCCATAGATAGGGTCAAAAGTTCTGGAGTTCTATTGCACAGTAGAGTGGAGATAGTTAATTTTAAGTCACTGTATATTTATCTTAAAAAATTAAAAGAGGATTTTTGGATGTTTTCACTGTAAAGAGTGTTAAATGCTTGAAAAGATAAATATATTTTCCCTAAGTGGATATTACACAATTTATACATTGTAATGAAACATCACATAGTACCCCATAAATATGTACAGCATATTTATGTCTAATTTTTTTCATTTTTTTAAATCAAATAACTTCTTAAGAAGATAGGGAATGTGAAGCTCAGTACATGGTCACAGAGCAAATCTGCATTTAGAATCCTCTTCTCTTAATTAGTGCTCTTTCCACTACAGTTGTGATTGGAAACAGATGACTTGGGACTGGATTATATGTTTAGTTTTTCCCATATAATGTAAAAATATAGTTGGTACAACATTCAAAAAGCAGACAAAGGTGGGCAACAGGTTAAGCTGCCATTTGCAACACCGGTATCCCATATGGAAGTGCTGGTTTCAGTCCTGAATGCTCCATTTCCAATCCAACGTCCTGCTAATATGCCTGGGAAAGGCAGCAGATGATGGAGCAGGTACCTGAGCCCTTAACACCCATATGGGAGACCTGGATGGAGTTCCTGGCTCTTGGCTTTGGCCTGACTGTTACAAGTATTTGGGGAATGAAACAGCAGATGGAAAATATTCAGTCCCTCTTTCTGTATCTCTCTCTCTCTCTCCCCCTCTCTCTCTCTCAGTTGTTCTGCTTTTCAAATAATTTTAAAAAAATACAGATAGTGTAGGCATTTGCCACAGCACTTAAGATACCCATTGGGATGCTCACATCCCATATCAGAGTGTCTGAGTTCAAGTCACATACTTTCTTCAAATTCCAGCTTCCTGCTGATACACACCCGGAAAGGCAGCAAGTGATAACTCAAATGCTTGGGTCCCTGATCCTCCCACCATGTGGGAGACCCAGATTGAGCTCCCAGCTCCAGGATTTACCCAGGCCCATCCCTGGCTGTAACACGTATTTAGAGGAGTAAACCAGAGGATGGAAGATACCTCTCTCTCTGAAATAAAAATCAATAAAATAATTTTAAAAAGCAGAATATTACACAAGAAAATCTGGATAGATAGAGTCCATTAAAAAATTAGAATCTGGTCATTTAGGAAAACTGTCAATTTGACCAAGGCTGGGTGATGGCTGCCTGCTTTAGAAGGGACATGTGCACTCCAGTTTTCTATGCTCCCCATCAATCTTAAATGCATCCACACTGCAATGTCTCTTATGTACCTTATCAACCAAGCCGCTGTTAAGAATTTGTGGTTGACTTCTCCTCTGCCCTACACCTTGTTGCATTCTCCCAAATAAGGGTAGAAGTTCTCTTTCCAAGATTCCCAGGAAGACCACTGGCTGAGGAAGCAGAACCATGAACTAAGGCAAGAGGCTAGTTTCTCACTCTTGACAGTTGTAGTGGAGACTACAGTTACCTCCTAAAAAGTCACTTTCCTCTTTTTTTCTAGCATGAATGTGCCCAGTTTCCTTTACTATTAAGAGTGGCAAAGGGTCACCGTTGTTGCAGTGAATTAAGCTGCTAGCATCCAAATCTAACTGCTGGTTCAAGTCCTAGATGCTCCATTTCAGATCCAGCTCCCCACTAATGCACCAGGAAAAGCAATTGCTTGGGTCTCAGATACCTACATGGGAAACCCAGATGGAGTTCCAGGGTCCTGGCTTTGGCCTGGTCCCAGCCCCAGCTGTTGTAGCATTTGGAGAGTTAACTGGCAGAGGAAAGATCTCTCTCTCTCTCTCTCTCTCTCTCTCTCTCTCTCTCTCTCCCCCTCTCCCTCTCCCTCTCCCTCTCCCTCTATCTAACTCTGCCTTTAAAATACATTATATATATATACATATATATATATATATAAAATTGTATTTAAGGTATACAAATTTCATGTATTTCTGATACACAGATTAAGGAACATAGTGATACTTCCCACTGCACCCTCCCACTCACCCTTGCTCCCACCCTTCATTCTCCTTCCTCTCCTATTCCCTCTCTTAATTTTTACAATGATCTACTTTCAGTTCACTTTATATACTAAGTGAAGACTTCAACAACCAGTAAGAAGAAAAAAAAAAAAACAAACACTGTTCCTCAACAGTGGAGACAAGGGTTGTAACAATCATTGAAGCTCAAAATGTCAATTTCGCTACAATGCGTTACATTTTAGGTACTCTATTAGTTACCACAGATCAGGTAAAACATATGGTATCTGTCTTTTGGGGACTGGCTTATTTCAATAATATAATGATATCAAGTTGCATCCATTTTGTTGCAAAAGACTGGATTTCATTTTTTTTTTTACAGCCAAGTAGTATTCCATAGTTTATATATTTTTAAAAAGAGTAACAAATAAGAAGTCAGTGAAAGCTGTTGGGTGTGGTTTGCAGGAAAGCTTCTTTAACATGGCAGAAGTCAGGGCTGGCACAGTGGCAAAAACTGTCCAAACTCCCAGAGATAGTAGAAAAACACAAAATTGTAGTATAAATTTTTGTACATTGCTTTCATAATTTGGCAGAATAATTAGAAAATGTGAGTAGGACCTCACATGGTTTGAAAGGCATGATCAGAAAGCTTGAGTAAATGGCCAGTGCCTGTGGTGTAGCAGGTAAAGCCATTTGTGATGCCGGCATCCTATACTAGTACCAGTTCGAGTCCCAGCTATCCCACTTCCAATCCGGCTCCCTGCTAATGTGCTTTGGAAAGCAGTGGAAGATGACCCAACTCCTTGGGGCCCTGAACCCACATGGGAGACCTGAATGAAATTCCTGGCTCCTGGCTTCGGCCTGGCCCAGCCATGGCTGTTGTGCCCATTTGGGGAGTGAACCAGCAGAGGGAAGCTCTCTCTCTCCCTTTCTCTGTCTCGCCTTTTCTCTCTCTATACCTCTGCTTTTCAAATAAATAAATCTTTAAACAATGGTGAAAGATAGCTGGCATGTACCATTTTTGCTTTTCTCACTGTTTGCAATGGTTTTGTGACAGATGTACCTCTAGCAGCCACCTTGTGACCTTGAGGATGAAACTCATGTGCTAAGGCTGATGAAATCACTTACCCCAGAGAGCGGCAAGATGGCGGAATAGGCAGGGAGCACACTATTAGTCCGGGGGAGAGAGAGTTTAATATAAGTGGAGATACTGCAGGGTCAAGGAAGAGTAGGGGATGAAACAGCAGAGGAAACTCTTCCGGAACTAGTGATTCACAGTGTACCTACGTGGAGAGCGTGGGAGCCCAAGTTCGGGACACCAGCGGCAGACTCAACACACCAGCGCTGGAACGCGAGGTGAGCCGAACCTCAATAGCCCGAGACACCAGCGGGCAAGAGGAAAGAGGAGGCTAGAGGGAACGAGGCTTGAAACTCAGTGGGGAAAAATTCACCAGGCTAACTAGAAGAGAGAGAGGAAAAAAATTAAAAAAAAGTGACCGATACGGACACAAGTTTCTCTCTCTCCGCTCACCCCTCAAAGGCGAGCAAGACAAAGAGCAGGCGCCATTTTAGACATACGTCATAAGCAGGGCGACCTCAGGTCTGCACCGGCCCTGAGCCTAGCAGAAAAACCTGACTCTGGGGGCAGGGGTGAAATAACAGGAGATTAGCATCTAACTTGGCAACCCAGTGGGAGACTGCAGGAGAAATGGAGCCCACACTGAGGGCAGCAGAGATTCCCTGTGTGGTCCTTGGGAAAGAGCTTCCGATCTCTGGCTCCTGTGGGTATATCATTTGCCTGATAACTAATTCCAATTACGTTCAGCTGTGCGGAATTACTTCCCTTTTGAATCAAAAAAAGAAAGAGAGATTTACCACACCTAATCTGGGAGTGTCATCTTTGACACACCCTCAACCCTGAGGAACCAAACCCAGCTCTCAGTCCACACTCATCTCAAGCCTCTAAGGCTCCACTGAAAGCAGACAGTCCACTTAATATAGAGCCATAGTGTAACAAGAAAAAACACCACAGTGAAGAAACCAAATATCTCCAACATGCCAAACAACAAAAGCAAAAACAGAGGTAACAAGAACAAGGAAGACACTATGATGCCCCCAAATGAAAAAGACACCCCAATTCAAGATGATAAAGATGATGAGATCGAAGAAATGCAAGAAGCAGATCTCAAAAAATTGATAAGAACATTAAGAAGTTCTCAAAAACAAATTCTTGCACTACAGAAATCCTTAATGGACAAGATAGAAAATCTCTCTCATGAAAATGAAATATTAAGGAGGAATCAAAATGAAATGAAACAACTAGTACAACAAGAAACTGTGATAGTGACGAGAAATCATAATGAAATGAAGAATTCAATAGATCAAATGACAAACATATTAGAGAGCCTTAAAAAGAGAATGGGCGAGGCAGAAGAGAGAATATCAGACTTAGAAGACAGAGAACAGGAAAGGAAACGGGCAAACCAAAGAAAAGAAGAAGAAATTAGAAATCTAAAAAATATTGTCGGGAATCTACAGGATACTATTAAAAAAACCAACATTCGGGTTCTAGGAGTTCCTGAAGGCATGGAGAGGGAGAAAGGATTAGAAGACATTTTCAGTGACATACTAGCAGAAAATTTCCCAGGTTTGGAGAAGGACAGAGGCACCTTATTACAGGAAGCTTATAGAACCCCTAATAAACATGACCAAAAGAGATTCTCACCACGACATGTTGTAATCAAACTCACCACAGTGAAACATAAAGAAAAGATCCTAAAATGTGCAAGAGAGAAACGTCAGATTACTCTTAGAGGATCTCCAATTAGACTCACAGCAGACTTCTCATCAGAAACCCTACAAGCTAGAAGGGAATGGCGAGACATAGCCCAGGTACTAAGAGAGAAAAACTGCCAGGCCAGAATACTATATCCTGCAAAGCTCTCATTTGTGAATGAAGGTGAAATTAAGACTTTTCATAGCAAACAGAAACTGAAAGAATTTGTTGCCACTCATCCTGCCCTGCAAAAGATGCTTAAAGATGTGTTACACACAGAAACACAGAAACATGGTCACCAATATGAAAGAAGGTAAAGGAAGGAAACCTCACAGCAAAAGATCACAGGAAGCTCAATTTCTCTTTGACATAGAATTAAACTCTGATGCTCTGTTAAAGCAATGTGTTAAAGTAATCTATTATGTTCTCTTGATGTCTGTTAAATTCTAATTGTTCAAAAACAGCTGAATTTTTATTAAGAGCTATGGGTTATTTAAATATGTGCTTATTTTCAAAGATTTGAATAATCACCTTGTAACAATGATCAGATTTGGTCTATGTTATCTCATGATTTTAAGGAATCTTATTTCAACCAGATATTTTGGATTTTGAGCCTTCTTGGCATTCTTGACAGGCATTCAAAAAATCAAAGTTTCAAACAATCTGGGTTTTTCCAGTTTGGGCCCAACTGAAAAAATCGAAGGACCTATGTCTCTCATCTTATAGAGACACCAACTAATCAGTCTATTTGGACTATATTAGAAGGACTGTCAAGATGTGACATGGTACTAAATTTTAAGTTTCTATAATGGAAAATGCTATTAATACAAATGTTTGAGAATTAAAAAGTCTAATGATCTTGTGTTACTAGTCATGATAGTTATCTTCATGAGAAAGCCCCAGAGGCCTAAAGGGTTAAATACTTGTAAAATCCTACAGGTGCTTTCAAAAATACTGTGAAGTAAGCAAGTGCCTCTTCTTGGTTGATGAGTTTATAATTTTAAACATGGCGACTTAAAGTCTTTTGTCATCCATAGTTATATATGATGTGCTGTTCATAAAACTAAAGCGTTGTTGGTTCTGTGTTTAGCTGTCCTCCAATAGGTTCCTATGGACTTTTTCCAGCCACTTTTATTGTATTCAGTACTTTGGGATGGCTCTGTAAACAGATGAAGCCAATAATGTATTAACAGTACCAACTGAGAGAAAGTATGGTTAACTGAGGTTACTAAAAACAAAAAGCAATTCAAATCAGTTGGCAATCTACACAAAGAATTAAAGATTTTAAAAGCTATTATTAAAATTGCTATATTGGTCTATTATGCTATGTTATATGTGTGTACATATTGTATGTCCACATGGGGAAATTTTATTAAGAGTTTTATTTTAAATGGCTTATAGATAAGATTGTTCATAAATTTAAGCTGCTAAAATTATTCAAAGATACATTTTAATTTGTGTGACCTGAATCTGTGTATCATACGTTTTAAACGTGTTGATAGAAAGAAACTAAAAACATTTTAGATGGTTGTGCTTAAGTTTACTGGCTAAACAAACTACACCATGTTAGATATTTAAGAGGTGTTTTCAAATACATGATTCTTAAAATTTCTAGAAGGCATTGGACCTTCTGGTAAATATTTTCTTAAGTTGTTATCTAATGGTTGAAACGGTTTGCTAAGTATTCATGTAATATTGCTATTGTCAGCAAGTGATCTAGGACTTGCTCCCTCATTTCTCTATTCTAAGCCCAACTTGTTCTTTCATTTCTCTATTTTCTTCAAGGTAGGAAACTAATTATATTATAAAGGAATCTGTAGGACGCACAATTTAATCTTTAGACCTTATAAAAGAGATGGCTAACATTTTTCTGTAATAGCATAGCCAAAATAAGAACTTAAATAATAATCTCATAGCTAGATTCACTTCGCCATCAGTGAAGTATACAGTAAGTAGAAAAAAACCTCCCTTTCAGACCAAAGGGAAAGGAAGTTTTAAAGTGAGAATATAATTTTCCTCATGGGCATTGTCTACCTTAGAAAAACTACTACAGAACATGCCTGTGACTAGAGACTTGTAGTTCAGGCCACCGAAGATTAGAGATGGGACACGGGCACTCCCTTGACTTGCATCCTCTGGTCTGCTTTAACACAAACCAGGAGGAAAAGAAAGCTAGGCATCAGAAGCAATGGGTGGCAGGCCTATTAATGGCTGATCTCTACAGTGATCTGCCCTCAAGGAGACCCAACAGGCCAGTCCACTGCAGTGGCTTTCAATGTGGTAAGCCTGGGCTTCAGCAGAAGTCAGCTTGTGAAGAGCCCTGGCAGCTCTGCCAAGAGTTGGATCACTGGAAATGGACCTGCCCTGGAGTCGAAGGATGCCCAGGTCAGAGCCACAGATCTTATTGGCTCTAAGCTGAAAAGCCCTTCACTCAGCCCAACTTCCAAAGTGACCACTGCAGCTGAGGGGATGGTCAAGTAGGGTCAGCAACATTGCAGGCAGAACTGTAAATTTCTTGTTAGAGATGCCCCCTGCATTTACCTGGCCAGCTCTCCTCCTAGGCCAGCCAAGTAATGAAAGTCAACAGAGTGCCTTCCCCTAGGAGGTTCACACCTCCCTTAGGATATACCCCATGTGAAGAGATAGATAGGCCTGGGCCTCTGAATTTACAAGGCCTAAAGCCCACCAGATTATTATCAAGCCCCTTCTATCAGGTTCTATTTGCCTCTCAATCAGAAAAATTACTTGTAGCTTAGACAGCACCTTTCTTAGCTCCTCTAATAATGACTCTGTCCTTTGTTCTAGGCCCTGTCTAGAGCACTTGGGCCTCATTCCTTTGTAATCATAACCTCTACTCTACCACCAATGGCTCTACTCCCAACCTGGGTGTACTGATGGTCCTCTCCCCCACTTAATGCTGTATAATTGTTCAAACCTGGTAAATGCCACTCTTAGGATCATTGGTTACTATCCTCACCCTGTCTTTTATGACCTTGTCTAAATATGATCAGAGTCGGCGAACTTGGAAGGCTTCCATAGCCTTGGCAACTCATGACAACAGCCTAGGATGGTTACTGGCACCATAAACTAGAGTGTCAATTTGTTGGGTCAACAACAGGAGCCACTGTGCACTTGCTACTCATGTGGGATCTCTGTCCTTAATGTGCTGTCCATTGTGATTTAATGC
This sequence comes from Lepus europaeus, assembly GCF_033115175.1. Classification (NCBI taxonomy): domain Eukaryota; kingdom Metazoa; phylum Chordata; class Mammalia; order Lagomorpha; family Leporidae; genus Lepus; species Lepus europaeus. The sequence continues at coordinate 92,410,540 of NC_084850.1, read as the reverse complement.
TATAACTAGTACTCAAACAGTATGTTTCACTTTGTGTTTCTATGTGGGTGCAAACTGTTGAAATCTTTATACTAAATTGGTCTTCTGCAAATAAGGAGAATTGAAAATGAATCTTGATGCAAATGGAAGGGGAGAGGGAGCGGGAGAGGGGAGGGTTGCGGGTGGGAGGGAAGTTATGGGAGGGGGAAAGTATTGTAATCCGTAAGCTATACACTGGAAATTTATATTCATTAAATAAAAGTTAAAAAAAAAGAAATCACTTACCAATCCTGAATAGGTTACTTTGAGATATTTTTAAAAAATACAAAAATACATATATTTTAATAATGGTTTTTATTTATATAAAGGGAACAAATTTCATATATACAGTTTCAAGAGCATAATGATACTTCCCACCCTCCCTCATCCTTCCTTTCTTATTTTTCTTTTAATTTTTGCAATGATGCACTTTCAATTTATGTCTGTAGTTAAGCACTTCTATATCTCATTTCTTTTAGCATTTTATATAGTTATTTGAGAGGCAGAGTCACAGAAAGAGGGAAAGACAGAAGGAAAGGTCTTCCATTCTCTGGTTCACTCTCCAAATGGTCAAAACAGCCAGAGCTGTGCCAATCCAAAGCCAGGAACTAGGAGCTTCTTCTGGGTCTCTCATGTGGGTGCAGGGGCCCAAGGACCTGGGTCATCTTCTACTACTTTCCCAGGCCATAAGCAGAGAAATGGATCAGAAAAGGCGCAGCTGGGACTCGAACTGTTGCCCACAGGGGATGCACTCTACCCGCTACACCACAGCTCCAGCCCCAAGAAGTATTAAATGAGTTAGAAACAAGTAAGGCATAAATACATGTGAAGCACTATAATGTCTGACACAGAATTTAAGAGCCAGAATATGTTCCCCCAAACTTGCCTACATCCTAATCCTTGGAACCTATGAATAAGGTAGGTTACATGGTAAAGGAGAATTAAGGTAGTAGATGGAATTAAAGTTTTGCTAATCAGTAACTTTACAATAGGGAGATTATCCTGGATTATTCCAGTGGAACCATTGTAATTACAAAGGTGCTCAAACATGGGATAGGGAAGCAGAAGAGTTAGTGTGGGAGTAATTCAATGTGAGAAAATCTCTACTAGCCATCACCATTGCTGGATTTGAAGAAGGAAGGGTCAAGAAATGTCAATAGCCTCAAGAAACTGAAAGCAGGAAACAAATTTTTTCTAGAGCTTATAGAAAGGAATGCAGTCCTGCTGACACCTTAATCTTGGCCAGCAGGGCCCATTGTGAACTCTTAACTCCTAGATGTGTAAGATAGTGTGTTTGTTGCTTTCAGCCATCAAGTTTGTGGTCATTTTTTTTAGAAACAATAGGAAACTAATATACCTGATCAGTGTACTCCCTATATGTGATAAATACAAAATTAAGTAACTCTGAACCTGAGTTTGTATTTGTTGAAAAAGTGAAGATGTCTTCTCTTGATCTTTGCAAACTAGCTCCATTTTACAGCTGGGGAGACAGGTTTTGAAACAAGTAAGCAACTTCCCAAGTTCAATCAGTGAGTAAGGTAACTCCTCCTTGCTATTTGCACCTGCATGGCTACTCTGTGACTTTTCTTCTCAGCTCCAGCAATGGCAGCTTTGCAGATGGCCTCCCACATCTGCTGTAACTGAAGTGTGGTAATTGGTTGCTAAGCCATGCAATTTGGTTGCTAGGCTCCCTTCCCCCCTCTGGCCCCAACATACTTCAGCAACTGAAGTTAATAATCTGCCAGCAAATTAAATTTGGTGAAAAGATCAGACGGCATGTTAATTGGGAACCAGGTGATCCAAACTCATCTCCTAGGACTGTGTGACCTTCTACCACATAAAGCCCCTGTGTGGGCTGCTGCTCCCCTACCAGAGACATTAACTCTCAAACTTCTGTGAATTTAAAAGCAACTATATGCATTTCTTTGAGCTGCTAATGAACATCTTCATGCCTTTGTCTGAATGCTTTTCTCTGCTACAAATGCCCAGAATACAGAAGTTAAGGGGTGATTATAGGAGGTTGGAGGCCTTATGGCAAGGGGCAGATGTTTGTCACCCCTGGCTGCATATGAGAATCACCCAGAAAGCTTTGCAAAAATGCAGATGCTGAAGCCTCACCCCAGAGTTGCTGATTTAATTGATCTGGATGGGGTCTAGACATAGGTATTAAAAAAAACAAAAACTCTACATTGACTCTAGGGTGAACACCAGCATAGTGACCTACAGCTCTAAGCCTAGCTTTGCTACTTATTAGTTGTACAACTCCAGTCAAAATGCCAAACTGGGGACTGGCGCTGTAGTGCAGCAGGGCAAAACCTTGACCTGCAGCACCAACATCCCATATGGGCGCCAGTTCGAGCCCTGGCTGCTCCACTTTTGATTCAGCTCCCCGTTATGCCCTGGGAAAGCAATGGGAGATGGCCCAAGTCCTTGGGCACCTGTACCAGCATGGGAGACCCGGAAGAAGCTCTTGGCTCCTGCTTCGGATCGGCTCAGCTCCTGGCATTGCAGCCTTCTGGGGAGTGAACCAGAGGATGGAACACCTCTCTCTTCTGTCTCTACGTCCCTCTGTAGCTCTTTCAAATAAATAAATAAAATAAATCTTTTTTAAAAAAAATAGTTATAGAAACATGCTTACATTACATGATTGTTACTATGAATTAAAAAAAAAAAGTTGCCCAACCGCTCTAGGGTATAGCTTCTTCACTTGTAAAATGGGGAAGATGGTATCTCTGTAGCATAACACTGTCAAAGGGATTAAAGGAGTTAGTATACATAAAGCACTTAGAATAGGGACAATGAGTGTTATGGGAAATGAAATTCTTGATTCATATCATTTAGAATTGCTCCTAGCCCATAATACGTACTCAATTACTAGCTATTACTCCATCAACAAAATATTTATTAGAAGTTGATTTTTAATGTATATTTAGGAAGAGACAACCAAAGCCAACTCATAGTACTAGTTATAAAGCTCTTTTTCAATTATCAAACTTTTCAAAAGTGAGTCATTTTAAGGAAAAATAGTAGGCAAAATGATGCCTATACGCGGCAAAAATTATGAAGTCCGAGAAGCACTGCTCTAACCTCTTTCCATCCTTCCTCCCCTCACTACTGCCATATTGCCAATGCTGCCTTGTCTGCTGAGCCCATCATAGCACAAAAGCCACTTCCACTGCAAAGCCTTTCCTACTTCCTCCTCCAGAAATGCTTTCCTCATGCTCTGAATCCCCACAGCTTCCTTCTCTCATGAACATCTCAAATTCAATGTGGCCAGTAAAAACTCTCAATTCTCATTGATTTCCCTCTCTCACCCCTTATTTCCCATGCCTTTAATTAAGACAGTGTTCACCTAGTTTTGAGGCTAAAATCTAGAGGTAATCCTTGATTTCTAACTTTTCCTCACTCTCTCTATCCAGTCTGCCAGCAAAATCTGTTGGTTTTGCTTTCTTAATACAGGATATCTAGACTTAACCTCTTCCCATCCACCTTGGCTTAAGCCAATATATTCTTTCACCTGCATATGGACATCACCTCCTCATTGAGCTCCTAGTCCCCTAGGTCCCTACTGACCATTCCCCACACAGACCAGAGAGCCATATAAATCATGTCACTGCTAATCTCATATCCCTCCAGTACATTCTCATTATATAATGAAAGTCAAACTCCTTTTCCTTGCCTCAAACATCCTCAAGATCTGCCACTGCCATCCTCTCTGACTTCATTTAGCTATCGTTCCCTCTCCTCCACCTGTAGCCACATGGCTGACCTTAAGAGGCTTTATCCAAAAATCAAATGAAATCCCTTAAAGAAGTTCCCTTATATTTACCTTTCAAAAAGATCAGTATACCTGAAGTATGGAGAACAGATCTAGAGGAGCTGTGAAAGTAGAAGTGTTGAAGAGGTTTCCAAATCTAACATAGTTTTAGAATGCTGTGTCCTTATTTTTTTAATAAAATATCTATTTTATTTATTTGAAAGACAGAAAGACAGGGAGATGGAGAGACAGACATCTTCCATCTGCTGGTTTATTCCTCAAATGGCTGCAACTGCAAAATATATTATTTATTTGTGATGGGTCTGATCACAGTGTCTGACACACAGATAGCACAAAACAAATGTTAACTAATAGTTATTATACTTAACAATCCAGGTACTAGCATCAAAAAAAGAATGTTAGTGAAGATCCAAAATAATGGAATAGAGAGGGCCTACACTTGCTTCTGCCACAGAAAAGGAAGAAAACAACAAAGAAAGGACCATGTTTACAAGAGATCAACTGAGGGAAAACTTCAACAAAGAAGTGACAGGAATTCTGAACAGCACAGAGACTCCAAACACCAGCAGAGAGGGGCAAAGCATACCACTTCTCTTTCCTAGTTTCCTAGCAAGGAGACACCATCTTGTTAGGGAAAAGTAAGCATTGCCACAAACACGCAGCCTTAACTATAGGAGAATTTCACAATTCTCACATGCTTTAAATCCATGCAAGAAAGTTGACTAAGGTCCATATGATACTCTTCCTCCAAAAAAGAAACCCACATTGCCTCCCCACTCTCCTAAAGCTCTAGACCTGAGCTCCTGCAACACAGCCACTACTAAATTCTATTGTTGCCGGGTTCCCACCCACACCCTGGAGCCAGGGCTCATCACAGGGCACAGACTAGGCCTGCCTGCATCCTTCAGCTGCTTCGTTGTTGCGCACAAGCCCCAGATCCACATTTACTTGCTCCACCTCATCTAGTGAAGTTCCCCCTCTGCTTTTTTGGAGCTCAGCATGAACAGCATGGCATATACAAACCAAGACAACTAGAACTGGGAAAGTTTCCTTCTACATCTCTTAGCATGAGATTCTGGGAGACCAGGCCATAAGCCCTAGCATCACCCTTCCCTACCCTGTGGGAATGTGGGTATCCAGTTCTGTGTCAAACAGCTCTGGGACTGTGGTTCTTGGTGCTACCATCAGTACAGCAGCTCTCACTCACTAACAGGACCTGAAGGGGCATATCTGAATTCTTCTGCTTCAGGTTAGTGGCCATCAGTCGACAATCCCCAGCAAAACCTACACTCACCCTTTGAGATCCGGGTAAGAATCCCATTGCATTCTGTAATCTGGGACTGTGATTGTTGGTTCTCTAAGTCCCAAGGACACTTGTACTCACCCATAGGTCCTGAGGAAGGCCCTATCTGTACTCTTCTGCTCCAGGCCTGCACTGGCTAGTATACAATCTGCAATATGGCTTGCGATAACTGTGTAGGATCTGGATACAGTATCCTTCAATTTTGTGAAGCTCTGGAACTGTGACTATTGGCCTTATATCTGTACAGTCACCTAAGTAATCAAGGGACCTGGGTAACAACCCTACTGCACCTTGCAGCTGTCAGTCTATGACTGATTGTTCTATAAGTCCCAGGGATACCTGTGCTCAGCTGTGGAGCCTGAGGATGGTTCTATCTGCACCCCACTGATCTAGGCTTGTACCTGTTAGCACACAATCCCCAGCACAACTCCTAATCAACTATGAGACATGGGCATATCCTACAGCTCTGGAACTGAGACTGTTGGATTTATGTTCTACAGAGTTCCCTGAGTTCATACCATGGGACCTAAAGAGGACTGTACCTATATTCCACTGCTCTAGATCTATGCCTGTCAGTGGACAATCCTAGCATAAACTGTGAATGAAACATGGGATTTGCATAAGGTCTCCACTACATCCTACAGCTCTGGGACTCTGACTACTGCTTTGTAAGTTCTAGGAATTCCTGTGTTTGCCCTGTGGGACCTGGTGAAGGCTTTATCTGCATTTCACTGCTGCAGGGCACAATTTCTGGTAAAACCTACACTTTTCCCGTGGGACTCAGGCAAAGTAACCTTCCTGTCCTGCAGCTCTGAGACTGTGACTATTAGTACTGTTGTTTCTCAGAGTCATCTGATCTCACTCTGCAGGATCTGGGAGAGACCCCACCTACATTCTATTCCTCCAGGCCCACATCTGCTAGTGAACAATCTCCTAAAAAGCCTATATTCACCACATAAAATTTGGGCAAAGTCACTTTCATATCCCCCACTGCTTGGAACTAGGGTTTTTGGTTCTAAGAGATCTAGCATCATCACTCAAGTACATTGAATATGACCTGTGGAAAGTCCTATCCACATCAATCAGTTCAGGACTACATCTATGGGTGCCACTAGCAACAGGATCACTCAAACTTTCCTGTAGAGACAAGGGAACAGCCAATTCTGTGTCCCACAGCACCAAGAACATGGCTATGGCCAACTCAACTCCCAGTGTGATTTAACACTCAGTTCTCTGGAGTTTGAAGACACACACCTATGGAAGCCCATGTCTACTTAAAAATCATATTATTACCTCCACAAATTGCTGCAGAATAGACAACTGTGGCACTCATACACACTGCTGATATTGATTACAGCTGAAGAAATCATTCTCAGGTTACCTTCCTGGGATTACTTAGAACCAAAGCCAAAGCAACAGCCCAACAAGCATACCACATTCCACCTAAACAAAAAAAAAGTCTTTTCAAACTAATGCTACTGCATAAAGAAGGAAATGTTACATCAGATGTTCAGACAACATAGGGATGCAGGAAATATGAAGAAGCAAGGGAGCATGACACTTTAAAAACAGCACAATACTCCTCCAGAAATAGATCCTGACTTGAAGGAAATCCATGAAATGCCTGAAAAAGAATTCAAAATAGTGATCCAAAGGAAAGCCATTGATTAATGCAAGTACATAATTCAAAGAAATGAGGAAAATCATGCATTTTATGAAAGAAAATTTCAACAGATAGAAATCACTCAAAAGAACAAATCATTAATTTTGGATGTGAAAAATTTCAGTCAATGAAAATTAAAAACAAAATTGAGAGCTTTCACAACATAATGGGTCAACCAGAAGAAAGACTTCCTGATCGTGAGGATTAAGATTTCTGAAATTGGCCAGCACTGCAGCTCAAGAGGCCAATCCTCCACCTGCGGCGCCGGCACCCTGGGTTCTAGTCCCAGTCAGGGCACTGGATTCTGTCCTGGTTGCTCCTCTTCCAGTCCAGCTCTCTGCTATGGCCCGGGAAGGCAGTGGAGGATGGCCCAAGTGCTTGGGCCCTGCACCCGCATGGGAGACCAGGAGAAGCACCTGGCTCCTGGCTTCGGATCAGCATGGTGCGCCAGCTGCAGCAGGCACTGGGGGGTGAACCAACAGAAAAAGGAAGACCTTTCTCTCAGTCTCTCTCTCTCTCTCACTGTCCACTCTGCCTGTCAAAAAAAAAAAAATTCTGAAATAATCTAGTCAGACAAAAGTAAAGAAAAAAAGAATTTAAAAAAATGTAAGGTGATGAGACATATGGGAAACAATTATGTAAATAAATATTCATATTATAGTGATATCTTTAGGAGAAGAAAATGAAAACGGTATTGAGCACCTACTGAATAAAATAATAGTTGAAAATTTCCCAAGTCTGGAAAGAGATATGCACATCTAGATACAGGGAGCACAAATGGCCCCAATCAGATTACGTTAAAAAAAAAAAGAGAGAGAGAGAGAGACCCTTTCTAACAAATATTACATTCAAATTATCAAAAGTTAAGGACAATGACAGAATCCTAAAGACAGTGAGAGGGGAAACATCAAGTTACATATAAAAGAAAACCCATTAGACTACTGGCAGACTTCTGGGAAGAAATCTTACAGAGCTAGAAGAGAATGGAATGATATATTAGAGGTCTTTAAAAAAAAAAAAAACCTCCCAACCTAGAATACTATACCCAGGGAAGTTATCTTTTTGAAATGCAGGAGAAACACTGTACTTTCCAGATAAGCAAAAACAGAATTCACCACCAGATCAGCTCCACAAGAAGGAAGTGTTACATAAGAATTAACCACCATGAACACCCAAGTTAGGGACCAGCATTGTGGCAAAAAAAAAAAAAAAAAAAGTAGATTAAGCCACTGCCTGCAATGCAGCATCCCATATCAGAGTTGGATGTATTTGTTTCTCCCTCTCTCTCTGTCACTCTACAATTCAAATAAATAAATTTTATTTAAAAATTCACTAACAGAAGATAACAAAAGAAATACAGAAGACAAACCAAACTCATGGCAGAAAGCTGTGAAAACACAAAGATAATTAAAAAGAGGGGTAGAAAGACAAAGGGGAAAGAGAATATTTTTTAAAATCAGAGGGATGACGCTGTGGCACAGAGGGTAAAGCTGCCGCCTGAAGTGCCGGCATCCAATATGGGTGCCGGTTCGAGACCTGGCTACTCTTCTTCCTATCCAGCTCTTTGCTATGGACTGGGAAAGCAGTGGAAGATGGCCCAAGTCCTTGTGCCCTTGCACCTGCATGGGAGACCCAGAACAAGCTCTTGGCTCCTGTCTTCAGATCGGGCCAGCTCAGGTCACAGCTGCCACCTGGGGAGTGAACCAGTGGATAGAAGACCTCTCTCTCTCTCTCTCTCTCTCTCTCTCTCATCTCTCTCTCTCTCTGCCTCTCTGTAACTCTGCAGTCAAATAAATAAATCTTTAAAAAATCAGTAAGCAATCAACAAACTTACAAGAGTTGGTTCTTTAAAAAAAGTTAGTTCTTATCTATCAATATTAGCCTTGAATGTGAATGTCATAAATTCTCCAATCAAAAGAGATATGTCAGATGAATGGATTACCAAAAAACCCAACTATATCCTGCCTACTGGAAACTCACTTCATATGTAAAGATACACAGGGACTGAAAGTGAAGCATCAGAGAAAGATATACCATAGAATTGGAAACCAAAACCAACCTGCCTACTGGAAACTCACTTCATATGTAAAGATACACAGGGACTGAAAGTGAAGCATAAGAGAAAGATATACCATAGAATTGGAAACCAAAACCAAGCTGGAGCAGCAATGCTCGTATCAGATACAAAAGAATTTTAAATAAAAATTTGTAAAAAGAGACCAGAGGATTATATATTGCAAAGAGGATTGGCTCATCAAGAAGATATAACAATAATAGATGCAAATTCACTCAACACAAACCATGCAAATATACAAAGTAAATATTACAACTAAAAGGACAGTTAAACTCCGATATAATAATAATGGAGGACTTCAACACCTCAGTGCCATCAATGGACAGCAAATGGACCTACGAGACATCTACAGAACGTTTCATTCAACAACAACAGAATATACATTCTTCTCATCACCACATGGAACATTTTGCAGGACACTCCATATATTAAGCCACAAATAAAATCTCAGTAAATTAAAAAATAATTGAAATCATACCAGGTATCTTCTCAGACAACAAAGGAATAAAACTAGAAACCAGCAAAAACAGAACTTAACAACAGGCTCCTGAATGACGAATGGATCACTGAAGAAACTTTAAAAATTTAAAAATTTCTTGAAACAATATCACATATCACAATATCACATATCAAATTATGTGGCATACAGAAACAGCAGTATTAAAAGGGAAGTTTATAAGGATAAGTACGTACATTGAAAAATAGAGGGGCTGGCACTGTGGTGCAGTGAATAAAGCTCCTGCCTGCAGTGCCAGCATCCCATGTGGATGATGATTTAATTTCTGGCTGCTCCACTTCTGATCCAGCTCCCTACTGATGTGCCTTGGTGGAGGATAGCCCAAGTGCTTGTCTGTACCCACGTGGGAGACCCAGATGAAGCTCCTGGCTCCTGGTTTCAAATGGGCCCAGCTCTGGCTATTGTGGCCATCAGGCGAGTAAACCAGCAAATGGAAGATATCTCTCTCACTCTCTAACTTTGCCTTTCAAATAAATAGATAGAAATCTTTAAAAACAAGAAAGACTTCAAAAAAAACAATATTTTACAATTTTTGTTTATATATGGGGAACAAATTTCATGTATATCATATATACAGTTTTAAGAGCATAATGATACTTCCCACCCTCCCTCTTCCTTCCTTTCTTACTTTCCTTTTAATTTTTACAATGACATGCTTTCAATTTACTTTATAATCACAAGTATAACCCTCCACTAAATATAGAATTCACAAAGCAGTAAGTAGCAAAAATTACTGTTCCTCAAGAGTATACATAAGGGCTATAAACAATAATCAATCTCTCTATCTCTCTCTCTCACTGTCCACTCTGCCTGTCAAAAAAAAATAATCAAATCTCAAAATGTCAATTTTGCTCATATACATTACAGTTTTTGTTTTCTCTCTCTCATACACACACACACACACACACACCAGGGAAAACATAGTATTTGTCTTTTTGGGACTGGCTTATTTCACTAAGCATAATGGTCTCCAATTGCATCCTGGAATGAAATCTTGTCTTTCAGAATAAAAAGGATACACTCAAATAAATAATCTAATGATACATCTCAAGGACTTAGAAAAGTCTGAATAAACCAAACTCTAAATTAGCAAGACATAAGAAATAATAAGGATCGGACCAGAAATAAATGAAATTAAAACAAAAAATCAATAAAACAAAAATCTAAAGTAGACAAATTCTTAGACTAGCAAAGACAAAAGAGGAGAACACGAATAAATAAAATTAGAGATGAATAAGGAGACATTACAACTTATATCATGGAAATATAAAGGATTCTAAGAATCTACCATAACCTACTATATGATAACAGCTTGCAAAACTATAAACAAATAGATAAATTCCAATCCAGCTCCCTACTAATGTACCTGGGAAAGTATCACAGGATGGCCCAACTACTTGGGCCCCTGGCACCTTTGTGGGAGACCCAGATGGAATTTCAGACTTCTGGCTTCAGCCTGTCCCAGCCTGAGACATTGTGGCCATTTGAGGAATGAACCAACAGATGAAGATTTCTCTCTCTCTCTCTCTCTAATAAATGAAATAAATCTTTTCAAAAAAGAAAATACAGAAAATCTAACCAGAGTAATAGCAAAACAGTGAGATTGTTCCATCAAAGAAAAGTCCACGACCTGATAGCTAAACAAATGAATTCTACAAAACATTTAAAGATGAGCCAACTGCAATACCTTTCAAACTATTCCAAAATACTGAAAGGGATGAAACTCTTCTAAACTCATTTTTTGAGGTCAGCATTACTCTGACACCAAAACCAAAGAAAAGACACAGTACAAAAAGAAACTACAGACCAGTGCCCTTGATGAACCCAGACAGAAAAATTCTCAACAAAATACTAGCAAACTAGAACCAACACTACATTAAAAAGATCACACATAATAATCAAGTGGGATTTACCCCAGGGATGTGAGGATGTTTCAGCACCCACAAATCCAAAACATAATAAAATACATCAAGAGAATGAAGAGGGCTGGCACCGGTTCATGTCCCTGCTGCTCCTCTTTGGATTCAGCTCTCTGCTTATGGCCTGGGAAAGCAGTAGATGACAGCCCAAGTGCTTGGGCCCCTGCACCTATGTGGGAGGCCCGTAAGAAGCTCCTGGCTCCAGCTTTGGATCGGCCCATCTCCAGCTGTTGTGGCCATATAGGGAGTGAACCAGAGGATGGAAGACCTTTCTCTCTGTCTCTCCCTTTCTGTAACTCCAGCTCCCAAATAAATAAATAAATTCGAAAAAGGAGAATGAGGAAGAAAAACTATAGTATCATCATAATGGATACAGGAACAGCATTTGATGATATTCAACATCTCTTCATGATAAAAACCCTCAGTAAATTAGCTAGAGAAGGAGCATACTTCAAAATTATATATATTAAAACCCACAGCCCATATCATACTGAATGCGGAAAAGTGGAAAGCATATTCCCTCATATCTGCAAAAAGACAAGAATGACCGCTTTCACCATTGTTATTCAATATAGCACTAGAAGTATTAGGAAGAGCAATTAGAGAAGAGAAAAAAGGGCATCAAAATTAGAAAGGAAGAAATAAAAATATCCATGCTTGTAGGTGACGGGATATTGCACATGGAAAAACTTAAACACTCCACCAACAAGCTGTTAGAACTGGTAAGCCAGTTCAATAAGTTGCAGGTTAAAAAATCAATATACAAAAATGTTTCATTTTTATTCATCAATAAGGATACTGCTGAAAGAAAAGGACATTAAGAGAGAAATCCAACTCATGATGGTTACTAAAGATTAAATATTTAGGAATAAATTTAAACAAAGAAATGAATGATATATTCAAGGACAATTATTAAATGCCAATGAAAGAAATCATCAAGGACACACAAAAATGGAAAGATTTTCACTGTTCATGGATTGGAAGAATTAACATTGTTAATTTGTCCATACTGCATAAAGAAATCTACAGATTCAATATAATCTCAATTAAAATCTGAATTACACTCTTTGCAAAAAATATTTTTTAAAAACTCCTAAAATCTGTATGGAACCACATAAGACACAGGATAGCCAAAGCGACCTTGAGCATAAAAAAAAGCTATTGGCATCACAATACTTAATTCCAAAGCATACTAAAAAGCTATAGTATTTAAAACAGCATGGTACTGGCAGAAAAACTAACACATACATCAATGTAACAGAATAGGGAACCCAGGAACTAATCCACATACATAGAGCCAACTAATTTTTGACAAAAGTTCCAAGAACATAAATTGGAGAAAGGCTAACGTTTTCCATAAATGCTGCTAGCAAAACTCGATATTCATATTTAGAAGAATGAAATTTTATCCTTACCCCTCACCATATACAAAATCAACTCAAGGTGGATCAAAGATCTAAATGTAAGACCTGAAAGTATGATATTGTTAGCATATGTAAGGGAAACACTTCAAGATATTTGTGTATGGAATGATTATTTTTGGTTAAGATTCCAAATCAGAGGCTGGTGCTGTGGCACAGTGGGTTAAGCCACTGCTTACAGTGCCATCATGATCCATGGGCACCAGTTCGAGTCCCAGCTGTTCCACTTCTGATCCAGCTCTCTGCTAATGTGCCTGGGAAAGCATCAGAAGATGGCCCAAGTGCTTGGGCCTCCACTACCCATGCAGGAGACCTAGATGAAGCTCCTGGATCCTGGAGTTGTAGCCATTTGAGAAGTGAACCAGTGGATGGAAGATTCCCCTACTCCACCTCTCCTCTCTGTAAATCTGACTTTCAAATAAAGAAATAATCTTAAAAAAATCCACAAATTGCAGGCCACAAAAGCAAAAACTAGACAAATGGAATTATGTCAATTTCTGAACCTTTTGCACAGCAAACAGTTATTTATTATTATTTATTATCTATTTGATGGAAGAGACATCTGACAGAATGGGAGAAAATAAGTACAAGCTACTTATCCAAAATTGGATTAATGTACAGAATGTATCAATCACTCAGAAACCTCAACAACAGTATACCACAACATGTCCAGTAGACTGCAACAGATAATTCTCAAAGGTAGAAATACAAATGGTTAACAAATAGACCATGAGGCAGAGAGATACAGACAGATAAAGACACTCACAGACTACTCAGACATCATTACACACACACACACACACACAGACACAGCTCCTATATACTGGTTTACTTGTTAAATGCCTAAAATGACAGGAGGTGGATAAGGGCCTTGGGTGGGAGCCAGGAACTCAATCCAAGTCTCGCACATGATGTCAGGGACCCAATCACTGCTGCTCCCCAGGGCCTACTTTAGCAGGAATTTAATTTTTTTTAATTAATAGGTTTATTTTTAAAAATAAAAGCAACTAGCACACCATACTCAATACATAATAATTATAGTTACTAGTACAATTATTATAATTCACATATACATACCACATCATAATGTTTTACTCACTGTGAAATTCGTTATTACATTTGACTTATACTACAGTCTCTGGGTAACCAGAGAAGGGATTATCAATTCTGATTTACAGATGAAGAAATTGATAAAAGACTAGATTCTTTTTTCTTTCTTTCTTTCTTTTTTTTTTTTTTTGAGAGTCAGTTAGAAGACAGAGAAAGGGAGAAAGAGAGAGAGATGTCTTCCATTCACTGGTTCACTCCCCAAATGGCTGCAATGGCCAGAGTTCTTTATAAAGTACTCAGCCTCAAGTATTTTGTTGAAGCAACAGAAAATGGACTAAAACTGGGCCATATCAGGGGTACAGCAAGAAACAAGAAGTCCAGACTAGGGTTCCAAGTGAGTCCCCCTTTAATTACTCTCCCCAGAGGAGCCATAGGTCTGGAAGCCATGCCTGACTGTGTCTCACTGTAGTAAGGACTGGAAGATCTGGTGCAAATATGGATCTTGTTGGATTTCAGGGGTAAAACGGGTACCTATGAAACCAGACAGAAAGAAGCTGCAGAACAATGGACTTGAACTCCAGCCATCAAATCACCTTGGCTGGTGCTTGTGGCTCTTTCAGTTGCCTGGAACCTCCCCTACCTCTGTAATTGCTGGGCTTGACTATAGCTTCAGCAGGCCTCTGAAAACTCCAGCTCAGAACACTATATCATTTTCCAAGGATTCATATTGAATTTCTTCCCTCAGGGGGACTTGCTGAAAATTTGGTTCATATATATATATATATATATATACACACACACACACACACACACATATCATAAAGCTGAAGATCTGTTATCCATATCCAAGCTCAAGGAACAGAAGATAAAAATCTCTCATACCCCATTTTGTGGTCACTTTTACTCTGAAACTGTCAACATTTCTAACATATCATACCAAAATCCAAAGGCTGCTCAGCCTGTGAGGGCCTTTCCAGCTTTTTTCTTCTATTCATTTTTAAGGTCAAGATAAAATGCCACCTCCTCCACCTTCCTCTGAGCTTGGATGCTTGTCAGGACAGCATCTATTCTATTTTGAACAGGACTGCAGCAGATAGGTGGGTACCATTTTCACTGCTCTGACACATTTTTGCCAAGCTGTAGTTTAGTCTGAAACATTTATTAGGCATGAGCTCTGTGCCAGACACTTTATATACATTCCCTCACTTCCTAGAATGTATGCCAGCTTCACAAGGTCAGTGACTTCTGTTGTTAAGTGTTCATTGCTGTATTCCAGGTGCCTAGGAGAGTACCTAGCTAGTGTGTGTTTAATAAACATTTGTAAACAATAAGTGTCATTTTCTAGTGAGGAAACTAAAGCTTGGAAAACTTAAGTAACTTGTGCAAAGTCACAGGCTTAATACATGGTGGAGTCAAAATTTGAACAGTCAGACATCTATGGAGTCTCTGCTCTTATTTACAGCCTAAGCAGTGAGAGACTACTGTGGCCCCTACAATCACATTATTCACTCAGATGATAAACTGCTTCCCTTTTGTGGCCCTGGGACTACTTAGCAACATGCATTTGGTTGTTTGTTTACAGCTTGTCAGACTCTGGGACCCACATTCTTATGCTGCCACAGTACCTTTGCTTTGGCATTTGCTGCAGTGGTGCTCTTAGGCTTTCTAGGCCTTGTATTTTGCCTGGGGGTGTCTCACCACCTGCGCCCTCCAGTCCTTGGTACACTCCATCCCCAGTAGTGCATCACTTCATCTCTGGGCTCCTGCAAGGAGAAAGGGTGGCAAGGGCAGCTTCTGATTTCCAGCCTGGCCCCCTCCTTGCTGTGTGACCTTGGGTAAGTCAGTTCTCCTTTTTGATGTCTCCAGCTCAACTGCTGGGAAGCAGGAAGAAAATATGGCTTTGTGTCCAGATTTAGCAACAGAGGATATAAAAATGATTACTTTCGTATATTAAGTGACAGCATAGGATCAAAAAAAAAAAACTTCATTTCAAAGGAAGATTCAAATGATGTTGTTTAAAATGGGGATGGGCTGGAGAGGTATCCCTTGCTGAATGCCTATGGACCTTGACTACTGTAGATTTCAGATGATAAGCTATCTTGCCATTAAGGTCATCATGTATTTTTTTCCAGTATAAATCAGGTTTTGACCTGTATATCTGGCTTTCTTGCTCTGTGAGCCTCTCCCATCCTACTGCTGAGCAGCTGCTGCTAGATGGGGGGAGCTCATTAAATCCCTTTTTGCCCCTACCTTCCTATCAGCTCACTGAGAGGTGCTTGCTGAGGAGGGTGGTGAGTGCTGAGCAGCTGATATGCCTAGTCTATAAGCTGACCCAATTTAGAAGATTTTTTTTAACCCAAGAGGGCTTCTTTTTATGCTGCAATACAGCTGTACACAGAGAGACCAGAGCAGCAAGCTTCAAGGTTTTTCAAATCACTCAGTCAATATTTACTGGGCACATGCTGTGAGCCAGACATTATGTAGAACATGATGACGACTGAGACCTGCCTGAACACAGTCACATTGTGTTGGTGTGTGTGTGGGAGGGTGATAAAGGAGATAACACATAGCTATACAGTTCTGAGATGGGATAGAATCTGTTAAGTGCTACTGAAGAGGCAAAAACAAAGCTCAAGGGAGGAAGGTCATATGTGATGTAGGGGCTTTGTGGAGGCTGTGGCCTTATAGCTTAAAATCTAAATAAGTGAATGTAAGAGGAGGGCACTACAGAGAGCAGGATCATCACAGACTTAGATTCAGAGATGGCAAAGCAGCTGCATTGAAGAGAGGAATCACTGGAAGACCTGTACTTGAAGACAGTAACTTTTGTAGGCTAGAGAGGATGAACCAGAGGGAGAGATGAGATGGGTGACAGGGAAAACAGCTAGGAAGTTACTGTACTCATTGAGGTGAGAAGCAATGAAGGCCTTCAATTAGGGCTGCAACAGAGGAGAAGCAGGGCAAGACATAACTAAGACATAAGACTGGACTCTGCAAGAACTGGCAAATGATTACACAGTGAAGAGAAAAGGGAGGGGGGACTCAGAGAAAAGAGAAGGGTGAGTCTCAGCTGCATGACCAGAAGGACCGTAAAGTTAGTGACCCAGAAATATCACTCAAAAAAAGCCAAGTTTAGGCGAGGACCTAGTGATGGCATAGGGAAAGCATATTGACTGAATTAGAAATGCCCAAGGGGCTTATAGATAGATCAGTCCTAAGGGCAGCTGATAATCTAGGTCTGAATATCAAGAAACCAAGCGGTACTGCTGGTCTTTGGAGAGGGTCATCAGACAATGGGTGTCAAGGGTTGAATTATATCCCCTGAAATTCTTACACTGAATTTTGGTGCTAACTCCTAGTACCTCAGAATGTGAACTTATTTATAAATAGAGTTGTCACAGATGTAATTCGTTAAGTGAACTTGAGGTGATCCTGGAAAGGGGTGGATCCCTAATCCAACATGACTGATGCCCTTATAAAACATAGGAACACATATACGGAAAACACCATGTGAAGATGAAGGCAGAGATCAAGGTCATGCAACAGAAATCTAGGAATGCCCAAAATTTCCAGCAACCACCAGAAGCTATGAATGAGGCATGGAACAGATTCTCCCTCACAGCCTTCAGCAAAGAGTAGTTCTAACCTTGACAAAGCAATGAATTCTTCTTGTGACTTCAGAGAGGTCACTTAACTCTTCAGAGCCTATAAACTTGGAAAAATGGAAAACTGGGTGATGCTTAAGGGTTAGCTTCATCAAATTTGGGTAAGACAGATGGGAAAGGGAGTCCTGATACATTGCATGTGCAGGGGCTTTGTCATCCCTGGTATGATCACTTCACTTCTGAAAGAACTAGATACAGGAAATCAGTGCATAACATTCCATATTTTCAGAACATCCTATGGATGGACACATCAATACATACAGCATGCAATCTCAAATTTCCTTTCAGATACAGAACTATACCTTCCCGTCTCTCTTCAGCACATCCAGGCCTGATGGATCTGACTCAGAAACACACCATAGAGAAAACAGGGCAATGGTTGAAAAATCTACACGAGGTGAAAGGATGGCTCGCTCTCTCTCTCTCTCTCTCTCTCTCTCTCTGTGTGTGTGTGTATGTGTGTGTATGTATGTGTGTATGAGAGAGAGAGAGAGAGATGGGGAGAAAGATTGATTGAGATTCAGCTGTTCAAATCAGCTAGGCTGTGGGAACTAAATGGAATTACATTAGAACCAAAAGAAGTCAAGTTGCTAATCACTGCCCTGTGTTCAGTCAGAGCTGACTTGTGCATACCTGGAGCAGACAACCTCCTGAAAGAGTTGATATATAAGATTGATTTCCATCAATTTCCCCCATAGCACCTATAGCAACCTGCTACTGTGCCTGAAATTTCACCATTAGAATCTATTCAAAGGATAGTTACTGTCCGTAAAATGACTATAGGGAATGAGAACGCATACCCGGGTGGTAGAAGAGCCTGATGCTCAGGTTATGGCTTCTCAGAAACTTGTGAAAAATCTTTGTCTTTTGGGATTCTAGATTTTGCTGATGCACTTAAAGGGTAATCCCTCCAAGGGAGCATCTACATTTCCTTAGAGTTATAAAGACCTAAAAAAGTGCCTTTAATGATCCCCAAAGGAAGCTCTAACAGTTGATCCTAAGACCTAAGTGAAAGGCTATAGGCTGAAGGGCTCTTCAAGCCTAGCAGTTCAGCAAAAAATGTTTAGCAAACAGGAGTTCTAGTCCTGGGTAGTAAACTCACCTTGTTCCTTCAGAGATGTCATTTAACTCCACAGTGGTTAGTAAGGGTTGTCTTCATCAAGCTCTATACAGCTGATGTTTCTTTTCACCCTATGAGGAGAGTCAAGCATTCCAAGATTGCTATACCAATTCCCCCTTTCAGGGCTGCTTTCTCTGTTTTTTACCTTCTCTCCTTCCCTCCTTCCTCCTTCAATGGGGATTTTATATGAGCAATGTTTGACTGGCCTACTCACAGCAAGCTCAAAGGTTGGGGCTAGCACTGTGGCGCAACAGGTTAAACTATGGCCTGTGGCTCAGGCATCCCATATGGGATGTCCCAGCTGCTTCATTTCCATGCCAGCACCCTGTTAATGTACCTGGGAAAGCAGTGCAAGATGGCCCAAGTGCTTGTGCCCCTGCACCTATGTGGGAGAACTGGAAGAAGCTCCAGGCTCCTGGTTTTGCATGGGGTCAGCTCCTGCCATTGTGGACATTTTAGTGAGTCAACAGATGGAAGATCTCTCTCTTAGTCTCCTTATTTCTCTCTCTGTAACTCTACCTTTCAAATAAATAAATAAATCTTAAAAAGAAAAGCTCTAAGATGAGGGAGATTAGCAAACATACATGTTTTCTTAATCTATTGTGAGTATCAATCATTTAGCACATTTTAATTTTGACAATAAAATGGTATATATTTATCATATATGCTATGATGTATTCAAGTATATATACATTGTGTAATGACCAAACCTAGTTAATTAATATACATGAAGGAGCTTCAAAAAGTTCATGGAAAATGCAGAATTATAAGAAAACCATTCAATAATTTCAAAAATGTTTTGCACCAAATAAACTTATATTTTAATTCCAGTTTCAATGAACTTTTTCAACTGCTTCCAATATTACCTCAAAAAGTTATCATTTTTGTCACAACAACACTTTATATCTACTCTTCTAATTATTCAGGAATATAACATGTGATTATTAACTATAATCACCAAGCTGTACAATAAATATCTTAAATATATCCTTCTCATATAACTAAAAATTTGTATGCTTTGACCAACATTTCTCCAACCATGCCCTGATCACTCCAGCCCACAGTAACCACCATGGAGGGTGAGACAGTGAATGGGAAGAACAGCAATGGATGTTGATGTGAGAGATACAGAGACAGAGACTGAAAGAGAGACTGAGAGAACCTAGACCCTAAGCTTAACAAAGACTTAAGAGATGTATCACTCATTTATAGTGGTAAAGACATTATTAAAATCCTTCTGAAACAAAGTTGTTTAAAAATTCCATTTGTGAGAACTCAGGGAAATCTGAACACTAACTGAGCACTGTATGATATTAAGTAATTATTAGTAGTATATCTTTAGGCTTGATAATTATAGTAAAGAATCCTTATAATTTAGAGATTCATACTGTTTTCAGATAAAAATGATATGAAATCAAAGATTTACTTCAAAATAATCTAGAGATGTGTGCTGAGGGAGTGGATAAAAGAATAAAATACTAATTGTTAACACTGAATAATAAGCATATGGGGGTACATTACATTGTTTCACATGTATTTCAAAGTTCCCAGAAAAAACAAAAAGTGTTTAAAAAGACGAGAGACAGATTAGTCCAGTGATTTTTGAGGAGCCCAAGAGTTCTGAGGGCACACCTTGGAGGCTATGATGAGGTAAGAAGATAATCATATGATGACAGAAGCATCTAAAGGGCAGCCCTGCTTCAACCTCAGCCATATCATTTTTATGTTTTCAAGACAGTTTGAACATTCTATTTTTGGAAATCCAGGGTTATTTGAGCTTCGTTTAAGGCTAGCCAAGCCACTTACACTTTAGCCTCAGAGAGATCCACTTTCAAATACAAACAGAAGTAGAGAAAATAGTATAAACTACACTATTGTCTGCCCAGCAAGGTATCCATCCCCTCATCCCTGCTACTAGTCATTCCTACATTGCTTAGCAGTTGGGAGACCTAGAATTTATTGCTCTCCAAATCACTGACTTTCAGAACCTCTGCCCTGCATCCACGCACAGGATCTAACTGCCAGGAATGTCACATCCAGTTTGTCTCAAAGAGCCTTCCCTCCTGGCCGGGCCTCCCTATGTCCCCCATTGAAAAAAGCACTCTATGCCCCCAACCTGGATAACTCATCCCTCAGGAGCCTATCTGCCCCTCCATGCCCCACCCTTTTTACCAGTATCAATCACCACAGTTGTGTCTAAAATGCTTTTCACACACAGTGTGATGAAAGGTCCTAACTCCATAGAACATGAAACTTCAAAAGACTTTCACAAAGGTTAGGGATCACCATTTTGTGTGAGGCCTGCCCTAACTTGAGAATCAAGGATTGGGTAACTCACAGTGTATGCTGAGGTGAACCCCATCAAATGAGCATGCCACAAGCAAGCATGTTGTTGAATGTGGGCTTGTTGGGCTGTGAGTCAACTACGGGTGTTGAGCTAGGAGGACTCAAAGACTCAAAGTCCCACTCAAATACTAGGTGGGGCAGAGCTGGTCCTCAGTTGGAAACAGAAATCCTACCAGACTGTCCCTCTCATTCTCCAGTTTCATAGTCCTCTCTCACCCTATGACAGCTCTAAAACTGAAAAAAGAAACAGCTCTCAAAGACAATTCTATAAGCCCCTGAAGGGAGGACTTTAATGCTTTTGCAGTTCTTGAGAGTTGGGCAATCAGAGAGAAGCTAGTCTGCAGGGGTGGGCCACTCTAACAGACACATTCTTTGTATTACACTCCAACACTCTAACAAACAAACTATAGCCTCCCAAGCAAGGTGTCTGGCCCCTTATCCTCCTACCAGACTTAGCTCTTGTCTTGTGGCCATGAACCCTCTGCAAAGTGTCATATTTAGAATTAATATGAAAAAACCAGCTTTTATTTTCTTTTCAAATTTACTTCAACTACATATCAAGTTGGAAAATATATTTCTCTGCCTGCCTCTATCCCAGTCTCTCTTCATCCCCAACAATAATGCTTTCCAAACAGCTTGAGTTGGGGAAACCTGACAGGGTATCCTCTCAGCATGTTAGAATCTAATACTATGAGAGGTTCTGATTTTCAGGGTTTGGGGCTCTACTTCAAGTCCTCTTCTCTCTCATCCGGTAGAGGTACCAGAGTACTAATGATGCAAACCCAGTCCAGCTCCAAGTGCCAGAAATACAGGGTCCTAAGGGAGAGACATTATGTTTTGCTGGGAGTGAAACACAGGCATCTCTCCAGTCTGGGCCCTATCCACCTGCTGGACATTTCTGTAAACCACAAATAATCTGAAAACCTAATTTCAGCTACTATGATATTATCAGAACTTCCTCCACTTTTCTTCTTCTTACTTTTTATTATGGCGATTTTCAAATGTACACACAAACAGAATCATATAGTAAATCTTGAGGTACCTATAACCCAGCTGCAATAGTTAGCAATTTAAAGCCATTTTGTTTCAAACTTTTTGGAGCATTGTAAAGCAAATTCCAACTACACCATCATATAATTTCCTTCATGACTATTTGAAACTATACATGCTATACATTTTTTTTTTGCCACCAGAGTAGAATGAAAGATCCAAAAGGCACCTTCAGAGGTGTAGTAATTCTGGACTCATCTCTGCTACTGATGCACACTCTAATTTTGGATAAATCTCTTTACCTCTCTAGACCTCAATCTTCTCATCTTTGTAATGAGTGGGGGAGGTAGGAGAGGTTGGAGCTCTTTGTGTTTGTGTGTTGTGGGCGTATACACTAAACTAGTGCTTCCCAAGTTTTAAGCTGCACCGGAGTTTCCTGTTAAAATGAAGATTTGGATTCAGTAACTCTGGAGTAGGGTAGGGAATTCTACATTTCTCACAAGTTTCCAGGTAAAGCCACAGACCATGCCTTGAGTAATAAGGCTAAATTATCTCAAAACCAAAAGCCTTCTCTATTCTGCAATTCCACTAGTGCAAAATTCCTGAGAATTCTGTCCATCTTCCTATCCCCAGGTGTCAAGCATTTCTTAAATTCTCCCAAAGTAGTCCAGTTGAAAAATCTTCAAATGAAGGTTAGTGTGCACTCTCAATCATTGGGTCTAGGCAGAGATGTGCTGAAACCAGTTTGTACCAACTCTCTGGAGCTGATTGTCAACTTTTTAGGAAATTTGTGAGTCAGCTGTTAAAAATACAGCCAGCATTAAAAATTAAATTAACATCCATGTCCATATGCCAAGAGACAGAAACAATCCAAATGTCCATTTACAAATAAATGGATAAAGAAAATGTTGTATATACATACAACAGAATACCATTCAGCATTAAAAAGAAAGATTCTGATACATGATACAACATAGAGGAACATTACGCTAAATGAAATAAAGCAGTCACAAAAAAACGAATATTCTATGTGTTTCCACTTACATGAAGTAACTAAAGTAGTCAAATTCATAAAGACAGAAAATGGAATGGTGGTTACCAGAGATAGAGGGAGGGGAAAATGAGGCATCATCATCTAATAGATATGGAGTTTCAACTTTGCAGCATGGAAAAATTCTAGAGATCTGTTTCACAACATTTTGAATATATTTTGCACTACTTTTTTTTTATCACAATTAAAAAAAAGTTAAAATGTAAAAATTAAAATTACATACAATTAAATATCTGGAACAAGAGTTATAAATGCTCAAATTGCATCCCTTTAAAAAGATTTTACTCTTATTTGTAGTATTATTAGATTATACACATGTGTATTATATATGTAATATATACTATGTATTTGATATTGTATCTATGGTAGAAATATTACATGAAGGTACTTCAAAAAGTTCATGGAAAGTGGAATTACAAGATAAGTTTATCTTGGTGCAAAAAATTTAAATCCATGAATATGAAGGGGCCTCCAAAAAGTTCACTGAAAATATAGATTGTGAGAAAACTAACAGTGGATTCTAAAAATTTTCTGCAGTAAAATAAACTTATCTTTTAATTCTATTTTTCACATACTTTTTGACGTACCCTCAGATAACAGTGTGCATCTTTTCTGAATTCAGTAACACGGAGTTGGTAGTCTGATATTGGTAAATGCTACAAATTATGGCTCTCCCTCCCCTCTAACCCCTGGAGAGCTGGTTGTTAAATATTTACCAGCACACCACTGGTTCCAGAGCTTAGTAAATTTGCATTGCCAGTAAATGCTCTAGAGTTACTCCAAAAGCCATTCGCTGCATTTTAAAATTTCTTTTCCATGGGGCCAGCGCTGTGGCACAGCGGATTAAGCCTCCCCTGCAGTGTTGGCATCCTATGTGGCCACCAGTTCGAGTCCTGGCTGATCAGCTTCCAATCAAGGTCCCTACTGATGTGTTTGGGAAGGCGGTGGTGGATGACCTAAGTGTTTGGACCCCTGCACCCATGTGGGAGACCCACAAGGAAGCTCCTGGCTCCTGGCTTTGGCCTGGCCCAGCTCTGGCCATCACGGCCAATGGGGAGTAAACCAGCAGACGGAAGATCTCTCTGTGCCTCTTCATTTTTAGAATGGAGGTGGCAGGACAATCATCATAATCATAACTAGCACTTGTTTTAAATAAGTTCATTCATTTAATCCTCATATTACCACTGTACAGAGGAAGAAATTGAAGCATGGACAGGCAAAATAGCATGTGCAAGGTTACAAGTTAGCAAGTGAAGAAGTGTTACTAGATAACCTGCCAAATAAACAGGTACTCAATTCTAAGCTGGAAAAACCATTTCCAAGCTGGAGCTGGGAGCCCTGAATAGATTTCAAGGTCATACTCCGCTGATATAACCTGACCTTATAGATCTGAGAAGCTGTGAGGGTAGATTTGGATGGCCTGAGACCTGTGAAATGAAGCCAGGGTGCATTTCCCTTGACCCTCAGGGGCCCCATGGGGCAGAATGATATGTATGACTAATTGGATGTTGCAGTGGGTTTACTCTTTTACTGAATGATAAAAGTGTCAGAAACTTGAATATCATTTGGCCAAAAGGCTCTCATGAGCCATTCCTTAGACTTTTTTCTTGAGGACTGCTTCTTTCTTGAGGACTGGTCCCTAGCCTTTTTGCCTCCAATCTGAAAGCTATTTCCAAGCACGACAACAACCAAGAGAGCCATTGCAGTGCTCATTAAAAAGGCTTTTCTCATTAGTTTTTCTGCAACATGACCTAGGGAAATGTCCTGGGCCCACATGTAATAATAACAAAAATATCAAAATGTAAAAAGTTAAAAATTGGCTTGTTCCCAAAGGCATCAGTGCCCATTTACTCTAAGTAAACTTATATCAGAAGCCAGAATATTAGACACCAACAATGATCACCGTATCTTACAGTCCAGAAGATAGGAAGCTAGAAAGGGCCTTAAGATGTGTAATGTATCATATGTCAGCTTACTTACAGAGGTGGGTTCTGGTACTGTTGGTGTCCAACCTACTTTGACTACAAATTGGCTTACCTACCTTCTTCCTAAAAACATGCCATAGGTTATGCTCATTCCACTGCAGAGACTGTATTATGTTTCAGATCTCCCTCAGTTCCCTGGCCTATTGTGATTATCACTTTCTTTCCCATATTGCTGCTGTAGTTTGGAAAATGATGACTCTGTGGAGAGGAACAAGCAGGGGCTAGTACATAGATATTGTTCAGCTCTGAGATATATTATTCTCCTGTATTTTAAGTTTTCACTGGCAGCAAAGACAAAGCTGAAAATCTGATACTGTCCTTGGGAGTTTATAATTACTCTTTTTCTTCTTTCTAACTCAAATCTAGCTAAGGCATCTCACAAGGTCATTCTCTAGCACATAAAAATGCATGTCTGCATCAAGTAGGAGGAAATGTGATATAGTAGAACAAAAACAGACTTTTGAAACAGAATTTTGGAGCCTCAGTTTTCTCATCAATGAAATTAAAAGATGAGCATTTGGCCTAGTAGTTAAGACACTAGTTAGGATGTCTGTATCTCACCTTGAAGTACCTGATGCAATTCCTGGCTCTGAGTTCTGATTCCACCTTCCTGTTTATTGCGGGCCCAGGGAGGCAGCAGGTAACAGCTCAAATTTTTGGGCTCCTGCCACCTATGGCGATGTGGGGGACACTGAATCCGGAGAGGCCTAGAGGAACTTCCTGAACCTGCCTCGAATTTGAAAACCTGTCTTTAAGTTTCAATTCCCTGGTAGCAAACACCCCAGCCCCAGGGCGCTTCTGCCTAAGGATCATTAAGGTGGTATAACAGGAGTTGCTAAGACCCTTTTGCATCACAACACCCCACCCCTTGCCAGCATCAGCTCATCCACTCTGTACCATCCACTCTGTACCTCAGCTATATATACACCTCCCTTTTACAATAAAGTGAGACCCTGGGCTCCACACCGCACCTGATTGTCCCCTGGGTTTGGGGAAGGCTGAGTGGCGGGTGGTGCACTTTCCCCTCCTCGGTTAAGGCAAGCTGTGGGCAGCCTGCCTAATTCTCTGGCGGTGGCAAGGAACAGTCACTGCAGCTGGCGCCCAACGTGGGGCACATGGGGCACGACCAGAACGTCTGGCCGAGGCCAAGCGGTTTGTCGGGGTAAGTGAAACCCTAAAAATATGGGTAATGCAACTTCAGCAAGAAACGACCCAACCTTGAAAGCCCTAAGGCTTATGCTCAGGTCCAGAGGCTTGGAACTCTTTTCCTGGACCACATGGGCAAGGGTTGAGAAAATAGCCAAAGATAGAGAAAAACGTTTGGGGATCGCCCCTCCACTGGGGTTCTTCCCTACCATCTCGGCTCTCAAAGCCTCATTTCACCTGGAGGGCCTGCTTCCCCCTGTAAGGGAACCAGGTGGTGAAGCCTCCGCCCTAGCCTGCAGTAACACTGATAAGGCATTCTCCAGACAACAGGGAGATGATGAGGGCCTTCTGTTGGGAGCCTTAGGGCCTGTTCGGCCTTCCCGGGGGTTGGAGAAGGGCTCACCCCTTTGTTGCCAGGAGGGTGGGCTGGATCAGGTGTCGGCCACAGAGGAAGAGTGCAGGGAGGAGGAAGCCTGGGCTGACTTTAGCAGACAGCAAGCCGTTCTGAGTCTGAGGAAGGCAGGGGCTGGGGAGGCAGGTGTAGATGTGCCTACAGCCACAGCTCCCCCTCCTTCTGAAAGGGCTCAGGGACAAACGGAACTTCCTGCCTCCTACGTTCCGCAAGTGGCGGCTGAGGTGGGGATGGGCGACCTCAAGTCATGGCATGATCCTGGAGGGGATTGGGCATGTGCATTGGATCGCCCCCCTCCTTCTCCTCGGGCGGGAGGGGGTGATTCACGACCGGCACCAGCTAAAATCCAGGCCTTCCCGATCAACTTAGAGCCTGGGGGAGCCAGGCCGCAAG
The DNA here is from genome assembly GCF_033115175.1 of Lepus europaeus. Lineage (NCBI taxonomy): Eukaryota > Metazoa > Chordata > Mammalia > Lagomorpha > Leporidae > Lepus > Lepus europaeus. The sequence continues at coordinate 92,383,689 of NC_084850.1, read as the reverse complement.
CTTGGTACCCCTGGGAGTCCAAAGACCTCAAGGAGCTCTGCCAGGCGCTCAGCAAGGCGGTTGCTGAGGACGGCCCCAATTCACCATGGGCGCTTACTCTCCTTCAGGACATAGCATATCACCCCTGCGTGCCTAAGGATTGGCTTGACAGTGCAAAGGCTACTCTCAGTGGCCCACAATTCATTAAATGGGTGGTGTATTACAAGGAGAAATACAGGAATAGGCCGAAGCTAATAGGCAGGCAAGGCCAGATGTCTCTAGGGAGAGCACTTGTTAGGGCTGCTTTTTTCCTCTCCATTTACAATTCAATACCACTCCTCTCTAGGAGGGGGAAGAAAAAAATGCCTTTGGCTACCTCTGGCCTTGCCTAAAGAAACAAGAACCTCAATCCATTAACCCTTTCCAACTTAATGGGTCTTTCTCTTTGCAGTTAATGAAACTTCCTCCAGCACTACAGAAGCCTCTCATTCCCTGCCGCTTTGTTTCAGATGTGTTTCCCTGTCCTAAGCAATGGGCTCCCATGCTGATGACCAGCTCTTTTCTGTGCTGCTGTAGTTAACTTATCTGAGAGTTTGCACGTGTCTTGAAGGTTTCGCGTTTTATTGGATTTGTCTGTCTTTAATGTTTGAGTGATTACCTAACCCTAATCAGATCTAGCCCACAGCCTTGGTTAAAATACTCAGGTTATGTGTACTAGTTTTTGGCTGAGCGGTTTGACTCTCTAACAGTTTAAATTCTCAAATGGAGTCTAACAACTTTGGGACTTCCAGTAGGATCCCTGGAACTCTCAAAGGATGGGACTCTAAACTTGTTAAAGTAACAACTGTTTGAGTCAATTCAAATTATGCAAAGTGTATTAAAATGTTGTAAATGTCAGACCTATGTTGTATTCATGTTTTTGCTTTCCAGCTAAAGTGGTCTTATATTCTGTGTATACAAATCTTTACATGTCCTTAATATGCTTTAAACTTGTTTCTTTTACAGATCTGTTCTTTGCAAAAACTATAGTGTCTCTTTTTAATAGTGTCAACTTAATCGGTTACTCTGCCATCTCTAAAGTTAGGTCATGTAAGCTCTTTTTAGCTCTGTTAAATAGTTTTGAGTTATGTGAGGATTTTGTGTGCTAACTCTTATGTTCAAGGTTTTTATTTCTGGTTTATTCAATAACAAAAAAACATAAAATTCATGTTCTGTCAAGGTAATCTATTGTGTGCTCTACTGTCTCTGTTAAGTTCAGATTGATGAAAAGCATTGCTAAATATCATTATGATTAGATCTAGTCTAAAAGTGTTAAGATCATCCTGTCTAATGAAGGGCTATCATTTCAGGATGTTAAAAAATTCTATTCTAACCAGATACTCTAAGTTCTCTTGGCACCTTTAACAAACTTTCTAAAAATCAAAGTTCTAAATTCTCTAAACTTTTGGTATCTCCAAAAGGGCCCCTGGAGATGTCAAAAGATATATCACTCATATTACAGAAATAATAACTAATTGGGATATTTAAATCAAAAGTACTGCCAAGATGTAAAATGATTCAACACTCTACTAAAATTCCTCACAACCCACAGGAACAGGCTATGGTGGAAAAAAACCATCAATGCCTCAAAAAACAGTTATTAAAACAAAAAGGGGGAGTGGCTACCCCCCATCTACAGTTACATAAGGCCTTGTTTACCATCAATATTAAATTTTTCGAAAGGGTCAAGGGAGTCAAGGTTCCAAAAACATTGGGGACATTTAACCCTAAACCACAGATACTCGTTAGATGGAGAGACCCTCTCACCAGACTCTGGAGAGGGCCTAACTTGCTAATTCAGTTGGGAAGAGGGTTTGGCTGCGTGTTCCCCATAGGGGAGTTGACTCCGATTTGGATACCGGCCAGAAATATCAGGCCTATGCCTGATACAAGTAACAACCCGCCCAGGGAGCGGTTTTCCCCTGAGGGAGATCCCCTTGTCTTCCCTCTTCCAGAAATGGATGGAGATCGAGATTGAGAGGCAGGCGATGACGCAGACTCTACTCTTCACTATGATCCTGACAAGAAGTGCCCGGCCCAGTGACGGGGGATTCGATGACCCAAACGTGATCATCAAAACACTTCAGGAAGACCTGAAAAAGACGAAGAGAACTCCAAGAAAGCCCCTTTTGGATGGGCCTTAATGGACTCTTGCCCTACCTCTTCCCTCTTCTTGGACTGCTTCTTGCCCTGCTTTTAATCCTTGCTATTGGCCCATGCATAATGAATAGGCTTATACAGGTTATACAACAGCGCATAGAGGCAATAAGGGTGAGACAGGTTGAGGTTCATTACCAGAGGCTGGTAGCCATAGAGGGCTTCGATACCCTAAACTGGGGAAGTGCCCCTGGTACTCTCCACATTGCCAATGATGGGTAAGATTCTGGATGGACCGGAACAACCTAAGACAGGCGGTGGAGAAAGCTCACCACGCTCCCATAATAACAAGTCACGCGACACCCCAAGACGGGTAAAGCACCCAGCGTCCTGTACCAACCTAAGACAGGGCTCATGGCCAAGCTGCCTGGGTTACCAATGACGGGTAAGGGCAAGGACTACTGGGGGCAACCTAAGACAGGGACCCTGTGTTAAAACAAAAAGGGGGAGTTGTGGGGGACACTGAATCCGGAGAGGCCTAGAGGAACTTCCTGAACCTGCCTCGAATTTGAAAACCTGTCTTTAAGTTTCAATTCCCTGGTAGCAAACACCCCAGCCCCAGGGCGCTTCTGCCTAAGGATCATTAAGGTGGTATAACAGGAGTTGCTAAGACCCTTTTGCATCACAACACCCCACCCCTTGCCAGCATCAGCTCATCCACTCTGTACCATCCACTCTGTACCTCCCTTTTACACCTCCCTTTTACAATAAAGTGAGACCCTGGGCTCCACACCGCACCTGATTGTCCCCTGGGTTTGGGGAAGGCTGAGTGGCGGGTGGTGCACTTTCCCCTCCTCGGTTAAGGCAAGCTGTGGGCAGCCTGCCTAATTCTCTGGCAGTGGCGAGGAACAGTCACCGCATGGCCAGACCTAAATTCAGTTCCTGGCTCCAGGATTTGGCCTCCGGCCATTTATAGGCATTTGGAGAGTAAACCAGCAAATAAGAGTGGTTTCTCTTTCTTAAATAAAAATAAATTTAAAAAGATAAAAGTAGTGTACATAAAGGACCTGGTATGGAACAAGCATTTGATAAGCCTAACAGTTCTTTCTAACTCCATCCCACCCCAAAGGCTGGGAAGACACTGAACACATTCTGACCTGATATCCCAATTCTTATTCTTTCCCTTTCTCTTTCTTTCTCCTTCATTCCCCTTCCCTCCCCTCCCCCTCTTTCATTTCCAACCATTCCCTTCACCTTACTTCTCTTTTCTCCCTTTCCAGCTGATACAGTAAGTCCTATTTGCACACAGCAAGTGAGGAAACACAATTCAGTGAAATGGCAAATGACTTGCCAAGTGGATCTGATGGGTTGCAAGCCTCCTTCCTGCTGTGGTGTGTGATTATTATTCTGATTTTTTTTTTTTTTTTGCAAATGCAAGAGGTGGCTTTATTTACGTTTTGCATTCCTGCTTATCTCAGTACACATCAGTTTTACTTATCTTAACCATTAACTCTCTAGAGAAAACAGTAATAACTAAAACAGATTCACCAATATATGCCCACCCCATCCCATAAGCGTTTGTAGACCTGTTGACCTGACTTTCTCTAGCACTCAGATCACTTCTAGCCCCTAGATCAGAAAGCAAAATTCAAACAAACAAACAAAAAACTGGCTTCTGATCTTACACTACTCTTTACTGGGGGTAAGAGAAGGAAGGAGGGAAGAGGGAAGAATACAGTCTCTATAGCTAAATGGGTTATGGGAACTGATTAACTAGATGATCTCTAGATGAAAAGTGATAATAAAAATAGTCCCTAGCAATTAAAATGAAGCTACACCCAGGTGGCTTCAAGTTATCTGATTTCTTATTTTACTGACACAAACGGAACTGGAAAAGGATAAGGTCGTGCCAAGCCAGAACCTAGTGCATCTGCAAAGGGGCTGTCAGTAGAATGGTAACAGCAGCTGCAGCAGTTAACACTGTTAAATTTCAAGGACTGTTGGCAAAAGCAGGGAAAACAGAGATGAATTCCCAGGACAAGTGAGGATCCCTGGGCTCAGATGAAGTTTGTTGGACTGTGCATCATTTAGGGCTGCCATTAAGGACCAGATGGCTTTAACAACAGAAATGTATTGTCTCACACTTCTGGAGCCTAGAAGTCTGAAATCAAGGTGTTGCCAGGGCTGGTTCCTTCTAAGGGCTGTGAGAAAACAGTTCTTTCCTGACTTCTTGTGATTTTATGCCAATCTTTGTAATCCACTGGTTTGTAGATTTCTGCCTTGGTCTCTGTGTGACATTTGCCTTGTGTGTATGTATTCCCCAAACTTCTGTTTTAGTAATATTGGATTAAAGGCCCACTTATTGAGCATATATTCATCTTAACCAATTGCATCTGCAAGAAATTTATTTCCAAATAAAGTAGCATTCTGCAGTACTGGGGGTTGGAACTTCAATATATAAATTTGGAGTGAGGCACTATCCAACCAATAAGTCAAGGAGCAAGGGTGGCAATGTATGGCATAGGAGATAAAAAAAGCACTCTTTGTTGTTATTGTTAATGATAAGAATAGGCACTATCATTTACTGAATTATGTACTAGGTACTCAGCTGGGTTCTTTAAATTTACTATTTCATGGGGCTGGCATTGTGGCACAGCAGTTAAAGCCACCTCCTGTGCCACAGGCATCCCATATGGGCACCGGCTCATGTCCCTGCTACTCCACTTCCAGTCCAGCTCCCTGCTAATGTTCTGGGAAAGCAGTGGAAGATGGCCCAAGTGTTTGAGCCCCTGCCACCCTTGTGGGAGACCCAAATGAAGCTCCTGGCTCAGTCCTGGCCCAGCCCTGGCCATTGCAGCCATCTGGGGAGTGAACCAACAGAAAAAAAGATCTCTCTGTAATTCCGATTTTCAAATAAAAATATTTTTTGAAAAAATTTTTAGTGAATTCCCACTACAAACTTATGAGGCAGATATTTAACTATGACTATCTCTAGCTTAGTCAGTTTTGACTGTTACCACAAAATACCACAGAATGGTAAGACTGGTTCTGGACTCCAAAAGTGACTGCAGCATCTTCTTTGACAGGGATTTATTTTTCAAAGTTCTGAAAGTTGGAAGACTCACATCAGGAAGCCAGCAAATTTGGGATCTGATGAGGGCCCTTGTCTGTGTTGTGGATAGTCAATTAATTGTTATATCCTCACATGGTGAAAAGAGGGCTAGAGAGTGCTCCTTGAGATCTCTTTTATAAGGACACTAATCATACTCATGAGGGTCCTCAAGATTTGAATTACATACCCAAATCCCCATCTTCTGACATCATTAAATTGTAGGTTAGGATTTCACCTTATGGATTTGAGGGAAACACAAACATTCAGTCCATAATAATCCCCATTTTTCAGTTAACAAAACTGAGGTTTCCTGATGCAGAAGTAACTTGCCCAATAGAAGGAAACTGTCTTGGTACACACCTTATGTCCAGTAAGTAGCAGAGTGAGATTTGAACTCAGGTCCATATGTCACCTAAGAATCTCTCAGATGGGCAGATGTTTTTTGTCAAGCAGTTAAGACACCAGTTAAAATGCCTGTTATCTACATCAGAGTACCTGGGCTTATATTCTGGATCCAGTTCCTTATTCCAGCCTTCTGCTAGTGGTGACCCTGAAAGGCAGTGGTGATGGACCAAGTGGGAGACCTGGAATGAGTCTGTAGCTCCCAGGTTTGGCATACACCCATACACCCAGCCCCAGCCATTGTAGACATTGGGGGAATGAACCAACAGATGGGAGCTCTCTGACTTTCTCTCTCTCTGCCACTGAATGGCTGTTCTTTAAACTACACCACACTGCTTTCCATAGACTGCTTATAGGCTGCTTTCAGTGATTAGCCACTAGTGAAGAGATATCCAATTTTCATTAAGAATCATGAGCAAATTAGAAGCTAACATCCAAGTTAAGAGTATACAGTGCTGTGTTATCATAATTAACCTCAAAAGATACGAGCTCTAAGACCTCATTTTGTTTCCAATCCTGCATTCAAGAAAAGCACAACAAACTTCAGTACCTCAGAGAGCTCCTGCCTAGTCCTATATCAAGGCAGTCTTTGGTGCAGGGTCCACTGGCCCAATGGGTGTAAGGGGAAAACTTGGAAACGGGAGGGGCTTTTTCATTGTCAAACTAACAAGTGAGTGTTACTAGAATTTAACGGAAGGGAGCCAGGAATGCAAAACTTTACAAGGTACCAGTACCAACCCACACAATAAAAAACTGTGTCAGCCAACAGGCTAATGATGTATCCTGTTGAAAGTATCAGTTAATGACTAAAAGGCAAAAGGAGATTTTGAAGAGTGATCAACCACTAAATTACCACCAGTTACATCTCCTATAATATTGCTAAGAATTATCTGATGGTAATAATGGCTGATATTGAATTGATGCTAACATTTTGGGTGACTGGGGAGATAATGAGAGAGGGACAAGATAGAGGTTTCTATAAGAGTGAACTTAAGGCTTAATAGGGACAAGACCATGGAGGAATTTTCAATTCACCTGGATGCTAAGATTACCAAGGGTGATAAGGATAAAGTAAAAAAGCATTGATTCCATTCCTTGCTATCATCCTGATTTGCTGTATAAACCAAAGAGATACTTTCCCTCTATCATTGATTGCCCAGCTGGTCAAAGGGGAAAGAAAGCCCTATTTCTCTCACACCCCTTCCCTAGCCTAGTGAGAGCATATAAGAGCTAGCACATGTGTCTATGTAAATCTAAGTGCTGTTCATAGACCAATGGAACAAACTAGAGAATCTAAAATTAAATCCATGCATTTACAGTCAGTTGATTTTCAGCAAAGGTGCCAAGAACACACAAGGGGGAAAGAGCAATCTCTTCAATAAATGGTTCTGGATAACTGGATATTCACATGCAAAAGAATGAAATTAGACCATTATCTCATACCACATAAAAATATCATCTCAAAATGGCTTAAAGATTTAAATGTAAGACCTGCAACTCTAAGACTACTAGAAGAAAACACAGGAGGAAAGTTCCATGACACTGGTTTCAGTAATGATTGTTTTTAATGTGAACATAAAGTCACAGGCAACAAAACCAAAATTAGACAAATGGGACTACATCAATCAATAAATGTATGCACAGCAAAGGAAGCCATCAACAGAATGAAGAGACAATCCATAAGTGGAAAAAAAAAAACATTTAAAACCACACTTTTGATAAGAGGTTAATACCCAAACTATAAAAGAAAGAACTCAAACAACTCAGTAGCAAGAAAGAAAGCTCAATTTTATAAAAGGTCATTTCTCAAAGAAAGATATATAAATGGCCAACAGAAATACAAAAAATGTTCAACATCACTTATCATCAGAGAAATGCAAATTAAAACCACAAGGAGTTATCACCTCATACTTGTTGGAATGGATATTATCACAATATATGTGGGCAAGAATGTAGAAAAAAGGGAGCTTTTGTACACTGCTAGTGAGAATGTAAATTAGTACAGCGATCTGGAAAACAGTATGGAGGTTCCTCAGAAAACTAAATATAGAACTACCATAGGATCCAGCAATCTCACTTCTGTGTATATATCCAAATGAATTGAAATGAGTACATCAAAGAGATATCTGCATTCCCATATTCACCACAGTTTCATTCACAATAGTCAAGATAGTAAAATCAATGTAAGTATCCATGAACAGATGAATGGGTAAATAAAATGTGGTATATATACACAATGGAAAACTATTTAGCCTCTGAAAAGAATGAAGCCCTGTTGTTTGTGACAACATGGATGGGTCAGGAGAACACTATGTTAAGTGAAACAAGTCAAACACAGAGAGACAAATACCACATGATCTCACTAATATGGAACCAAAAGAAAAAATCTGAAATCATAGAAGTTTTAGAATAAAATAGTGGTTATTAGAAGCTAGGAAGGAATAATTTTAAGTTTATTTGTTATTTTTTACTTGAAAGGCATAGCAACACACATACACACAGGGGGAGAGAAAGAGAGGGAGGAATGAGGGAGGGAGGGAGGGAGGAAGGGAGGGAGGGAGGGAGCCAGTCTCCCATCTGCTGGTTCACTCCCTAAATGTCCACAACAGCCATGACTTGGCCAGGCCAAAGCTAGGAGCCAGAAACTCCATCCAGATCCTGAATATGGGTGGCAGGCAGGGACCCAAGTACATCAGTCATCATCTTTTCCTTCCCAGGGTGCACATTAGCAGAAAAATGGATTGGAAGTAGAGGCAGGACTCACCCAGGCATTCTGGTATAGTGTGTGGGCAACCCAAGCAGTGGCTCAACCCACTGCACCACAATATCTATCTACTAGGGAGGAAGAATTTAGGAATATTGATTAAAGGATACAAAATTTGAGTTAAGAAGAGTAAGTTTAAGAGCTCTATTGTACAAAATAGTGACAGTTAATAATAACATACTGTATTCTTGAAAATCACTGATATTGCTGAAATTTAACCGAACACATTCTGCTAGAAATATTTTTGTCAATTTAAAAATGAACAAATTAAGGGTAAGTATTTGGCCATGTGGTTAAGATACTGCTTGGGACACCTGTATCCCATATTGGAAGGCCTGGGTTGCAGTCCCAGCTCCAATTCTGTTTCCAGTTTCCTTCTCATGCACACCTTGGGAGGCAGCAGGTGATGGCTAAAGTGATTGGGTCTCTGTCACTGGGTAGGAAACCTAGATTGAATTCCCAGCTGCCAGCTTTGCTCTGGCCCACCCCCACCTATTGTGGGTGTTTGAGGAAAGAACCAGTGGATGTGAGAGCCCACTCCTCCCACCCCAGATTCTCAAACAACACTTTATTATTGTTTTTAAATTAAGGTACTCTGTTTTTTATCTTTACAAAAAAAACCTGGTTTATTCATTTGAAAGGCAGAGTTACAGAGAGAGAGAAGGAGAGAGAGAGAGAGAGAGAGAGAGAGATCTTCCATCTGCTGGTTCACTCCCCAAATGGCCACAATGACCAGGGTTGGGCCAGTCAGAAGCCAGGCACCAGGAGCTTCCTTTGATCTCCCACATGGATGCAGGGTCCCAAGCACTGAACCATTCTCCACTGCTTTCCAAGGTGCATTAGCAGGAAGCTGGATTGGAAGTGGAGCAGCCAGGACTCGAATCAGCATGGGATGCCGGTTCTGCAGGCTGTGGCTTAACCCACTGAGTCACAGAATCAGCCTTAAATAATTTTTAAAGATTTATTTATTTATTTGAAAGGCAGAGTTAAAGAGAAGCAAAAGCAGAGAGAGAAGGAGAGAGAGAGTCGGTGTTCCGTCAGCTGACTCACTCCCCAAATGGCCACAACAGCCAGAGCTGGGCCTATCCAAAGCCAGGAGCCAGGAGATTCCTCCAGGTCTCTTATGCTAGTGCAGAGGACCAAGCACTTGAGCCATCTTCTACTGCTTTCCCAGGTGCATTACGAAGTGGAGCAGCCAGGACCCAAACTGGCACCCATATGGGATGCTGGCACTGAGGCAGCATCTTTACCTACTATGCCACAGCACTGCTCCCCCCTCCCAAATAATTTTTAAAATAAGCAAATTAGAAAACAAGAAGGAAAACTTTCTCTCTGTCTCTGTCACTGTCTACTCTGCATGTCAAAAAAAAAAAACCTAAATGCTATAAAATTTTGAGTGTATTGATATTACTGAGGAAGGAGTAGAAAACCAGTACTTCCTTTTACTCAAAGTCTGTAGTGATGTCCTAAACCTCTGTAATATCCACCCTGCCTGAGCTAGCTAGTTTGAGGCTAGTAACTTTACAGCACCTCACCCAAACCCTCCACTTCACAAATTCCAACCACCATAGTGACCTTCATATACTTTCAAATTAGATGAGAGTGCTTCAATTTTCTCTAATGGATTTTTTTTTTTGCTGGTAGCAGGAAACAGGAGAGTAGGACAATATTTTTCATTAACCAGAAAGCAATTTTGTGAATGTTGGAGCTGCCGAAATTATTCCTGTCCCAATAGCATTCCAGAAAAGTGTTCTTTAGCCATGTCTACTTCTACCATTGCCTTCTCCGTAGATTATAAAATTTCACCACTTTTATTGTTTCTTGAACTAACCTTCAACTCAGTACTTTGTACATAGTAGACTCTCAGCAAATGTTTGCTAATGGATTAATTAACGCTACTCAAAATTGAACCATCATGTAAATGTGTGGCCAGGGAGCTATAGGAGAATGGAGTAAGAGACACAAGGTAACTTGACATGACATAAATATTATCACATCTTTTTATTTGAAAACATTGAATATTAGATCATGTCTTATCAAGGAGGGGAGTTCTAACCTCCTGTTGCTAAAGAAAACACTATCCAAAAAACCATCTCCCAGATCCTGTTAAGACTGGACTAAAATTCTTCTAGTTCGTAGCAGAGACCCAAAGAACACTTTTGGTTTGGCAAAAAGATTCTAGTCCATGATGTCTTTCAATTCATATGCTGTGACAAAGTAAGACTGCCACCAATTCATACCAACTGAGGCTATCTTCAGTGTAAACCTTGAAGCAATTAAAAGCTGGGTAAAATTAAGAGTTAGCTGGTAGTTTGGGGGAAATTTTGTGGCAAAATTCATCTTCTCCTTCAAAGTGTAAATGAAATCCTCACCCAGGTAAACAGGTCTCCCTTCCCAGTAGGCCAGCTGCTGCCAATGAGAAGTTTTCTTAATAATACAGCTTGTGCCTTGCTTTACCGCTTATGAAAGCCATTCTCTATGGGGCAGCCCTAGATCAAGCTGTCAGCCCTTTGAATTGTCCAGTCTATTTGTTGTGCTGACCCTTGCTGAGAACAGACCTTGAGCTTTCTCTGCCTAAATTTGCCCAATTACTTCATTCTTTTTACTACCCACTGCTATCCTGAAGCAAGACATGATTGCTAATTAACCAATGGAGAAAAATTAAAGGAGCTGAGAGAACAAGAATGTGAAAGGGAAGTCACTTAACACTTAATTGAATTGAAAACTTTTATTACAATAAACTGTACTCAGAACAAAAAACAAGATCGTTTATCTAGGACTATAACTTGAAACATGAAAACCATTTTAAAAGAATCATCCAGGAAACTGAACTGGACAGTGAGCTAGAGAGGAATATCTCCTTGAAGCACTTTCTAGACAGAGATGAGGGAAAGGTGCTTCTGGCCCATTTCTGATGCTTGGCCAGTTCTTAACAGCCATTTCCTCTGGACTTTGTGGGGAAAGCAGGAATCTGAAAGAGGCACTTTGCTCACTCTAATTTCAGGTGTGTGCTTAGACTTCTCAGGTAGATGGAAAAGAGCTCCAGAGAAGAAAACTCTAAGGTCTTTTTGTCATTCATCTTAAAATTCGACAGCTCTCAATGTCAAGGACTATTGCTTTATGTTTTTCCCCAAGTTCTTCACATTAAAAAAATGCTCCATTTTCTCTTGTTCTAGCCTCTGGAGACAAAGCACAATTATTCATTTCAAGACCATTTTTCAATAGTCCCCAAATCTCTTCTCCAACTCAAGCAATCTCAGCTTGTTTAGGCTTTCTTTGAAGGTCTTCCTTTTTTGGATCTCCTCAGGATTCCTTTCACTTTCTCTTCATCTGCTGTTAAATGTGGAGTCCATAATTAGATAAAGTGCCTGATAATTAGTGAGTACAATGGAAAGCTTCCCTTTCCAGTTGATCAGACTGTTTTGCATACACAGATTTTTTTTTCAACATTAACAATAATAGTCACACTGCTGTTACATGTAAGTGATTTTTAAAAAAAAAACACAAAAATAGATTATAAGCACATATTTATAACTGATTACACTATTGGATTAATAATTAAGCATCATCAGTAATAGCTGGAAGTTTGTTACTTAAGCTTAGAGTGAAGTTCTGCTTCATTTCACCATTCTAGAATACAGAAAGAAAAAAAAGTTAAATGCATTTCCTCTCTGTGGTATTTTTCTAAAATACAGTAATGCTCTACAGTATGTAGAGATGAAAGATGTCTCCTGATCCCTACCTTGTATCCTGGACATGGAGGCTCAGGCTTGAAGGAGGCAGGAGTTACTATGGCTTGCTGCTGGGCTCTGGTTCCTGTTTCTTGGGACAGCCAATGGTCTGCCGTTTGGCATGTCCGCCGTTGAGGATATCCTGGATGTGTTTCACGATGAGGTTGATGGCCACGAGATTATCTGCACCTCTAGGAATTATCACATCAGCGTATTTTTTCGTCGGCAAGCAGAATTCCTCAAAGGTGGGCTTGACGAAGGCAACATACTGAGACAGAATCTGCTCAAGATCCCTTCCTCTTTCGCTGATGTCTCTTAATACTCTGCGGGAGAGACGGGTGTCGGCGTCTGTGTCCACAAAAAGCTTCATTCGGAACAGGTCGCGGATTTCCTGGGAGTAGAAGGCCAGGATCCCTTCAAAGAGCACCACGTCAGCCGGGTAGATAGTAACTGTCTTCTCCTTCCGGGAATGGGAGACAAAGTCGTACACCGGGATCTGAACCGTTTTCCCTTCGGCAATTTCTTTGAGTGTCCTGAAGACAAGCTCATTGTCAAAAGCATCCGGGTGATGGAAGTTGAACTGGCCCTTAAGGGCCTTGGCTTTCTGCTCTGATGTGAGAACTCGATAGAAGCTGTCCTGACTCAGAACGACCACCTGCTTCTGGCGATAATCCACTTCGTTCTGGCCCAGGAGCTGCACAATCTTGGCACAGACGGAAGACTTGCCGCTGGCAGTGCCACCACTGACACCAATCAAGAAAGGTTCACAGCCATTGGAATGTTGGTGGTTCTCCATGGTCTGCTCTCTGTCGCCCGCCATGGCTCAAGATGTCCCTTCCCGCTACAAATGATCACGGACACCGTCTCCGCGCCCACAACCGCTTCTTCCGCTCCCGGCAGCCAACGCTGCACGCTGCACGCTGTACGCTGCACGCTGCCCGTGCTTACGCACCACCGCAGGTACCTACTCTGCCGCCGCCCGCCTATTGGCTGCTCAGAGCACAAGGGTGGTGCCGCCACCAGCCCGCCCATTAGCTGCAGGAGCTGCGCGCCTTCTCTGCTTGCCCTGGTCGGCTAAGAGAGGTTTTTCATTATTTTTCTAAGTAAATTATGGCACATTAACTTGCTGGAATATTATATAACCACAGGAAAAGGATCATAATTATCAAGAGTGTACAGTAACAGAGGTAGAAAAGATTTATGTATAGCTTATGGAAAAGTGAAAGAATGCAAATGACAATTAAGTGACCTTTTGTCTATGGCCACACTGTACTTTACTTTATTAGAACACTTATTATTTTATATTCCCGTTGTTTCAGTACATATTTGCCCTTCAAGTCAGTGAATTCTGAGTCAACTTTGTTAGTGCCAGTACTGGGTGCAGGTCCTGGTAGAGTAGGTACAGAGATTGTTTGTTCAACGAATAGGTGAATTGTAGCTATATAAAAATACCAGCATGGGGGCTGGCGCTGTGGCATAGCGCGAAAAGCTGCTGCCTGCAGTGCCAGCATTCCATATGTATGCCGGTTCAAGTCCCGGCTGCTCCACTTCCAATCCAGCTCTCTGCTATGGTCTGGGAAAGAAGTAGAAGATGGCCCAAGTGCTCGGGACCATGCACCCACGTGGGAAACCCAGAAGAGCTGCTGGCTCCTGGCGCAGCTCCGGCCATTGCGGCCAATTGGGGAGCAAACCAGCAAATGGAAGACCTCTCTCTCTCTGCCTCTTGTTCTCTCACTGTGGAACTCTGATTTTCAAGTAAATAAATAATTATTTAAAAAATACCAACATGGGGCCGGCGCCGTGGCTCACTAGGCTAATCCTCCGCCTTGCGGCGCCGGCACACCGGGTTCTAGTCCCGGTCGGGGCACCGATCCTGTCCCGGTTGCCCCTCTTCCAGGCCAGCTCTCTGCTGTGGCCAGGGAGTGCAGTGGAGGATAGCCCAAGTCCTTGGGCCCTGCACCCGCATGGGAGACCAGGAGAAGCACCTGGCTCCTGCCATCGGATCAGCACAGTGCGCCGGCCGCAGCGCGCCGGCCGCGGCGGCCATTGGAGGGTGAACCAACGGCCAAAGGAAGACCTTTCTCTCTGTCTCTCTCTCACTGTCCACTCTGCCTGTCAAAAATTTTAAAAAATAACAAAAAAAAATAACAAAAATAAAAAATACCAACATGGAAACTTGGACATAATAGGAGGTATTAAAAACGGTTATGTTAGGAAGGTGAAATTACAAGGTTCCAGATTCCTCAATGTCCTGTTTTCCATCAGTACAGATTGTTTCATTTTTACCAGACTCTGAAATGTCTTGGTATCTGAGCAGGTCCCTGGGTTTACCTTTACTAAATTCTTACCTCATTTCCACAGGCACTGCTTACAAACATCTTTTGCCTTATCCTGGTTTTCTCATCTCTCAAATCACACCAGGATATGACCATAATAAACATATTACAGGGATATCTATTAATCTGTACTTTCTAACAATATTGGAAAGTAGTCAAGGTAGGGACAAATCTCTGTGTGAAAGGTGAGAAAACAAAGGCTTAAAGAGGCCCATGGTAACAAAACTAATAAAGGCCAGGTTAGGACTAGAACCTAGGTTCTGATTTTAAACCTTAGATATCATACTATCCACTTCTGTGCTGTTCAGCCCAAGATCTTATGACCCTGCCTGTCCCTACTTGATCCTTACATTTGCTAGGTGGAAAGACTGGTTAGAATGGAAATAAACAGTTAACTTTTATTGCCTAGCTATGGTAAGTATCACTACTATACAGGAGTTTTAGAGAAGCAACAGACTCAGAGGGGTTAAAGTAATTTACAGAGGATATGGAAATGTAAGTGGCAGAGCTGATACTCAAACCTACACCTGTCTGATTCCAAAACCAAAGGCCTTGGCACTATCAGACAGGGTGTGAGATTTCCTTCAAGTCAGAAACCTGGCCCAGACTCCAGGATCAATGATTTATCAGCTCTTCCCTTGAGCCTCATCTTAGATATTTGTCTTGAAAGAAAGGAGACAGGTTCATAATACAAGGCCAGGCTGGGGAGGTGGCAGCTGTGGCCTTTCTGTTGGATGACAGTGACTAAGTCTACTGCTCTTCAGCTACAGGAATCACTCTAAATAGAGTCTGGCTTCTATACTAGGTTTATAATTGTGCTATCTCAGCTTTAAACCCATGCCAAATCACATCTCCCTTCTCACCACCACCATCCTATTTGCTAATCTGTATTAATCTAGGTAGAATTGTAGAGAAATGTAACATAAGTCACTGAATTCTCCAAGTGCCAGATATGTTCTCAATGCTTAACACATTTAATCCTCACCACAATCTCACAAAATATATACTCACATTCCTGATTTTATTAAGGAGCAAGCTAAGATACAGAAGGGTTAGATGCTTGCCCAAGGTTACACAGATAGTGAGTGGCAGAGCTGAGATTCGAACTTGAGCGAATCTTCAAGAGTTCATGATCTTAACCACAATGCTATACTGTTGCTCAAGGTATGATGTGGTAACTGAGCAACAAAGCAGTATGGAAAATGTTTACATTGGTGCTAAGCTGACAATAGCTACAATATGATGGTATTTCAACAAATTAATGTAAAATGGAATTAAAAGATAAATGTATTTGGGTTCAAAAATTTTTGAAATGGTCTTCACAAAATTCATGAAAAGTGTCTATTATGAAAAAAATAACACAGGGATTTCTAAATTTTCACACCAAAATAAACTTATCTTTTAATTCCATTTCCATTAACTTCTTGAAATCATACAGCTTCCATCTAGAAAATGCTTTACAGTTTACATAGCACTTTCCAAGTCTATGGACTCAGTTTGTCCTCACAACAACAGTTGTGATGGCAGGACTGATATTATTAGCCTAATTTTTCAAGGATGCAGTATAGAACAGAGGTTGAATATCCAGGTTCTGGAGTTTAACTTGTGCTCAAACCCCACCTTTGATTTTTCTTAGCTATGTCTCACTGAACATATCCTTTCTGGACCTCAAGTTCCTCATATGTAAAAGTATTATCACAGTGTTATGGGGAGGAACTAATGCAGTAATATATGTATAGTGTTTCACACAGTTCTTGACTCACAGGAAGCCATCAATAAATATTGGCAATTATTATTGGATGAGGGAACTAAGAACCTGAGAAAAGAAAGGCCCATGTTATAGCTACCCAGGGAAGCCTGAGTAGAATAGGTCCTAGATTCCAGGCCCATTTACCCAATACAATGTTCTTCCCAATACAATGTTCTGCATCCTGAAACTATCATAAATAAGCCAGAAGCCTACTACAGGACTGCTGAGGATCTGCAGAATCAGCATGGTCATTTGTCTATCACCCCTACACTGACAATGGAAATTCAGCACTTGGCATAAGGCTGGCAGATAACAGGCCCTCAGTTAAGTATCTACTGAATGAGTGAAACACCTAAGCCATCTAATTTTCCCCTTGGAACCTGGACAGAGAGAAACAAAATCACAGTCTTTGCCTTCAGTAAACTCATTCATACAAGAGAAATGGACTCTCAAATAAATGATTGCCCAACAGTGTGATCAGTAATGTCCTAGAAGGCTTTAAAGATTGCTATGACAATACCTTGAAGAGGAGAAAGTCCCTTTCTACAGACTCGTTACTAATTCTTCTATCCCTCTTCCCAAAGAGAAGAGGATGACAAAAAATTGAAAGAAAATGAAATGCAGAAGTGAAAGAACAGTAAGAGCTCAAGTCCTGACTTCAAATCCAAAGTGTTTTTAGCTATTCACTGTACATTTCTAGATGGGGACAAACTATTTTCTCTCAGAAAAAAAAGGGAAAGCAGAAAAGCTACTTGTATTGGCTCATTCAAGGTTAACTAAGGTTAGCTTTTTTTTTTTTTTTATTAAAAGCTCCTCAGCTAAGGAGTTGGGAGACACTGCATGGCACTGACCCAAAGCAGCTTTTGAAATTTCCTGGCTGTGTCAAAGGCTAGGAGACAATCTGTCCATGATGACTGGAGTGTAAGCCACAGGCAAGGGGAAATCCTTCATGCCTTTTATAAGGTTCTGCTTTAACAGCGACTTGCAGTGTCAAAATGCATTTCAGTCCTACCAGTTAAATGTTTCTCTAAAATCAAGGATACATATTAGGCAGTTTTGCATGGTGAACTGCTGCCCACTGTGAGTTTATGGTCAGGGATGACAAGGAATTTGCCAACTGTACTTGGTGTTTATTTGGTGTAACTGCACAAATATGCGTACCCATCAACTTGCTTCAGGAAGGAAACATGAAAGCAATTATTGTGATTATTAGTTAGCAGCAGTCCTTTTTTCCATTCTTCCACAGAAATTACTGTTCATCATCAAAATCCAAGAGAGTCTCAGACCCCTTCTTAAGAAACAAAGAGGATTTTTGCACCTCTGCTCTGACTGACCCTCAGACCCAACAATCTCTCTGTTTCTCTCAACCTCTCCCTCCTGTTCTCCCTCTCTCCTCTATTCCTTTCAACCCACATATAATATATATAGATATATATAATATATAAAGATATATGTGCATATATCTCTATATATATACACACATACACACACACAGAACACTAGCCCAACCATTTACTAGCTATGTGACCTCGAGGAAGTTATCAACCAGTCAGAGCTCTGATTTTTTAATCTGTAACATGCAAATATCAACAACTATCATAGAGAGTGCCTGTTACATAGTGGCAATGTTTAGTAGCTGGAAGCCGAGTCAGAGATTGTGGTACCTGTTGTATGGTAGATAGGTGTCTCAACTTGAAGGTATGTGGGTTGGAAAAGTGCTGGTTGTTCTAGGGGTTTGAGAGACTGAGATGGGCTGACTCTTTAAGTATTCTGTTTGCGTCAGGCAGCACCAGCACTCTTGATGCAGGCTGTTATATAAGTTAAAAACAAAGCAACTCTCCTCTGGTATTAGAACTTACTTGGACATCAATAATGCTGTAAAAACATGATTTCAAGTCCTTAAGTCCTTTCTACCCACCCCCGACTCAGTCAATTCCAGAGCCTTTCGCTCACTGGTCCATGCTTTCCACATCTAAAAAACCGAAACTACTTTGCCTGTCACTTCTCATTCTCTCTCTCCCAATTAAAACAACACACGTTTTCCTCAACTACTCTCCTGCTGGTGACAGCTGACAAGCGTGGGCTGTCGTAACAATGGATTCCCCAAGCAGGGCTTCAAAAGGAACTGGGGGATTGAAGATAACATATACGGAGTGTTGGAATATTTTAATTAAACAGAAATGTATTGAAATGAAATGTTAAGCTACAGACAGCAATACTGCTGATGTGTCTTGTCATTGCAGTATTTATCTTCTGGCTGTGTGATGAGAGGACTCGTGCTCCCCTCTAAATGACAGGTCAATAAGTTCCTACTGCACTCCCTCTCTCCTGGGGCCAATGTGTGGGCAGAATTTTCAGCAGGGTCAGCTCTTTGAGCAGACTGCAGCAAAAGCAGCCTGGCAGAGCAGGAACAACAATGATACAAAGGCACCTCAGAAACCCACTGCTTCATAACCCCAAATGGCCACTGCACACAGCAGAAAGAGAGAGAGAGGGACAGAGAGGCCAAAACACAACAGATTCTGATGGAAGGAGAGACTCAGAAGATTCATGGGCTAGAAAAGGAGTGAGAGAAAAACAAAGCAGATATAAAAGTCAAGTATAGGACAGAGAGAGAGAGAGAGAGAGAGAGAGAGAGCAAGTGAGCATCAGGAAGAAAGACAAAAGAGCCTGGACAGGAGAATGTGAGAAGTGAAAGAAAAGAATGGAGTAAAGGAAAATGAAACAAAGACCAAAAAAGGGCTTTGAAGAGAGAGAAAATAAGAGCCAAAGAATAAAGGAAAGATAAAAAAGAGGCAGTTAAATGAGCTGCTGGGGAAGGGGCATACATTACTAGGGCTCTAACTAATCTGCTTCTTACTTGACATTAACATTCCTTGCTACCTTCATAATAGGATATTACACTGGACACCTGTCAAGGCTATAACCTTGACAAGTAATATGGAAGATATTTGTTTTGATATTCAGTGCATACTTGTCAAAATTTAAAAGCCGTTATAACTGGGGCAAGTTGAGAAGGAAGACAGAGAAAAAAGCCAGTAAGAGGCTTAACAAGCCTAGAACTTTTGCCCAAAGTAGGGAGGGGGAGGTGGGAGAAGAGACAGAGATATCTAAGCACATATGAACACTTGGAAACTATTTTTAGGGGGGATTAATAACCTTACCCTACACTCCTCTAGCAAATGAAGATGGCTTCTTTCTTCTGTACCTGCATTTCCAAAGTCTGCATGCTTCTCTTCATCCTACAACTTTAGCCTCTATTCAGGCCCTCCTTAATCTTCACTTGGAAGACTGGAAGCTTATCCTCCCTAGCCTCCTTGCCTCAAGCCTGTCTGACCATCTAAACTTCTACTTTCAATCTTTCCTGGGCCATCACTTAACTCTGGGATGTTTACCCTAGTTGGGTTGCCAGGCTAGGAACCGGAGAGGCTCTTTATGTCTGGCTACCATGACAACAATGTGAGATTCTACCCTGAACTGGACAATGATGTCTGAAGAGGCTAATTTCAAATACATCAAATTCCTGTAAAATAAAGAGGAAGAAGAGGAAGGGACAGAATTGTACAGGTTTTCCACTCCATTATTTTCTCTTAAGTACATGTGTCATCATCATTCTTTTAAAATATAGCTCATTAAGTTAGTTTGGCCAAAATGGTCTCTTATTGCATATTTTTTAAAAAATCAGACAACATATTCTGCGATTATATGAGTATATCAATGATCTCGTTGAAAGAAAATATAATTTAAGGTTAGGAAACCCTCCAAATCTTTCCCCTTTCATGCACCTGAATGTTCTGCTCCTACTTTGCCATTGTTATGTATAACATGTCCTTGATTAGAAGTCCACTCCCCTGTTTACTCAGAAGGACTCTGAATTTTTTAGAGGTTTATTTATTTGAAAGTCAGAGTTACAGCAAGGGGTGGGGGGACAGAGATCTTACATCTGCTGGTTCACTCCCCAGATGGCTGCAATGGCCAGAGCTGGGCCAGGCTGAAGCCAGGAGCTTCTCCCGGGTCTCCCACATGGGTGGCAGGTGCCCAAGCACTTGGACCATCTTCCACTGCCTTCCCAGGGCATTACCAGAAAGCTAGATTGGAATTGGAGTGGCCAGGAGATGGACCAATGCCCATATGGGATGCCAATGTTGCAGGCAGCATCTTTACCAACTATGGCACAACACCAGACTGGCCCCTGGACTCTGAATCTCTAAAAGGTAACCATGCTTCCTTCATCTCTGAGTAATTTAAGATATTTATAAGAAGGCCAGCGCTGTGGCTTAACAGGCTAATCCTCTGCCCTGCGGCGCCGGCACACCGGGTTCTAGTCCCAGTCGGGGCGCCGGATTCTATCCCGGTTGCCCCTCTTCCAGGCCAGCTCTCTGCTATGGCCCGGGAAGGCAGTGGAGGATGGCCCAAGTCCTTGGGCCCTGCACCCGCATGGGAGACCAGGAGAAGCACCTGGCTCCTGGCTTCAGAGCAGTGCGATGCGCCGGCTGCGGTGGCCATTGGAGGGTGAACCAACAGCAAAAAGGAAGACCTTTCTCTCTCTTTCTCTCTCTCTCTCTCTCTCTCTCTCGCTATCCACTCTGCCTGTCAAAAAAAAAAAAAAAGATATTTATAAGAGTAGGCCTTGGGGCCAGCCTTGTTATGCAATGGGTTAAGCCACCAACTGCGATGCCTGCATTCCATATCAGTGTTAGTTCAAGTCCTGGCTGCTCCAATTCTGATTCAGTTCCCTGCTAAAGCCCCTGGGAAAGCAGCAGAAGATGGCCCAAGTGCTTGGGACTCTGTACCCACATGCGGAACCTGAATGGTGTTCCAGGTTCCTGAGTTCAGCCTGGCCCAGCCCTGGCCATTGCAAGTATTTGGGGAGTGAATCAGTGGATGGAAGATATTTTCCTATAATTCTGCCTTTCATATAAATGAATAAGTAAATATTTTAAAAAAATAAGAGTAGGCCTTAACATGTGTCTATTTATGACCTAGGATAGTTTCCTGCCTAGTTAAATCCTGTAGGTCCAATTGCCAGAGAAGTGAAACTCTTCTGTTGGCAATGGACATGGAAAGGGGACAGAGAATCAGCATACATTGAGCACCTATGTATCAGGAACTATGCCAATCCTTTTCACATGAACTGTTTCCTCCAATTCCCAAAACATCCCTAATCAGTAGATATCATCTTCATTTTTCAGATGGAAAATTGAGATCCTAAGAGGTTGAGTGACTTGCTGATTGTCACATATATTATAAGTACCACTGACTAGATTTGGAGCCATGTCTACTCAATTGTAAAGCCCATACTCTTCTCTTTATACTGCCTTACCTCCTAAGGTTAGTAGAGCTTCTTAATAACCAAAGCCAACTTCCCCTTTTCCAATTCATCATAAATGATTCCTCTAAACAGTGATGCCAAAATATACCTTCTACATTTTGAAACCTTTTCTTCCTGTGGCTTCTATGACACTGTTCTGCACTGATATTTGCTTCCATGCCTCTGATCACTATTTCTCATTTTTCTTTACTGGCTCATCTCAGACTCTTTGTTCTAGTTTTCATACTCTCCTTAAGCAATATAATTGAATATGACATTTCCAAGTATCTGGATGTGGTATGTTCCCAAGATTGGGAGCCACAAGCTTATTCGGACCTCTCATGTGGGTGGCTGGGACCCAAATGCTTGGGCCATCTTCTGCTGCTTTCCCAGGTTATTAACAGGAAGCTGAATCAGAAATGGAGCAGCCACGACTTGAACCAGTGCCCATACGGGATGTCAGTGTCACAGGTGGCAGCTTTACCTGCTACATCACAATGCTGGCCCCACAGTTCTATTTTCTTTCCATTCCTGTGTGATCCTCTGCCTTAGGGTAATTCTAAAATCCCAAGAGCCAAGGTGGGAGCCAAACTAACCAAAAAGACAGAAAGGATGTACAACAGAAAGTAGTCACATCTCAAAGTGGAACAGTAAGGTCCTATATCTAGACCTTCCAAGAGAAGGCATGTGCGCTCATACATACACGCTCAGGGTGATGAGGAGTGTTACCTGCTAAGTTTCGATGTCAGACAGAGGGACGAAAATTAAAGAAGACCTCTCAAAGATGTTGACAGCTTTAGTAGTCACTACACCACACTACATGTAATCTCAGAACAACCCAAGAGAAGCAGGAAAGAAAATGCTTGCCCAGCTGTGTAAACTGTAGTGGGAATCTGTGTTTCAGAAGCTATGGATATCTTATTTTCTCAAAGGAACATTGTCAAGAAAATAGGTGTCTAAATGTGACACCTCTGTGGCAGAGAGACGGACTAAGTGTGTAGATAAAACAAAATGGCAGCAATGGGCTATAGTGGATCAAGCTAAGTGGCCATGATGTGGGCCAGCGAAAGGAAAGATAGAAGCTATTCTTCAATGGCAAAAAGGAAGGTTAAGTAGTACAGAGAGGTACTTGGGGAGAAGATTGGGGCAAAGAAAGTATGTGGGGGTAGGCACTGTGGTGTAGCTAGTAAAGCCGCCACCTGCAATGCCGGCATCCCGTATGGGTGCAGGTTCGAGTCCCAGCTGCTCCACTTCTGATCCAGCTCTGCGCTACAGCCTGGGAAAGCAGTGGAGGCTGGCCCAACTCCTTGGGCCCCTGCACCCATGTGGGAGACCCGGAAGAAGCTCCTGGCTCCTGGCTTTTGGATTGGTACAGTTTCCAGCCATTGTAGCCATCTGGGGAGTGGACCAGCAGATGGAAGACCTCTTTCTCTCTCTCTGTCTCTGCCTCTGCCTCTCTGTAACTCTGACTTGCAAATAAATAAATAAATATTTTAAAAAGAAGGTTTAGAAATAATACAGGAGCTTTAAAAAAGGAGACCACAGCTAAAAGATGGGGAACTGGCAAGAAAACAGGGGATGTGTGACAAAAGGGAAGAATTTGGGGATGACAGAAGGGAACAAGAAGGAGGTAACTGAACACAGAAAAAATAAGGGTTTCACCCACAAAACTGATGGCTCAGCAATGGAAAAGAAAAAAAATGAAATTCAGGGGAAGAAGGTAGTTAAATATGTGAGATGCTGGAACTAAAGGATTGAATAGGGGCTAATAAAAGGGATGCTAAGTGGGGTGACCATGGATGGCTACCTGAGGGATAGAAGCATTTGGGAACTCAGTCAAGAGATGCTGTTAATTGAGGGACATGGCTAAGTTAAGCCTGGAAGGCAAGGGTGGGGTCTGGAAGAACTTAGTGAGCAAATATGGGCTCAATTGAAGTGATTAGGGTAAGTGATAGAATGATGGATCAGTGTGCCTTTGGGGACTAAGAGAAGGGACAGGACCTTGATGAAGGAATGCAATTGTCTTGTATAGGGGTCCAAGAAGAAAAAATATGGTTTAGAGGAGGGGGGATTTGGTAAGGCGAAGGGAACTCAGTGAGAAGGGATATTCATTAGGAGCATGGAAGCTCTGTGAGTGATTTGGGTTCAGTGAAAAGGGGCCTCAAGGAAGTGAGATGTTTCAGGAATCACCAGTGAGGAGAAAAGAATTCATTGGGTGAAGAGGTCAGTGACAGAATTGTAGATGTTCTGTGGGTTTAAAAACACATGACATATATGTGGATGGACTTCTGGTCTGGACTGGAAAGTATAGATTCATTTCTCCCCAATCTTGCCTGCTAAAGAAATCTATAAGACCTGGAAATAATGAAGCATGCAACCAGAGAAGATCTGTGAAAGGTGGTGGCAGGAGGCCAATCTGGTTTGGGATCCCAGGACTAAAGAAAAGGCAACAAAGGGCTGGCATTTTGGTGCAGGAAGTTAAGCTGCTACATCCCATATAGGAGTGCTGGGACCCAGCTGCTCTGCTTCCAATCCAGCTCTTTGCTAATATGTCTGGAAAAGCAGTGAAAGATGGCCTGAATACTTGGGCCCTTTCTACACATGTGGGAGACCTGGATGGAGTTCCTGGCTCCTGGCTTCAGCTTGGCCCAGCCCTGATCATTGTGGCCATTTGGAGAGTGAACCAGCCATTTGGGGAGTGAACCAGCAGATGGAAGATCTCTTTCTCTCTATCTCCCCCTGTTTCTCCCTGACACTCTGCCTTTCAAATAAATAAATAAATCTTTAAACAAGAGAAACAAAATAGTGGCAGGACATCTTATAACCCTGGATCCCCATCCAATAGAAAAAAGACCAAACCTAGTATTGAATGACCTCCAATCTTGCAACAGAAGACAGCCCAGATAGATTCACCACTCCTCTCGTTGACAGAGAAGTCCACCGAAAATACCAGGTGAGCACAACAGAATTAGCCAGGAGAAATGATTGCAAAAGCATTCTCCTTTACTGGTCTTCAAACTACTTACTGCCTAAACTATCTACTTCCTTAAGAGTTATAAGGGCAGGTAGATAGTCAAGCAGGCAGGCAGGCAGAACCACGGAATCAGCAAGAGAAATTTAGATAAATAACTAGCCTCAGGAAACCTCTATACCCACAAGTCTGAGAGTACCCTTCCTCTCCCAGAGAAACCATAGCAGCTGCGGATCACTAATATGGGAATCCACCTCAAGCACTGAGCTGCAGAAACATGTTTTTTTTCCCTTTAAACACTTATTTACTTATTGAGAAGCACAGTGACAGAGAGAGTGAAAGATAGAGATCTTACATTCACTGGTTCACTTTCTAAATGGCTGCAACAGCCAGGAGCTAGTATCTCCCTCCTAGTCTTCCATTTGGGTAGCAAGGGCCAAATACTGGACCATCTTCACAGCTTTCCCAAGCACATTGGCAGGGAGTTGGCTACTCTGCTTCCAATCTAGCTCCCTGATAATGTGCCTGGGAAAGCAGTGGAAGATGGCCCAAGTACTTGGGCCCTGGAACCCATGTGAGACACCCAGATGGAGTTCCAGATTCCTGGCTTCAGCCTGCACCAGCACTAGGCATTGCAGCCATTTTGGCAGTGAATCAGCAGATGAAAGATCTCTCTCTCTCTCTCTCTATATATATATATAATATATTTATTATATATATTATATGTATTATATTATATATTATCACATTATACATTATATTTTAATAATATATAATTAATTATATATAATTAATTTAAATATATAATTAAACATATATAATTTATAACATATAATATATAATAAATATGATATATCAATAATATATAATTAATTATACATATAATTAATTTAAATATATAATTAAATATATACATAATTAATAATCTATATAAATATATAATATATGCACATTATATATTATAGTATATTATAATATATACATTTATTAATTTATATATAATATATTATATAATATATCATATCATATATAATATACATAATATATAATATATAATACATAATATATAATATAATTATAATATAATATAATGTATATAATATATATTATGTATACTTATTAATTTATATATAAATTAATAAATATATATTAAACGTTATATATATAATATAATATATTTTAATAATACATATTATGACAATATAATATATAAATATATATTATATATATAATAATCACATAATATATAATATATATTTATATGAATATAATATATATTATATATAATATATAATGGATTATATATAAAATATATTATTTTATAATATATATCACATATATAAATATATATTTATATATAAATATTATATATAATATTATATATAATATATTATATAGATGATTATATAGATAATATAATATGAATAATATTTATATGATATATAAATATATATCATATAAATATATATAACATATAAATATATATTATATATTTATATAAATTTATATAAATACATTTAATATGTATTTATATATTGTATTATTATAATTTATTTATTTTTTTTTTTGCACAGGCAGAGTGGACAGTGAGAGAGAGACAGAGAGAAAGGTCTTCCTTTGCCGTTGGTTCACCTTCCAATGGCCGCCGTGGTAGCGCGCTGCGGCCGGCGCGCCACGCTGATCTGATGGCAGGAGCCAGGTGCTTCTCCTGGTCTCCCATGGGGTGCAGAGCCCAAACACTTGGGCCATCCTCCACTGCACTCCCTGGCCACAGCAGAGAGCTGGCCTGGAAGAGGGGCAACCGGGACAGGATCGGTGCCCCGACCAGGACTAGAACCCAGTGTGCCAGCGCCACAAGGCGGAGGATTAGCCTAGTGAGCCGCAGCGCCGGCCTTATATATTATATTATTATAATATTATCTATTATTATATACAGTATATTTTATTACATATATACAATATATACAACATATATTATATAATATGAATATTATATATAATATATAATATAATATATTATATACAAATATGCAAATAAATATAAATATAAATAAATAAATATATAATATATAATATGTATGATATGTAATGTATTTATTATATTATATATAATACATATAATATACAATATATTATATAATATAAATATACAATATACAATATATTATATATTATATATCATATATTATATTTATATTATATATTATATATATTTATAATTACTAAATTACTAAAAATAAAAGGAAGGAAGCTGGACTGGAAGCATGACAGCAGGAACTCAAACCAGCACTCCAGTGAGATGCTCCTGTCACAAGGGACAGTTTAGTCTGCTGTGCTGCAATGCTGGCCTACAACCAATTTTTGACAAAGGTGTCCAGAAAATACAGTATGGAAAAGGCAGTTTCTCTAATAAATGGTTTTGTGAAACCGAATATTCACATGCATAAGAATGAAACTAGACCCTGACTTTCCACCACATACAAAGATCAACTCGAAATGGAGTAAAGATTGAAACATAAGTCATGAAATTGATAGAATAGAACATAGTGGTAAAGGTCCATGACAATGGTGTGGGAGTGATTATTGGATGTGACCTCAAAAACAAGGCAACAATCAATTAAATTTTAAAAAGATAACAAAAGTGGAAATAGATTAATTACATCGAACTAAAATGTTTCTTCACAACAGGGGCAGATATTTGGTACAGTGGCTATGCTGCTGCTTGGGATTCCTGCATTCCCTATCAGAATGCCTAGTTCAAGTCCCAGTAACTGAAATTCCAATCCAGTTTCTTCCTAACTCACTGCAGCATGGGAGACAACTCTCACTTGGGAGAGGAAGAAAAACTGAATTGCAGTGCCAGACCCGTTGTTGAAAAAGATTTAGTCAGAAAAAACCTCCGGTGCCCATCTCCAAGTCCATGCCTGTGCAGTGAGTATGTGGAGCTTCCACAGCCAGGCAGCCTCTGCCACCCTTCCTCCAATCACATGCAGAAAGCCATGAGGAGAGGCCAGGAATGGAAGCTTATTAGGACCATGACCAAGCCTACCTCATCCAGATCCATCATCTTATAAAATCCAAAGCCCACTGCCTCACCGCCAGCCAGGTGCTCAGACTGTCTCCAGATTTATCCAGCAAAAAGCAGAGACCTGAGATCCAGTGGGTGGGACTAATTTTGGCGGGTGTTAATTCTCAAATCTTTTTTTTTTAAAGATTTATTTATTTATTTGAAGGGTAGAGTTACAGAGAGGCAGAGGCAAAAAGACAAACAGGGGTTGGGGGGCTCTTCCATCTGCTGGTTCACTCGCCAAATGGCCACAACAGCTGGAGCTGAACTGATCTGATAACTTCCGGTCTTGAGTGAACTTGGTGGACACACCAGGAACTGAAGGGACCAGGAATTGTGGGACCCATATGTGGCCAGACTGGGGCCAGTTTGGGAAGCCAGAGGCTGCCATTACCTCCCTCTTCCAACTGTGAACAGATAATACGGGACCAAGGGATTGTATCTTGGAAATCAGTTCTGGGCTCGTAAAGCGCAACATTGGGCATATCCTAACGGTTTGCATCCCTAGGCCAGTGACTCTAGGCAGAGAAGGTTGGGGAAAGGTTGAATACTAATGAGAAGCTGTTAGTAATAAAGTCTAAAATAAACGCAGAGTTGAGACAACTTAACATTGATTATAAGAATAAGGAAAGAGATTAAAAAAAAAAAACAAAGAGCTAAACCCTAATTAAAGGGGCCAGTGTTTTAAGTGCAATGGACATCCCATATGGGCACCAGTTTAAGTACCAACTGCGCCACATCCAATTCAAATCCTTGCTAATGTGCCTAGGAAAGCAGCAAAAGATGGCCCAAGTGTTGGCGCCCCTGCCACCCATGTGGGAGACCAGGATGGAGTTCCAGGCTCCTGGCTTCAGCCTGGACCAGTCAGTCCCAGCAACTGCAGCCATTTGGGGTATGAACCAGTTAGGTGAAAGATCTCTTTCTCTGCCTCTTCCTCTCTCTCTGTAACTCTGTCTTCCAAATAAATAAATAATTAAAAATAAATCCTGAGGAGAGCAACAAGATGGCAGAATAGGAAGGGAGCACACTGATAGTCCTGGAAGAGACAATTTAATAACAGTGGAGATACTGCAGATTCAAGGAAGAGTAGGGGAAGAAACAGCAGAGGAAACACTTCCGGAACTAGTGATTCACAGTGGACCTGCGTGGAGAGCGTGGGAGCCCAAGTTCGGGACACCAGTGGCAGAATCAACACACCAGTGCTGGAATGCAAGGTGAGCCGAACCTCAATAGCCTGAGACACCAGCGGGAAAGCGAAACAGGAGACAAGAGGGAACGAGGCTTAAAACTCTGTGGGGAAAAGTTCACCAAGCTAACTAGAAGAGAAAAAGAGGAAAAAAAAAAAGTGACCGATTCGGTCAAGAGTTTCTCTCTCTCCACTCACCTCTCAAAGGCGAGCAAGACAAAGAGCAGGCACCATTTTGGACATATGTCATAAGCAGGGCGACCTCAGGTCTGCACCGGCCCTCAGCCTAGCAGAAAAACCTGACTCTGGGGGGGGGAGGGGCGGGTGAATTAACAGGAGATTAGGATCTGACTTGGCAACACAGTGGGAGACTGCAGGAGAATTGGAGCCCACACTGAGGGCAGCAGAGATTCCCTGTGTGGACCTTGGGAAAGAGCTGCTGATACCTGGCTCCTGTGGGTATATCATTCGCCTGCTAACTACCTCCAATTACATTCAGCTGTGTGGAATTAGTTCCCTTTTGAATCAAAAAAAAAAAAAAGAAAGAAAGAAAGAAAGAAAGAGAGATTTACCACGCCTAACCTGGGAGTGTCACATTTGGCATACCCTCAACACTGAGGAACCAAAAGCAGACAGTCCACTTAATCTAGAGCCACAGTGTAACAAGAAAAAACACCACAGTGAAGAAACAAAAGAATATCTCCAACATGCCAAACAACACACACAAAAACTGAGGTAACAAGAACAAGGAAGACACTATGACATCCCCAAATGAAAAAGACACCACAATTCAAGATTATGAAGATAATGAATAGAAGAAATGCAAGAAGCGGATCTCAAAAAATTGATAAGAACATTAAGAAGTTCTCAAAAACAAATTCTTGAACTACAGAAATCCTTAATGGACAAGATAGAAAATCTCTCTCATGAAAATGAAATATTAAGGAGCTATCAAAATGAAATGAAACAACTAGTACAACAAGAAACTGTGATAGTGACGAGAAATCATAATGAAATGAAGAATTCAATAGATCAAATGACAAACACATTAGAGAGCCTTAAAAACAGAATGGGCGAAGCAGAAGAGAGAATATCGGACGTAGAAGACAGAGAACAGGAAAGGAAACAGTCAAACCAAAGAAAAGAAGAAGAAATTAGAAATCTAAAAAATATTGTCCGGAATCTACAGGATAGTATTAAAAAACCTAACATTCAGGTTCTAGGAGTTCCTAAAGGCATGGAGAGGGAGAAAGGATTAGAAGACATTTTCAGTGACATACTAGCAGAAAATTTCCCAGGGTTGGAGAAGGACAGAGGCATCTTAGTACAGGAAGCTTATAGAACCCCTAATAAACATGACCAAAAGAGATCCTCACCACGACATGTTGTAATCAAACTCACCACAGTGAAACAGAAAGAAAAGATCCTAAAATGTGCAAGAGAGAAACGTCAGATTACTCTCAGAGGATCTCCAATTAGATCACAGCAGACTTCTCATCAGAAACCCTACAAGCTAGAAGGGAATGGCGAGACATAGCCCAGGTACTAAGAGAGAAAAACTGCCAGCCCAGAATATTATATCCTGCAAAGCTCTCATTTGTGAATTAAGGTGAAATTAAGACTTTTCATAGCTAACAGAAATTGAAAGAATTTGTTGCCACTCGTCCTGCCCTGCAAAAGATGCTTAAAGATGTGTTACACACAGAAACACAGTCACCAATATGAAAGAAGGTAAAGGAAGGAAACCTCACAGCAAAAGATCACAGGAAGCTCAATTTCTCTTTGACATAAAATTAAAATCTGATTCTCTGTTGAAGCAATGTGTTAAAGTAATCTATTACGTTCTCTTAATGTCTGTTAAATTCTAATTGTTCAAAAACAGCTGAATTTTTATTAAGAGCTATGGGTTATTGAAATATGTGCTTATTTTCAAAGATTTGAATAATCACCTTGTAACAATGATCAAATTTGGTCTATGTTATGTCATGATTTTAAGGAATCATATTTCAACCAGTTATTTTGGATTTTGAGCCTTCTTGGCATTCTTGACAGGCATTCAGAAAATCAAAGTTTCAAACATCTGATCTCTAAAATTTCCAGTAAATCTTGGACTTTGGTTTTTCCAGTTTGGGCCCAACTGAAAAAATTGAAGGACCTATGTCTCTCATCTTATAGAGACACCAACTAATCAGGCTGTTTGGAATATATTAGAAGGACTGTCAAGATGTGACATGGTACTAAATTTTAAGTTTCTATAATGGAAAATGCTATTAATACAAATGTTTGAGAATTAAAAAGTCTAATGATCTTGTGTTACTAGACATGATAGTTATCTTCATGAGAAAGCCCCAGAGGCCTAAAGGGTTAATAACTTGTGAAATCCTACAGGTGCTTTCAAAAATACTGTGAAGTAAGCAAGTGCCTCTTGTTGGTTGATGAGTTTATAATTTTAAACATGGCGACTTAAAGTCTTTTGTCGTCCACAGTTATATATGATTTGCTGCTCATAAAACTAAAGCGTTGTTGGTTCTGTGTTTAGCTGTCCTCCTATAGGTTCCTATGGACTTTTTCCAGCCACTTCTATTGTATTCAGTACATTGGGATGGCTCTGTAAACAGATGAAGCCAATAATGTATTAACAGTACCAACTGAGAGAAAGTATGGTTAACTGAGGTTACTAAAAACAAAAAGCAATTCAAATCAGTTGGCAATTTACAAAAAGAGTTAAAGATTTTAAAAGCTATTATTAAAATTGCTATATTGGTCTATTATGTTATGTTATATGTGTGTACATATTGTATGTCCACATGGGGAAATTTTATTGAGTTTTATTTTAATTGGCTTATAGATAAGATTGTCCATAAATTTAAGCTGCTAAAATTAATCAAAGATACATTTTAATTCGTGTGACCTGAATCTCTGCATCATATGTTTTTTTACTTGTTGGTAGAAAGAAACTAAAAACATTTTATATGAATGTGCTTAAGTTTACTGGTTAAACAAACTATACCATGTTAGATATTTAAGAGGTGTTTTCAAATACATGATTCTTAAAATTTATAGAAGGCATTGGACCTTCTGGTAAATGTTTTCTTAAGTTGTTATCTAATGGTTGAAACTGTTTGCTAAGTATTCATGTAATATTGCTATTGTCAGCAAGCGATCTAGGACTTGCTCCCTCATTTCTCTATTCTAAGCCCAACTTGTTCTTTCATTTCTCTATTCTCTTCAAGGTAGGAAACTAATTCTATTATGAAGGAATCTGTAGGATGCATAATTTAATCTTTAGACCTTATAAAAGAGATGGCTAACATTTTTCTGTAATAGCATAGCCAAAATAAGAACTTAAATAATAATCTCATAGCTAGATTCACTTCGCCATCAGCGAAGTATACAGTAAGTAGAAAAAACCTCCCTTTCAGACCAAAGGGAAAGAAAGTTTTTAAGTGAGAATATAATTTTCCTCATGGGCATTGTCTACCTTAGAAAAACTAGTACAGAACATGCCTGTGACTAGAGACTTGTAGTTCAGGCCACCGAAGATTAGAGATGGGACTTGGGCACTCCCTTGACTTGCATCCTCTGGTCTGCTTTAACACAAACCAGGAGGAAAAGAAAGCTAGGCATCAGAAGCAATGGGTGGCAGGCCTATTAATGGCTTATCTCTACAGTGATCTGCCCTCAAGGAGACCCAACAGGCCAGTCTACTGCAGTGGCTTTCAATGTGGTAAGCCTGGGCTTCAGCAGAAGTCAGCTTGTGAAGAGCCCTGGCAGCTCTGCCAAGAGTTGGATCACTGGAAATGGACCTGCCCTGGAGTCGAAGGATGCCCAGGTCAGAGCCACAGATCTTATTGGCTCTAAGCTGAAAAGCCCTTCACTCAGCCCAACTTCCAAAGTGACCACTGCAGCTGAGGGGACGGCCAAGTAGGGTCAGCAACATTGCAGGCAGAACTGTAAATTTCTTGTTAGAAATGCCCCCTGCCTTTACCTGGCCAGCTCTCCTCCCAGGCTAGCCATGTAATGAAAGTCAACAGAGAGCCTTCCCCCAGGAGGTTCACACCTCCCTTAGGATGTACCCCATGTGAAGAGATAGATAGGTCTGGGCCTCTTAACTTACAAGGCCTAAAGCCCAACAGATTATTATCAAGCCCCTTCTATCAGGTTCTATTTGCCTCTCAATCAGAAAACTTAATTGTAGCTTAGACAGCACCTTTCTTAGCTCCTCTAATAATGACTCTGTCCTTTGTTCTAGACCCTGTCTAGCGCACTTGGGCCTCATTCCTTTGTAATCATAACCTCTACTCTACCACCAATGGCTCTACTCCCAACCTGTGTGTACTGATGGTCCTCTCCCCCACTTAATGCTGTATAATTGTTCAAACCTGGTAAATGCCACTCTTAGGATCATTGGTTACTATCCTCACCCTGTCTTTTATGACCATGTCTAAATATGATCAGAGTCGGCGAACTTGGAAGGCTTCCATAGCCTTGGCAACTCATGACGAGAGCCTAGGGTGGTTACTGGCACCATAAACTAGAGTGTCAATTTGTTGGGTCAACAACAGGAGCCACTGTGCACATGCTCCTCATGTGGGATCTCTGTCCTTAATGTGCTGTACATTGTGATTTAATGCTATAACTAGTATTCAAACAGTATGTTTTACTTTGTGTTTCTATGTGGGTGCAAACTGTTGAAATCTTTACTTAATGTATACTAAATTGAACTTCTGTATATGAAGAGAATTGATAATGAATCTTGATGTGAATGGAAGGGAAGAGGGTGTGAGAGAGGGGAGGGTTGTGGATGGGAGGGAAGTTATGGGAGGGGGAAGCCATTGTAATTTATAAGCTGTACATTGGAAATTTATATTCATTAATTAAAGTTGAAAAAAAAGTCCTAATAAAGCACTTTCCATTTGCCCTACATTTTTCTGTACATTTTCAATTTTTGATGTTACCCACCTAGGGCCTCACTGAATAGTTAAAGGGCTGCCTCCATCACCCCTCCTGAAACCTTGGGAAGACAGCATGGAATAGCAGGACTGTTTAAGGGACTCGAGGTTAGGCTGATTAAAATCCAGGCATAGCCTCTGGACATGGTTCAGTGCCCAGGAGAGTTCTGTGGTCCTGATTGAGCAGTCTTTCACTCCACCCAGTATTATCAATGGCTGATCAAGGTGTGGCATCAGGCAGTAAGCCCACCTCAGATAGACCATAGCAAGGTCACTTTTGATCGTATCCCAAGTAATACTTGGTCTTGGTGGAGCAAGGGCTCCAGATGTTATCTAGTATCATGACACTTACGGATATATAACAAGGAGTCTGCGCCTACCACAGACCAATTGTTATAGCAAAATTTTTTGTAACCCTCATGGTAAATACAAAGCAAACATCTGTACCTACGTACCAAAAATAAAATGTGAAGAATGAAATTACACCAATACAGAAAATCACTTAACCATAAATGAAAATTATAGATAAGGGACAAAGAAAGGAACTAAAATAAAAATATAAAACAAGTATCAATATAGTCTTAGTAAGACCTTACCTATCAATAAATATTTAAATGCCAACAGACTAAATTCTCCCAATTAAAAGACATAAAGTGACTAAACTGATTAAAAAACAATTCCTAAGTGTGCACTGCTTGTAAGAAACTCACTTTACCTCTAAGGACACAACTAGAATCAAAGTGAAGGTATGGAACAAGATATTTCATGGAAATGGAACCCAAAAGAAACCAAGCATAAGCATAATTCTATCAGATAAAATAGATTTTAGGGGTAAGTGTTGTGATGCAGTGGGTTTAGCCATCACTTGAAATGCCTATGTCCCACTTCAGAGAGCCAGTTTAAGTCCCAGCTATTCTGCCTCCAGTCCAGCTTCCTGATAATGCATCCTGGGAGGCAGCAGATGATGGCTTAAGTATTTCAGTCACTGAAAACCATGTCTGAGAGCCTAATGGAGTTCCAGGCTCATGGCTTCAGCCTGGCCTAGCCCTGGCTGTTTCAGGCATATGGGGAATGGAGCAGCAGAGAAAAGATATCTCTTCTTTCCTGCCCCTCCTCCTGTCTGTGTTTGTCTTTCAAGCGGCAGTAAAAAGAGGCCAGGAAGATCATTATAAAATGATAAATGGTCCGATCCCACAAAAAAAAGAAATAACTTTTGTAAATATGCATGATCTCAATGTTGGTTCACTCAAATACATACACCAAATAGTAACATAACTAGAGAGAGACATACATTCCAATATAATAATAAAAGTAGAAGACTTAAATATCCCACTTTCAGAAATAGACAGATCATCTAGAGACTTGTCACTCTATCTCTTTTATTCTGCTTTTCAAGTAGATGAAAGTAAATTTAAAAGTTGACATTTAAAAGAAAATCAACAAAGAAAGAGCAGAGTTAAAATGCACCCTACATCAATAGGATCTAATAGATATCTACAGAACTTTTCACCCAACAGATGCAGATACACATTCTTCCCAATAGTAATTGGAACATTTTCCAGGAAAGATCATGTGGTAGATCACAAAACATATCTCAACAAAATAAATAAGAGTAGAAGTAATATCAAATATCTTTTATGAAGATGCAGCATTGAAAGAAAATTACAGTCCAATATCCCTGATGAACATAGATGCAAAAATCCTCAATAAAATACTGGCCAATAGCATGCAACAACACATCAGAAAGATCATCCACCCACACCTAGTGGGATTTATCCCTGGTATGCAGGGATGGTTCAGTGTTTGGAAATCAATCAATGTGATATGCCACATTAACAAATTACAGAAGAAAAACCATATGATTCTCTCAATAGATGCAGAGAAAGCATTTGATAAAATACAACACCCTTTCATCATGAAAACTCTATGCAAATTGGGTATGGAAGGATCATTCCTCAATACAATCAAAGCAATATATGAAAAACCCACGGCCAGCATCCTATTGAATGGGGAAAAGTTGGAAGCATTTCCACTGAGATCTGGTACCAGACTGGGATGCCCACTCTCACCACTGCTATTCAATACAGTTCTGTAAGTTTTAACCAGAGCTATTAGGCAAGAAAAAGAAATTAAAGGGATACAAATTGGGAAGGAAGAACTCAAATTATCCCTCTTTGCAGATGATA
The DNA here is from genome assembly GCF_033115175.1 of Lepus europaeus. Classification (NCBI taxonomy): domain Eukaryota; kingdom Metazoa; phylum Chordata; class Mammalia; order Lagomorpha; family Leporidae; genus Lepus; species Lepus europaeus. The sequence goes on along the minus strand of NC_084850.1, from coordinate 92,347,806 downwards.
TGATTCTTTATTTAGGGGATTCAAAGAACTCTACTAGGAGACTATTGGAACTCATCGAAGAGTTTGGAAAAGTAGCAGGATATAAAATCAATGCACAAAAATCAACAACCTTTGCATTCACAGGCAATTCCACAACTCAAAATGAACTTCTAAGATCAATCCCATTCACAATAGCTACAAAAACAATCAAATACCTTGGAATAAACTTAACCAAGGACGTTAAAGATCTCTATGATGAGAATTACAAAATCTTAAAGAAAGAAATAGAAGAGGACACCAAAAAATGGAAAAATCTTCCATGCTCATGGATTGGAAGTATCAATGTCATCAAAATGTCCATTCTCCCAAAAGCAATTTATAGATTCAATGCAATACAAAATCAAAATACCAAAGACATTTTTCTCAGATCTAGAAAAAATGGTGCTGAAATTCATATGGAAGCACAGGAGACCTCCAATAGCTAAAACAATCTTGTACAACAAAAACAAAGCCGGAGGCATCACAATACCGGATTCCAGGACATACTACAGGGCAGTTGTTATCAAAACAGCATGGTACTGGCACAGAAACAGATGGATAGACCAATGGAACAGAGTAGAAACACCAGAAATCAATCCAAACATCTACAGCCAACTTTTATTTGATCAAGGATCTAAAACCAACTCCTGGAGCAAGGACAGTCTATTCCATAAGTGGTGCTGGGAAAACTGGATTTCCACATGCAGAAGCATGAAGCAAGACCCCTACCTTACACCTTACACAAAAATCCACTCAACATGGATTAAAGATCTAAATCTACGACCCGACACCAACAAATTATTAGAGCACATCGGAGAAAACCTGCAAGATATAGGCACCAGCAAAGACTTCTTAGAAAAGACAGCAGAGGCACAGGCAGTCAAAGCCAAAAGCCTTGTCCTGACTGTTGATGTACAATTTAATACTTTATCCCTTTTAGGATTTTTTTTGTTCTACTTAATACTATTGGTTGAACTCTGTAATTAACACACAATTATTCTTAGGTGTTGAAATTTAACTGAAAAGTGATCCCTGTTAAATATAAGAGTGGGAGTAAGGGAGGGAGGAGCTGTACAGTTCGGCACATGCTCAATCAGACTTGCCCCAAATGGTAGAGTTAGAAACGTGCCAGGGGATTCCAATACAATCCCATTAAGGTGGCATGTACCAATGCCATCTCACTAGTCAAAGTGATCGGTTTCACTTCATAATTGAACATACTGATAGGTCTAAGAGTCAAAGGGATCACACAAACAAGACTAGTGTCTGCTAATACTAGCTGATAGAATTAAAAAGGAGAGAACGATCCAACATGGGAAGCGGGATACACAGCAGACTCATAGAATGGCAGATGCCCTAAACAGCACTCTGGCCTCAGAATCAGCCCTTAAGGCATTCAGATCTGGCTGAAGAGCCCATGAGAGTATTTTAGGCATGGAAAGCCAAGACACTCTGGCAAAAAAAAAATTAATGACCTTAATGAAAGATCTTTGTGAGATCCCAGCGGAAAGAATGGGCCATCAAAAAGGAGGTACCTTTCTCTGAAGAGAGGAGAGAACTTCCACTTTGACTATGGCCTTGTCTAAATAAGATCAGAGTTGGCGAACTCAAAAGGCTTCCATAGCCTTAGCAACTCATGACAAGAGCCTCAGGTGATTACTGATGCCATAAACAAGAGTGTCAATTGTTAAATCAACAACAGGAGTCACTGTGCACTCACTCCCCCCATGTAGGATCTCTGTCTGTACTATGTGAATTAACAGTATAAGTAGTACTCAAACAATACTTTACACTTTGTGTTTCTGTGTGGGTGCAAACTGTTGAAATCTTTACTTAGTATATACTAAATTGATCTTCTGTATATAAAGAGAATTGAAAATGAATTTTGATGTGAATGGGATGGGAGAGGGTGATGGAGACAGGATGGTTGCGGGTGGGAGGGAGGTTATGGGGGGAAAAAGCCAGTGTAATCCAAAAGCTGTACTTTGGAAATTTATATTTATTAAATAAAAGTTAAGGAAATAAAAAATTTAAAAAAATAAATCTTTTATGGCCTCAATACAATAAAACTAGAATTCAATAACAAAAAATGCTGTACAATATACAAATACGTGGAAATTAAACAGTTTAGTTCTGAACAATCAGTGGATCAAAGGAGAAATCAAGGAGAAAATTTAAAAATGTCTTAAAATGAATGAAAATTCAAATACAACATATCAAAACCTATAGGATACAGTAAAATGCATACTAACAAGTAAGTTCACAGCTTACTTGTTACAGTCTTATACTTACAATCAATGCTTGCATTAAAAAAGAAAGATCTACAGTGTTGTGGTGCAGCATGTTAAGCCACCACCTACAAAGCCAGCATCCCATTTAAGCACCATCTGGAGTCTCAGCTACTCCACTTCTGACCCAGCTCCCTGCTAATACACCTGGGAAAGCTGTGGAAGATATCCCACACACTTGGGTCGCTGCCACCCATGTGGGAGGCCAGGATGGAGTTTCTAGTTCCTGGCTTCAACCTGGCCAAGCCCTGGCCCTTGCAGCCATTTGGGGAGTGAACCAGCGGATAGAAGATTTCTCTCTCTCTCTCTCTCTCTCTCTCTCTCTCTCTCTCTCCTCCCCTCTTCTTCCCTTCCTTTCTCCCTCCTCTCTGTAACTCTGTCTTTCAAATAAATAAATCCTAAAAACAAACAGATTTACAGACCAATGGAAAAAAATAAAGACTCTAAAGTAAACCCACTTACCTACAGCCAATTGATCTTTGACAAAGGTGCTTAGAACATGCACTGAGAAAAAGATAGTACTTTTAATAAATGATGCTGTGAAAATCATATGTCCATATGCAGAATAATGACACTAGATGCCTATGTCTCACCATGTACAATAATTAACTCTGAATATATCAAAGACCTAAATGTGAGACCTGAAACTTTGAGACTATAAGAAGGAATATAACCTATCCATGAAAAAGGATGGCATTTTGTTATTTGCAACAACATTGACAGAACTGGACATCATTATATTAAATGAAATATGGCAAGCAGAGAAAGACAAATATCACTCGTATATGCAATCCTTAAAAAGGGTGATCTCATAGAAATTAGAAATATATTAGTGTCTATCAGAAGATGGAGTGTAAAGTAAGGAGGCAGGAATGGGAAAGGTTGATTGACAACTACTGTTATAGCTAGATAGGAGTAATAAGTTCTGGGGTTATGGGACTGGCGATGTACCACGGTGGGTAAAGCTGCCACCTGCATAGCCTGAATCTGACATGGGCAGCAGTTCGAGTACTGGCTGCTCCACCTCCGATCCAGCTCCCTGCTATGGCCTGGGAAAGCAATGGAAGATGGCCCACGTCTTTGGGCCCCTACACCCATGTGGAGACCTGGAAGAAGCTCCTGGCTCCTGGCTTTAGATCGGCCCTGCTCTGGCCTTTGCAGCCATTTGGGGAGTGAACCAGCAGATAGAACATCTCTCTCTCTCTCTCCCCCTCTGCCTCTGCCTATCTGTAACTCTTTCAAATGAATAAAAAAAAGTTTTGGGGTTTTATCACACAGTAAGGTGACTATAGATAGTTAATGTCCTGTATGTTTCTCTATTTTTTTTAAAAAAATGGTATTTTGTATGTTTTCACTATAAAATATGTTTTATTTATAATTTATAATTATAAATTGTAAATATATGAATTATAAATATATTTACTCTGAACATTACACAATGTATACATGTAATGAAACATCACAAAATACCCCATAAATATGTACATTTATTCTATGTCTGTTAATACTTTTTTACTACAATCATTTAAAAATTTTTTCTTTGGAAAATATTTTCTCAGTCTAGCTTTGGGAAAAACAGCATAGCGGCTAATTTTAACTTCTAGGGGAAAATTTGGCCAGCTTTTGATAGGTGAAACATGAGAGTTGTGAAAGAGAAAAGAAACAACTGATGGGGAGCCAAAAACATCAGTAGTCTTCCATCAGAGTGTTAGGGGTCTGGTGCTGGTCTTGCATCAAAGACGTCCCCTCCAGAGCTTCCTGACTTTGTAAGGTGGATCACTGCCATAGCAGGTTTTCCTGCCTGAGATTATCAGCTGATGCCCTACCTGGCAATGACAAGATCAGCTAAGGTGGAGTCCTATAACAGGCAGGAAATATTAGAGGTGATGGAGGCAGAATATGACAAGACGTATATGCTTGGTGACCTACTGCAGTTACCCTGCCAATCTTTCCCAAGTGAGAATATGGAATTGGTTTTAGGTCATTGGGTTTAGGGTCACAAGAAAATCCACCTTGATCTGGTTATCAACTTGCTTTTTTTAAAAAGGTTTATTTATTTGAAAGGCAGAGTTACAGACACAAAGAGAGGGAGACAGAGAGCAAGCGAGAAAGAGAAAGAGAGAGATCTTCCATCTGCTGGTTCATTCCCCAAATGGCTGCAATGACCAAGGCCGGGCCAGGCCGAAACCAGGAGGCAGAGCTTTATCCAGGTCTCCCATGTGAGTGGCAAGGGCCCAAGAACTTGGACCGTCTTCTGCTGTTTTTCCAAGCCATTAACAGGGATTGGAAGTGGAGCAACCTGGACATGAATCCATGCTCATGTCGTATGCCAGTGTTGTAGGTGATAAGTTTACCCATTAAGCCACAATGCTAACCCTCCACTCCAAGTTGCTTTTTAACATCGAGAAAGTCCTATCTTTTCTTCCAGCTTCATTTACTCATCATAAAAATTAACATAACACAGTATCTCCAGGGTAACTGAGAATTAAGTATCATTATATGTGTGAATTTGCTCTGTTACCTATAAGGTATACTGTGTACATGTAAGGTATCTCCTAACATTGTTAATAGCAAGGCAAGCTTGAAATGAGTGCTCCCAGTGTCAGAAAGAGGGTATCTTTCCCAGTCCTGTAGTATCTGCCATCTGATCAGGCCACCTCTTTTCCAACTATTACACCCTTCACACCCTTATGAAATATTGAGTACTACAGCCTACCATATAGCTAGATTCTGTTTTAACTTATCTTGGATTAATCCCTTGAAAAATTGTTTTGTTCCCAATTCAAGATTATCCAGGGTAATGAAAGATCTAGTCTTACCTTTTTATTTTCAATTATAAAGAGAATTCAGGTCCTGGCTCTTATTAGCAGGGTGACATTGGGTAAGTCATGCACCTTCTGTGAGTTTCTAAGTTTTCATCTACAAAACTGGGATATTAAGTGACACCACTGCCATGAGAGCAAATGAAACACTGAATTTAAAAACATTTTGAAAAATGGTATGGATACATAAGTCATTATTATGACTCATAAGAGACCCAAAGGCTGACAAAGGCTACAAAATGGTTCCTAAAGTACATCAAGTCCTTGAATGCCATTGAGTTCCTCAAGGCTTTCCTGGGGAATCCAACCACTCCCCTACACCACTGGGCCAGGCTATTTCATCTTGCCGGAACCACCAAACGTGGATTTTAATATCTTGGAGCCTTACAAAGGTTGGCTTCCTATCACATATGACTAACTGCTGCCTATGAGCACACATCAATTTTTGGTTAGGAGGAAACTGATATTTTGTTCTTTGAATAAGGAAAGGCCCAGCATAGATACAAGGCCCAAATGAAAACAGGCATCCAGACCTGCCTATTGATCACCTTTGCCTCAGGAGAAATAGATCAGTCTCAGTCTGGACCAAGAAACCAAGTAGGCAACTGAACAGGGCCAGGGAATGAGGAAAGCAAACCAATTACCAACCGCCTTTTCCTGTGAGCCTCACTATGCAATTCTCAAACTATAAAACAAAACCACAAAGCCTCAACCTCATTACACATATTTCCAGCCAAGAATCTCTAAGTGGTGACTGTCATGGAGCAGGTCTAACATGTAGTGATAAGAAGCCTATTTCTAAGTGGGAATATTCAAATTGGAGGGCAGTGGTTAGTTGAAGCTAAGCCACTAGTCCAGATATCTCAGGGTTGCATTCTCAGCTATCATCTCTCACCAGGGTTTACCTAAACACACTTGCTTCCAGGTAAACTGACTGTACTGAAACGCAGACACACTGAAAGACAGACATATGCACACACCCTCAAACAAAAATATGAAAATGGACAGGCTCACAGAGCCAAGCCTATACAAAAAGGTCCATATGTCAAAACGCCCATAAACATTTGGACAAAAGGGCAGACAGATATGCACATGCTCAGAGACACAAGAAAGCCACTCTCACAAAGGTCAACATAAGTGCACAACAGTCATGGATATTAAGACACAGAGGTAAAGAAACCCGCTAACACTGAACCCCTAAGCAGCAGTTTATTAAATCTTTATTTATGAAGCAACTTCTCCAAGGAAATGCCTATAAATATGTCGCCACTTAGCACTGAAGATGATCATGAACTCAAAGGATGTAATAAAGGATGTAATAAAAACAAACCAAAGTACCCAGGGTTTAAAAATCTCACAGCTCCCCCATCTGCCATGGTAAAGGCAGCCAAAGAACGGCGGCAGCAAGCTGCACGGAAACCATAAAAAATCCTTGATTTATCTTATTTAAAAACTAACCTCAGGGAAAAAAAAAGGTTAATGCTCCCAACTTTTATGTAGCAATAAAATAGCTCCAAAACCCATCTAAATGTTGCTTCCATTCCAAATGCTGGAAGTGCCAACACTTGCAATATGTCTATGGAAAGGAAAACTCAGAGGAGAGAAATAGTGCTTCAGGAAAGGCAATTTCCAAAGGAATTAAGAAAAACGGTCTTACTTCATTAACTGGCTTGTTTCCTGGTCCCTGGGGCTTCCAGTATCCACCAATATTCTTGCGGCTTTCTAGTGTCTTTGAGCCCTGGTTCAAGTTACCTGTGGTGAGAGAATACCCTTTAGGTTGAGTCCAGACTTCAGTTCTTTCTGGGGAGGCGCAAATGCTGGTCAACTTGGTCTACCTTTTGGAATCACCAGGATGGAGGTGGGTAGGAGACAAAAGGGGAGGGTAAACTCATGTAAGGCTTGCAATCAAGGGAAAGAACAATGAGATTAGTCAAGAAGAAATTGAAAACCACTGTCTTAAGTACTCTGGTCCTTCCTGTATTTCTCAGGGAATTTTTTGGGAAAAGAAGAACCTCAGGTTCTTGTCTGGAATTGTAAACTAACAATTTCAGGTCTGACAGTTCTCTGGTACTTGACATTTTACACATGGATAGCAAGTTAATTAAAATACACAAACACTGTTAAACCCACGTTTCCACAAACATCTCTAATATCTTGCCCCACCCAACATTTTACCAGGATGACAAATTTCACATTTTTATCGCTTTCGGTAACCCACTCCTTAAGAGGAAACATGAGCAGTAGATGTGTCCAAAAACCAGGTAGTAGTAGGAGAAACCAAGCATGTATCTAATCAGAACCAATTAATAAGTGAAATTAGTGTTTTCAGATCAGCCAAACAGTACTGCCTCCATTTCTAAGATGAGTATGCTAAGGTTCATAGCAAGGAAATGAGTGGAACTGACTACATACAAGTATACACAGAAACCCAGCAATATAACTTGGGTCTCCCAACCCCTGGCTCAGTTATTATACAGTTAAATGGTACCATGACCACAGAAATATTCAGGTGATAGGTAAAAAATAGTCAAGTGACAGATAAAAATCAGTTTCTTCTTATCTACTCTGAAACCAGCGTCTTACTTAACATTGCTTCCAATAGCCCCAGGACTGTTCCCTTTAGTGGTGGTAGGTTCTTCTAGCTGCACCCTATAATCCTCTACAGAACTACTCCTACTTGGAGGAACAGTGCCTCATTGGGAAATTATATGATACTGGGAAAAAAGGGCTTCTGCATCAGCTCAACCTTAAGTGGTTTAAGCAAAGCTCAGACAATGTGTGGAGTAGCATGTGTATGAATATGCCTGCAGTGGGGCTGTTCTAAGATTCTGGTTCTTGTAAGCAGAAGAATCCACCACCCACTCATTTGGAAAACAGATCTTTAATCCCAATGTTGGCATCAACAAATATTTACAGACTAATACTAAGCAAGGGACTGGAGAGGTAGAAGACATATTCCTTTCTCTAATCTGTTTATTTTTATTGCCATTATTATTATAATTCTCATCTAGTTGTATAGCACCTCAGAGCTTATATGCGCCATGGCGCAACAGGCTAATCCTCCGCCTTGCGGTGCCGGCACAACGGGTTCTAGTCCTGGTCGGGGCACCGGATTCTGTCCCAGTTGCCCCTCTTCCAGGCCAGCTCTCTGCTGTGGCCGGGGAGTGCAGTGGAGGATGGCCCAAGTGCTTGGGCCCTGCACCCTATGGGAGACCAGGATAAGCACCTGGCTCCTGCCATCGGATCAGCGCGGTGCACCGGTCGCAGCACGCCGGCCGCGGCGGCCATTATAGGGTGAACCAATGGCAAAAAGGAAGACCTTTCTCTCTGTCTCTCTCTCACTGTCCACTCTGCCTGTCAAAAAAAAAAAAAACAACAAAAAACAAAAAACAAAACAAAACAAAAAAACAACTGGTCCTTTCCAGTTTAAATCCAACTAAAAATTGATCCCTGATCAAGAGTGGGAATAAGAGAGGGAGGAGATGTACAGTTCGGCACACGCTCACTCAGACTTACCTCTAAGGGTAAAGCTAGAAACATGCCATGGGACTCCAAATCCCATTAAGTTGGCAGGTTCCAATGCCATATTACTAGTTAAAGTGATCAATTTAAGTTCATAATTGATCATAAAGATAGGATTAAGTGTCAAAAGGGATCACATAAATAAGACCAGTGTCTGCTAATTATAATTGATAGAATTGAAAAGGAGAGAATGATCCAACATGGGAAGTGGGATACACAGCAGACTCATAGAATGACAAATGCCCTAAACAGCGCTCTGGTCTCACAATCAGCTCTTAAAGCATTCGGATCTGGCTAAAAAGCCCATGAGAGTTTCTCAGGCATGGAAAGCCAAGACACTGTGGCAAAAAAAAAAAGAAAGGAAGGAAGGAAGGAAGGAAGGAAGGAAGGAAGGAAGGAAGGAAGGAATAATCTCTGTGAGTGAGATTCCAGTGAAAGAACAGGGCATCAAATTAGGAGGTACCATTCTCTGAATTGAGAGAACTTCCACTTTTAATAAGGTCTTGTCTAAATAAGGTCGGAGTTTGTGAACTCAAAAGGTTTTCATAGCCTTGACAGCTCATGACAAGAGCCTCAGGTGATCACTGATGACATAAACAAGAATGTCAATTTTTTTTTTTTGACAGGCAGAGTGGATAGTGAGAGAGAGAGACAGAGCGAAAGGTCTTCCTTTTTGCCCTTGGTTCACCCTCCAATGGCCTCTGTGGCCGGCGCACCGCGCTGATCCGATGGCAGGAGCCAGGTGCTTCTCCTGGTCTCCCATGCGGGTGCAGGGCCCAAGCACTTGGGCCATCCTCCACTGCACTCCCGGGCCATAGCAGAGAGCTGGCCTGGAAGAGGGGCAACCGGGATAGAATCCGGCGCCCCAACCGGGACTAGAACCCGGTGTGCCGGTGCCGCAAGGCGGAGGATTAGCCTGTTAAGCCACGGCGCTGGCTAAGAATGTCAATTATTAAATCAACAACAGGAGTCACTGTGCACTTACTTCCCCTATAGGATATCTGTCCTTAATGTGTTGTATTATGAGAATTAATGGTAAAAATAGTCTTTAACAGTTCTTTATATTTTGTGTATCTGTGTTGGTGCAAACTGTTGACATCTTTACTTAGTATATACTAAGTTGATCTTCTGTATATAATTAAAATGAATCTTTATGAAGAATGGGATGGGAGAGGGAGTAGGAGATGGAATGGCTTGCAGGTGGGAAGGAGGTTATGGAGGGAAGAGCTGCTATAATCCAAAAGTTGTACTTTCCAAATTTATATATATTAAATAAAAGTTTTCTAAAAAAAAAAAATCGAAAGTGGTTCTTCCCAACAAAAAGTTGTCAAAAAACAAGCTCCATTGACTTTCTAATTTTCTGCAATAAATGTTTGTTGAATGAGCAAGCAAGTGCATGAATCAATGAATAACAAGCAACCAGTGTACTAGGGCAGATTCAAGTTGGGGCCTACAGTGATGTGTGCATGTGGGCAAAACTCCTGCACATCAGTGCAGGGCAGTCGAGAGAAAAAGAAACCTACCATCACTGAGCATTCCTGTGTGCCAGGTTCTGTGCTGGGGATACCCATAGATTCTGTTTCATTCATTCCTCACAACAACCCAGTGAGTTAGATATTATTATTGAACATTTCAGTCCTCAGATAAGGAAAATGAGTTTCAGAGAGGTTATACAACTTTCCCATAGTGGTAGAGCAAAAATTTCAAGCTGAGTCTGTCCAACTCCAATGTTTATTATCTTTCCATGGTATTGGTCTGCCCTGAAAACATCCAGGTTAGAAGCAAAGAAGGAGGAACTAAAAGGAGTGTGTTTGACAGAAAATGGAACGACAATAATTGAGTGGTAGAAAATGATCTGAAATCCTTTGGGTCCTGAGTAAGATAGAGGCAAAACAGATACTAATCATGATCAGAATACAGTCCTTGGATCCCATTGCTAGCAGGGTCACAGACGAAAGAGAAGCTGATGACAACTGGTTTCCCAAATGGGGTCCTGATGTCATTTGCTTTCCCAGGGATATTTTTAGCACCAAGTGTTTGTGTGGGACCTTGAGATGCAGAATTGCAACGTGGGAGCCACTTATATCCCAGAGGTGAGAGTTCCTGCTGAGGTGATGGCAGGGCTTGAGTCAATCTTAGAGATAAATTTTCCCACCCATGGCCTATAAATAATCAGAGAGAAGTGCGTATGGTAAGGTTTATTAACCATCTCTGTCATCTGTTTCTGACAATCAGGAGGCTGATGGGGGTGTAGGTAATCTGATGCACTTAGCAGTAGGGCAGCGGCTACTCAAAAGTTTGTAAATTGCCAGGGGTGGGTCCAGTTCCTAAGACAGAGGGTGGGAGGAAAGGGAGAGCTGGGATCTATACCCTGTATTAGACCCCCTGGTCTGACTTCTTAGGGAACTATGGGAGAGTACCTCAGGCAGGAGACTCAGAAATTGACAGGCATCTCTTGTTGTCTTGATGGCTTGTTATACTCATCACTTAACAGTCTCTTTAAGGCACAGAGGGATGGCAAATTCCCTGTAGGTGAGCTTGTATGGAACCAGAGGCTTGGCATCCCAACATTTTGCTGAGGAACTGAAGTAAAATTGCATTCTAGAATGTTGAAAAGTCAGGAAGTTGAAGCCCTCAGACTTAACTCTGCCATGAATGCCTTGTGTGACCTTGGATAGGTTCCTATCCCTTCTGAGCCTGTTACCCCATTCATAAAAACAAGACAATTCAATTTCTAATGAAGGATTAGCTCCCTATCCTCAAAATTCTTTAGATTTGCCTTTTACTATCTCCACAGTTTCTGGGGATTACTGACAGAAATGATGGTACAGAAGACGCAGGCTGGTGATTTCTTTGGTTCTTTCCGGAATGCTGGAAAGGAATCACAAAGTTGAAAACAAACTCAGCTAAAGCATCGCACATGTCCCACACGTAGAGTAATGACAACAAAGGAAGAAACAGAAGGAGCCAGTCCAGAGCAGCTATAAATCTTTGAAGCTGAGGGAACCTTGGGGTGTGAGGAAGTGGAACCAGAGCTACCAGAACATTTAAAGATAAAAGACAAACTTAGAAAGGAATTTTTTTTTTATTATTTTTGACAGGCAGAGTGGACAGTGAGAGAGAGAGAGAGACAGAGAGAAGGGTCTTCCTTTTGCCGTTATGAGGTCTCAAGCAACCTCATCATTCTTACAAATTGTTTTGCTCTAAGGACTGAGAGTGGAATCTAGGGGCTATTGAGGGTGTGGCCTGGGGATCCAGGAGCACGGATTCTGCTCAATTGCAGCAAAAGATGGAGCTTTGCTTGTGCATCACAACAATCTGTCAGGCAGGGCTAGTGGGCTGAGTCTGAAAGGGCACACTCTGAAGCGCTGGGAGATAATTGATGTTTGGAGGGAAAAGTATCTTGATATTGAGTTAACTGAAAGCTGCCCCAAGCTTTGAGGCGTTTTTCATGGTCAGCGGTCAGTGAAGGTGGAGAAGGACCCACAGAGAGTAAGTCTAGGTAAGATGCAAGAGAGGCATGACAAGGATGATCCCATAAGTGTGGGAAATACACGACGGCTCACTTTTAGGATGGCAGGGTATATATAAGGGCACTGTGAAGAATGGAGAGAGAATGAGGCCTGGAAATTACTAGGTAGAGATGGCCAGTGGGGGGTGAGGTGGCAGGGGGGAGGTGACAAACTGGCTTTGGGAAGAATGAGATATCTGAATTAAAGCCCCCCCTCCCCCAATATGGACATACTTGCATTTTCAAAGATAATGAAAGGGGTAAACTCCATACCAAGCCATTGTTAATGGTGGGATTTTAAAGATATCAATGAGAATCAGTACTGACAGGCAGAGAGGAGGGTAAATGTCAGCAGTCTGTCTTTGCATGAGGCCTGCTTGGCATTTCCTGCCACAGAAACCAGGGCACAAAAGGCTTACCAGTGCAAAATATCATGGGTCTCCTCCAGCCTATTTGGTCTAGCTCCACAGGGATACTCTGTGAGATGGGCAAAGAGTAGCATTTTTCCAGGAGGATTTTGAGTGGTGGAGTCCTAGGTGGTGGTTCTGCTGGAGGAAAGAAAACCTGCAAAGAAAACCAACCAGGATTAGTTACTCCATAGGAGTGGAGACCAGGCCAATAACTGGCTTAGACAGCAGAGCTTCCAATTTGAAACATCATCTAGTCCAGTCCCCACATCCAAGTAGGGTTAACACATGTCATCAATAAATGGAAGCAAAGATACAAAAGCTTAAAGGAAATGAGACAGTGAAGCAAATGTAAAGCAGACAACTGATTTAAAGAAGACAGAATCTACTTGTTTCTCCTTTCTAAGGTATATTTTCTCATGTGTTTATTTTTGTTTGAAAAAACCCACTTTACTTATTTATTTGAGATAGGAGATAGAGAGAAAACCGTTTCCATCCACTGGTTCACCTCTCACATGCCCTCAACAGCCAGGGCTGAGCCAGGACAAGGCCAGGAGCCAGGAACTCCATCTGTTTACCTCACATGGGTGACAGGGACCCAAGTACTTGAGCCATCATCTACTGCCTCCCAGGGTACACATGAGCAGAATGCTGGATTGGAAGCAAAGCCAGGACATGAATCCAGGGATTCCATTATGAAAGGCAAGTGTCCCAAGTGGCATCTTAACCACTCTACTATATGCCCAGCCCAACATGTGTTTATTTAAATTGGGATGCAGGGAGTAAAAATTCTGCATTTGCTGGACTTGAATCTTTATTTAGTGTGAGCCATGGGGCAAATTATTTCACCTCCCTGAGTTTCTTCCTTTACATAGAAGGGATAGCAAGAGTTACCCACCTTTCAGAGTTGCTAGGATAAATGAGATAATGCATGTAAAACACATAATAAAGTATTTCTTGAAAGTGGGAGAGGGAGAGACTGTGCTGTGGCCTAGCAGCTAAAACCACTACCTGCAGCACCAGCATCCCATATGGATGCTGGTACAAGTCCTGGCTGCTCCACTTCCAATGCAGCTCCCTGTTAATGCACCTGGGAAAGCAGCAGAAGATGGCCTAAGTCCTTGGACTCTTGCACCCACGTGGGAGACCCAGATGAAACTCTTAGCTTCAGCCTGTCTCAATCCTGACTGTTGTGTCCATTTGGGGAGTGAACCAGCAGATGGAAGATCTCTCCCGCTCTCTTTCTGTGTATCCTTCTCTGTAATGCTGACTTTCAAATAAATAAATATTTTTTTAAAAAGTGCGTGTGTGTATGAGAGAAGGAGCGAGAGAGAGGGAGAAAGAGAGAGACAGAGAGACCCCCTCTTGCCAAAAGCACATTTCAGCTAAGACTAAGTTCAAATTCTCCCCTTTGACATCAATATGGTCTAAGTTGTTTTCATTCCATACCCTTTTCTTTTACAAAATCCTGACTTAAAAGTGGAAAAAGAGGAAACAAGCTATTATCTGTGGAATCTCTTTGGAGCATGTGGAATGTATATGTGTTAGACACTCTGTTGGGTATATCCATGTAAGTTGTCTCATTCATTCTTCACAACTACAACTAAGGTAGATGGTAGCCCATTTTCCAGTAAAGAAGCTAAAGCTCAAAAAAGAAAAATGAGTTATCTACCAATAAATAACAAGTCTATCTGGTTACATGTTACCTTTCTTAGACAAGATGAAAATACCTCCTCTGCCCCTATGTCCTTCAATCTTACTAACACAGCACAGGTTTCTTCCATCTATATCATTCCCTCATAGGAAGATTGAATGTGGGGAGCACTTCAGTTTGGATGACCCTGGGAAGGGTCTCTGCCTAATTGCTAACCTAATTTCCAAGGGCAGAGATGAGATCCCATAGCCAATGAATCCTTATGAAGAGCAAGTCACCAGGTCATACTGAAAATTCAGTTTCATAAGGTATGAGACTGTACTATATCTGTACACATCCTAAGACATGGTCTCAATTTGATTTTTACCAATGTACCTAATCCTAACTTATCTCCTGTGTCTTACTGACACATAAACTTTTTAAGAAAGATTTATTTTATTTATTTGAAAGGCAGAGTTACGGGGGGGAGAGAAACAGAGAGATCTTCCATCTGCTGGTTCACTCCCCAGATGATCATAACAGTTACGGCTGAGCCAGGCTGAAGCCAGGAGCCAGGAGCTTCATCGGTGGGCAGGGGGTCTAAGGACTTGGGCAATCTTCCACTGCTTTCCCAGGTGCATTAGCAGGGAGCTGGATTGGAAGTGGATCAGCAGGGACTAGAACCCATGATCATATGGTATACTGATGTCGCAGGATGTGACTTAACCTCCTGGGCCACAATGTCAGCCCCTGGAAGTCCACTTTATAGGCCCTACAATCTAGTCTCCTCGTTGTATGTATGTGGAAAAATCTGGGACCCAGCATGGAAGACACTGGACCATCGAACTACTTGGATTTTAAATAAAAGGTGAGTGATTACAGAATATGCTGTCAATCTCTGTGGTAAGATTGTCAGGATACTTGGCCAAACATTCTCTTTCTTTTATATGATCTGAACATCTCCACTTCATTGGTTATACACAATACATGCAGTCTACCACCTTCAGTATTACTGTGGGGATTAGGGCCACCCTTCTTTGTGAAGATGAAAACAGACCTCCATATGAATTAGCTAATCAGACTGCTTTCTAGAATATACTCAGTACCAGAGCTATAGTTTAAGAGATGGAAGGTATATTACCTTTCTATGGCTACCATAACAAACCACTATAAATTGGGTGATTTAGAAGAAACAATTTATTCTCTCTATTTTGGAGGCCAGAAGTCTGAAATCTCTGAGGAAAAATATTCCTTGCCTCATCCTAGCTCCTGATGGCTCCCAGCAATCCTTTACATTCATTGGCTTTCAGCTGCATTGCTCCAATCACTGCTTTCATCACATGTTCTTACTCCCAGTGTCTTTGTGTCTATGTACAAACTTCCCTTCTTCTTATAAAGACACCATTCACTGGATTAGGGACCACCCTAATCTTCTATGACTTCCCCTCTAAATTGACCAGAAGTTAGAACTTGAAAATATTTTTCAGGGACAAGGGGCACAATTTTTACCCAATACAGAAAGGTATAGCCTTTTAGAAACTTCAGCTTGGGGAGATACCAACATTAAGTATCTTGAATCTTGGAGGACAGGGGGAGGCACCCAAGTTCTAGAAAAGGGTAAGAAAAGAGAGGTGGAAGGTAGTCATTTGAACTTTCACTAAGGCCCATACTGAATTAAGGGTATGGTCTCTGTAGCTCCCACCATCTTTAAAGAAACTTTACCTTGCTTCCCAAATTACAGCTCCTGCAATACTTAACCTCATTATTTGGTGTATCCAGAAATATCTTGATGCAGTAGCCATTTTGAAGTGTGGCCTTGAGAGTCTAGATAGCAAAACCTATAGCACAGGGACAGCTTTGCTCATTCAGGGAGGTTCCTGCCCACTCTTCCATTGCATTCTTTCATGGGCCTCTAAGAAGGGGCTGAACCCACTCAGAGTGGATAGGAGCTAATGAAAGTGGGAGAAGAAGGAAGAGTGCAGGATGGCTGGAAATTTGATTTGCAAAACCTAACTGCTGTTTCCTTCATAGCCCATTGGCTGTTTCACCAGCTATGAAATGGGCAGCACCTAAGAGGCTGGGGAAATTGGGTTCCATAATTTTCAAGAGACTCCTGAACAGAGTGAGAGGCAGAATCTAGCACTGGTCTAAGTAAGGGCCAGGATCCTGGTATCTTGAGCCCATATCTATCACCTTAGATGTATCCTTAGACAAAGCTTAGCCCCCTTCATCTGCAAAATAATGATATGCTGGTCATCATAGATACTAGGAAAATCAAATGAGATAACAAGTAAAAGCACAAAGTATATATTCAGTATATCTGCATTGTCTTTCTTCCCTAGGAAGGACACAGAGAAAACTTCCTATTTCTAGGTAATAAATGAAAGACACCAAGAATCAAAGTGGTTAACTGGTTTATCAGAAGTCACATAGCTAGTAAAACAGGAGAGCCAGGACTTTGAAACTAGTATTTTTTAGCCAAGACACTGTGGCAAAAAAAAAATGACCTAAATGAAAGATCTCTTCAAGTGAGATCCCAGTGTAAAGAACAGGTCATCAAAGAAGGAGGTACCTTTCTATGAAGGGAGGAGAGAATTTCCACTTTGACTATGACCTTGTCTAAATATGATCAGAGTCAGCGAACTCAAAAGTCCTCCATAGCCTTGGCAACTCATGATAAGAGCCTAGGGTGACTACTGACGCCATAAACAAGAGAGTCAATTTGTTAAGTCAACAACAGGAGTCACTGTGTACTTACTCTACATGTAGGATCTCCGTCCTTAATGTGCTGTACATTGTGATTTAATGCTATAACTAGTATTCAAACAGTATTTTACACTTTGTGTTTCTGTGTGGGTGCAAACTGTTGAAAGCTTTACTTAATATATGCTAAATTGATCTTCTGTATATAAAGAGAATTGAAAATGAATCTTGATATGAATGGAATGGGAGAGGGAGCAAGAGAGGGGAGGGTTGTGGGTGGGAGGGAAGTTATGGGGGGGAAGCCATTGTAATCCATAAGCTGTACTTTGGAAATTTATATTCATTAAATAAAAGTTTAAAAAAAGGAACTAAGATTTTTTTTTCACTCCAAATTCAATGTGTCCCCCCTCACATACCATGCTTCCATTTCCTTGTCTATCATATGGGAATAGTGATATAATGATGCTAATGATAATTAGAGTAGTTCTGAGAAAAAATCTATTTTATATGGGAAAGCATTCTGTAAAGTCCTATGCAGATCTAACAAATTCTTAGCATTCTTCCCCTTCTTCCCTCAACCTGTATTCTACTCATTCACGCCAAGATATTAGCTAATGACAGTATTATTGAAGTATAGCCCCTTCCTGTGTCATGTACTTTCAACAACGAATGCATTTATTCCACAAGGACTCTTGGCCACCCACTGGTATAAGCACTTATAGGTATTTACTCATTACATCTTCACAACAGCCCTGTAAAGAAGATATTATTTTCATCTTCATTTTAAAAATAGTCCCTGACTCATAAGGTAGTCATGATGATGAAGTGAGTTCATATGTGTAAAATGATGAGAACAGTGCCTGGGCACATAATAAGCACTGTAAAATGTTAGCTATAATTATTAGTATTACTCCTCATTTTTCAAGTGCAGGGAGTAAAGCATGAAGTTTAAAGTCCATATGGGCCCTGATAAGGCCACATCCCCAGCCTCTGACATCATCCCCTTGAGGCTGCACTCTCTCCTAGGCTAAGACAGTAGTCCCAGGCTTGACCACAGCCAAATCTGGACCAAAGCAGTCACAGTTTCAGGAGATGCTTAGCTCTGGAGGGTTGGAAGTCAGCCAAAGCCCACAGTTTCCCTGGGAAACACAGAAGAACCTATTCAGTTTACCAAGCTTTTTACTTCTATTTGCATATAATGATCCAAGGTGTGGCATTTGATACTTTAAAAGGCACTCATATCTGTAATCTCAATTTAGCCTCACAACAGACTTAAGATGTGCCTGAGGTGAGGATGAGATTTAAGGCTGCTAAAACCTAGTGGGATGATAAGATTTGTGGCAACACCAAGACCAGAACTCTCAGGTCCTACTTGCCTCTCAGTTTTTGTACTTGGGGGTAAATCCCTTCCCTTCCTTAGGATTCAATGTCCTCATCATCTGTAAAATGAAATAATTGGAGGAGATGGTCAACAAGACCCCAGATTTACATTGATACCCTATGACATTCAGCTTGTCCACTGCATTTTGCTTTTTTCCTGGTCCCTAGTCCACATCTGGGATGGTTTTTTTTTCATTTTACAGATAGAGTTAGACAGTGAGAGAGAGAAACAGAGAGAAAGTTCTTCCTTCCGTTGGTTCACTCTCCAAATGGCCGCTACGGCTGGCGCTGCACCGATCCAAAGCCAGGAGCCAGGTGCCTCCTCCTGGTCTTCCATGAGGGTGCAGGGCCCAAGGACTTGGGCCATCCTCCACTGCACTCCCGGGCCACAGCAGAGAGCTGAACTGGAAGAGGAGCAACCGGGACTAGAACCTGGCGCCCATATGGGATGCCAACGCCACAGGTGGAGGATTAACCAAGTGAGCCTTGACGCTGGCCCCTGGGCTGGTATTTAATACTCCAAGTAAAGTTAGCCAGCATCTCTGTGAAACTAGCAAAAGGCACAGGAAGCTTGCAGAGGAAAGCCATTAGGAAATGAGTCACTAGGCAGAAAGGAGGCAACCAATCTCCTATGAGATAATTACAGGTTTAGAATAGAGAACTAGAGTAGGTGAGCAGATCTTTAGAGACTGTCTGATCCAAATTTCCATGATTCAGATGAAGGAACTGAGACCCACAGAGAGGAGGGAACTGGCTTGAGGTCACAAAGCCAGTCAAAGGCAGAAATAAAACTATAGCCCAGTGTTTCCTGATTCTCAGACATAGTTCCTTCACTTGCATCACTCCGCTCCTGCTATAGTAAGTACAGTCTTGAATTGCTTCACTGGCTAAATATTGTTGATACTTACTCTGATTTCACCAACTTGCAATAATATCAACACAACAACTGCTCCCACTTTGTGGATACCTGCAATGTGTATTAGCTGAGCACCTTACATACACTGGCTCTTTTCAACCCCCACAACTGCCTTCTTAGTAGGGAGTGTTTAGCCTCATTTCTTTTTTTAACATTTATTTTATTTATTTTAAAGTCAGAGTTACAGAGAGAGAAGAAGAGACAAGAGAGAGAGAGAGACAGAGACACAGACAGAGACAGAGAAACTTTCCATCTGCTGGTTCACTCCCCAAATAGCTGCAATGGCCAGGGCTGGGCCATGCTGAAGCCAGGAGACAGGAGCTTCTTCCGGGTCTCCCAAGTGGATGCAGGGGCCCAAGAACTTATGCCATCCTCTGCCGCTTTCCCAGGCACATTAACAGGGAGGTGGGTGAGAAGTGGAACAGCCAGGACTCGAACATATGGGATGTCGGTGTCCCAGGCGGCAGTTTTACTCACTATGCCACAACGCCGTCCTCTAGCCTCATTTCATATAAGAGAAGGCAAGTTACATCCAAGCCTTTGTAATTTGAAAGCCTGTGCTTTCAACAAACTCACAAGGCATCTCTGGGCACAGTTCAGTGAGCATCCTAGTAAGGTTATATGCTCATCTGTGACTCTCTTCCCAGCTATTGGTAACTTGGGCACACAATGCCCAACTGCAATTATCAGCTAATGGAGTTATTACGTATATTTGTCTGACTGCTTGATAGTTGGTCTTAAAATCACTGCAATAAAATTTACTCCCCACAATATCATGCCAATGTTTATATTCTTAAAGCCTACCATAAAAAATATAGAAAGAGAATGCTTGTGAACAAAATAATGTTCTTCTCAGAAAAAGTAGGCTATCGTTTCTGTCCTGATGGGCCCCAAGTTCTCTGAAACTTGGATATGAGAGTTGTTAGGGACAGGTTGAGAACAACCAAGGTAATCCACCCCAGTACTGTCACTAAGAAGAAGAGTTTTTATTTAAAAGTCATTGTCCTAAAATGATCTGGAGAAACTATAGCATGCCCTTTTATGAAGACTTTCTTCAGTCTCAAAGCCAGGGTCACTTCTACTGTATATTCAACATATCCTCTGCAACAATCCTGGTACATATTTCTTTTTGTTCATGATTAAGCATGTGGTGAACAGCTGTCCATCACTACTCAAATCAAATCGCCTAAAAACTACAGACAAAAATGCTGATTTAGAATCAAAAGGAAGAACCAAAATTTGAACCCAAAGTCTGTCACAATCTGTACGACTTCGGATAAGTCATTCAACATCTTTCAGCTTCAGTTTCCTCATCAGTAAATGAGGCTAATCACTCCCACCCACCAAGGTTACTATAAGAATTAAGTGGGAACAATGCATGTGACAGTGTCCTGCAAGGGGCTATATACAGTTGCCATTCAATGAATGCCAGGAGGAAAATCCTAGTGTATTGGACTTGGTCTACATTTGTCAAGTCAACAAACAGTACTATTCCAAGAAGGTTCTAAGAGAACACCCTCACTCTTCCAAAGGGAAAATGAAAGGACTTCTCTTGAAATCATATAGACAACAGGGCACAGAGCTAGGATACAAATCCAGATCTCCCTCTTGACTCCAGTCTTGGGATCTAGTTCCTGCTGGAAGGAGAGGGTACTGGGAATGGTACCAAAGCCATGGAAATATTTTCCTACCTAAGGAAAACAGGAGACCACAGTTGTATAGGACATCATTAAATGACCTTGGTCATTCTCCTGCCATTCTCAGAGCTTCAGGTTTTATCGAAAGGCTGAATTAAGGTGCAACCATGGAACTCAGCACCAAGGGCAATAGTCCTCTAGAGTTTTAGGATATGTCAAGTTCCCTGGACTACTGGGAGAATTCTGGGCATTCCTGGCTAGAGGGGGAATGAGAGTAGCCGGCATGGGAGTTTAACTGGCTTCTAGGGTCCCAAATGCTTCAAATGGTGATTTGTAAAAGCCAGCCTTACCTGAGCACCGCAGACTCCAGCGCAGACCTTGCTGGCTTTGCCCTCTGCGTCCCCTGCACCCATTTCCAATTCAGGCTTCTGGGGCTGCCTGGCCTGGATGGACCCCTTGGGCCCCTTGCCATCCTCTTGCTCCTTCATGTCACTGGGTTTCTCTTCCAGTTTCTCTGTGACAGCCTTAGTGGTGACCTTCCTGGCACACACACTCAGTTCAGGGGATTCACCAAAACTGTCATCTTCCTTGAGGAAGCTGACTACAGTCTCAGTGTCTCCCTCAAGCTCTTCTGAAGAGGAGTTCTCCCTGGTGAAGGCACGGCAGTAGCTGTGGCCACGGACACTGCGCTGTGATGGGTCATCCTGGAACTCAAAGACAGTTGAGGTTACTGCAGAGGTGGCAGTAGTGCAAGGACCTGCTAGGCCCTGGCCTGGTATCTCCTCTCCCTCAATGCTCATCTCAAAAGTGCATGAGGCCTGCGAGGCCTTTCGGTGGCGACGGTACCTCTCTGAGGCACTGCCCCACAGTGTAGCCTCAGTAGCAACACAAGACAGATTGAGTGGGAAGGCAGCCCCAGAAGCAGTGCCCTCTAGGATGAAGCCATCGCTGCAGCCACTGAAGTAGGACTCACGGTGGTGGCGGCCCAACTGTGACTCCTCACGAGAAAATGCCCTCCACTTGCGGGCTACCTCAGCCACATTGCTGAAGAATTTGATGACAACACCAAAAGGTGCAGCCTTGTCTCGGCGCTGGTGTCCACGACTCTCCTCAGAGCTGCCCTCCACTTCCCCTTCCAATGTAGATCTCCTGATGGTAGTGTCAAGCTCTCCGACTCTGGTGTCTTCCGCCCATGTGTGTGGGGCCTCACGACTCCTGGGAAACGTGATTTTCTGGCAGCTTCTGGCTTGTCTGTCACCACTTAGCTGCCCAGGGGCCTCATCCTCCCAGGAGCTTTCCTCCACTTGGATGCCAAAGTCGTCAAAGGCAGGTGACTTCTGGTTCACCCTCTTGGGGGCTTGCACCAGTTCCTGCACATCTGTGACAAAGGGCTCCTGACCCTCTATGTGACCTGCGTAGGAATGGCGGAAGGGTTTTGGGGCTTCCTCAGCCTTCCTGATGCGGTAGATATCTGAGGCCTCCTGTGGATCCTGGGTCTTACTGTTCTTAGGGGGCAAATTCCTGGAGGATCCAGCTGAAGTCTTCAGCCTCTTAAATGATTTCATTCGATCCATGAATGTGACTTTGGGTTTCATCTCTGATGGCTTGGAGCTGTCTCCCAGTATGATCATGGACTGAGGGCGCTTCCCCTGGCTAGCAGTCCCTTTTCTGCGGCTGACAAAATTCCATATTCTGTTGACTCTGGTTTTCTTCTTGTTCCCACCACTCTCTTCCCTGGGATTCAGTTCACCCTGGTTACACTGCTCAGACTCCTCCAGCTCCTCCAGCCCCATTTCCCTGGTTAGGCCTTCTACTTCAGGGCAGTCTGGGAAGGCCTGAGCAGGGTAACCATTGGGCACCAGCTCTGAGAAGGCAGCAGTCTGGCAGCTACTGAGTGTCTCCATGGTCACAGCAGGGGATGGGGCACAGAGGGAGGACTGGTCAGTTATTTCCAGCTAAAGAAAAGAGAGGGGTGGGAGAGTTGAGAAAGGGAAAGGGGAAGAGGAGAAGAAAGGGAGAAGGAGAAGGAGGAGGGGAAAGAGAAAAGAGAGAAACAGCTAGATTAGGCAAGGCCACAAATAGGGTTCTTTACCAATGTGCAATGACCAAATACACAGAAGACACTTTACCATCACTAGGCTAACAAATCTTTAGTACCTTTACAGAGGAAAAACTCATTCATTTGAGCCACACTAGGATATCCCAACTTAACCTCTGTACCAAAGAATGGTTTATTCCTATTTCAATACAAATACACTTGAGAGGGACATAACTTAGCGCAATTATTATCAGACCATGACAACTGAGCAAATACATTTCTTTTCTCTTTTTTTTAACAGGCAGAGTGGACAGTGAGAGAGAGAGAGACAGAGAGAAAGGTCTTCCTTTTTCCGTTGGTTCACCTCCCAATGGCCGCTGCGGCCAGCGTGCTGCAGCCGGCGCACTGCGCTGATCCCAAGCCAGGAGCTAGGTGCTTCCCCTGGTCTCCCATGCGGGTGCAGGGCCCAAGCACTTGGGCCATCCTCCACTGCCCTCCCGGGCCATAGCAGAGAGCTGGCCTGGAAGAGGGGCAACCGGGACAGAATCCGGCGCCCCGACCAGGACTAGAACCCGGTGTGCTGGCACCGCAGGCAGAGGATTAGCTTAGTGAGCCACGGCACCAGCCAAGCAAATACATTTTTGAAAAGCCAGAACAGAAAAAGCTGAAATGTATCTCAGAACTCCATCACTTTGGTCCTCTCATTTTACAGTTAGGCACTGGAGATCCACAGACATCCATTTTGTCTAACCAAGGGAACAGTAGGTAAGGACCCTATCCAGTCCATGCTTCCTTCTCTCATTTCTTCTGTTCACTCAGGAAGCCTGCCTGAATTAGCTTGCCTATAAGATCATTTGCTTGGCAACACCCCTCAGCTAGGTACTGGACACTACTGAGATGAGTCAGCCACACACAGCTAGTCACTTGACCTCACAGGCTCATGGGAGACATTGGCAAACAAAAACAAACAATTACAATACAGCCAGTACTATAGGTGCTATAATAGGTGTAAACCAAAAGGTCACAGATGCTTGGAGTGGGGGTAGACAGTGGGACTGAGAGGGGTGGGATTGGGAAGAGGCAGACAGAGGATACTAAAGACCCTGCAATCCTTCCCCAAATTGCAAGGTCCAGAACTGGAACCTTATTTATGAGACTATCCCTCCATACAGTTGCTGCTCTTTGTCTCTCTACCCTGTACAGTCTGAGATGAGGGCTTGAAAAGAAAGAGAATTGCTGGTGCTGTGGCATAGCGTGCACCTGCTCGAGTCCCAGCTGCTCCACTTTCAATCCGGCTTCCTGCTAATGTGCCTAGGAAAGCAGTGGAAGATGGCCCAAGTGCTTGGGCCCTTGGGAGACCTGGAAGAAGCTCCTGGCTCCTGGCTTTGGATTCACTCAGCTACAGCCATCATGTCCATCTGGGGATGGAACCAGTGGGTGGAAGTCTTTCTCTCTCTCTCTCTCTCTCTCTCTCTCTCTCTCTCTCTCTCTCTCTTTCTCAAATAAATAAATAGATCTTTAAAAAAAGGAAATGGCAAGGGGTCGACATTTTGGTGCAGAAGGTTAAGCTACTGCCTGTGCTGCCATCATACCATATGCACCAGTTCAGCTCCCTGCTATTATGCATTGGAAAGCAGTGGAAGATAGTCCAAGTACTTGGGATTCTGCCACCCACATGGTAGACTCGGATGGATTTCCAGGATCCTGGCTTCAGTCTGGCCAGCCCCAGCTGCTGCAACCATTTGGGAAGTGAACCAGTGGATGGAAGAACTCTCTCTTTCCCAACCCTCACCCCCGTGTGTGTGTATATGTATGTGTGTGTGTGTCTTCCTCTCTCTGTAACTCTGCTTTTCAAATTCAGTAAATATTTACAAAATGTTTTTCAAAGAGAGAAGCAAATATACTGAGTCTAGAGTCTTAAAGACAACTTCTGAGTTCTTAGTGATTTTGCCAGGGACCAGTTCCTAAGCTCAACATCAGTTTGTTCCTCTTTCCTCTGGTCTTCATGGTTAACTTTACCATGTGTTTACTCTGTGTCCTTCCTATACTTCTGTGAACATCCTGCACAGAATCTGTTTGAATCAGAAAATGTTCAAGTTGGGAGAGATAAAGCATGATGATCTAATTGAGGAAAATGAAACAAAATGAGACAGAAACATGACCATGATCATTCAGCAAGCCAGTGGCAGGTCAAGAAAAAAGCCTTAGTCTCTGTTCCCAGGCCTGGCAGGACCACACTGTACCACACTGTCACATTCATTCATAAGTTCTATTTTCTCCAGGTATTTTGTCTATCCCACTTAGAATTATGATAATAATATCCTAGCTGTTTATATGTACCAGGCACTGCATTATGTTCTTCTTTACTCATTTAGTTCTCACAACAACTCTATGAGGTGGGTACTATTGTTATCCTCTTTTTAAACATGGTTCAATTAAGGCACAGAAAGTTTAGGTGATTTACACATGTTATCCACAGCCACTAGGTAACAAGAGGTGAGATTTGAATTGAGGATGTGTAGATCCTGAGGTCATGCCTTAACTCTGTTTTTAGAACAGAGCTTTATATACAGAGGATGATCCATACACAAGTCTGCTTGCCTGCCTACCTCCTGAGTTCCTTTGGTAATTCCAGATCAGACTGACCTTCCTATAAGGTATCTGGACACATTCATGGTGCCAGAGTCTAAAGTGCAGCTTGGTTGCAGAGGGGATTGGTAGGAAAAGACCACTACACCAGGATGGCGCCACGGCTCACTAGGATAATCCTCTGCCTGTAGCGCCGGCACCCCAGGTCCTAGTCCCGGTTGGGGTGCCAGATTCTGTCCCGGTTGCTCTTCTTTCAGTCCAGCTCTCTGCTGTGGCCCGGGAGTGCAGTGGAGGATGGCCCAAGTGCTTGGGCCCTGCACCTGCATGGGAGACCGGGGTGGGGGGGGGGGGAAGCACCTGGCTCCTGGCTTCGGATTGGTGCAACACACCAGCTGTAGCAGCCTTTTGGGGGGTGAACTAACAGAAAGGAAGACCTTTCTCTCTGTCTCTCTGTCTCTCTGTCTCTGTCTCTGTCTCTCTCTCTCTCTCACTATCTAAATCTGCCTGTCAGAAAAAAAAAAGACCACTACTCCTGACAACCCTTCTATAGAAAGCCCTCCCAAATTAGACAAGTGAACTCAGAACTCTCACTTCCCCTAATTCTCCACCTGGCCATAATGCTTTACCCTTAGGACTTACACTAAGTGAATCTCCCCAAATAATATGCCCTTTAAAAAGTCGACATCATGGCTGGCGCTGTGGGGTTGTGGGTTAAGTCGCTACCTGTCGGGGACCGAGCAACATGTGGCCTCTTAGCAGTAAACTACTGAAGTAGAGCTATGCAGCCCAGGCCGGAAAGTACTGATAACGCCACCCTGTGTCTTAAGAGTTTATGACCATTCCCCCACCTGCACAAGCATTGCAGCTGCAAGATAACCTTGTGACCTCCCTCTGCTTGCACAGGCATTGCAGCTGCAAGGTAAACTACCCTCCTCCCCCCGCCCGACATCCTGCCTTCACGATATATAAGTGAGTGGTTAAAAAAATAAAGACACAGCTTGAACAGCCATGTTGTCTTGCTGTCATCTTTGTGTCTCCTGTCCCTTTCATTCCCCATTCTAGGTACTTGGCAATAGTTGATGTCCCGCGGGACAGGACAGCTACCTACAATGCCAGCATCCCATATGGGAGCAGATTCAAGTCCCAGCCACTCCACTTCTGATCCAGCTCCGTGCTAATATGCCTGGGAAAGCATCAGAAGACGGCCCAACTGCTTGGGCAACTGTTATCTACCTGGGAGACTGGGAGGGAGTTCCAGGTTCCTGGTTTTGGCCTGTTACAGCCCTGGCAGTTGCTGCCATTTGGAAACTGAACCAGCAGATGGAAGATTCTCTCTGTCTCTCCCCCCCCCTCTCTCCCTCTCTCTCCATCCCCAACCCCGTATCACACTCGTAACTCTTTCAAGTAAATAAACAAATCTGTCCAAAAAGAATGAAATACTTATAAATAAATTGAAGGAAGAGGGAATTTTGCCTAGTGGCAAAAAATATACACATTCCACATCAGAATGCCTGGGTTAGATTCCAGACTCCATCTCCTCACCATAGATTCCTGCTAACGTAGACCCTTGGAGGCAGTAAGGACGGCTCAAGTAATTGGGTTCCTACTACCCACGTGAGAGACCTAGATTGTGTTACCAGTTTCCGGCTTCAGCCTTGGCCTAGTCCTAGCTGTTACAGTCATTTGGAGAGTGAACCAGAGGAGAGGAACACTCGCTTTCTCACTCTCTCTCCCTCTCTCTGATGTGGAAATAAATAAGTAAATTTTTAGAAGCAAATAAATTGAACAAAAGAAATGAAAGAACCATATGTTAAAAGCTCTAGGACACTGATGAAAGAAATTAGACACAAATAACTGCAAAAATAACTTGTGTCTTCCATAACTGAGAAAGAAATTGATATAGTAATTAAGGCCCTCCCAACAAAGAAAAGCCCAGGACCAGATGGATTCACTGCTGAATTCTACCAGACATTTAAAGAAGAACTAACTCCAATTCTTCTCAAACTATTCAGAACAATCAAAAAAGAGGGAATCCTCCCAAATTCTTTCTATGAAGCCAGCATCGCCTTAATTCTTAAGCTGGAAAAAGATGAAGCATTGAAAGAAAATTACAGACCAATATCCCTGATGAACATAGATGCAAAAATCCTCAATAAAATTCTGGCCAATAGAATGCAACAACACATCAGAAAGATCATCCACCCAGACCAAGTGGGATTTATCCCTGGTATGCAGGGATGGTTCAATGCTCACAAAACAATCAATGTGATACACCACATTAACAGACTGCAGAAGAAAAACCATATGATTCTCTCAATAGATGCAGAGAAAGCATTTGATAAAATACAACACACTTTCATGATGAAAACTCTAAGCAAATTGAGTATAGATCAAAGGACCTATGTCTCTCATCTTATAGAGACACCAACTGATCAGTCTATTTGGACTATATTAGAAGTACTGTCAAGATGTGATGCGGTACTAAATTTTAAGTTTCTATAATGGAAAATGCTATTAATACAAATGTTTGAGAATTAAAAAGTCTAATGATCTTGTGTTACTAGACATGATAGTTATCTTCATGAGAAAGCCCCAGAGACCTAAAGGGTTAATAACTTGTAAAATCCTACAGGTGCTTTCAAAAATACTGTGAAGTAAGCAAGTGCCTCTTGTTGGTTAATGAGTTTATAATTTTAAACATGGCGACTTAAAGTCGTTTGTCATCCACAGTTATATATGATTTGCTGCTCATAAAACTAAAGCGAGGTTGGTTCTGTGTTTAGCTGTCCTCCTATAGGTTTCTATGGACTTTTTCCAGCCACTTCTATTGTATTCAGTACTTTGGGATGGCTCTGTAAACAGATGAAGCCAATAATGTATTAACAGTACCAACAGAGAGAAAGTATGGTTAACTGAGGTTACTAAAAACAAAAAGCAATTCAAATCAATGGGCAATCTACACAAAGAGTTAAAGATTTTAAAAGCTATTATTAAAATTGCTATATTGGTCTATTATGTTATGTTACATGTGTGTACATATTGTATGTCCACATGGGAAAATTTTATTAAGAGTTTTATTTTAAATGGCTTATAGAAAAGATTGTCCATAAATTTAAGCTGCTAAAATTAATCAAAGATACATTTTAATTCGGGTGA
This sequence comes from Lepus europaeus, assembly GCF_033115175.1. Taxonomy (NCBI): domain Eukaryota; kingdom Metazoa; phylum Chordata; class Mammalia; order Lagomorpha; family Leporidae; genus Lepus; species Lepus europaeus. The sequence goes on along the minus strand of NC_084850.1, from coordinate 92,319,186 downwards.
CCTGAATCTCTGCATCATATGTTGTTTACTTGTTGGTAGAAAGAAACTAAAAACATTTTATATGATTGTGCTTAAGTTTACTGGTTAAACAAACTACACCATGATTCTTAAAATTTATAGAAGGCATTGGACCTTCTGGGAAATGTTTTCTTAAGTTGTTATCTAATGGTTGAAACTATTTGCTAAGTATTCATGTAATATTGCTATTGTCAGCAAGCGATCTAGGACTTGCTCCCTCATTTCTCTATTCTAAGCCCAACTTGTTCTTTCATTTCTCTATTCTCCTCAATGTAGGAAACTAATTCTATTATGAAGGAATCTGTAGGACACACAATTTAATCTTTAGACCTCATAAAAGAGATGGCTAACATTTTTCTGTAATAGCATAGCCAAAATAAGAACTTAAATAATAATCTCATAGCTAGATTCACTTCGCCATCAGCGAAGTATACAGTAAGTAGAAAAAAACCTCCCTTTCAGACCAAAGGGAAAGAATGTTTTTAAGTGAGAATATAATTTTCCTCATGGGCATTGTCTACTTTAGAAAAACTAGTACAGAACATGCCTGTGACTAGAGACTTCTAGTTTAGGCAACCAAAGATTAGAGATGGGACTTGGGCACGCCATTGACTTGCATCCTCTGGTCTGCTTTAACACAAACCAGGAGGAAAAGAAAGCTAGGCATCAGAAGCAATGGGTGGCAGGCCTATTAATGGCTTATCTCTACAGTGATCTGCCCTCAAGGAGACCCAACAGGCCAGTCCACTGCAGTGGCTTTCAATGTGGTAAGCCTGGGCTTCAGCAGAAGTCAGCTTGTGAAGAGCCCTGGCAGCTCTGCCAAGAGTTGGATCACTGGAAATGGACCTGCCCTGGAGTCGAAGGATGCCCAGGTCAGAGCCACAGATCTTATTGGCTCTAAGCTGAAAAGCCCTTCACTCAGCCCAACTTCTAAAGTGACCACTGCAACTGAGGGGATGGCCAAGTAGGGTCAGCAACATTGCAGGCAGAACCGTAAATTTCTTGTTAGAAATGCCCCCTGCCTTCACCTGGCCAGCTCTCCTCGCAGGCCAGCCAAGTAATGAAAGGCAACAAGGTGCCTTCCCCTAGGAGGTTCACACCTCCCTTAGGATATACCCCATGTGAAGAGATAGATAGGTCTGGGCCTATTAACTTACAAGGCCTAAAGCCCACCAGATTATTATCAAGCCCCTTCTGTCAGGTTCTATTTGCCTCTCAATCAGAAAAATTACTTGTAGCTTAGACAGCACTTTTCTTAGCTCCTCTAATAATGACTCTGTCCTTTGTTCTAGACCCTGTCTAGCGCACTTGGGCCTCATTCCTTTGTAATCATAACCTCTACTCTACCACCAATGGCTCTACTCCCAACCTGTGTGTACTGAAGATCCTCTTCCCCACTTAATGCTGTATAATTGTTCAGACTTGCTTAATGCCACTCTTAGGATCATTGGTTACTATCCTCACTCTGTCTTTTATGACCATGTCTAAATATGATCAGAGTCGGCGAACTCGGAAGGCTTCCATAGCCTTGGCAACTCATGACAGGAGCTTAGGGTGGTTACTGGTGCCATAAACTAGAGTGTCAATTTGTTGGGTCAACAACAGGAGCCACTGTGCACATGCTCCTCATGTGGGATCTCTGTCCTTAATGTGCTGTACATTGTGATTTAATGCTATAACTAGTACTCAAACAGTAGGTTTCACTTTGTGTTTCAATGTGGGTGCAAACTGTTGAAATCTTTACTTAGTATATACTAAATTGATCTTCTGTATATAAAGATAATTGAAAATGAATTTTGATGTGAATGGAAGGGGAGAGGGAGCGGGAGAAGGGAGGGTTGCAGGTGGGAGGGAAGTTATGGGAGGGGGGAGCCATTGTAATGCATAAGCTGTACATTGGAAATTTATCTTCATGAAATAAAAGTTTTAAAAAAATGAGTATAGAAGGAACATTCCTCAATACAATCAAAGCAATTTATGAAAAACCCATGGCCAGCATCCTATTGAATGGAGAAAATTTGGAAGCATTTCCACTGAGATCTGGTACCAGACAGGGATGCCCACTCTCATCATTGCTATTCAATATAGTTCTGTAAGTTTTAGCCAGAGCTATTAGGCAAGAAAAAGAAATTAAAGGGATACAAATTGGGAAGGAAGAACTCAAATTATCCCTCTTTGCAGACGATATGATTCTTTATTTAGGGGATCCAAAAAACTCGACTAAGAGACTACTGGAACTCATAGAAGAGTTTGGAAAAGTAGCAGGATATAAAATCAATGCACAAAAATCAATAGCCTTTGTATACACAGGAAATGCCATGGCTGAGAAAGAACTTCTAAGATCAATCCCATTCACAATAGTCACAAAAACAATCAAATACCTTGGAATAAACTTAACCAAGGACGTTAAAGATCTCTACGATAGGATTACAAAATCTTAAAGAAAGAAATAGAAGAGGATACCAAAAAATTGAAAAATCTTCCCTGCTCATGGATTGGAAGAATCAATGTCATCAAAATGTCCATTCTCCCAAAAGCAATTTATAGATTCAATGTGATACCAATCAAAATATCAAAGACATTCTTCTCAGATCTAGAAAAAATGATGCTGAAATTCACGAGGTCACACAGGAGACTTCAAATAGCTAAAGCACTCTTATACAACAACAACAACAACAAAAAAGGCCAGCAGCATCACAATACCAGGTTTCAGGACATGCTACAGGGAAGCTGTAATCAAAACAGCATGGTACTGGTATAGAAACAGATGGAAAGACCAATGGAACAGAGTAGAAACACCAGAAATCAATCCAAACTTCTACAGCCAACTTTTATTTGATCAAGGATCTAAAACCAACTCTTAGAGCAAGGACAGTCTGTTCAACAAATGGTGCTGGGAAACCTGGCTTTCCACGTGCAGAAGCATGAAGCAAGACCCCTACCTTACACCTTACACAAAAATCCACTCAACATGGATTAAAGAGCTAAATCTATGACCTCACACCATCAAATTATTAGAAAACATTGGAGAAACCCTGCAAGATATAGGTACCAGCAAAAGCTTCTTGGAAAAGACCCCAGAGGCACAGGCAGTCAAAGCCAAAATTAACATTTGGGATAACATCTAATTGAGAAGTTTCTGTACTGCAAAAGAAACAGTCAGGAAAGTGAAGAGGCAACAGACAGAATGGGAAAAAATATTTGCAAACTATGCAACAGATAAAGGATTAATAACCAGAATCTACAAGGAGATCAAGAAACTTCACAACATCAAAACAAACAACCCACTTAAGCGATGGTCTAAGGACATCAATAGACATTTTTCAAAAGAGGAAATTCAAATGGCCAACAGACACATGAAAAAATGTTCAGGATCACTAGCAATCAGGGAAATGCAAATCAAAACCACAATGAGGTTTTACCTCACCCCGGTAAGATTGGCTCACATTCAGAAATCTACCAACAACAGATGCTGGAGAGGATGTGGGGAAAAAGGGACACTAACCCACTGTTGGTGGGAATGTAAACTGGTAAAGCCACTATGGAAGTCAGTCTGAAGATTCCTCAGAGACCTGAATATAAACCTACCATACAACCCAGCCATCACACTCCTTGGAATTTACCCAAAGGAAATTAAATTGGCACACAGAAAAGCTGTCTGCACCTCAATGTTTATTGCAGCTGAATTCACAATAACTAAGACCTGGAATCAACCCAAATGCCCATCAACTGTAGACTGGATAAAGAAATCATGAGATATGTACTCTATACAATACTATACGGCAGTCAAAAACAATGAAATCCGGTCATTTGCAACAAAATGGAGGAATCTGGAAAACATCATGCTGAGTGAATTCAGCCTGTTCCAAAGGGACAAATATCATATGTTCTCCCTGATCAGTGACAAGTAACCAAGCACCAAAGGGGAAACCTGTTGAAGTGAAATGGACACTATGAGAAACAGTGACTTGATCAGACCTTCACCTGACTGTTGATGTACAATTTAAGTACATCAATTTAGTATTTTTCTTGTTCTACTTAATACTATTGGTTGAACTCTGTAATTAACACACAATTATTCTTAGGTGTTGAAATTTAACTGAAAAGTGATCCCTGTTAAATATAAGAGTGGGAGTAAGAGAGGGAGGAGCTGTACAATTCGGCACAAGCTCAATCAGACTTGCCCCAAATGGTAGAGTTAGAAATGTGCCAGGGGATTCCAATACAATCCCATTAAGGTGGCATGTACCAATGCCATCTCACTAGTCAAAGTGATCGGTTTCACCTCATAATTGATCATACTGATAGGTCTAAGGGTTTAAGGGATCACACAAACAAGACTAGTGTCTGTGAATACTAACTGATAGAATAAAAAAGGGAGAGCAATCCAACATGGGAAGTGGGATACACAGCAGACTCATAGAATGGCAGATGCCCTAAACAGCACTCTGGCCTCAGAATCAGCCCTTAAGGCATTCAGATCTGTCTGAAGAGCCCATGAGAGTATTTTAGGCATGGAAAGCCAAGACACTCTGGCAAAAAAAAAAAAAAAAAACAAAAAACAAAACCTAAATGGATGATCTCTGCGAGTGAGATCCCAGTGGAAAGAACGGGGCCATCAAAGAAGTCGGTACCTTTCTCTGAATGGAGGAGAGAACTTCCACTTTGACTATGACCTTGTCTAAGTAAGATCGAAGTCAGCTAACTCAAAAGGCTTCCATAGCCCTGGCAACTCATGACTAGAGCCTAAGGAGATTACTGATGTCATAAACAAGAGTGTCAAATTGTTTAGTCAACAACAGGAGTAACTGTGTACTTAATCCTCATGTAGTATCTCTGTCTTTAATGTGTTGTCCAATGTGAAGTAATGTTATAGCTAGTACTGAAACAGTATTTTACACTCTGTGTTTCTGTGTGAGTGCAAAATGATGAAATCTTTACTTAGTATACACTAAATTGATTTTCTGTATATAAAGATAATTGAAAATGAATCTTATTTTTTAACATTTGGTTTTTGACAGGCAGAGTGGATAGTGAGAGAGAGAGAGACAGAGAGAAAGGTCTTCCTTTATGCCGTTGGTTCACCCTCCAATGGCCGCCGCAGCTGGCGCATAGTGCTGATCTGAAGCCAGGAGCTAGGTGCTTCTCCTGGTCTCCCATGCGGGTGCAGGGCCCAAGGACTTGGGCCATCCTCCACTGCCTTCCTGGGCCATAGCAGAGAGCTGGCCTGGAAGAGGGTCAACCGGGATAGAATCCGGCTCCCCAACTGGGACTAGAACCCGGTGTGCCGGCGCCACAGGTGGAGGATTAGCCTGTTAAGCCACGGTGCAGTCCAAAAATGAATCTTGATGTGAATGGAATGGGAGAGGGAGCGTGAGATGGGAGGGATGCGGGTGGGAGAATAAGTTTGGGGGGGGGGGGAAGCCATTGTAATGCATAAACTGTACTTTGGAAAATTATATTTACTAAATAAAAGTTTGTTTGTTTTTTTTTTGACAGGCAGAGTGGACAGTGAGAGAGAGAGACATAGAGAAAGGTCTTCCTTTGCCATTGGTTCACCCTCCAATGGCCGCCGCGGCCGGCGCGCTGCAGCCGGCGCACCGCGCTGATCCGATGGCAGGAGCCAGGGGCTTCTCCTGGTCTCCCATGGGGTGCAGGACCCAAGCACTTGGGCCATCCTCCACTGCACTAGCAGAGAGCTGGCCTGGAAGAGGGGCAACCGGGACAGAATCCGGTGCCCCGACCGGGACTAGAACCTGGTGTGCCGGCGCCGCAAGTCGGAGGATTAGCCTAGTGAGCCGCGGCGCCGGCGCTAAATAAAAGTTTTTAAAAAAAGAGACATCTGCAGTCTAATGTTTATTGCAGCACAATTCACAATAGCCAAGATATTTAAACAACTTAAGTGTCCCTACATTGATCAATGGATCAAGAAAATGTGATATGTATACGCAAATAATGTTAGCCATGAAAAGGATGAAATCGTGTAATCTGCAACAACATGAGTGAAAGTGGAGATTATTATATTAAGTGAAATAAACCAGGCACAGAAAGACAAATACCACAAGTTCTCAGTCATACATGGAATCAAAATATAGGTGATGCCATAGAAGTAAAAAATATAGTTGTGCTTAACAGTAACTGGGGAGGGAAGGGGAAAGGGAGGCACTGAGAAAATTTGATTGATGGGTATTAGGTAATAGCTAGACAGGGATAAGAAGCTCTGTGATTCTATCATACAGTTGGGTTAAGATAGATATTGTTAATTTATTGTATGTTTCTCTACAAAAAAACCTGGAAAGTAGGATTTTTGTGTATATCCACACAAAAATGTTAAATGTATGAAATAATAACCATATTTACCCTGTATGGACATTACATAATTTCTGTTTAGATCTATTGCCCATTTTTAATTGACCTTTTTTTTTTCTATTGAGTTGTTTATGTTCTTTTTTTTTTTAAAGATTTTATTTATTTATTTGGAAGTCAGAGTTAACAGAAAGAGGATAGAGAGAGAGATCTTCCATCTGCTGGTTCCCTCCCTAATCGGCCTCAATGGCTAGAGCTGTGCCTATCTGAAGCCAGAAGTCAGGAGCTTCTTCCAGGACTCCCACACAGGTGCAGGGGCCCAAGCACTTGGGCCATCTTTCACTGCATTCCCAGGCCATATCAGAGAGCTAGATCTGAAGTAGAGCAGCCGGGACTCAAACCAGAGCCCATATGGGATGCCGGTACTGCAGGCGGTGCCTTTACCCACTATGCCTCAGCGCCGGCCCCTGTTTTGTTTTCTTTAGACGTCCTGGCTTTATACTAAAAAGAAAGGGAAATGTGTAATGTATATTTAGGTCATCTTCCATATAAATGAGTATTAAATGTTCTAAAAATTTCAGCATTGAATTTAGTTCAGCTATCTGGATAATTTATCTCTATGCAATGTCTCATTCCAATACACTTTTGAAGAAATTATGAACAATTTCATATGAGTTTCATACACTAAAAGATTTAACCTCAAATGTGTTTACTATTAAACATCTGGTTAGCTTTTAAAAGTTGTATGTTAGGTTAATTCCCGAAAAAGTGAAGACTGAATATGATTTTAGCCCTAGCAACTTCACAGCTCCAAATGACTACTGGAGTGAAACAATTGATCAAGCTTCTGGTTTCCTGAATTAGTTTCAAAGTAAATCACTGCTTTTAGATGTCTTACATGTAGCATTAACAACTGAAACTGACATCCAGGGTTGGGTTGGAAAAATCCATGCATATTAAGTGAATATCAAGAAACAAGTAGGCACTATTTTCAGAGTAAAATATTAAATGTAGCTGTCCAGCTTAGTGATTAAAATCATGTCTAAAATCCATTTGCTTGCAATCAAATCTAGACCTCAGTACCCAGCACCTAGCTTTCCATTAAGCTCTGACAGAATTCAGGCAGTGGGACTAAAACAAGCCTACTTCTCATGTCATCTTTCTAATCCTCTTTTGTCTGGTTTCCATAGAGACATGTGGGGGTAGGAGAGCATTCAGGGTGTGTCTACTCTTGGCAGATGCTAAGAGACAGGTCCCTAAAAAGGAGGAACAAGAGGTGAAAGGAAGAGTGGAACTCTGGAAGATGGCAAAAGAAGAGGGACTTAGCATATGATGAAACAAAAACAACTTGTAAGATGGATTTTAAAGGCCGGCGCCGTGGCTCAATAGGCTAATCCTCCACCTTGCGGCGCCAGCACACAGGGTTCTAGTCCTGGTCGAGGTGCCGGATTCTGTCCCAGTTGCCCCTCTTCCAGGCCAACTCTCTGCTGTGGCCCCGGAGTGCAGAGGAGGATGGCCCAAGTGCTTGGGTCCTGCACCCCATGGGAGACCAGGAGAAGCACCTGGCTCCTGCCTTTGGATCCGCGCGATGCGCTGGCCGCAGCGGCCATTGGAAGGTGAACCAACGGCAAAAAGGAAGACCTTTCTCTCTGTCTCTCTCTCTCACTGTACACTCTGCCTGTCAAAAAAAAAAGATGAATTTTACACAAGGATGAATGGTCTTTAACTGCATTGCAAACAACTGAAGACAGCCACAGGGATGACTTGGAGAGGTAGTGAGGTGATACAGGCTCCAAAGTGGGAGGATCTTCTCTAAAGAAGAGGTTTATCTTCAGCTATTGGACGACCAGTTTTCCCACCCAGAACTCAGTGAAGACCTTACTTCATAGGGAAGATGTGTAGCTAAGAAAATACCCTTCAAGGGGGCCGGCGGCGTGGCTCACTTGGTTAATCCTCCGCCTGCAGCGCCGGCATCCCATATGGGCGTCGGGTTCTAGTCTCAGCCGCTCCTCTTCCAGTCCAGCTCTCTGCCGTGGACCGGGAAGGCAGTGGAGGATGGCCCAGGTGCTTGGACCCCGGCACCAACATGGGAGACCAGGAGGAGGCGCCTGGCTCCTGGCTTTGGGATTGGGATTGGTGCAGCGCAGGCTGTAGCAGCCATTTGGGGGGTGAACCAATGGAAGGAAGACCTTTCTGTCTCTCTCTCTCTCTCTCTCTCTCTCTCTCACTAACTCTGTCAAATAAAAAAAAAAGATAAAAAAAAAAACGAAAATACCCTTCAGGGGCCAGCGCTGCGGCATAGCAAGTAAAGCCGCCGCCTGTAGTGCCGGCATTCCATATGGGCACCAGTTCGAGTCCTGGCTGCTCCACTTCAGATCCAGCTCTCTGCTATGGCCTGGGAAAGCAGTAGAAGATGGCTCAGGTCCTTGGGCTCCTGCACCTGCATGGGAGACCTGGAAGAAACTCCTGGCTCCTGGCTTCAGATCAGCACAGCTCTAGCTGTTGTGGCCATCTGAGGAGTCAACCAGCAGATGGAAGACCTCTCTCTCTGTCTCTCTCTCTCTGCCTGTGCATCTCTGTAACTCTGCCTTTCAAATAAAATAAATAAATCTTAAAAAAGAAGAAAATACCCCTCAAGGCTTCTTTCTTCTTTAAAGTAGAAGTATCCTAGAAATATAAGTGATTATAATTCTAACTACTTTATTTGAACCATTATCTCATTAGTTATTTTCAAAAACCTCTTACCAGAGCTCTGACAAAAACCTCTTACCAGATCTCTGATGTTACTAAGATAACTGAACAGTTATTTCCCCCTTCACCACATATTCCCAAGGCAAAGCAGAAGCTCAAGTTTGTACTGGATTTTCTTGTCCAATACCTTGCATCTATACCACTTAATTTATTATTCACAACTCCACTTCTGAGAGTAGGAATCTGAGGGTTGAGAAGTTGTGGCTTCCCCAGGTCTCAAAAAACAAGTCAATGGCTGAGCTTTTCCTAAAACACAAATCTGCTAAGCCCCACATCCAATATTCCTTCTCTCACACTTTTTAGATCCCCGTTTTTTTGGGAAAGAGTGAAATAAAGGAATTCTGGAAGGCATGTCTACCATATCCAGTCATTCAGGCTATTTATTTCTTCTTCAGGAAACTAGAAGTTTTTTGCTTTATTTCAGGGGGCTTATAATTGTCTTCGAAATTATCAAATGTATTGACATAAAGTTATTCTTAATATTTCCTTATTATTCTTTCAATACATGTAGCATCTTGTACAGGTTGATAAATTTTATTGACCTCCTCAAATAACTATTTTTTGTGTTTCACTGACTTTTCTCTGTGGTTTTTCTGTTTTCTATTTCACTAATTTCCAATCTGAGCTCTATCATTTCCTTTTTTCCTCTTACTTTGGGTTTAACTTGCTCTTATTTTTTCTGGTTTGCTAAGGTAGAAGCTAAGTTCAGTGATGCAAGACCTTTCTTCTGTTACAAGACTATAGATACTTAATGCTTTAAATTTCTCTCACAACACTGCTTTAGTTGCACCTCATAAATTTGGATATTCTAACTATTCTAACTCATTAAAAACACCCTCATTGGAATACTTCCTATGTGTCAGGCACTATGCTAAATGCTGGAGATAGATCAGTGAATACATAAGGTCTCTACCATCAGTGGACTGACATTCCATAGGAGGATAGATAGATATTAAACAGGAAAATAAGTAACAAGATGACTTTCAGCTAGAGATAAATTGCTTCTTCAAGCAAACAATAAATGACTGAGGGTGGAGATGCAGTGCTAAAGTGTCATGGAAGGGCTCTCTCAAGAAGTGACATTTGAGCTACCAACAACATGATATGAAGAAGCCAACTGGGTTAACATCTAGGCCCAACACATACTGCTACTAGCGTATCAAGCTAGATGATGTCACGGATTAAGGGGATATCAGGGCTGAGAAAGGAAAAAGCTATGACCAGGAGGTGGCAGTAACGCACAATATGCTTTATTTGGGTGGCTCTTTGACAAGCTACACACTAAAAAAGTTATTCATAGCAAAAGACATTCCAGAGGCAATGGAGAGGGGCTACCACCTACAGAGACTCACAAAAGAGATGGGGATCAAAAAGATCATGTCATTAGCAACAAAATGGAAAGTCTCTGCAGAGTACTCAAGGCTAGCAGGGATGTGGGTTCCTATAGCACACTGTCTAGCTAGCAGACACTGACTGTACTTTCTCAGGGTACACAAGTAGATGGACTTTAAATGGCTCTAAAGTATGCTTAGGGTGGACATTTGACATTGTGGTTAAGATGCCACTTGGGACATCCACATTGCATGTCAAGTGCCTGTATTTGAGTCCTGCTTCTACTATGGAGTTCAGCTTCCAGCTGATGCACGTCTTATGGGGCAGAAGTTGACAGTTCAAATAGCTAGGTCCCTACTATTCATGTGAAAGACATAGACTGAATTCCCAGATCTTGATTTTACCATTGCCAAGCTGTTGGGGAAAATGGAGCATGAACCAGTGGATGACAGATTTATCTTCCTTCCTTCGTTCCTCCCTCCCTCCCTCCCTCCCTCCCTCCCTCCCTCCATTCCTCCCACCTTCCTTCTTCTTCTTCTTCTTCTTCTTCTTCTTCTTCTTCTTCTTCTTCTTTTCTCTCTCTCTCTCTCTCTCGTGCGCGCGCGCCCTCCCTCCCTTCCTCCCTCCCTTCCAAATAAAACTAAAATATGCTTATTTGTTTACACTTAAAACAACTAGAAATGTGAAATTTTGAGTTAGGCACAAGTGGGCTTTTCACTTAATGGATACTACTAGCCTGCTGTGAAGAAGTAAACAATATAGGGTAAATATACAGGGATTATATTTGCTTATTTTTATAACACATGATTAAGCAAGTGTCACAATCCTTCGCAACATTTTTCTCTCATTCCTTCTCAAAGCTCATGCTCAAACCAGAACTGAGAGATGAGCCAGACAAAACTAATAGGAGAGGCCTGGGTTGGCTATATTTGCATTTTAATGTAGACTAAATACAGTTCATCCTAGACTTACTCTTTATTGAGAATTGCCATTTAGTTCTTTGAGAAAGAAATTAGTTTTATTGAGTGTTTTAGTCCATTTGTGATGTGAGCACAAAATACCAGACTGATTTATAAATTACAAAGATATATTTCTCACAGTTGTGGTGACTGACAAGTCCAAGATGAAGGCACTGTCAGATCTGGTGTCTGTAAAGGGCCCAGTCTACATTTCCAAGATATCGCCTTATTACTGCATCTCCAGAGGGGCTGAACACTGTTTTGTAGAAGAATGAAAGAGTAAGGAAAGCAAATTTTCACTGAAGCTTCTTGTGTAAGGAAATTCATTCATCCATGATGGTAGATTGTTTCCCCAAAGTGACACATCTCAACAATGTTGCATTAGGGATTAAGTATCAACATGAATTTGAGGAGACACCATGATTCGAATCATAGCACTGAAATATAACTAACACACTACATAATTCATCCATTCCAAGTGTGCAATTAATGGACCCAACAGACATATACAGAACATTACACCCAACAGGAGAATATGCATTCTTCTTATTTTAAAAGATTTTATTTATTTATTTGATAGTCAGAGTTAGAGAGAGAGAAAGAGAGAGCTAGAGACACAGAGAGAGATCTTCCATCCGCTGGTTCACTCTCCAAATGGTCTCAATGGCCGGAGCTGAGTCTAAGCCAGAGGCTTGGAGCTTCTTCCAGGTCTCCCATGTGGATGCAGGGGCCCAAGCACTTGGGCCATCTTTTGCTGCTTTCCCAGGCCATAGCAAAGAGCTGGATCAGAAGAGGAGCAGCCAGTACTAGAACCTGTACCCACAGGGGATGTTGGTACTGCAGGTGGAGGCTTAGCCCACTATGCCACAGCACCGGCCTCAAAAATACACATTCTTCTTTTTTTTTAATCGAAAACTTCTATTTAAAAATATAAATTTTGAAAATACAACTTTTGGATTATAGTGGTTCTTCCCTCCCACCCGCAAACCATCCCATCTCCTACTCCCTCTCCCATCCCATACTTCATTAAGATTCATTTTAATTATCTTTATATACAGAAGATCAACTCTATACTAAGTAAAGATTTCAACAGTTTGCACCCACACAGACATGCAAAGTATAAAGTACTATTTGAAGACTAGTTTTACTGTTAATTCTCATAGTACAACACATTAAGGACAGAGATCCTACACGGGAGCAAGCGCACAGTGACTCCTGTTGTTGATTTAACAATTGACACTCTTATTTATGATGTCAGTAATTACCCAAGGCTCTTGTCATGAGCTGCCAAGGCTATAGAAGCCTCTTGAGTTCACAAACTTAATTTAGACAAGGCCATAATCAAAGTGGAAAATACATATTCTTAACACACTGCAGAGTAAATCATATATTCTGTAACAAAAGAAGTCTTAACAAATTGAAGAAGACTAAAATCATCTCAAATACCTTTTCTGACCACAATATTACAAAACTAAGAATCAATAATAAGAGTAATTTTGGAAAATTCACAAATATGTGTAAATTAAACAATACATTCATGAACAATAAATGTATCAATGAATAAGTCAAAAAGGATCTTGACACAAACAAAAAAGGAAGCACAACATACCAAAACTTATGGGATGTAGCAAAATCCATTTTTTTTCTTTTTTGACAGGCAGAGTGAATAGTGAGAGAGAGAGAGACAGAGAGAAAGGTCTTCCTTTTTGCCGTTGGTTCACCCTCCAATGGCCGCTGCGGCCGGCACATAGTGCTGATCCGAAGCCAGGAGCCAGGTGCTTCTCCTGGTCTCCCATGCAGGTGCAGGGCCCAAGCACTTGGACCATCCTCCACTGCCTTCCCGGGCCACAGCAGAGAGCTGGCCTGGAAGAGGGTCAACCGGGATAGAATCCGGCTCCCCAACCGGGACTAGAACCCGGTGTGCCGGCGCCGCAAGGTGGAGGATTAGCCTGTTAGGCGCCGGCCGCAAAATCCATTCTAAAAGGGAATTTTTTTAGCAATAAATGCCTGCGTGTTAAAAAAATGGTAAATCTTAGACAACCTAACTACAAACCTCAAGAAAATAGAAAAAGAGCAAAAAATTAAGTTTTTTTTAAAAAAATTATCATTTTCAATCTTTATTTATTTGAAAGTTAGAGTTACAGAGAGGCAACGGCAGTGGGGGGGGGTAGATAGAGAGGTCTTCCATTCACTGGTTCACTCACCAAATGGCCGCAACGGCCAGAGCTGAGCCAATCTGAAGCCAGGAGCCAGGAGCTTCTTCCGGGTCTCCCATGTAGGTGCAGGGGCCCGAGGACCTGGGCCATCCTCCACAGCTTTCTCAGGCCATAGCAGAGAGCAGGATTAGAAGTGGAACAGTCAGGACTCAAACCGGCACTCATATGGGATGCTGGCACTGCAGGCAGCGACCTTACCCTCTATGCCACAGTGCCAGCCCCAAAACTAATTTTTTTTAAAAAATATTGATTTATTTATTTGAGAGGAAGAGCCACAGACACAGAGAGACACAGAGAGTTCTTCCATCTGCTGGTTCACTCCCCAATTGGCTGCAATGCCTGGAGCTGGGCCAATCCAAAGCCAGGAGCCAGGAGCTTCTTCTGGGCCACCCACATGGGTACAGGGGCCCAAGCAACTGGGCCATCCTCTGCTGCTTTTCCAGGCACGTTAGCAGGGAGCTGGTGGGGAAGTAGAGCAGCAAGGACTTGAACCAGCGCCCATACAGGATTTCAGCACTGCAAGCAGAGGTTTAACCTACTATGCCACAGCACCAGTCCCACAAACTAAGAATAATGTCAGCAGAAGGAAAGACATAAGGTTTACAGCAGAAGGACCAGCAGTTGTGGCACAGAGGGTTAAGCCACTGCCTGTGAAACCAGTATACCACATGAGCATTGGTTCAAGTCCCAGATGCTCCACTTCTGCTCCAGATCTCTATTAATATGCCTGGGAAAGCAAAAGAATATGGTCCAAGTGGTTGGGGTGCTGCCACCCACATGGGAGACCTGGATGAGTTTCCAGGCTCCTGGCTTCGGCCTGGCCTAGTCTTGGACCATTTCAACCATTTGGGGAAAGAACGAACAGATAAAAGATCTCTTCCTCTATCTCTGTAACTCTGCCTTTCAAATAAATAAAAATCTTTTTTTAAAAAATGTTAGAACAGAAATTAATGAAATATATGCTAGAAAGATAATACATAAGTTCAAAGAAACTAGATGATGTTTTGAAAATATCAACCAATCTAATTAAACCATAAAAATTAGGGAGGACTCAAATAAATTTGTAAAGAAAAGAGGAGACATTACAACTAAGACCACAGACATATGGAAGGTCATAAGAAAATATTATGAAAAACTAGTTTCATGCCAAAAAACAGGATAAATTAAAAGAAATGGATTTATTTCTAAAAACATAACACCTACCAAAATTGAATCATGAGAAAAGAGAAAATCTGAGCAGACCAATAATGATTAAGGAGACTGAATCAATAATCAAAAACCTCTGAACAAAGAAAAGTTTGGGACCACATGGTTTCATGGGAAAATTCTCCAAACATTTAAAAATTATGCCAATTATGTTAATCCTTCTAAAGGAGAGATACATCAAAACTCCTTTTATAAGGTCAGCATTATCCTCATACCAAAACCAAATAAGAATGCTGCAAGGAAAGAAAATTACAAGCCAACATCCCTGATAAATACAGACACAAAAATCCTCAGCAAAATTAATTCAACAGCATATTGGAAAGATTATACACCATGATGAAGTGAGATTTAGTTCTTGAGATGCAAGGATGATCCAGCATATAAAAATCAATAAAAGAATGAAGGATAAGAATCATATGCTCATCACAACAGATGTACAAAAAGCCAATGAAGAACATCAACATCCTTTCATGATAAACTTTCAAAAATCATGTACAGAAGGAATATATCTCAGTATAACAAAGGTCATATAGGACAAGCACACAGCTAAGTACTCAATGGCAAAAAGCTGAGAACTTTTCCTCTAAGATCAGGAGCAAGACAAGGGTATCTATTCCTACCACTGCTATTGAACATAGTACTGGAAGCCCTAGCCAGAGCAATTAAGCAAGAAAAGTAATAAAAGGCATCTGAATTGGAAAGAAAGGATTTCTCTATTCATATATCACGTGATCATATATATATATATATGTATAAAAACCCTAAAAACTCCACCAAAAAAGTTTAGAATAAACAAATGCATTAAAGTTGTAGGATTCTAAAACAACATACAAAAATTAGTTGTGTTTTTGTACACTAACAATGAAATCTCCAAAAAAGAAATTAATGATTACATAAAAGAATATAATATAGGAACAAATTTAACCAAAGAACTGGAACTGAAAACCATAAGATATATGATGATAGAAAATGACCAAAACTCAAATAAATGGAATGATAATCTCACGTTCATGTACTGAAAGAATCAATGTTGTTAAAATGTCTAGACTACTCAAAACTATCCACACATGCAATGAAATTGCTATCAAAATTCCAAAGACATTATTCAGAGAAACAGGAAAAACAATCCTAATATTCATATGGAATCCTGATATTCATAAAAACCCTGAATAGATAAAGCAACCTTGAGAAAGACGATCAACACCAAAGAAGGTCATAAAACTGTAATAATCAAAACAGTATGATACTGGCATAAAAACAGACTCCTAGACCAATGAAACTAAATAGAGAGCCGAGAAATAAACCTACTCATACATAGTCAACTAATTTTTGACCAGGGTGCCAAGAATAAATAATGAAGTAAGGAAAATTTCTTTGATAAATCATGCTGGGAAATTTTGATATCTTTTCATTTGCACAGATGAAACTGAAACACTTTTTTACATTATATAAAAATAACCTGGGGCTGGTGCTGTGGCGTAATGGGTAAAGCTGCCACCTGCAGTGCCAGCATCCCATATACGTGCTGGTTTGAGACTTGGCTGCTCCACTTCCAATCCAGCTCTCTGCTATGGCCTGGGAAAGCAGCAGAAGATGGCACATGTCCTTGGGCCCCTGCTCCCTTGTGGGAGACCCGGAAGAAGTTCTTGGCTCCTGCCTTCAGATAGGCCAGATCCAGCTGTTGCAGCCAATTGGGGAGTGAACCAGTGGATGGAAGACCTCTCTCTCTCTCTGTCTCTCCTTCTCTCTGTGTGTAACTCTAACTTTCAAATAAATAAATAAATCTTAAAAAAAAACTAAAAATGATTAAAGAGTCAAATGTAAGATATGAAACCATAAAACTTCTATAAGAAAACATAGGCAAAAAGATTCTTGACATTGGAAACAGATTTTTTGGTTATGCCACCAAAAGCACAGGCAACGAAAATGAAAATAAAAAAAGGAGTACATTAAAATAAAAAGCTTATGTACAGAAAATCACACAATCAATAAATGAAAAGGCATCCAATGGAATGGGAGAAAATATAAGTATTTCCAAACCACATATCTGACAAAGGGCTAATATTCAAAATATAAAAGGAACTCACTCCACCCAATAGCAAAAACCAAATAACTTGATTTTAAAAATGGCCTGAATAAACATTTTCCCAAAGAAGATATACAAATGGTCAACAAGTATATGTAAAGTTGTTCAATATCACTAATAATCAGAGAAATGCAATGAGATATCATCCCACAATTATTAGTAGTCCTATTATCAAAAAGGCAAGAGATAACCAGTGCTGGCAGAAGTTTGAAGAAAAGGGAACCCTTTTCCATTATTGAGGAAAATATAAATTAGTTCAGACATTATAGAAAACAGTATGGAGGTTCCTCAAAAATATTTAAAAAACAGAACTACCATATGACTCAGCTTTACTTTGGGTATATATCCACAGGAAATGCAATCAGGAGCAAAGAAATATCTGATCTCCCTGTTCATTTCAGCATTATTCACAACAGCCAAGCTTGGAAACAACCACAGTTTCAACCAACGGATGACAGCATGGTGTATATATATACACAAAGGAATATTACTCAGTAGAAAAAAATAGAAAAGCCATCTATTTGCAACCACATGGATGAATCTGGAAGACATCTAGCACACTAAGTTAACTAATCCAGACACACAAAGACAAATACTGTTTTATCTCACTTATATACAGAATCTAAAAGTCAAACTCATAGGAGCAGAGAGTAAACTGGAGGTCACCAGGTACTGGGGGTTGGGAGAAATGGGGATATGTTGGCCAAAGGGTATGCACTTGCAATTATACATGAGTAGATTCTGGGGGTCTAATGTCCCACATGGATACTGATGGATATGTTAATTAATTTGTGGCAACAATAATACAATGTATATCTATATCAAATCATTATATTGTACACCTTGAATATATTCTATTTTTATTTGATAATTATTTTTAAAAATTTAAAAAGCTACTTCAAACAAATAAAGTTTACAATTCAATGGTTCTTAGTATATTCACAGACATGTACAATCATAACCAACAGAAAATTTTCATCACCTCAAAAAGAAACCCTATATCTACCAACCCCAGATCTACACCACTCGCCCCAACCTCTTATAAGACCAACCTGTTATTTACTTTCTGTCTCTATAGGAGAGAGCTTCAAAAGATTCCTGGAAAATGCACATTTTTAAATTCCATTTGCCCACAAACTTTTGAAGTCCTCTTGTGCATTTCCCCTGTCCTGAACATTTCATATGAATGGAATCATATAGTATGTGGTCCTTTTTGACATATATTTTCATTTAACATGTTTTTAAGGTACCTATATTAGAACATGTAACTGTACTTCGATAATTTTTGTGGTTGAATAACTTTCCATTGTTGGATATATCACATTTTGTTTATTCATCAGCTTATGGACATTCCATCTTTTCAATATGGTATAAAACACGTACAGTTCTTGAGGTGGGCATGCATTTTCATTTATCTTGAGTATATGCCTAGGAATGGAATCGTTGTGTCATATGGTAACTGTAGGCTTAAATGTTCTGAGGATATGCCAGACTGTTTCCCTAGGTGGCTATACCATTTTACATTCCTTTCAACAGTGTATGAGGGTTCTAATTTCTACATCTCCATGGCAACACTTTGCTTCTAGCTCTCCTAGTGAGTGTGCAGCAGTATCCCATTGTGGTTTTTAATTTACATTTCCCTAGTGACTAATGGTATCAAACATATTTTTGTGTGCTTATTGGCCATTTGTATACTTCCTTGGAGAAACATCTATTGTGATCCTATGAACATTTTTTATTAACTTTTATTTAATGAATATAAATTTCCAGTGTACAGCTTATGGATTACAATGGCTTCCCCCTCCCATAACTTCCCTCCCACCCACAACCCTCCCCTCTCCCGCTCCTTCTCCCCTTCCATTTGCATCAAGATTCATTTTCAATTCTCTTTATATACAGAAGATCAATTTAGTATAAAGATTTCAACAGTTTGCACCCACATAGAAACACAAAGTAAAACATACTGTTTGAGTACTAGTTATAGCATTAAATCACAATGTACAGCACATTAAGGACAGAGATCCCACATGAGGAGCAAGTGCACAGTGGCTCCTGTTGTTGACCCAACAAATTGACACTCTAGTTTATGGCACCAGTAACCACCCTAGGCTGTCGTCATGAGTTGCCAAGGCTATGGAAGCCTTCCAAGTTTACTGACTCTGATCATATTTAGACAAGGTCATAAAAGACAGAGTGAGGATAGTAACCAATGATCCTAAGAGTGGCATTTACCAAGTTTGAACAATTATACAGCATGAAGTGGGGAAGAGGACCATCAGTACACACAGGTTGGGAGTAGAGCCATTGGTGGTAGGGTAGAGGTTATGATTACAAAGGAATGAGGCCCAAGTGCACTAGACAGGGTCTAGAACAAAGGACAGAGTCATTATTAGGGGAGCTAAGAAAAGTGCTAAGCTACAAGTAAGTTTTCTGATTGAGAGGCAAATAGAACCTGATAGAAGGGGCTTGATAATAATCTGGTGGGCTTTAGGCCTTGTAAGTTAAGAGGCCCAGACCTATCTATCTCTTCACATGGGGTATATCCTAAGGGAGGTGTGAACCTCCTGGGGGAAGGCTCTCTGTTGACTTTCATTACTTGGCTAGCCTGGGAGGAGAGCTGGCCAGGTAAAGGCAGGTGGCATCTCTAACAAGAAATTTACAGTTCTGCCTGCAATGTTGCTGACCCTACTTGACCATCCCCTCAGCTGCAGTGGTCACTTTGGAAGTTGGGCTGAGTGAAGGGCTTTTCAGCTTAGAGCCAATAAGATCTGTGGCTCTGACCTGGGCATCCTTCGACTCCAGGGCAGGTCCATTTCCAGTGATCCAACTCTTGGCAGAGCTGCCAGGGCTCTTCACAAGCTGACTTCTGCTGAAGCCCAGGCTTACCACATTGAAAGCCACTGCAGTAGACTGGCCTGTTGGGTCTCCTTGAGGGCAGATCACTGTACAGATCAGCCATTAATAGGCCTGCCACCCATTGCTTCTGATGCCTAGCTTTCTTTTCCTCCTGGTTTGTGTTAAAGCAGACCAGAGGATGCAAGTCAAGGGAGTGCCCAAGTCCCATCTCTAATCTTCAGTGGCCTGAACTACAAGTCTCTAGTCACAGGCATGTTCTGTAGTAGTTTTTCTAAGGTAGACAATGCCCATGAGGAAAATTATATTCTCACTTAAAAACTTTCTTTCCCTTTGGTCTGAAAGGGAGGTTTTTTCTACTTACTGTATACTTCGCTGATGGCGAAGTGAATCTAGCTATGAGATTATTATTTAAGTTCTTATTTTGGCTATGCTATTACAGAAAAATGTTAGCCATCTCTTTTATGAGGTCTAAAGATTAAATTGTGTGTCCTACAGATTCCTTCATAATAGAATTAGTTTCCTACATTGAGGAGAATAGAGAAATGAAAGAACAAGTTGGGCTTAGAATAGAGAAATGAGGGAGCAAGTCCTAGATCGCTTGCTGACAATAGCAATATTACATGAATACTTAGCAAATAGTTTCAACCTTTAGATAACAACTTAAGAAAACATTTCCCAGAAGGTCCAATGCCTTCTATAAATTTTAAGAATCATGGTGTAGTTTGTTTAACCAGTAAACTTAAGCACAATCATATAAAATGTTTTTAGTTTCTTTCTACCAACAAGTAAAAAACATATGATGCAGAGGTTCAGGTCACACGAATTAAAATGTATCTTTGATTAATTTTAGCAGCTTAAATTTATGGACAATCTTTTCTATAAGCCATTTAAAATAAAACTCTTAATAAAATTTTCCCATGTGGACATACAATATGTACACACATGTAACATAACATAATAGACCAATATAGCAATTTTAATAATAGCTTTTAAAATCTTTAACTCTTTGTGTAGATTGCCCATTGATTTGAATTGCTTTTTGTTTTTAGTAACCTCAGTTAACCATACTTTCTCTCTGTTGGTACTGTTAATACATTATTGGCTTCATCTGTTTACAGAGCCATCCCAAAGTACTGAATACAATAGAAGTGGCTGGAAAAAGTCCATAGAAACCTATAGGAGGACAGCTAAACACAGAACCAACCTCGCTTTAGTTTTATGAGCAGCAAATCATATATAACTGTGGATGACAAACGACTTTAAGTCGCCATGTTTAAAATTATAAACTCATCAACCAACAAGAGGCACTTGCTTACTTCACAGTATTTTTGAAAGCACCTGTAGGATTTTACAAGTATTTAACCCTTTAGGTCTCTGGGGCTTTCTCATTAAGATAACTATCATGTCTAGTAACACAAGATCATTAGACTTTTTAATTCTCAAACATTTGTATTAATAGCATTTTCCATTATAGAAACTTAAAGTCTGGTACCACATCACATCTTGACAGTCCTTCTAATATAGTCCAAATAGACTGATTAGTTGGTGTCTCTATAAGATGAGACATAGGTCCTTCAATTTTTTCAGTTGGGCCCAAACTGGAACAACCAAAGTCCAGGATTTACTGGAAATTTTAGAGACCAGATTGTTTGAAACTTTGATTTTTTGAATGCCTGTCAAGAATGCCAAGAAGGCTCAAAATCCAAAATATCTGGTTGAAATGAGATTCCTTAAAATCAAGAGATAACATAGACCAAATCTGATCATTGTTACAAGGTGATTATTCAAATCTTTGAAAATAAGCACATATTTAAATAACCCATAGCTCTTAATAAAAATTCAGCTGTTTTTGAACAATTAGAATTTAACAGACATCAAGAGAACATAATAGATTACTTTAACACATTGCTTTAACAGAGCATCAGAGTTTAATTCTATGTCAAAGAGAAATTGAGCTTCCTGTGATCTTTTGCTGTGAGGTTTCCTTCCTTTACCTTCTTTCATATTGGTGACCCTGTTTCTGTGTTTCTGTGTGTAACACATCTTTAAGCATCTTTTGCAGGGCAGGATGAGTGGCAACAAATTCTTTCAGTTTCTGTTTGCTATGAAAAGTCTTAATTTCACCTTCATTCACAAATGAGAGCTTTGCAGGATATAGTATTCTGGCCTGGCAGTTTTTCTCTCTTAGTACCTGGGCTATGTCTCGCCATTCCCTTCTAGCTTGTAGGGTTTCTGATGAGAAGTCTGCTGTGAGTCTAATTGGAGATCCTCTAAGAGTAATCTGACGTTTCTCTCTTGCACATTTTAGGATCTTTTCTTTCTGTTTCACTGTGGTGAGTTTGATTACAACGTGTCGTGGTGAGGATCTCTTTTGGTCATGTTTATTAGGGGTTCTATAAGCTTCCTGTACTAAGATGCCTCTGTCCTTCTCCAACCCTGGGAAATTTTCTGCTAGTATCTCACTGAAAATGCCTTCTAATCCTTTCTCCCTCTCCATGCCTTCAGGAACTCCCAGAACCTGAATGTTGGGTTTTTTAATAGTATCCTGTAGATTCCCGACAATATTTTTTAGATTTCTAATTTCTTCTTCTTTTCTTTGGTTTGCCTGTTTCCTTTCCTGTTCTCTGTCTTCTAAGTCTGATATTCCCTCTTCTGCTTCGCCCATTCTGTTTTTAAGGCTCTCTAATGTGTTTGTCATTTGATCTATTGAGTTCTTCATTTCATCATGGTTTCTTGTCACTATCACAGTTTCTTGTTCCACTAGTTGTTTCATTTCATTTTGATTCCTCCTTAATATTTCATTTTCATGAGAGAGATTTTCTATCTTGTCCATAAGGATTTCTGTAGTTCAAGAATTTGTTTTTGAGAACTTCTTAATGTTCTTATCAATTTTTTGAGATCTGCAGGGTCAATGAAGAGTAGGGTATGAAACAGCAGAGGAAACTCTTCCAGAACTAGTGATTCATTTCTTGCATTTCTTCGAGCTCATCATCTTCATCATCTTGAATTGGGGTGTCTTTTTCATTTGGGGGCATCATAGTGTCTTCCTTGTTCTTGTTACCTCGGTTTTTGCGTTTGTTGTTTGGCATGTTGGAGATATTTAGTTTCTTCACTGTGGTGTTTTTTCTTGTTACACTATGGCTCTATATTAAGTGGACTGTCTGCTTTCAGTGGAGCCTTAGAGGCTTGAGATGAGTGTGGACTGAGAGCTGTGTTTGGTTCCTCAGGGTTGAGGGTGTGTCAAAGATGACACTCCCAGGTTAGGCGTGGTAAATCTCTCTTTCTTTTTTTGATTCAAAAGGGAAGTAATTCCGCACAGCTGAACGTAATTGGAGGTAGTTAGCAGGCGAATGATATACCCACAGGAGCCAGAGATCGGAAGCTCTTTCCCAAGGACCACACAGGGAATCTCTGCTGCCCTCAGTGTGGACTCCAATTCTCCTGCAGTCTCCCACTGGGTTGCCAAGTTAGATGCTAATCTCCTGTTATTTCACCCCTCCCCCCAGAGTCAGGTTTTTCTGCTAGGCTCAGGGCCGGTGCAGACCTGAGGTCGCCCTGCTTATGACGTATGTCCAAAATGGCGCCTGCTCTTTGTCTTGCTCGCCTTTGAGAGGTGAGCGGAGAGAGAGAAACTTGTGTCCGTATCGGTCACTTTTTTTATTTTTTTCCTCTCTCTCTTCTAGTTAGCCTGGTGAATTTTTCCCCACGGAGTTTCAAGCCTCGTTCCCTCTAGCCTCCTCTTTCCGCTTGCCCTTTCCGGCTCACCTCGCGTTCCAGCGCTGGTGTGTTGAGTCTGCCGCTGGTGTCCCGAACTTGGGCTCCCATGCTCTCCACGCAGGTACACTGTGAATCACTAGTTCCGGAAGAGTTTCCTCTGCTGTTTCATCCCCTACTCTTCCTTGACCCTGCAGTATCTCCACTTATATTAAACTGTCTCTCCCCCGGACTAATAGTGTGCTCCCTGCCTATTCCGCCATCTTGCCGCTCTCTGATCCTTTGCACATTTTAAGAACTGTGTTGTCTTTTTGGTTTTGAGTTGTAGGAGTACTTCATGTATTTTGTATACAAGTCCCTCATCAGATACATGATTTGGAAATACTTCCTGCCATTCTGTGAACTGCCTTTTCACTTTCTTGATAGAGCCCTTTGGAAAACTAAGGTTTTTTTTTATTTTAATGTTGACAATTCATTTTTTGTTGTTGTTGTTCATGCTTTCAGTATCATAGCTAGCAACCTTTGCCATACTCAAGGTCATACTTACCACCGTTTTTTTTTTTTTCCTGCCATGATTTGAATATCTCACCCAAAGTTGATGTGTTGGGAATTTCATCCCCAGTTCAATAGTGTTGAGAGGTGGGATCTTTAAAATGTGTTTAAGGGGCTGGCGCCGTGGCTGACTTGGCTAATCCTCCACCTGAGGTGCCAGCATCCCATTTGGGCGCCGGGTTCTAGACCCAGTTGCTCCTCTTCCAGTCCAGCTCTCTGCTGTGGCCCAGGAAGTCGGTGGAGGATGGCCCAAGTGCTTGGGCTCCTGCACCTGCATGGGAGACCAAGAGGAAGCACCTGGCTCCTGGCTTCAGATCGGCATGGTGCGCCAGCCATAGCGGCCATTTGGGGCGTGAACCAACAGAAGGAAGACCTTTCTCTCTGTCTCTCTCTCTCACTGTCTATAATTCTACCTGTCAAAAATAACAAAAAATTAAAAAATGTGAGAATTTTGCTCTCATGAAAGAATTGATGCCATTATCACAGGAGTGGGTTCGTTATAGCAAGAGTGAGCTTGTTGTAAAATAAGATTGACCATGTCTTTCTCCGAGTCCATTGTCCTCCCATCTTTCACTCTGGCATGGTACAGCACAGCATGAAGGCCCTTGCCAGATGTGGGCCCCTCACTCAGCCTCCAGAACTATGATAAATCTGTGTTCTTTATGAATTATCCACCGTTAGGCATTCTAGTATATCAGTACATAATAGACTAAGACATTTCCTAAGAGTTACATTTTTAGCTTTTACATATAGGTCTTTGTTCTGTATTTAGTTTATTTTTATAACAGTGTATGATAAGGATCCAACTTCACTCTTTTGCATGTGGCAATCCAGTTCTCACAGCACCATTTTTCTGAAGAAACTAATCTTTCCTCCTTTGGATGCTCTTGGCCTCAGTGTTGAAAATCGGTTGAATATAGGTTTATCATTTTATTTCTGAATGTTTAATTCTGTTCTGAACCAGTGGATGGAAGCCTTCTCTCTCTCTCTCTCTCTCTCTCTCTCTGCCTATCAAATAAATAAATAAATCTTTTTAAAATGCAGAACTAATTTATTAATTCATCGCTCATTCATGGATTTGTCTCCCTTAGTGTGGAATCACAAATTCAAACAATCACAATTTCATATAGTGAACTATATGTTTATCCTTATGCCAGCACGACACAGTCTGGGTGCCTGTGATTTTGTAGGAAATAACAGTCAGTCCTACTTTGTTCTTGTTTTTTTCAAAATTATTTTGGCCATTCTCATCCATTGCAATTCCATATGAATTTTAGAATCAGCTTGCCTAGTTCTTTCTACAAAGAAGTCAACTGGGATTCTGACAGAGACTGCATTAAATATGTAGACCTACTTGGAGAGTACTACCATCTTAACAATATTAGAAAATCCTACCCAAAAACAAGGGATATTTTTTCTAATTATTTGGATCTTTTTTCTTTCAACAATGTGTTGTGATCGTCAGAGTATAACTTTTGTACTTCTTTTCAACAATATAATCTTATGTATGTTAATTCCTCTGATGCAATTATAACTGAAATTGTTTTCTTAATTTCTTTTCCAGATTTTTTATTACAAGTGTTTAACAATTGACTTATGTATAGGCGGTTTCAAATCTACAATGGCTCAACTTGGGATTTTTTTTTCCACTTTACAATGGTGGGAAAGCAATTTGTATCCCATAGATCCTTTACTTTAAATTTTGAATTCTGACCTCTTCCCAGACTAGTAATTTGGGGTAATATTCTACAGATTCTGGGCAGCTGCAGTGAGCTGCAGCTCATGTAAGCCATATGATCCCTAGTGTAAACAACTGATACTCCACACTGTCAAAACAAATAAATAAATCTGTTTAAAAAACCCTTGGGGCTGGTGCTGTGGCACAGCAGATGAAGCCACCCTCTGCATGGCCAGCATCTCATATGGACGCTGCTTTGAGTCCCCGCTGCTCCACTTCCAATCCAGCTCCCTGTGAATGCACCTAGGAAAGCAGCAGAAGACTTGGGCCCCTGCACCCACATGAGAGACCCAGAAGAAGCTCCTGGCTCCTGGCTTCAGCCTGGGCCAGCCCTGGCCATTGCAGCAATTTGGGGAATGAACCAGTGGATGGAAGCCTTCTCTCTCTCTCTGCCTATCAAATAAAGAAATAAATCTTTTAAAAATGCAGAACTAATTTATTAATTCATCGCTCATTCATGGATTTGTCTCCCTTAGTGTGGAATCACAATTTCAAGACCTGGTGTAAAGTGTCCAAGGACCCAGTCTTCTCAGCATTCTATAATGGGGGCTGGGCAGCAAAGGAGAACCCACCACCAACAACAACTGTACTTGCATTGGGACTGAGTTTCAGCAATAGGTAGCTGGGGGCTTGATGAGAAATGCTGACATCCCATGCATCTTGGGAAGAAAGCCCTCGCACTGGGA
Organism: Lepus europaeus; assembly: GCF_033115175.1. Taxonomy (NCBI): domain Eukaryota; kingdom Metazoa; phylum Chordata; class Mammalia; order Lagomorpha; family Leporidae; genus Lepus; species Lepus europaeus. Next base: position 92,292,766 of record NC_084850.1, on the reverse strand, counting down.
ACTGCAGCGACAGAGTCCTCTATTCTTGGCTGTAGGTGAATGAAGTGGAATCTCTGGCTCCATGAGCTAAAGAGGAGAAGGGAGGGAGCAACTTTGGCTGACATATCACAGACTCTTGCATTTCTTACTGAATTTTCTTTTATTTTATTGAATATATATGTCTTCATTTGCTATTTTCCCTTAGGACTGTATCCTAGCCTTTTAATAACTCTGGTGCCTTTGTTATCCTTTACATTTAAAAAGAGAGATTCATTTTATAGGAAGAATGATAGAAGGGGAGAGAGAGAGAGAGAGAGAGAGAAAGAGAGAAAGGGAGAGAAGGGGGAATTTCTCTCTTCTGCTTCACTCCCCAAATGCTTGGAATAGACAGGCCTGGGCCAAGCCAAAGCCAAGAGCCAGTAACTCCATTTGGGCATTTGGATCTTCCACGTGGGTGGCAGGGGCAAGTACTTGAGCCATCTTCCACTGCTTTCCCGGGCACATTAGTAGGCAGCTGAGTTGGAAATGGAGCAGCTAGACTTAAATCAGCACTCCAATATGGAATGTTAACATTTCAGGAGGCAGCTTAATCTGCTGTGCAACAACACCAGCATCATTACCCACTACATTTATTAACTCTTGTTCTTCTCTCTAACGAGGATAGTGTGAGGGGCAGCAGTGCCCAAAGAGTTGCACATACTATGCTGAAATAAGAATAGAACCTTGCAGACCATTCTAAAAAGTACATAGGTGTGTGACAGGGCAAAATTTTTTTAAAGATTTATTTTATTTACTTGAAAAGCAGAGTTACAGAGAGAGACATAGAGACAGAGAGAAAGAGGTCTTCCATCTGCTGGTTCACTCACCAAAAGACCACAACAGCCAGAGCTGAGCTGACCCAAAGCCAGGAGCCAGGAGCTGCTTCCAGGTCTTCCATGTGGGTGCAGGGGCCCAAGGGCTTGGACCAACCTCCACTGCTCTCCCAGGTGCACTAGAAGGGAGCTGGATCAGAAATGGAGCAGCTGGGACTTGAACTGGCTTCCACATGGGATGTCGGCACTGCAGGCCAGGACTTCAATCCACTGCGCCACAGTGCCAGCCCCAACTGGGCAAAATTTTGACATCATCCAAAAATGGCTGAAGTTTTGGAAACAATATTATAGGGAAACGTTTGTGTACGTTGAAAGAACATGCACTTTTTTCAGCCATTCATTTAATAAATATGTATTAACCCCCTCTGACCAAGGCCAAACACTGGTCAAGGCTATGAAGCCAAAACACTGAAGAAAACAGAAAAGTTGTTGGCCTTATGGACATTCTGTTAACATTGAACTGTATCAAAATACCATTATTTGAGGCCGGCGCCGCGGCTCACTAGGCTAATCCTCCGCCTTGCGGCACCGGCACACGGGGTTCTAGTCCCGGTCGGGGCACCGATCCTGTCCCGGTTGTCCCTTTTCCAGGCCAGCTCTCTGCTGTGGCCAGGGAGTGCAGTGGAGGATGGCCCAAGTCCTTGGGCCCTGCACCCCATGGGAGACCAGGAGAAGCACCTGGCTCCTGCCTTCGGATCAGCGCGGTGCGCCGGCCGCAGCGCACCTACCGCAGCGGCCATTGGAGGGTGAACCAACGGCAAAAGGAAGACCTTTCTCTCTGTCTCTCTCTCACTGTCCACTCTGCCTGTCAAAAAAATAAATTAATTAATTAAAAAATACCATAATTTGATCATTACTGACCCACAAAAGCAGCAACTTCATATAGTTAAATCCAATAGTAGGGGGAAATCTGTTTTATCACTTGATAGCTATGAACTCCAGGTAAGTCATTCCATCTCTAAGCTCAGTTTCACCAAGGGGAAAATTAGGATCATTTAATGCATTATTTTGATGATGATTCTATACTTGAGGAAGTGTCTCGCAGAGAGCTAAGCACATAGTAGGCACTTGTTACATATGAGTTTTCTTACCCTGAACAACCTCCCTCCAAAAACATCAGTGAGTTTTGTATTCTTATTTCAAAGATAAAAGGGCAAGGCAACACAGAGGAAAATTAAATCATGCTTCTCTGACAGTTCAAGTAGCAAGAAATTAACTGGAAAAAGTGGGTGGAAAAGGAGTCAAACTTTTGCACTTTAAGGAAAATAAAAGCAGAGAAAGATCCTGGGAAATTAACAGCAAGCAGACTTTTAGTCTAAAGAACAAGTTCACTGCCACCCACAGCAACAGTTTGAACAAAACTTTGATTGTGAGGCTCCAAATATTTTTTTAACTTTTATTTAATGAATATAAATTTCCAGTGTACAGCTTATAGATTACAATGGCTTCCCCCTCCCATAACTTCTCTCCCACCCGCAACCCTCCCCTCTCCCGCTCCTTCTCCCCTTCCATTTGCATCAAGATTCATTTTCAATTCTCTTTATATACAGAAGATCAATTTAGTATAAAGATTTCAACAGTTTGCACCCACATAGAAACACAAAGTGAAACATACTGTTTGAGTACTAGTTATAGCATTAAATCACAATGGACAGCACATTAAGGACAGAGATCCCACATGAGGAGCAAGTGCACAGTGGCTCCTGTTGTTGACCCAACAAATTGACACTCTAGTTTATGGCACCAGTAACCATCCTAGGCTCTCGTCATGAGTTGCCAAGGCTATGGAAGCCTTCCAAGTTTACCGACTCTGATCATATTTAGACAAGGTCATAAAAGACAGAGTGAGGATAGTAACCAATGATCCTAAGAGTGGCATTAAGCAAGTCTGAACAATTATACAGCATTAAGTGGGGAAGAGGACCATCAGTACACACAGGTTGGGAGTAGAGCCATTGGTGGTAGAGTAGAGGTTATGATTACAAAGGAATGAGGCCCAAGTGCACTAGACAGGGTCTAGAACAAAGGACAGAGTCATTATTAGGGGAGCTAAGAAAAGTGCTGTCTAAGCTACAAGTAAGTTTTCTGATTGAGAGGCAAATAGAACCTGATAGAAGGGGCTTGATAATAATCTGGTGGGCTTTAGGCCTTGTAAGTTAAGAGGCCCAGACCTATCTATCTCTTCACATGGGGTACATCCTAAGGGAGGTGTGAACCTCCTGGGGGAAGGCACTCTGTTGACTTTCATTACTTGGCTGGCCTGGGAGGAGAGCTGGGCAGGCAAAGGCAGGTGGCATCTCTAACAAGAAATTTACAGTTCTGCCTGCAATGTTGCTGACCCTACTTGGCCATCCCCTCAGCTGCAGTGGTCACTTTGGAAGTTGGGCTGAGTGAAGGGCTTTTCAGCTTAGAGCCAATAAGATCTGTGGCTCTGACCTGGGCATCCTTCGACTCCAGGGCAGGTCCATTTCCAGTGATCCAACTCTTGGCAGAGCTGCCAGGGCTCTTCACAAGCTGACTTCTGCTGAAGCCCAGGCTTACCACATTGAAAGCCACTGCAGTGGACTGGCCTGTTGGGTCTCCTTGAGGGCAGATCACTGTAGAGATCAGCCATTAATAGGCCTGCCACACATTGCTTCTGATGCCTAGCTTTCTTTTCCTCCTGGTTTGTGTTAAAGCAGACCAGAGGATGCAAGTCAAGGGAGTGCCCGTGTCCCATCTCTAATCTTCGGTGGCCTGAACTACAAGTCTCTAGTCACAGGCATGTTCTGTAGTAGTTTTTCTAAGGTAGACAATGCCCATGAGGAAAATTATATTCTCACTTTAAAACTTTCTTTCTCGGGAGAGCAGCAAGATGGCGGAATAGGGAGGGAGCACACTATTAGTCCGGGGGAGAGACAGGTTAATATAAGTGGAGATACTGCAGGATCAAGGAAGAGTAGGGGATGAAACAGCATAGGAAACTCTTCCGGAACCAGTGATTCACAGTGTACCTGCGTGGAGAGCGTGGGAGCCCAAGTTCGGGACACCAGCGGCAGACTCAACACACCAGCGCTGGAACGCGAGGTGAGCCGAACCTCAATAGCCCGAGACACCAGCGGGTAAGCGGAAAGAGGAGGCTAGAGGGAACGAGGCTTGAAACTCCGTGGGGAAAAATTCACCAGGCTAACTAGAAGAGAGAGAGGAAAAAAATAAAAAAAGTGACCGATACGGACACGAGTTTCTCTCTCTCCGCTCACCTCTCAAAGGCGAGCAAGACAAAGAGCAGGCGCCATTTTGGACATACGTCATAAGCAGGGCGACCTCAGGTCTGCACCGGCCCTGAGCCTAGCAGAAAAACCTGACTCTGGGGGGAGGGGTGAAATAACAGGAGATTAGCATCTAACTTGGCAACCCAGTGGGAGACTGCAGGAGAATTGGAGTCCACACTGAGGGCAGCAGAGATTCCCTGTGTGGTCCTTGGGAAAGAGTTTCCGATCTCTGGCTCCTGTGGGTATATCATTCGCCTGCTAACTACCTCCAATTACGTTCAGCTGTGCGGAATTACTTCCCTTTTGAATCAAAAAAAGAGAGAGAGATTTGCCACACCTAACCTGGGAGTGTCATCTTTGACACACCCTCAACCCTGAGGAACCAAACACAGCTCTCAGTCCACACTCATCTCAAGCCTCTAAGGCTCCACTGAAAGCAGACAGTCCACTTAATATAGAGCCATAGTGTAACAAGAAAAAACACCACAGTGAAGAAACCAAATATCTCCAACATGCCAAACAACAAACGCAAAAACCAAGCTAACAAGAACAAGGAAGACACTATGATGTCCCCAAATGAAAAAAGACACCCCAATTGAAGATTATGAAGATGATGAGATTGAAGAAATGCAAGAAGCGGATCTCAAAAAATTGATAAGAACATTAAGAAGTTCTCAAAAACAAATTCTTGAACTACAGAAATCCTTAATGGACAAGATAGAAAATCTCTCTCGTGAAAATGAAATATTAAGGAGGAATCAAAATGAAATGAAACAACTAGTGGAACAAGAAACTGTGATAGTGACGAGAAATCATAATGAAATGAAGAATTCAATAGATCAAATGACAAACACATTAGAGAGCCTTAAAAACAGAATGGGCGAAGCAGAAGAGAGAATATCAGACTTAGAAGACAGAGAACAGGAAAGGAAACAGGCAAACCAAAGAAAAGAAGAAGAAATTAGAAATCTAAAAAATATTGTCGGGAATCTACAGGATACTATTAAAAAACCCAACATTCGGGTTCTAGGAGTTCCTGAAGGCATGGAGAGGGAGAAAGGATTAGAAGGCATTTTCAGTGAGATACTAGCAGAAAATTTCCCAGGGTTGGAGAAGGACAGAGGCATCTTAGTACAGGAAGCTTATAGAACCCCTAATAAACATGACCAAAAGAGATTCTCACCACGACATGTTGTAATCAAACTCACCACAGTGAAACAGAAAGAAAAGATCCTAAAATGTGCAAGAGAGAAACGTCAGATTACTCTTAGAGGATCTCCAATTAGACTCACAGCAGACTTCTCATCAGAAACCCTACAAGCTAGAAGGGAATGGCGAGACATAGCCCAGGTACTAAGAGAGAAAAACTGCCAGGCCAGAATACTATATCCTGCAAAGCTCTCATTTGTGAATGAAGGTGAAATTAAGACTTTTCATAGCAAACAGAAACTGAAAGAATTTGTTGCCACTCATCCTGCCCTGCAAAAGATGCTTAAAGATGTCTTACACACAGAAACACAGTTACCAATATGAAAGAAGGTAAAGGAAGGAAACCTCACAGCAAAAGATCACAGGAAGCTCAATTTCTCTTTGACATAGAATTAAACTCTGATGCTCTGTTAAAGCAATGTGTTAAAGTAATCTATTATGTTCTCTTGATGTCTGTTAAATTCTAATTGTTCAAAAACAGCTGAATTTTTATTAAGAGCTATGGGTTATTTAAATATGTGCTTATTTTCAAAGATTTGAATAATCACCTTGTAACAATGATCAGATTTGGTCTATGTTATCTCATGATTTTAAGGAATCTTATTTCAACCAGATATTTTGGATTTTGAGCCTTCTTGGCATTCTTGACAGGCATTCAAAAAATCAAAGTTTCAAACAATCTGGACTCTAAAATTTCCAGTAAATCCTGGACTTTGGTTTTTCCAGTTTGGGCCCAACTGAAAAAATCGAAGGACCTATGTCTCTCATCTTATAGAGACACCAACTAATCAGTCTATTTGGACTATATTAGAAGGACTGTCAAGATGTGATGTGGTACCAGACTTTAAGTTTCTATAATGGAAAATGCTATTAATACAAATGTTTGAGAATTAAAAAGTCTAATGATCTTGTGTTACTAGACATGATAGTTATCTTCATGAGAAAGCCCCAGAGGCCTAAAGGGTTAAATACTTGTAAAATCCTACAGGTGCTTTCAAAAATACTGTGAAGTAAGCAAGTGCCTCTTGTTGGTTGATGTGTTTATAACTTTAAACATGGCGACTTAAAGTCGTTTGTCATCCACAGTTATATATGATGTGCTGCTCATAAAACTAAAGCGTTGTTGGTTCTGTGTTTAGCTGTCCTCCTATAGGTTCCTATGGACTTTTTCCAGCCACTTCTATTGTATTCAGTACTTTGGGATGGCTCTGTAAACAGATGAAGCCAATAATGTATTAACAGTACCAACTGAGAGAAAGTATGGTTAACTGAGGTTACTAAAAACAAACATCAATTGGCAATCTACACAAAGAGTTAAAGATTTTAAAAGCTATTATTAAATTTGCTATATTGGTCTATTATGTTATGTTATATGTGTGTACATATTGTATGTCCACATGGGGAAATTTTATTAAGAGTTTTATTTTAAATGGCTTATAGAAAAGATTGTCCATAAATTTAAGCTGCTAAAATCAATCAAAGATACATTTTAATTTGTGTGACCTGAATCTGTGTATCATATGAGGCTTGAGATGAGTGTGGACTGAGAGCTGCGTTTGGTTCCTCAGGGTTGAGGGTGTGGGCTCCAGTTCTCCTGCAGTCTCCCACTGGGTTGCCAAGTTAGATGCTAATCTCCTGTTATTTCACCCCTCCCCCCAGAGTCAGGTTTTTCTGCTAGGCTCAGTGCCGGTGCAGACCTGAGGTCGCCCTGCTTATGACGTATGTCCAAAATGGCGCCTGCTCTGTCTTGCTCGCCTTTGAGGGGTGAGTGGAGAGAGAGAAACTTGTGTCCGTATCGGTCACTTTTTTTTTATTTTTTTCCTCTCTCTCTTCTAGTTAGCCTGGTGAATTTTTCCCCATGGAGTTTCAAGCCTCGTTCCCTCTAGTCTCCTCTTTCCGCTTGCCCGCTGGTGTCTCGGGCTATTGAGGTTCGGCTCACCTCGCGTTCCAGCGCTGGTGTGTTGAGTCTGCCGCTGGTGTCCCGAACTTGGGCTCCCACGCTCTCCACGCAGGTACACTGTGAATCACTAGTTCCAGAAGAGTTTCCTCTGCTGTTTCTTCCCCTACTCTTCCTTGACCCTGCAGTATCTCCACTTATATTAAACTGTCTCTCCCCCGGACTAATAGTTTGCTCCCTGCCTATTCCTCCATCTTTCCGCTCTCCCAGCGTCTACTTCTACAGTTTGTTCCTGTCAATTCCCACGGCAGTCCATGTGTTCTTGCACCTTTAGACTTGGATGGGCATTAAACTTTTCAGGCCTAACTAAGGCAACCAGAGTCAAGGTGGTATATGAATTCATGATATTTGGGCATTCATCTCTGAAAGCCCTACTTGGTAGAAATACTGGTGATCACTAATTGAGAAAACCAATTATCATGTTCATCTTGATGCAATGAGAAGAACACACACAATTTCTCTGACACTGTGGTTAAAAAATAAAAAAGTATAACCTGGATCCAATCTCCTATCTATCAAAGCAATCTGAAGAACATTTTACAAAATTCTATGAAATAATGACTTCACCTTCAAAGATGTCAAGGTCACGAAAAACAAAGGCTGAGAAACCATTCCGTTCAGTATTAAAGACACATGTTTTGAAGACCTCTGCCGGGGCTGTAGGGACTGGTAGAGACCGCCTCAGACCAGAACTTTGCCACAGAGACCGCCCTCCACCACCTCCCACACCAGACCGGCTAAATTTTTTCATTACAAATCCTAAAAAAATACATTTTATGTGCCAATGAATTAGGCTGATTTATATGAAACTGTTCTTTTTTATAGTTCAAAATCAGTTGTAAGTGGGTGATTTCATTATGGCTCAGTCTTATTAAAAACCTCTGATTTTTCCCATTTTATTCAATCACATTCATTTTTTGAAAATGCTAGTCACAACTCATTAAAATTATTTCACGAGCCACTAATGGGTTGAACTCTGCAGTTTGAAAACCAATGTCTTGGCTCTTAACTGTGTTCTTTTTATGATGATGGCATGGAGCCCATCTGTTATTTTTTTAGCCACCCAGACTCTACACTCCCTTCCTATGTTTGGAGAATATTCTCCCTGATGAGCCTTGCCCATCTACAAGCAGAGAAACCAAAAATATCAAAAACTTGCTTTCCCGTTTTCCCTTGAAGACAAGTAGACCTACCCTCAGCCAGGGAGACCTACAGAGACTTCCACTGTGTATGTCTGGAAGCAAGTACGCATTAATTATGTACAGCAGTGATGATACAGTACCATGAGTGAGTTCCTGAGTCAAAACGGCAGCTAGGAGGGTTTCAGTGTCCAGTGCTAGCAGTGTTGGTGATACAGAGCCAGGTGACGGCAACTGTAGTAATATCCTTAATAATCAACAAGTCCTATAGTATGATTTTCGGTGACTATTTTTGGCTGGTAAACCTTAAACTTGTTTTTTGGCCTTCCTAGAAATTATGGAAGTTCCCCAATATCCCTTAATGTATTCCTCGAATGGCTAAATCCAAGTCAACTTATAATATTTGCAACTTAGAAACTTGTCTGCTACGCTGAAATGTCTCTAGAGCCAGACTCCAACGGACAGAGTCCAGAAGGCTGGGAAGGACAGCTTTTGTTTCTATCAGTTTACTATAGCCTTCAAAGGTGTGAGTATGGATAGGCAATTCATAACATCTTCTGATGCTGTTCTCATGCTATCTACTTCCTGTTACCCCAAGACCTAAGCTTCATCAGCAACATGACTAAGTATTCCAAGTATTCAACCACTGCCACTGTCCCTTTTTTTTAACATTGACATATTTATTTGAAAGTCAGAGTTACAGAGAAAGAAGGAGGAGGAGGCAGGGAGAGGGAGAGAGGGAGAGAGAGAGAGAGAGAGAGAGAGAGAGATCTTCCATCTTGTAGTTCACTCCCCAAATGCTATAACGGCCAGGCCTGCGTCAGGCCATAACCAGGAGCCAGGAGTTTCATCTGAGTCTCTCATGTGGGTGTAGGGGCCCAAGCAGTTGGGCCATCCTCTACTTCCTTCCCAGGTACATTAGTAGGGAGTTGGATCAGAAGTGGAGTAGCTGGGACTCGAACCAGCACCCATATGGGATGCCAGCATCACAGGCAGTGACTCCACAACACTGGCTCCTGTCCTTAATTATGATGCATTGGGCATACCCAATACTACATGGAGTCATCCTGTTAACACCTAAAGGTGTTACTAAAGGTGTATACTAGTCTATATTTGTTAGGCGAGCTTAGAGCAGTTATCACATCATTTTGTGGACTACACATGGCTAACATATCATAGAGTCAGCTTAATGGTTGATTTAACTGCTTGTTGATTTGAGGCAATAATAAACACTTGTAGAGTGGACACTGTATGCCAGACACTGTTATGAATGTTTTTCATCTATTAATTACTTAATGCCAACAGCAAGTCCAATTAGAAACTTTCATCAGCATTTTGTAGATGAGGAAATAGGCACAATGATAACTTTTGAAGCACATATTTAAACCCAGGCAGTCCAGCCTCAGAGTTTTGTCTCTAACCATGCCTCTTGGTAAGTAACACACAGTTTCCATAAATGCAGTTCACTGACCTGCCAGGAAGCATCATTTCCAAACACATATGGGAGACTGGATGGGAGAAATTAGTATAGAAGCCATTTAGTCAACACTAGAATGTGGCCTAAGTAAGTCAGGTGTGGTCCTGAAGTCATTGGAGCCTCATCTGTTTATCTTTTGTCTCCTTCTCTGTTGAGGCATCCTCACTGGAGCCCTCTCCTCCTGTTCCTGCTCAACAGCTAGAAAACCTAGCCCCACCCAAGCCTGAATTTCCTCTGCTCCCTAGCCAATTTCTCAGACAAAGGGAAACAGTGCACTATCATCTGGTTCACAATCTCCAAACCAACAGGAACACTGCCCTGCCAGTAGGGTAGTAGGAGACCCAAACCTGTGGATGTGCCTGACCCAGCAGAATGTGCTCAACTTCCTAGAAGTCATGGGAGCAGAAGACACTACTTTAAGTGTCTCAGACAACATTGAGGGTGCAGGAGGACAGAGCTTCTCCTGGTTATGATAATCATAATCTGCAAACTTGTCCCTGATTAAGCAACATACCTCCTATCCACATGTGATGTGGATGAAAGCCCAGAGCAATAGAGGCAGTGATATAATGACAATAATAGCTAAGTTTATTTGGTCCTTACCCTGTGCTGAGTACTACCAACCACTGTCTCACCCAATATTTCCAACAATCTGGTGAGGCAGATGCTATTAGGCATTCATTTTTAAATGGAAACACTGAGAAGTTAAGTAACTTGCCCAAAGTCACATAGCTCCTAGGTAAGAGTAGAGATGGGCCGGCGCCACGGCTCACTTGGCTAATCCTCCGCCTGCAGCGCCGGCACCCTGGGCTCTAGTCCTGGTCGGGGCGCCGGATTCTATCCCGGTTGCCCCTCTTCCAGGCCAGCTCTCTGCTGTGGCCCGGGAAGGCAGTGGAGGATGGCCCAAGTGCTTGGGCCCTGCACCCGCATGGGGAGACCAGGAGGAAGCACCTGGCTCCTGGCTTCGGATCTCCGCAGTGCGCCAGCTGTACCAGCCATTTGGAGGGTGAACCAACGGAAAAGGAAGACCTTTCTCTCTGTCTGTCTCTCTCTCTCACTGTCTAACTCTGGCTGTCAAAAAATAAAAAATAAAAAAAGAGTAGAGATGATTGCAACCAAGGGCTAGCTGAGGCTCAAGCTGTGCTCTTAATTATTACCTTCTGCTGCCTTTCTCTTGGTCTCTCAGGGCCCTTATAGCTGTTCCCTGTGAGCATTCAAGGACTGGGTGTAGGATTAATGAGAATGTTACCTTTTTATATGACCATAAAGCATCAGGTGTCATGTTACAAACAATGACAGTAAGGACCAGAGAAAGAAGTCAATTTGCTAGAGGTCCTTAGCAACAAGACTGCTCCCAGCACAGCTGGCCTTCTCATAGTCCACAAGGCCACCTTCCCTCACACCTCCCTTCTTCAGAAATTCACACAGAATCAAAAGGTCAGACAGCCTACAGATGAATGTGCCTCATACTTCAATCCTTTTGCTTAAAATTCAAGCCTATTTTACAGCTTTCACATCTATGCTATTTTCTTATTATCCATTCTTTCTCTCTCTGCTACAATCACACAAACACACAAATAATGTTGTAAAATTGTACATCTTTTTAAATACCAGAAAACCCAGAGCTGGAAATCCTTAGACAGGATGTTGGTAACTGTTTACAATTTCCTAGATTTCTCTAAAGACAGAGAGGTTCAAAACCTGGGGCAAAACAGTATTAGTAGTTAGATAAGCCTACAGGGTCCCAAGCTCTATAACAGGGGATCTCTAACCTCAGGAACAACCTTATATAGAATAATAGTATGAACAACAGTGTCCATATTGATGCTTCAAGTTGCCTGCTCACAAAAGGCTGGCTGATCTCTAAAATGCTACCATTACCTCTTCTGCTGGTCTGCTTTCAAAATGCCAATACCTCTGGAGCGAAAAAGGAGATTGCTCGAGTCTGAAGCCTCACTGTTGTCCCTGACAGACTAGACAGGCAGCAAAAGAGTCTGGGAATGAAAAAGCACAAAAAGTCACACAAGCATACCAAAGACTAACTTCGCTGGCTCTTAGTGTTTTTTCAAAAGACCTTAAAGGTGATCTTATCCAGCCCTTTTATCCCCCTGTTCCTCAATCACCATGGCCAGCATCATCACCTAATGTTTAAATCTTCCCTGTGCCATTCCCATAAAACAAAGATCTCACTGGCTTGCACCCCTCCAGTAATGAGCAGCTCACTACTCCAATGGCAGTCCATTTCATCATTAGAAATTTTGTCCTTTTGTGGAGCTTAAACCTACTCCTACAGCTTTCAGGCATATACACTGATTATTCAATAAATATTACATTCCTCTTACTGTCCCTACTACATAAGAGTAGAGCCACACAAACTCTGCTCTTTCTTCCCCACATCAACTCCCCTAAAGCCAAAGCTCACATCTCCCTGAATTCTTTTCTGTACAGTCCCAGACCCTCCAATCCCTCTCCAACCTACTCACCCAATCACACCCCTGGTTTGTTTGAGGGCTCTTTCACATATGGGGATCAGACATTTTTCTTAGCTTTTCATGATCCTACCTTCCATTTCACAGGACACTGACTAATTTGCAACATACATATTTACAGACCCAAAAAACTATATGAGACCATGGGAAACATTGGTGTGACTAACTCAAAATGCTAAGTGCTGATAGGAACACATGGACCCAAAGAAGGAATGAAACACTGCTCATTACAAATATTTCTTTCATTTGGTCAATATCTTTCCTCAAAGACAATGTTTCTCAAAATTAGGTCTAGATTATTTCAGAAATAGAATCACTGAGAGTTGGAACCAAGAAATCTAAATGTTTAATAAGCATCCTGTGTGATTTTGATACGCACTAGAGTTTGAGAACTAGGGGCTAAGAATGGGCTCGCATTTCATCAGTGTTGTCTTGGATTTTGTGAACATTTACTGCTGATTAGGAGCTAAGGCTCTCTCCCCAAACCCCGTTAATCAACACCTAGGGTAGCTTGATGCATCTCCCTGGCATCAGCCCAAATAGTCTTCATATACCAGATGACCTAGAGAAGTTCAAGATTCTTTACTTTAACGGAGCAAGTTCCAGGGGACAATATCTAAATATCTAGACCTATTTTGAGAAGATATTCTTTCAAACATATAACCAGATCTGAGAGCTGCTATTACTTCTCTGCATTATCAGTCAGAAGACATTCCTACTTCAATCAGAAAACTTCCTTTCTCAAAAACAAATTTTGAAATTTCAGCACAAAAGCATAAGTGTCAAGCGAAATGTTCCTGTCTTGCCTATTCAGCTTCTCTGGCCCTGTTTTTCTGCCCACTTTTCCATCTTCTTCCTTTCCTTAAGAGTCTTAATTCCATACTTCAACCCTTATAATTATTTTCTGCTGTCACTCTCCTGACTAAAGCATTCAGTGCTACAGCTACCTCACAGTGCTTTAACCCTCAAAGCACAGGCTGCTCCCTTGGTGTGCAAGTGGGCCTCCATTTAGCATGAGTATACCCATCATCAGTCAGGTTATGTGCATTGTTTGCTTAAGGTCTTGTTATCCCTGTCAATTCATAAAGTTGACACCAGCAGATCACATCACCACAGTGGGACTGGGAAGAAGAAAGGGGAGACACTCTCTTCTGTGAATCATACCAGAAAGCTCCAAAAGCAGAGGGAGGAATCCCAAGAACTTGAGTCATACACAGGGAACCAGAAAGTGACCAGGTTTTATGCCAGCCACTTTCCAAAGCACCCATTGTTTAAACTTCCCAACTACCTGATTCTCTTGCTGTTCAACAAATGTCCAGGGGCCGGCGCTGTGGTGTAGCAGGTAAAACCTCTGCCTGCAGTGCTGGAATCCCTTATGGGCAATGGTTCGAGTCCTAGCTGCTCCTCTTACAATCCAGCTCTCTGCTATGGCCTGGGAAAGCAGTGGAAGATCGCTCAAGTCCTTGGGCCCCTGCACTTGCAGAGAGATCTGAAAGAAGCTACTGGCTCCTAGCTTCAGATCAGCTCAGTTCTGGCAGTTGAGCCATCTGGGGAGTGAACCAATGGATGGAAGACTGACCGATTCTCTCTCTCTCTCTCTCTCTGTGCCTCTGCCCCTCTGTAACTCTGCTTGTCAAATAAACAAATAAATCTTTAAAAACAACAACAAAAAACCCACAAATGTCCATTTCTCCACCTTTAAATCTACTCTGAACCAGAGTTATGGGACAAGGACAGCAAGTCATTTGGGAATTTGAAAGTAGGGTAGAGGTCCATGATGTTTCTTCTTGCTCATAGCTGGCCAATGCCACATAGCAAGAGATAAGATGGTGCTTGCCCCATGTTGTTGGGAGGGGCCTGGTTGAAATAAAACCCAAGCAAAATGATTGAAGAGCAATACCCTATCTGGGGCAAGAGATGGTGTAGTTAGCTTGACAGAAGGCAACTGAGCTCAGGGAATCTTTTTCTTGCTGTGCTTTCTACATGTGCAGGATCAGAAGCTTACACTTCATATCTTTCCAAAGGGCTCTTGTGTTAATGAAAAATGCTATATGAAAAAGAAGGTTCACCCTGAAAAATCTGACTATATTATGTATTATGTATGCTTAGTAATTTTGTTTTTAATTTAATTTTATGTATTTGAGAAGCAGAAGGACAGAGAGAGACAGACAGACAGCATCAACCTGCTGGTTCATCCCCTGGATTGAGCCTAGAACTCAATCCAGGTCTCCCACATGCGTGGTAGGAACCTAGTCATTTGAGCCATCAAGACTGCTTCCTAGGATCTGCATTAGCAGGAAGCTGCAGTCAGGAGAAACCCAAGCTTTGATCCCATTCCCCGCACCCTATTAAGATTTATTAGGGCCTTGCACTGTGGCATAGCTGGTTATGCTACTGCCTGCAGTGCCAGCATCCCATATGGGCACTGGTTCCAGTCCCTGCTGATCCACTTCTGTGGATATAATGTGCCTGGGAAAGCAGAAGATGACCCAAGTCCCTGGACCCCTGCTACCCATGTGGGCTATCCAGAAAAAGTTCCTGGCTCCTGGCTTTGGCCTGGCCCAGCCCTGGCCATTGCAGTCATTTGGGGAGTGAACCAGCAGATGGATGACCTGGAGCTCTCTCTGTCTCTCCTCTCTCTGTAACTCTGTCTTTTTGAAAGGCATAGTTACAAAGAGAGAGAGAGAGAGAAAGAGAGAGGGAGAGAGAAAGAATCTTCCACCCACTGATTCACTCACTAAATGGCCACAACAGCTGGGGCTAGGCCAGGCTGAAGTCAGGAACCAGGAGCCAGGAGCCAGGAACTCCATCTGGGTCTCCCATGTGGGTGGCAGGAACCCAAGTACTTGGGCCATATTCTGCTACTTTCATAAGTGCATTAGCGAGTAGCTGCATGAGAAGTAGAGCAGCCTGGACTGAAAATGGGACTCTGATAAGAGATGCCATCATCGCAGATGGTGGCTTAACCCACTGTGTCATAATATCAGCCCCTAAGGGGGCACGTCTTAATCTTAATTGGCATCTTAATCTCTAGACCAAAGGCCTATCCTTGCTTAGCTTTTCTAGCTTTACCGTTTTATAAATTGTCCCACTGATGAATGTCAAAAGATAACCCCCAAGTCTGTTTGGGGGCAAGTCTCAGGTTATACTCAAGGGAAGACAGTGGGAACAACATTGGGGAATAATGAGAGCATGCCAAGAATGCAATGAGGCCAGGTGGAAGCAAACTGGGACTCACACACTACTTTCTGAAATGCATCTTTGCTACTCTAGAAGGAAATAAAAGAGCTACAACTACAAATAACAATCCTAGCTTTTTCACAGTGAAATGTGTACATGAATAATGTGAGAATCTATTTAAAATGTAGATTCTAATTAAATAAGTTTGAAGTAGTATCTGAGATTTCACATTTGTAGTGAGTTGCCAATGATGCTGATGTTAATGATCTTGGGAGCAAACTTTGAGCAGCAGGGGGCTAGAGCACCTCAGCAAAGAGGGTATGGTCTCATCCCTTTCTTTTCCCAATGTGCTCTGTAGCCCTCCCAATACCCCAGGTTTCTGAGATGCTCTTCCCAAATGGTTTCTCAGATCCTCACGAAGAGCTGCCTCAAGATTCAGACAATTCCCTTTTGAATGAGCAAGCTCATAGCCAGTCTTCTCTTCTGTAACATTCACTGGCAACTCCCTGAAAATAAATGAATAATTGAAAGTTAAATTTCAGGCACTTTGGAAAGAAATTTAGGAGGAAACCTTCTTGGTGCCTATAAAACCATACCATACAGATAGTGGCTACAGACTTCCCCTCAACTCTACTTGCTTGCCTCTTTCACATATTCTGACCACTCCCTCTTCTCACTAGAGAGAATAAGTCTTTTGCACACAAGTTCCCCAAGGCATTTGCCTCTTCTTTACTAATTCTTGCTCTTTGTTCTTGACCTTACTCAAGACTATATTCTTTCCATGTCTAGTATGAAGTCTGCCCGTTAGTCACCAAATAAAGAGGCAGGGCTTTTGTCGAGTAGGAGAATGAACATCAGATTTGAGTTCCACGGGCTTGGGTTAGAAAGCTAACTTCAAAAATGAGTAGCTGCATATCCTTGGGAAGTGACTTTCATTGTTTGCTTCAGTGTATTTTTAGTGAGCACCCACTATATACTTCATCTATTTAGCAAGTAAGACACAGAGGCAAACAAGTCAGACAAGGACCATTCCTTCACAGGATATTCAAAAACTCTTATATTCTAGTGGGAAGAGACAGACAAAAACAAGTATCCAACATGTTGTGTGGTAGCAAATGCCCTGAAAATGAAATACAGTAAGAGAACAGACTATCAAGGGCTTTTCCTTGAGATGTCAGGAAAAATATCTCTGCCATGTGACATTGGATGAAATGAGAGTGAGTCATTTGGCTAAGGAAACAGTACTCTAGTTTTAAGAAATCATAAAGTCAAAGGCATAGAGGAAGAACTAGGCTTTGTATGTTTGAAGATGAAAGCAATTTAGATCAGGCATATTGATTACATAGGTAATAAAAAGTGGGAACATTATGGATATGTTTGACTCTACTGCTCTGTGCCTCCTCCATCAAAAAAATGAGAGCAATATGTGTCTTTCAAGGTCACTGTGTGACAAGATGGTACAACAGAGTGTTGAGCTTGGCATATAGGGATTAAAATAGTGTCACTTCCTTACCACTACTCCTACCTTCCTCAGTAACTCTAGGTAAGGAATGACAGCAGCGCATTTTCGATACCAACATTCCAAATTGGAATCATGGTTTCAGTCCCAGCTGCTCCAATTCTGATCTAGCTCTCTGTTAATGCACCTGGGAAAGCAGTGGAAGATGGTTCAATTATTTGGGTACCTGCCATCCATTGTTAGAGACCTGATGGCCCAGCCCCCACTGAGTGTGGTCATTTGGGGAGTGAACCAGTGAATGAAGGATCTCTCTCTCTCTCTCTCTCTCTGTCATTCTACCTTTCAAATAAATAAAATAAGTCTTTTTTAATGATTTATTTTATTTATTTGAGTTACAGAAAGAGGTAGAGAGAGAGGTCTTCCATCTGCTGGTTCACTCCCTAAATGGCCACAATGGCTGGAGCTGTGCCAATCCAAAGCCAGGAGCCAGGAGCCAGGTGCTTCTTCTGGGTCTCCCACATGGGTTCAGGGGCTCAAGGACTTGGGCCATATTTTCTGATTTCCCAGGCCACAGCAGAGAGCTGAATTGGAAATGGAGCAGCCAGGACTAGAACCGGCGCCCATATGGGATGCTGGCACTTCAGGCCAGGGCTTCAACCTGCTGTACTACAGTGCAGGCCCCAAAATAAGTCTTTTTTAAATGATGACTCCAGGTCAAGGATCCAGGAAGGTGTTCATTTCAACTTGCCTCTGACCAAGATTGACCATTTGGAGATCTTCCCTGTCTACTATCCAATCTTCCTCAGGTCCAGTTGAGTGGGTGGGGTGGGAAAAGGGTGTTCAAGAGGAAAAGGAATGGTCCCTGCCCTCAGCTTGCAATCTGAGGAAAAGGATGTGCATTGGAGTAGGCATTTGACATCCCAAGCATATCCATCGCAAATCAGAGTGCCCGGATTTGAGTCACAGCTCTGCTTCTGATTCCAGTTTCCTGCTAATTTGCACTCTGGGTGGCAGTGGTGATACCTCAATTATTTTGGGTTCCTGTCACCAAAGTGGTAGACACGGATTGAGTTCTGGGCTCCTGGTTTTGGCCTGGCCCAGCCCCATCTTTTGTGAGCATCTGCGGAGTGAATCAGCAGGCAAGAGATCTCTCTTGTCCATCTCTGGTTCTCTCTGCATTTCAACTAAACAAATAATTTTAAAGCAAAAATTGTGCATCAAAAAGGAAAATATAATAAAATAGCATGCGATTATATAAAGAGTGCCTATAAATCAATAAAGAAAAAGGCAAATATCCCAACAGAAAAAATAGGCCAAATACATGAGTAGCCACTTCACAAAAAAGAAAAGTATTGAAGGGTCATAAAGGAATGAAAAATATGACCAGTCTAATCAATAATCAGGGAAATGCAAATTAAACCCATAAGAATATACCTCAAAATATTTTAAAATACAGACAATAGCAAGTGTAGATGAAGACACATTGAAAACTAAATTTTCATACATTATTTATGGTACTGTAAATTAGCACGACCACATTGGGAACTATTTGTCCTTCTCTAGAAAATTTGAATCCGTTCATATATAAACAACCCAAATCTTGTGGATACACACTGAAGAAGCTCCTGTATATGTGACCCAGAAGACAGGCATAAGACAGTTTACAGCAACACTGTTCATAATAGGTACAGGCTAGATACAACCTAACTGTTTCTCAACAGGAGAGTGGGTAAGTAGAGTTTTCATACTCATATAACAGATGAGCAACTAGCAGTTGGAAAAGAACAAAGTATATCTACACACAACAATATGATTCACAAAAACAAAGTATGATTTATATAAAGTTCAAAAATGGGCAAAACTAAAGCACTCTGCCACTATTGCCACCACTCCTGCCCCAACATCCATGTCAGGGGATATCATCTTGCTGAGAAAAAGGTTCTATAGATAAAATATTAGAACTGAGGAGACTGACTAAAGGAACACTTCAGTAAAGTAGTTATGAGAACTGCAAATAGCACATAGACGCTGAAAACCAACACAGAGAGACAAACAAAGCACCACCATGACCTGCTGCCACTACCTGCCACTCCTATTCTGGCTCCCCAGCCAGGGGAAGCAATCATGCTGGTAAAGAATTCTATATCAAGTATTAGAACTGAGGAGACTGACTGAGGGAAAAACTTCAGTGAGGAAGTGATGAGATCTGCAAACAGCCCAGAATGTGAAGGCCAGTAGGGAGAGGAACAAAGAATGCTACTCACCACTCCTCCATCTTCCTGCTGGTGGATGCTATCTTGTCTAGAAGAGTGCTGCAACCTATACTACTGCCACAGATGGGTAGCCCCAACTATGGGAGAATTCCACAGTCCTCACTGACTTTAAATCAAGTTTAGAGGGCTGACTGGGCTCCAAAGGACTACCCAGCTCCCAAAAAGGAACCCTACATGACTCCTTCTGTCTCCAAACTGTGGGACTTGTGTTGCTACTAAGATAGCTGCTGAACTCCATCTGTCTTAGGAGCAAGC
The DNA here is from genome assembly GCF_033115175.1 of Lepus europaeus. NCBI lineage: Eukaryota > Metazoa > Chordata > Mammalia > Lagomorpha > Leporidae > Lepus > Lepus europaeus. The sequence goes on along the minus strand of NC_084850.1, from coordinate 92,273,226 downwards.
AAGCAGCCCCTTCACTAACAGAAGCCCACAGAGACAACAAGGGCAATTTCCAGGGTAAAGAGCAGGTTCCTGTGAATTCTACAGTTATGGGAGTTCTGGGCACAAGTTCTGAACTGAACTTGCTTTGTCTATGTCTTGTATAATAGTTCCCCTTGGCTTCTGGCAGCTAATTGCCAACAGCACCCCATACAAAATCCCTGAGGACCAGACCTGAGGAAGCCCCTTCTGCAGCTATTTCCACAGAGTGCTGGGTGGCCAGGGGACAAGCCACAGCACCATCCATGCATGCTGTGTGCGAAAAGGCACAATCTCCTCTGTATATTGCAACTCTAGGACTGTCACTGCTTATACTATAACCCCTGGAGTAATTCGCATGACCTGTGGAATCTAGAAGGACCTAACTGCATTCCTCTGTTTCAGACTGATGACTGCCAGGCCAAAATCCCTGAGAACCCCTTGGATCCTGCATCTCTAAGACTGTCAGTATTAGTACTAGCTTCCTCAGGGTCATCAGAAAATACTATGCAGGACCTAGGGAATTGCTCCAGACCCATACCTGCCAGAATGTAATCTTCAGAATACCTGTATTCATCCTGTAAGATGGGAACAAGGACCTATTAACACTTACCAGAGCTGGGACTTTGGTTCATGGTCCAACAAGCCCCAACATTAGTCAATATAATCAAAAAAGTATTTTTCAATGAAACTTACCCTATAAAAAAAGGGGGGAACTATTATGTCAGTTGCATAAATGTCAACATAGGAACACAGGAAATATGAAGAAGCAAGGAAGCATGACACCTTCAAAAGAACACAATAGTTCTCCAGAAATAGATCCTGATCTGAAGGAATTCTATGAAATGCCTGAAAAAGAACTAAAAACAATGATCCTGAGGAAACTCAATAAGACATAAGAGAATATAGACAGTTTAAAGAAGTGAAGAAAACAACAGATGACACAAATGAGAAATTCAATAAAGAGACAGAAATCACTTTAAAAAACCAACACATTTCAGAGCAAGAAAAATCAATAAAATACAAAATACATCTGAGAGTTTCAACAGCAGAACAGACAAAGGAGAAGAAAGAATTTCTGATAAGGACAAGACTTGAAATAACTCAATAAGACAAAAATAAAGAGAAAAGAATTAAAAAGAATAAAGAAAGCATATACAACATATGAGATGCCATTAAGCAAGCATATATTCATACTATATGGATACTTGAAGGAGAAGAGAAAGAAAAAGTCACTGAGAACCTATCAAATGAAATAATTGTTGAAAATTTCCCAATTTTTGAAGGAGGTACGGACATCCAGGTACAAGCAGCTCAAAGCACAGCCAGACTCATCCAAAAAGATCTTCTCCAAGGCACATTTACATTCAAATTGTTAAAAGTTAAGGACAAGGAGGTAATCCTGAAGATAATAAGAGAAACATATCAAATTATGTATAAAGAAAAATCAATTAGACTAACAGTTGACATCTCAGGAGAAACCCTATAGGTGAGAGGAGAGTGGGATGACATACTAAATATATCAAAAGAAAAAAAAAAACAACTTGCTACCAAGAATATTATAACCACTGAAGTTATCCTTTAGAAGTGAAGGAGAAATATTTTCCAGACAAGTAAAAACTGCCAGAATTCATTACCACAAGACCAGTATTACAAGAAATACTAAATGGAGTCCTGAATTAGAAGTAAACATGAAAAAAACAAGAGTATCAAATTCACTAACACAGCAGATGCAACCAGAGTTAGTTTTTATCTATCAATATTAACCTTGAATAGATTAAATTCCCCAGTCAAAATATACAGATTGACCAAATGGATATCAATAAAAAAGACCCAACTCTATGTTCCCTACCAAAAAACTCACTCCATACGTAAAGATCCACATAAACTGAAAGTGAAGTGCTAGAAAAAGATATACCACACAAAATGGAGACCAAAAGAAGTGCAAGTAGCTAGACTCAAATCAGGTAAAACAGACTTTAAATAAAAACTGCTAAAAGATATGAAGACATCATATCTTTTTTAAGATTGATTTATTTATGTGAAAGAGTTACAGAGAGTGAGGAGAGACAGAGAAAGAGAGATCTTCCATATGCTGGTTCATTCCCCAGATGGCCACAATGGCCAGAGCTGGCCCAGGCCAAAGCCAGGAACCAGGAGCTTCATCTGGGTCTCCCACATGGTGAAGGGGCCCAAACACTGGGCCATCTGCCACTGCTTTCCCCAGGCTTCTAGCAGGGAGCTTGACTGGAAGTGGAGCAGCCAGGACTCAAACCAGCACCCATATGGGATGCTGGCACTGCAGGGGGCGACTTTACCCACTATGCCACAACATCAGACCCTGGGACATTACATCTGGATAAAAGAATCAACTCAGCAAGAAGATATAGCAGTCATAAAAACACATACCAGCCATATATATGTACAGCAAACATTAACAGACCTAAAGGGAGAGATAGATTATAATACAATAATAGTTGAAGACTTTAATAATACCCCACTGTCATCAACGGACAGATCACCTAGAAAGAAAACCAACAAATATTCATCAGAGTTGAACCATTACTGTTGACTAAATTGACTTAACAGGCATTTGCAGTACTTTTCACCCAACAGTTACAGAATACACATTATTTTCACTAGCACATGGAACATTTTCTAGGATAGAACATATATTATGCCACAAATCAGGTCTTAGAAAATTTGAAAAGGTTGAAATTATACCACATATCCTCTCATATGAGAAAGGAATAAAACTAGAAATCAACAAAAAAGAATAGAAAATTTACAAATACATGGACATTAAGCAGCATGCTCCTGAATGAACAATAAAAAATTAATAATTAAATAAAAATGTCTTGAAACAAATGAAAATTAAAACACAATATATCAAGCCAAAAGAAGAATTAAGAGGGAAGTTTACATGATAAAACCCTCAATAAATAGGCCTCAGAATTATAAAGGTGGGGTCAGCGCTGTGGCGTAGTGGGTAAAACTGCCACCTGCAGTGCCAGTATCCTATACAGGCACCAGTTTGAGACCAGGTTGCTCCACTTCGGATCCAGCTCTCTGCTATGGTCTGGGAAAGCGGTGGAAGATGGCCCAGTGCTTGGGCCTGTGCACCCACGTGGGAGACCTGGAAGAAGCTCCCGGCTTCTGGTTTCTGCTTGGCCTAGCCCCAGGCCCTGCAGCCATTTGAGGAGTGAACCAGCAGACTGAAGACCTCTCTCTCTCTCTCTCTCTCTCTCTCTCTCTCTCTCTTTTTCTCTCTCTCTCTCATTCCATCTTTCAAATAAATAAATCTTAAGGAAACAAGATTGAAGAGAAAACAAAGAAAAGGAAAGGACACCCTGTGTCCATGCATTAAAAGAATTAACACTGTTAAAATATCCATACTACTGAAAGTGATCTACACATTTAAGCAATTCCTATCAAAATAACAATGACATTGTTCACAAAGAGAAACCTTAAAATACCTCAGATGGAGGTCCCCTGGTTTTCACCCTGAAGAGAAAATTATGAACTCGAGTTATTTCCTGAGGATCGATTGCAGAAAGTATAGGACAGAGGAGCACAAATTTCCTGAGGGAATGATTATCTTTGCCTCCTCTACAATATGGAACCAATAAATGAACTATGATGCTTACTTCTTCACAAAGTTTAACTGACAGTTCTTGAGGGACAGAGGAGGCACCAAATAGGCAGAGAAACATGAAACAGAGAGACTATGACTACTTGTCACGGCAATCTCCACAGAACCAACACAGGAACTGCCACAGTCAGATTTTTCCAACATACCAAATGCTTTAATATATATAGGAATAATTTAATACAATATAGGAATGATAATAATACAGTGACAGACAAATAGAACACCTAGATTTTAGGCCCAGCCCTGGTGACTCACTGTGTACCCTTCATCAGGTCTTTTCTCTAGAATTCAGTTCCCTTATTGTACAACGAGGAGCGTAAAGAAGACCAGACTCAGTTTAAATGCTACCAACAACACTGTCCCTGAAGTTGGAAATGCCATTAGTTTTCTCCTGCTCCCTCTCTTACCATCCACATCACCAAATCTTGCATATCTTACATGATAAATGTCTTGAAACCATCCTTTTCTCTTTATCTCTATAGTTCTTCTGAGACCTAATCATCTCTCATCTAAACTAATATTATTACAAAACTAAAAACATTTTAGATGGTTGTGCTTAAGTTTACTGGCTAAACAAACTATACCATGTTAGATATTTAAGAGGTGTTTTCAAATACATGATTCTTAAAATTTATAGAAGGCATTGGACCTTCTGGGAAATGTTTACTTAAGTTGTTATCTAATGGTTGAAACGGTTTGCTAAGTATTCATGTAATATTGCTATTGTCAGCAAGTGATCTAGGACTTGCTCCCTCATTTCTCTATTCTAAGCCAAACTTGTTCTTTCATTTCTCTATTCTCTTCAAGGTAGGAAACTAATTCTATTATGAAGGAATCTGTAGGACGCACAATTTAATCTTTAGACCTTATAAAAGAGATGGCTAACATTTTTCTGTAATAGCATAGCCAAAATAAGAGCTTAAATAATAATCTCATAGCTAGATTCACTTCGCCATCAGCGAAGTATACAGTAAGTAGAAAAAACCTCCCTTTCAGACCAAAGGGAAAGAATGTTTTTAAGTGAGAATATAATTTTCCTCATGGGCATTGTCTACCTTAGAAAAACTACTACAGAACATGCCTGTGACTAGAGACTTGTAGTTCAGGCCACCGAAGATTAGAGATGGGACTTGGGCACTCCCTTGACTTGCATCCTCTGGTCTGCTTTAACATAAACCAGGAGGAAAGGAAAGCTAGGCAACAGAAGCAATGGGTGGCAGGCCTATTAATGGCTGATCTGTACAGTGATCTGCCCTCAAGGAGACCCAACAGGCCAATCCACTGCAGTGGCTTTCAATGTGGTAAGCCTGGGCTTCAGCAGAAGTCAGCTTGTGAAGAGCCCTGGCAGCTCTGCCAAGAGTTGGATCACTGGAAATGGACCTGCCCTGGAGTCGAAGGATGCCCAGGTCAGAGCCACTGATCTTATTGGCTCTAAGCTGAAAAGCCCTTCACTCAGCCCAACTTCCAAAGTGACCACTGCAGCTGAGGGGATGGTCAAGTAGGGTCAGCAACATTGCAGGCAGAACTGTAAATTTCTTGTTAGAGATGCCACCTGCCTTCACCTGGCCAGCTCTCCTTCCAGCCCAGCCAAGTAATGAAAGTCAACAGAGAGCCTTCCCCCAGGAGGTTCACACCTCCCTTAGGATGTACCCCATGTGAAGAGATAGATAGGTCTGGGCCTCTTAACTTACAAGGCCTAAAGCCCACCAGATTATTATCAAGCCCCTTCTATCAGGTTCTATTTGCCTCTCAATCAGAAAAATTACTTGTAGCTTAGACAGCACTTTTCTTAGCTCCTCTAATAATGACTCTGTCCTTTGTTCTAGACCCTGTCTAGTGCACTTGGGCCTCATTCCTTTGTAATCATAACCTCTACTCTACCACCAATGGCTCTACTCCCAACCTGTGTGTACTGATGGTCCTCTTCCCCACTTAATGCTGTATAATTGTTCAAACTTGGTAAATGCCACTCTTAGGATCATTGGTTACTATCCTCACTCTGTTTTTTATGACCTTGTCTAAATATGATCAGAGTTGGCAAACTTGGAAGGCTTCCATAGCCTTGGCAACTCATGACGACAGCCTAGGATGGTTACTGGCGCCATAAACTAGAGTGTCAATTTGTTGGGTCAACAACAGGAGCCACTGTGCACTTGCTCCTCATGTGGGATCTCTGTCCTTAATGTGCTGTACATTGTGATTTAATGCTATAACTAGTACTCAAACAGTATGTTTCACTTAGTGTTTCTATGTGGGTGCAAACTGTTGCAATCTTTATACTAAATTGATCTTCTGTATATAAAAAGAATTGAAAACGAATCTTGATGCAAATGGAAGGGGAGAGGGAGCGGGAGAGGGGAGGGTTGTGGGTGGGAGGGAAGTTATGGGAGGGGGAAGCCATTGTAATCCATAAGCTGTACACTGGAAATTTATATTCATTAAATAAAAGTAAAAAAAAAAAGCTCCTAACTATTCTCCCTGTCTCATGTCAGGGAGCTCCACCCCATTAGGCATCATTTATACCATCATCAAGATTACTTCATAAGAATAAGACCATATTATCTCCTCCTTCAAAAACCTTTAACAGTTCCCCAGATATAAAATTCTGAATCCCTAAATTGGTGATAAAGACTTCATAAAATTTTTCTGAAATAATAAGAATTACCATATTTGAATCTTCGACTACAAACCATGTTCCAAACCCTTTACACATATTAATTCGTTTAATCATTAAAAAAATCTGTAAGATAGGTAATAAAGGTTCAAAATATCCTTTTATCAAAATCATTTTCTTTGAATTTCAGATACTGAGTTTTGCTTTTTTCATTTATTTGAAAGAGTTACAGAGAGAGATAGAGACACAGAGAGAGGTCTTCCATCTGCTGGTTCACTCCTCAAATGGCCACAACTGCCGGAGCTGGGCTGATCCGAATCCAGGAGCCAGGACCTTCTTCCGTGTCTTCCACATGGGTGCAGGGGCCCAAGGACTTGTGCCATCTTCCATTGCTTTCCCAGGCTATAACAGAGAGCTGGACTGGAAGTGGAGCAACCGGGATTTGAACCAGCATCCATATGGGATGCCAGTGCCGTAGGCAGGGGCTTTAACCCGCTGTGCCACAGCGCCGGCCCCCACAATATCTTTTTTTTTTTTTTTTTGACAGGCAGAGTGGATAGTGAGAGACAGAGAGAAAGGTCTTCCTTTTTGCCGTTGGTTCACCCTCAATGGCCACTGCGGACGCACAATATCTTTTTTTAAAAGCCTCAAAAGCCAGATATGTTTTGGGATTTAAAAATTCTACTGCAACATGTACAAATATTCACATTAAATGATATAAACACTAAAAAAAGCCTCATGCCAGTTTAGATATAAACATGAAATTAATTTTGGATTTTCAGAAACTTTTGAATTTTTTGAACTGTGTGTCAGGTACTGTGACGTTTTCTCCATTGTATAAATGAAGAAATTGAGGCATGTAAAGATCAGGAAACTTTTCAAAGTTTCACACCTAAGTGATGAGCCAGCTAGGATGGAACTTAGGCAGTCTAGCTCCACAGGTTCCCATTATTTCTCAATTTTGCCTGAGACTCTCTTCTTCCCACTCCCAGTTAGGACCCCATGTCCCTATTACTTTGCTGCTTGGCTTTCCAAATGCACATTTCCAGTTCTGGTCCTGTCTCCTGATGCCCCCAGCCCATCAATGTTAATTAACCCATAGGATTCCATAGTGTTTTACTTCTGATGTTCTTCTAGCTCTCCTCCAATTGTATGAGGACTGTGGATACACATACTCCCATCCTCCAATCTACCTCAAAGTCTGTGAAGGCAGTAAATTTTTTACTACTCTTGCTTGGCCCCAAGTAAACAGTCAGAGAACGATTCTGAAATCAATGGAGTGGAGCATCTTCTGCATATAGGTTTTGTGTGTGTGCACATATGTGTGTGCATGTGTGCATGTACAGAGGAGGTATTAGATGGACAGAGGAGACAAAATTAGCATGTGAAAGGAGCACAGTGACATATTCCTTACGGATAAAATGTAACGAGAACAGAAGTGAAGGATCAAACAGAACAAAAACAGCAACAAACAGGCAAATAAAAATAGGCTTGAGGAGAAGGGCATCTTGGTAAGCCTTGAACCGGTTAGAGGAAAGTAGAGTGATCTTTGGGTAGGGAGGGGGCTCTTTGATCCCAAAATGAATCATCCAATTGAAGTAAGGGGCAGGGCAGGTGCAACCTCGCATCTCTTGGCCCCTTAACTGCCAGCATTTCAAAAGAACACAGCAGTGCCACCTGATAGATAACACAGCAGTGCCATCTGATGGATATACCTGAAACCACAGGCTTAGCCACAAAGTCAGAAGCTCCAGATTCTGGAATCTAGAATGTTAGGCACTAAGCTCCCATTTCATACCTCGAACTAACCCTTAGAAAGTCAATTCACCTTTCCTTTAGGATGGACTTTCAAGAACAACTGTTAATTGATAATTTGACTATAGCAGCCAGCAGGGACTCAGGTACTTGTGCCATCATATGCTGCTTCTCAGGGTGTGCATTAAACAAGAATGTGAAGCACATTCAGGACTCGAACTCTAGCACTCTGATATTGGACAGGGGCATCCAAAGGGAAATTTTAGCCACTCTGTCAAATGCTCTCCCCACCCTTCTTCCTTTCTGATTTTATTTAGTTGCAAGGCAGAGTTACAGAGAGATACCTTCCATCCACTGGTTCACGCCTCAAATGGCCACAAAGGCCAAGACTAAGTCAGGCAGAGCCAAGAATCAGGAGCTTCTTCTGGTCTTCCATCTTGGTGCAGGGGCCCAAACACCAGGACCAACTTCCACTGCTTTTCCAGACATATTAGCAGGGTGACAAAGGCTCTGAGCTGGGAAGCAGAAAAGCTAGATTCTACTCTAGTCTTGATGTAGTAGCTGTGTGAGCTTGAACTAATCATTTCCCTTACAAGGATGCAAACTGTTTTGCCTCCCACACAAAGATAGCCTGAAGAGTCCATAGTTAACACACATGAGGGTACTTTACAAATGATACAAATATATGTACGTGTGAACTACATGAGTGCCACTACTTTTTTAAAGTCTTCCTGGACTACTTTAAACCAAACAAATCCAATCACTTCAGAAGCCCTTTTGTCACGATGTCTGTGCCATTTATTTGACATTTATAACACACTTGAGTTTTAGTGAAATAAACATGAATTGTAAAGCCACACATACGTGAGTTCAAATCTCTCCTTTGCCATTTGACAACTGAGTAACACTGGAAAGTTCATGTTACCTCTAATCCAGTCTTATCAATAAAGCAGGGGAAATAATCATACTTACTTCAGAGATATTATAAGGAAGTGAAACATTGCAAAGACAATCAAGACAGATAATCTCACCTACCCCAAATTCACTTTGGTTCCCTATATCATCCACTTCAGTTATCGCTTCAGCATGAGAGAAGCAAGGTAGTGATAAAGACACAGATTCAATCTGTACAGACTTCCATCGACAAAAAAGACATCCGACACACTCTCAGTCCCATGGCTTGATGAATTCTATGAACATTCCAGGCAGAGAGGAATTCAGAGAAGGCAGTGATATCAAGATTGCAGAATGCAGCCCTGATTCTAATGATCAGAGAGCCCTCATAGTTCTAGTTTAACCAGGCTACTCAAATCTGAAAAGATTAACTCTTAGACCACTCAGAACTTAGGCTGCCACCACAAAGGGAACACTATGATATGCTAAAAAAATGAATGGCCTGGCAGTCCGGAAGCCCTGACTCACCTGGGACACTGGACACATCCCTCTGTTCTCTAGGTCTACTGCCTCGTCTGCACAAGGAGTAGTAGGAGAATGCCTAGTATAACGGCTCCTCCAGAGAGAAAATCCTCAATATGATGGAAACATCGCCCCCAACCCAGACCTCTACAGCTCTGCATACCCCATGCATTCCTATTTTGGACCCAGGACCATTTGTTCTTTTACTACAGCTTAGCTATCAGCTTTTTGTCTCCCTGGCCCAGCTTTGACTTGAAGCACAAAGCCACCTCTAGACCCAGAGATCTCTCCCTTTTGTGCAGTACTTTATACCTATTTATACAGACAGTTTTTAAAAATGTTCTCCTGTGGGGCCACTGTTGTGGCATAGAGGGGAAAGCCATTGCCTGTGATGCCAGCATCTCATATGGGTTCAAGTCCTAGCTGCTCCACTTCTGATCCAGCTCCCTGCTAACATGCCTGGGACAGCAGTGGAAGATGATGCGAGTGCTTGGACCCCTGCACCCACTTGGGAGACAGAAGAAGCTCCTGGTTCCTGGCTTCTGGCTTCAGCCTGGCCCAGCCCCAGCTGTTTCTCTCTCTCTCTCTCTCTCTCTCTCTCTCTCCTCCTCCTCCTCCTCCTCCTCCTCCTCCTCCTCTCCCTCTCTCCCTCTCTCCCTCTCTCCCTCTCTCCCTCTCTCTCTCCCCTCCCGCCTTTTTAAGGAATAAAATAAATCTTTAAAAATGTTTTCCTGTAGCATTCTCTAGAGAAGACAAGAGAGAAAATATTAAGTCCACAATACAGATAAGGAAACATACCCCCTGCCCCCAAATAAAGTCATTTGTTTAAGGACACGTAGATGGGAAATAACAGAGCAAAACTCTTAGTCTGGTGCTTTTCTTCTCCAGAAAAGTCCAGTTCATGCCTTGCTGGGAATCTCTGTAGCCATTCTGTTGAACATATACAGAGGTGCCAGGGGCCCAGAGAGGGTCTTCCTCAGACAAGAAGACAAAGAAGAAAACAAACCAGTTGTGTGGAGAGGGAGAACATTATTCAAGGAAGTAACATCACTTGAAAACTGTTCCTGTACCTGCAGCCCTCTCTGCCACTTATTTTCTGGCTTCATGTATCCCTAGGAACAACACAGCAGAAATACTCTTCAAATCCTGTAAGGCCAAAGCTCAAAGGCTTTTTAAGACTCCTTAGTGTAAGGTCCCTATTTCACTGACAAGGAAACTGAGGATCCCCAAAGTTGCCTCCCTTAAAAGCCTTGTTTGAAAACTTACAGAAAATTCTGCCTAAGAGAACAAGCATTGATTTTGACTGAGTTCTTCTAAATGGATACAAACACCACCATTCCCAGTAGGCTCACAGATGCAGTATATTCAAAATTCAAACAGAAAGGTTAATGAAAATTCAATAAAACACGTTTGGGTTTTTTTTCACACAGCAAACATATAGCCAAGTCATTTCAGGATCGGCTGTTCTGTTATTACTACCCTCAGCTCTACCTTTCCTCTCCCAAATTGGAACGGCAGGGAAATACCACTGAGATGATCTTGTCCTGCCCGAAGGCCTCCCTGCTTCGACTTAAAGTCGGGATAAAGACTCATTACTGACTGGCCGTATGGGGCTGCAGAGCTGAAGGAATGAAATAACATCAAAGCTGAAAAGCACCTCTAAGAGTACTTCACCAGCCTCCTCCAGTCTACCACTCTCTATTTCTTCTTTTAAAAAAGATGTATTTATTTATTTGAAAGGCAGAGTTACAGAGAGGCAGAGGCTGACAGAGGCGGGAGGGGTCTTCCATCTGCTGGTTCACTCCCCAAATGTCAGCAATGTCCAGAGATGGGCTGATTCGAAGCCAGGAGCCAGGAACTTCTTCCAGGTCTCCTGTGCAGCTGCACGGGCCCAAGGACTTGGGCCATCCTCTACTGCTTTCCCAGGCCATAGCAGAGAGCTGGATTGGAAGTGAGGCAGCTGGGACTCAAATCGTCGCCCATATGGGATGCCGGCACTGAAGGTGATGACTTTACCAGCTATGCCACAGCCTCGGACCCTCTCTATTTCTTTGTAAAAAAAAAGATTTATTTTTTTATTTGAAAGAGTTAGATACAGGGAGAGGGAGAGGAATAAGGAGAGGGAGCGAAAGGAAGAGAAGGAAAAAGGGTGGAAGGGAGGAAGGGATGAAAGTGGAGAGAGAGAGAGAGAGAGAATATCATGCCCTGTTTCACTCCGCAAATGGCTGTAATGGCCGTGGCTGGGCCAGGCTGAAGCCAGGAAGCCCGAACTCCATCTGGGTCTCCCATGTGTGTGGCAGGGGCCCAAGTACTTGGAGAATCTTCTATTATTTTGCCAGGCACATTAGCAGGGAGCTGGATCAGAACTGGAGCAGCAGGGCCGTGGAACCTATGTCCATATATGATGCTGAGGGTGTGGCAGGAAGCAGCTTAACCTGCTGCACCATAACACCAGCCCCTACCACTTTATTTCTACAGGTGAGGAGAATGAGACCCAGAGATAGGATGGGCACAAGACCACAGGATTTCTTCACAGTTTATCTTTCTGTTCAAGAGATCAACTGCACAGGTTAGAAAAAGTTCTGAGGTTAGGCACACTGCCACATACACTTGCAACAAAAGTATCTGAATGCAGAGTTGACATCAACATAATGGTGGGGGCTGACGCTGTGGTGTAGCCGCTAAAGCCGCCTCCTGCAGTGCCGTTATCCCATGTGGGCGACAGTTCTAGTCCCGGCTGCTCCACTTCTAATCCAGCTCTCTGGTATGGCCTGGGAAAGCAGTAGGAGATGGCCCATGTCCTTGGGCCCCGGCAGCATCGTGGGAAGACCTGGAGGAAGCTCCTGGCTCCTGGCTTCGGATTAGCGCAGCTCCGGCCATTGCAGTCAATTGGGGAGTGAACCATCGGATGGAAGACCTCTCTCTCTCTCTCTGCCTTTCCTTCTCCCTGAGTGTAACTCTGACTTTCAAATAAATAAGTAAATCTTTAAAAAAAACATAATTGTGGATTAGAAAGCTCCAAGCCCTATTAAACCAAGGAAACAAAGAACTGTATGAATCAAATTGTTTGGCACTCAGGAAAACAAAAGCTGAAGGCAACCAAGCAAATTCTCAATCAAGAAAAAGCTGTACTCAAAATGGTATGAAATTTTTGTGGCAATTTTACTTTCCATACCCTATCCCCTCCCTAACAGAGCAACAGTCATACTTTTAAGCAGCCTTGTTCCTTGTTCTTTCCCTCAAACAAAAAGGAGCAGGACTGGACTTATTTCCAAATTATTTTGTATATCTGTTCTAATCTGTGATATAGCTGAAGGACTTGTAAGGAAAAGATAAGCAGAACAGAGGAGACAGAATACGAACTCACAACCAAAATGAATATATTTATTTTTCTTCTTGAATAAACTCATTTTGGCTGTGAGTTCGTATCCTGTATACTCTCTGTTCTGCCCTTTTTCCTTAAGGACCAATGCAAGGCCCTCATAACTGCTTCACATAACCCAGAATTCAGGAAGCAAAAGCAGAAAGCACTGCTTGTAAATGTTACAGAACCTATAAACTCACAGATATCTTGGGTGAGGGATTACAGGCAGAGAAATACACTCGACCACCTAAGACCCAGAGAAAAAGCAGGGATGAATCTTTGGGAAACTCTGACATTCAAAAGAAGCCATATATATATGTACATGGTAGAATTTAGAAAACCAACTATATGCCTGGACAAGATTCATGTTCAGAGCGGATCTTCAAGTTCAGAGAACCAATCTGCAATGATTAGGAAATGTGGTTGCTTTCTCCATCTCTTTTTTTGGTGGAGGGGAGAAGGTAGGAGAAGGATTGTTGTTTTTATATCACTTCTTGGTACTGTAGTTAAATCTGGCAAACAAAACATGATATGTTAGCTAAACATGACATAGAAACAGAGACTTCATTGATTATAAATTAAAGGAATAGTCTTTGAAAAAATAATTTTGAAATGTCTCAAAACTAATGGATATAAAATCAATGCACAAAAATCAACAGCCTTTGTATACACAGGCAACGCCACAGCTCAGAAAGAACTTCTAAGATCAATCCCATTCACAATAGCTACAAAAACAATCAAATACTTTGGAATAAACTTAACCAAGGATGTTAAAGATCTCTACAATGAAAATTACAAAATCTTAAAGAAAGAAATAGAAGCAGATACCAAAAAATGGAAAAATCTTCCATGCTCATGGATTAGAAGAATCAATATCATCAAAATGCCCATTATCCCAAAAGCAATTTATAGATTCAATGCAATACCAATCAAAATACCAAAGACATTTTCTCAGTTCTGGAAAAAATGATGCTTAAATTCATATGGAAGCACAGGAGACCTCCAATAGCTAAAGAAATCTTGTGCAACAAAAACAAAGCCAGCAGCATCACAGTACCAGATTTCAGGACATACTACAGGGCAGTTGTAATCAAAACAGCATGGTACTGGTACAGAAACAGATGGATAGACCAATGGAACAGAATAGAAACACCAGAAATCAATCCAAACATCTACAGCCAACTTATATTTGATCAAAGATCTAAAAAAAAACTCCTGGAGCAAGGACAGTCTATTCAACAAATGGTGCTGGGAAAACTGGCTTTCCACGTGCAGAAGCATGAAGCAAGACCCCTACCTTTCACCTTACACAAAAATCCACTCAACATGGATTCAAGAGCTAAATCTACGAACCGACACCAACAAATTATTAGAGAACATTGGAGAAAACCTGCAAGATATAGGCATGGCAAAGACTTCTTGGAAAAGACACGGGAGTCACAGGCAGTCAAAGCCAAAATTAACATTTGGGATTGCATCAAATTGAGAAGTTTCTGTACTGCAAAAGAAACAGTCAGGAAAGTGAAGAGGCAGCAGACAGAATGGAAAAAATATTTGCAAACTATGCTACAGATAAAGGATTAATAACCAGAATCTACAATGAGATCAAGAAACTCCACAACAACAAAACAAACAACCCACTTAAGTGATGGGCCAAGGACCTCAATAGACATTTTTCAAAAGAGGAAATTCAAATGGCCAACAGACACACGAAAAAATGTTCAAGATCACTAGCAATCAGGGAAATGCAAATCAAAACCACAATGAGGTTTCACCTCACCCCAGATAGAATGGCTCACATACAGGAATCTACCAACAACAGATGCTCGCAAGGATGTGGGGAAAAAGGGACACTAACCCACTGTTGGTGGGAATGCAAACTGGTAAAGCCACTATGGAAGTCAGTCTGGAGATTCCTCAGAGACCTGAATATAACCCTACCATTCAACCCAGCCATTCCACTCCTTGGAATTTACCCAAAGGAAATTAAATTGGCAAATAAAAGAGTTGTCTGCACCTCAATGTTCATTGCAGCTGAATTCACAATAACTAAGACCTGGAATCAACCCAAATGCCCATCAACTGTAGACTGGATAAAGAAATTATGGGACATGTACTCTATACAATACTATACAGCAGTCAAAAACAATGAAATCCGGTCATTTGCAACAAAATGGAAGAATCTGGAAAACATCATGCTGAGTGTAATAAGTCAGTCCCAAAGGGACAAATATCATATGTTCTCCTTGATCGGTGACAACTAACCAACCACAAAAAAGGAAACATGTTGAAGTGAAATGGACACTATGAGAAACAGTGATTTGATCAGCCCTTGTCCTGACTGTCAATGAACAGCTTAATATTTTATCCCTTTTAGTATTTTTTTGTTCTAGTTAATACTATTGGTTGAACTCTGTAATTAACACACAATTATTCTTAGGTGTTGAAATTTAACTGAAAAGCGATCCCTGTTAAATATAAGAGTGGGAATAACAGAGGGAGGAGCTGTACAGTTCGGCACATGCTCAATCGGACTTGCCCCAAATGGTAGAGTTAGAAATGTGCCAGGGGATTCCAATTCAATCCCATCAAGGTGGCATGTACCAATGCCATCTCACTAGTCCAGATGATCAGTTTCAGTTCATAATTGATCATAATGATAGGAGTAAGAGTCAACGGGATCGCATAAACAAGAATAGTGTCTGCTAATACTAGCTGACAGAATAAAAAAGGAGAGAACGATCCAACATGGGAAGCGGGATACACAGCAGACTCATAGAATGGCAGATGTCCTAAATAGCACTCTGGCCTCAGAATCAGCCCTTAAGGCATTTGGATATGGCTAAAAAGCCCATTAGAGTATTTCAGGCATGGAAAGCCAAGACACTCTGGCAAAAAAAAAAGTCCTCCATGAAAGATCTCTGTGAGTGAGATCCCAGCAGAAAGAACGGGTCATCAAAGAAGGAGGTACCTTTCTCTGAAGGGAGGAGAGAACTTCCACTTTGACTATGACCCTGTCTAAATAAGATCGGAGTTGGCGAACTCAAAAGGCTTCCATAGCCATGGCAACTCGTGACAAGAACCTCGGGTGATTACTGACGCCACAAACAAGAGTGTCAATTGTTAAATAAACAACAGGAGTCACTGTGCACTTACTCCCCATGTAGGATCTCTGTCCTTAATGTGCTGTAAGTTGTGATTTAATGCTATAACTATTACTGAAACAGTATTTTACACTCTGTGTTTCTGTGTGGGCGCAAACTGTTGAAATACTTACTTAGTACATACTAAATTGATCTTCTATGTATAAAGATAATTGAAAATGAATCTTGATGTGAATCGGATCGGAGAGGGTGAGGGAGATGGGATGGTCTTCAGGTTGGAGGGAGGTTATTGGGGGGAAAAAGCCAGTGTAATACAAAAGCTGTACTTTGGAACTGGAATATATATTCATTAAATAAATGTTAAAAACAAGAAACAAACAAACAAAAAAAGAAACTAATGGAACTCTAGTTCCCAACAACATCAGAAATAGAAACCTTAGGGATGAGCTGGCATTGTGGTATAGCAGGATGCATTGCTGGCACCCCATATTAGCACTGTTTCAAGTCCTATCTGCCCCACTTTTGATCCTGCTCCCTGCTAATGCACCTGGGAAAGTAGCAGAAGATGGACCAAGTGCTTGTGTCCCTGCCATCTACATGGGAGACCCAGAAGAAGTTCCTAACACCTGGCTTTCACCTGACCCAGCCCTGCCTCTTGTGGCCATTTGGAGAGTGAACCAGCAGATGGAAGATATCTCTCCCCCCACCCCCCGCCTTTTAATTAACTCTTTAAGAAACCTTGTGAAAGAGGAAAAATCCAATTTTCAGAATTACCACATTGTAATAATCAAATACCCAATTTCTGACAGCAACAACAAAATCTCAAGGCATGCTAAAAGCAAACAAAAAGGAAAACATGGTTCATTCAGAAGAACGAAATAAACTGACAGGAACCATTCCTGAGGGACCCCAGATATCAGACTTAATAAACAAAGACACTAAAACAGCTGTCTTGGGGGCGGAGCTGTGGTGTAGTAGGTTAAGCATCTTCCTACGGTGTTGGTATCCCATATGGGTGCTGGATCGAGTCCCAGCTGCTCCACTTCTGATCAAGATTCCTGCTGATGGCCTGGGAAAGCAGTAAAAGACAGCCCAAATGCTTGGACCCCTGCACTCGCAAGGGAGACCAGGAAGAAACTCCGGGCTCCTGGCTTCAGATCAGCTCAGCTCCAGCTGTTGAGGCCATTTGGGGAGTAAACCAGCGGAGGGAAGACCTCTCTCTCTGTCTCTCCCTCTCTCTGTCTGTAACTCAAGTAAATAAATAAATCTTGAAAATTAATTAATTAATTAACTAAAACAAAAACAAAAAATCTGTCTTAAATATGTTCAAAGGGCTAAGGGAAACATGTACAAAGAACTAAAATAAACTAGGAAAATTATATATGAACAAAACCCCAAAGAAATTAAAATATAAAAAGAAACTAAACAGAATTTCTGGCATTAAATGTCCAACTGAAATGAAAAATTCACCAGAGGGACACAATAGCAGATTTTTAGTAGGAAGAAGGAAAAATCAGCATGACAACATGATAACAGATGTTATCAAGTCTGAGGAACAGAAAGAAAATTGAATGAAGAAAACTGAACAAAGCCTAAGGGACTTACAGTATACCATCAAGCAGATCAACATATGCATTATGAAAGTTACAGAATGTAGAGGGAGAAGGAAAGGGACAGGAAGCACATTTGAAGAAATAATGGCTGAAGTCTTCTCTAACTTAAAGATATGAATCTCCAAATTCAGGACACTCAACAAAACTCTAAGTAGAATAAACCCAAAGAGATGTACAGTGAGAAACATAAAAAGAACTTGTGGTAAATCGAGACAGAAGCAACTCATCACAAAGGATCTTCAATGAGATTATCAGCCAATTGCATGGCAGAAACCTTGAAGATTAAAAGGCAAAGGAATGATGCAAAGTGCTTGAAGAAAAACAGAAGTGCCAGTCAAAAAGTCCACATCTAGTAAAAGTGTCCTGCAAAGACTATGGAGAGATATTTTTGCTTCTGGCCCATGCTCTTTCTTTCCATACAAATAGTTTTCCAGCACAGAAGGTAAAAATTTCTAAAACCCACTGGACCTTCTGTTAAGAAGGTGGCAAGCACCAACCCCACAAACAACAGTACAGGAAGGGCAAGGATTCTCTGTATGCCCAAAGAAAGCAGCATTATGATAGGAAGCAGAGTGCTTTGGTGGGCAGACTAAGCTTATTTTCTGGAAAGTAGCTAAAACTGCAAAGAAGATTGCCTTAAGGCTTGAGAATGTGGCATTCACTTGCAGATCTAAGAGAATGCTGGCTTTTAAGAGATGTAAACATTTTGAACTGGCAGAAGATAAGCAAAGAAAGGGCCAAGTGATCCAGTTTTAAGCTTCATCTTCTGTTTTATTTTGATGACAACAAAACCTTAAGCTTACTGTTCAAAAATGAGGGAGAAGTTAAGATATTCTCAGTTATACAAAAGAATTCAGATATACAAAAGGATGCAACTGCATTTGCCTTGCAAGAAAGGCAGTCCTTCATGATGCAATTAAAGAACACTAGACAGTGACTCAAAGTCATGGGAAAAGATAAAGATCTTCATTAAATGTAAATAGATGAGCTATTATAAAAGCTAACACTTTGTAACCTTCATTGGTAGCTCCACTTTGTATTTTCTTCATAATTTAAAAGACAAATGTATAAAAATTTTAATCTATATTATTGGACATATATTTTGTAATGTAATTTGTAATATCAATAATATAGCTGGTCAGAATTGATCAGGAACAGAAAAATCAAGTTGATATAAATTCAAATTGCATTGTTATTATTCTAGCATGTTAAATGTAATGCCTGTAATGTGGTAACCACAGACTATTTATAGACTATGCACAAAATGAACCAAGAAAGGAATCAAACCAGTTCACCCTAAAAAAAAATTGTATGAACAAGAAGGCATTAGTGGAGAAAATAAGGGTCAAAAATGGTATAAGACATAAAAAAAAACTATCAAAATGGCAGAAGTTAAGTCCTTGCTCAATGTAATTACTTTAAATATAAAGGAATTAAACACTTCATTTAAAAGGCAGAGGTTAACAAAATAGACTTTGAAAAAAATTATAGAGGCAGGTGTTTGTTCTAGCAGTTAAGACAGTTGTTAAGATGCCCACACACACCATACGGCTGGCGCAGCTGGTTGACCCATCACCTGCAGTGTCAGAATCCCAAGTAAGCATCTTTTTCAAGTCCTGGCTACTGAGATTCCAACCTAGGTCCCTGCTAATGCACCTGGGAAAGCAGCAGAAGATGTGCCCTGCCACTCAAGTAGGAGACCTGAATGGAGTTCCAGGCTCCTGGCTTTAGCATGGCCTAGCCCGACCATTGTGTTCATGTGGGGAGTAAACCAGTACAGGGAAGATCTCTCTCTCCTTCTCCCTCTCCCCTCTCCCTCTCTGAAACTCTGCCTTTAAAATAAATACAATAAATCTTTTTTTATATTTTCTTTTTTTTATTTGACAGGCAGAGCTATAAACAGTGAGAGAAACAGAGAGAAAGGTTTCCCTCTGTTGGTTCACTCCCCAAATGGCCGCCATGGCTGGTGCACCGCGTCCATCCGAAGCCAGGAGCCAGGTGCCTCTTCCTGGTCTCCCATGCGGGTGCAGGGGCCCAGGTATCCGGGCCATCCTCCACTGCCCTCTCGGTCCGCAGCAGAGAGCTGGACTGGAAGAGGAGCAACTGGACTAGAACCAGTGCCCACATGGGATGCCGGTGCCAAAGGCAGAGGATTGACCAAGTGAGCCACGGCACCAGCCCCTAAATACAATAAATCTTTAAAAATTTTAATAAAAATGATGTCTGTGTCCCACCTTTGAGTGCCCTGGTACTACAGCTAGCTCCAGCTCTGACTCCAGCTTTCTGCTAAGGCAGGCCCCAAAAGGCAGCTCAAATAACTGGGTTCCTGCCATCTACGTGGGAGAAATGGATTGAGCTCTGGACACCTGGTTACAGCCGATGCTGGCATTTGAGAAGTGAACCAGCAGACAGGAACTCTCTGTGTGTCTCAAATGCGTAAGAAAAATATAATACAATTATAAATTATCTTTGATTTGTGATGGGATTATATCCCAATAAATCCATCATGAATTAGAAATATTCCAAGTTAAGAATGCATTTAATATCCTTTCCACAGGTTAACAAAGTACACTTTAGAGTATCAGTTGCTTACCCTTATGATCTCATGGCTCACTAAGAGCTGCAGCTCACTTTATCACTGTCACTGTCTAGGGCCATGAGTACCATACTGCACATTGCTAGCCCAGGAAAATATCAAAATTCAAAGTAGAGTTTCTACTGAATGTATATTGCTTTCACACCATCATAACGCCAAAAAATTTAAAGTTAAATAATCATAAGTCAGGGACCATCTGTATATGTGATCAAAAAGATATTCACTTTACATCTAAGGACACAAATTGAAAATACAGAAAAAGATATTCATCTTAGAAGAGTCATTTATTTGAAAGGCAAAGTTGCATAAAGAGGAGGAGGAGGAGGAAGAGGAGGAAGGGAAGAGACAGAGAGAGAGAGAGAGAGAGAGAGAGAGAGAGAGAGAAATATCTTCTATTTGCTGGTTCACTCCCCAAATGGCTACAATGGCTGGGGCTGGGCCAGGCGGGAGCCAGGAGCCAGGAACTTCTTACAGGTCTCCCATGTGGGAGCAGGGGCCCAGGTATGTGGGCCATCTTCTGGTGCTTTCCTAGGAGCATTAACAGGGAGCTGGATGGAAAGTGCAGCAAGCTGGTTTTGAATAAGCACCCATATGAGATGCTGGCATCGCAGCCACAGGCTTAACTTGTTAACATCATGACATCATCCTTGAGATATTCATTAAACAGTAACAAAAGAGAAAATGGGTAGTCATACTCATATCAGACATAACAGACTTTATTACAGACTGAATTGTTTTTTTCCCAAAAATTCATATTTTGAAGTCTTCGATGTGACTATACTTGGAGATAAGGACTATAAGGAGGAAAAAATAGTTAACTAAGGTTGTAAGAGTGAAGTCTTAATCCTATAGAACCACCACCCTTATAAGAAGAGGAAGAGACACCATAAAAAAACCTCTCTCTTTCCACACACACAGGTGATACAGTGAGAAGGCAGACAAGGCAAGAAGGCAGATGTAAATATACAGGAAGAAGGTAGATGTCTACAACCCAGGAAGAGCGAACTTAAAATTAACTAACTCGAATGGAACCTTGTTCTTATACTTCTAGCCTCCAACACTATGAGAAAATAAAATTTTGTTTCAGCCACATAACCTGTGGTATTTGATTATGACAACCCAAAGCAATAGACACTTTAGGTAAAAACTGCTAAAGACAAAAAGAGCATTACGTATTAATAAAAGGGTCAATTGCCCAATAAGATACAAAAGTTATAGTCAGATATGCTCAAACATTACAACTCCAAGATATATGAAGAAATCTTTATCAGAATTTAAGGGAGAAATAGTTCAATAATAATAGTTGGATAGAACTCCCCTTTCAGTAATGTAAAAAACCAGACAGAAGGTAATGAAACAGATGACTTGGACAATACTATAAATCAATTGGAATGTAATAGACATAGAGAACACTCCATCAAACAACAGATTACATATTCATTTTCTTAAGTACACACAGAAAATTCTCCAAAATAGTGTTAGGCCACAAAACAAGTCCCTAAGAAGTTGAAAAAAGTGGAAAGCATAAAAAGTACCTTTTATCATTACAGTAGAATGAAACTAGAAAACGATAGCAGAGGCCGGCACTGTGGCTTAACAGGCTAATCCTCCGCCTTGCGGCGCCGGCACACCGGGTTCTAGTCCCAGTCAGGGCGCCGGATTCTATCCCGGTTGCCCTCTTCCAGGCCAGCTCTCTTCTATGGCACAGGAAGGCAGTGGAGGATGGCCCAAGTCCTTGGGCCCTGCACCCGCATGGGAGACCAGGAGAAGCACCTGGCTCCTGGCTTCGGATCAGTGAGATGCGCCGGCTGCAGGGGCCATTGGAGGGTGAACCAAGGGCAAAAAGGAAGACCTTTCTCTCTGTCTCTCTCTCTCACTATCCACTTTGCCTGTCAAAAAAAAAAAAAAAGAAGAAGAAGAAGAAGAAGAAGAAGAAGAAGAAGAAGAAGAAGAAGAAGAAAGAAAGAAAAGAAAACGATAGCAGAGACCAGTGCTGTTGCATAGCAGGTAAAGCCGCCGCCTGCAATGCCGGCATCCCATATGGGTGCCGGTTCGAGTACCAGCTGCTCCACTTACGATCCAGCTCTCTGCTATGGCCTGGGAAAGCAGTAGAATATGGGCCAAGTCCTTGGGCCCCTGAACCCACACGGGAGCCCTGGAACAAACTCCTGGCTCCTGGCTTTGGATAGGGTCAGCTCCGACCATTGGGGCCATTTGGGGTGTGAACCAGCAGATGGAAGACCTGTCTCTCCCTCTCTCTGTAACTCTACCTCTCAAATAAGTAAATAAATAAATGTTTAAAAAAAACAAAAAGAGAGATTTAAGTTGCTAAAATCAGAAATAAAGTAGCGACATGATTAGCAATTTTACAGGAATAAGAATGATTGTATGAAAATGCAATGAACCACTGTGTGCCAACAAATAAGAAAACCTAGGAGAAGTGGACAAATTACTAGAAACACACAATTTTCTTTTTCTTTTTTTTATTTGACAGTTAGAGTTATAAACAGTGAGAGAGAGAGACAGAGAGAAAGGTCTTCCTTCCGTTGGTTCACTCCCCAAATGGCCGCCACGGCCGACGCTGCACCAATCCGAAGCCAGGAGCCAGGTGCTTCCTCCTGGTCTCCCATGCAGGTGCAGGGGCCCAAGCACTTGGGCCATCTTCCACTGCCCTCCTGGGCCACAGCAGAGAGCTGGACTGGAAGAGGAGCAACCGAGACTAGAACCCAGCGCCCATATGGGGTGCCGGCACCGCAGGTGGAGGATTAACCAAGTGAGCTGAAACACACAATTTTCTAAAATGATCCAAGAAAAAATAGAAAATCTCTACAGAAAGACTATCAAACACACTGAATCAATAATCAATCTGCGGGGCTGGCACCATGGCTCACTTGGTTAATCCTCCACCTGCGGCACCGGCATCCCATATGGGCACTGGGTTCTAGTCCTAGTTGCTCCTCTTCCAGTCCAGCTTTCTGCTGTGGCCCGGGCAGGCAGTGGAGGATGGCCCTGCACCCGCATGGGAGACCAGGATGAAGCACCTGGCTCCTGGATTCGGATCGGCATAGCTCCAGCTGTAGCAGCCATTTGGGGGAGTGAACCAACGGAAGGAAGACCTTTCTGTCTGTCTCTCTCTCTAACTCTATCTGTCAAAAAAAAAAAATCAATCTGCAATCCTTGACCAGATGAATAGCTTCACTAGTGAACGTCACTAAATACTGAAAGAAGAACTAACACTAATCCTTCTCAAATGTTTGCAATAACTTTGAAGAGGAGGAAACAGTCCTTAATTCATTTTATGAGTCATTATTACCCTGATAATCAAGTCAAAGATTCTGTAAGAAAACTACAGACCAATATCCCTCATGAATAGTTTCGTAAAAATCTCAATGAAGTACTAGCAAACTGAAGTCAGCAGCATAATTGAAGGATCAGATTCTATAATCAAGTGGGATTTATTCCAGGAATGCAAAGATATTTCAATATATGAAAATCAATCCAGGTAATACACCACATTAATAAAATGAAGACAAGTCGCACATGATCATCTCAATGAATTCCTTAGTCCATTTTCTGTTGATATAAAAGAATATTTGAAATAATAATTTAAAAATGAAAGAAATTTACTTGGATCATGGTTCTGGAGGCTGGGGAGTCTAACAGTATGGCACTGATATCTACTCAGTATCTGAGGAAGGTTTTCTTGCTGCAACATAACATGGTGAGAGGTATCAAATGGTAAAACAGAGCAAGAAACAAGAAAGCTGGCTTTTTTAACAATGCCGCTCTTGCATTAACCCATTAATCCATGCATCTGTTAATTCATGACAGCAGAACCCTTATGAACCTATTAACTCCCAAAGGTCCCACTCTTCAACACTACTGAACTGAGGACCAAGTTTTCAACACCTGAACTTTTGGTGGACACATTCAAACCATAGAAACACTCAAAAATACATCAAAAAGTCAACATCTCATGATAAATAAATTAGTATATTAGGAATACAAGAAAAATTTCCTAACACAATAAAGACCATATATGAATAATCCACAGTTGACGTCATACACAATAGTAAAAGACTGAAAGCTTTTTTTAATAATGATGCATGAGACAAAGATGAACACTTTCACCACTTCTATTCAACATAGTGTTGGAAACTCTAGCCTGGGAAGTTAGGCAAGATTTTAAAAAATTGAAAATTAAAAAGAAATAAGTAAAATTATTTTCATCCAAATCCCCCCCAAAAAACAAAATCAACTCTGTGTGAAGATAATATCATCCTATATGTAGAAAATCCTCAAGACTCCACAAAATAACTCCTAGAGTTAATAAACAAATTCAGTAAAATGGCAGAATATAAAATCCACATAAAAATCAGCTGCATTTCTACATACCAACCATAAACTATCCAAAAAAGAAATCAAGAAAACAATTCTATTTACAATAGCATCCAAAAAAGAAAATAAATATAAAAATTAATTAAGAAATTGCACATTGAAATGATAAAATATTCCTGATAGAAACTAATTAAGATATGTTATTCATATCTAATATATATAATATAGACTAAAAGACAATATTGTTAAAATAACAATACTACCTAATACAATCTACAAAATTGAATGCAAACCTTATCAAAATCTCAAAAGTATTTTCCATATAAATAAGAGAAGAATCTATCCTAAAATTCAGATATCATCTCAAGGGTACATAAGTAGTCAAAACAGTATTGAAAAAGAGGAACAAAGGTGAAGGACAATACATACTTTTAAATTTTTTTTAAACTTTTATATAGTAAATATAACTTTCCAAAGTACAGTTTATGGATTACAATGGTTTTTTCCACCCCATAACTTCCCTCCCACCTGCACCCCTCCCATTGCCCACTCTCTTTCTCATTCCATTCACATCAAGATTCATTTTCAATTATCTTTATATACAGAAGATAGATTTAGTATATACTAAGTAAAGATTTCATCAGTTTGCAGCCACACAGAACATAAAGTATAAAATATTGTTTGAGTACTAGTTATAGCATTAATTCACATTGCACAACACATTAAGGACAGAGATCCCATATAAGGAGTAAGTACACAGTGACTCCTCTTGTTGACTTAAGAATTTGACATTCTTGTTTATGGCATCAGTAATCTCCCTATGCTCTAGTCATGAGTTGCCAAGGCTATGGAAGCCTTTTGAGTTCGATGACTTTGATCTTATTTAGACAAGGTCATAGTCAAAATGGAAGTTCTCCCCTCCCTTCAGAGAAAGGTACCTCCTTCTTTGAAGGCCCGTTCTTTCTACTGGGATCTCACTCACTAAGATCTTTTATTTAGGTCCTCTTTTTTTTTTGCCAGAGTGTCTTGGCTTTCCATGCCTAAAATACTCTCATGAGCTCTTCAGCCATATCTGAATGCCTTAAGGGCTGATTCTGAGGCCAGAGTGCTATTTAGGACATCTGCCATTCTATGAGTCTGCTGTGTATCCCACTTCCCATGTTGGATCGTTCTCTCCCTTTTTGATTCTATCAGTTAGTATTAGCAGAAACTAGTCTTGATGTGTGATCCCTTTGAATCTTAGACATATCAGAGTCATCAATTGTGAACTAAGATTGATCACTTGGACTAGTGAGATGGCATTGGTACATGCCACCTTGATGGGATTGTATTGGAAACATTGGCACGTTTCTAACTCCACCATTGGGGGCAAGTCCAATTGAGCATGTGCCGAACTGTACAGCTCCTCCCTCAGTTATTCCCACTCTTATATTTAACAGGGATCACTTTTCAGTTAAATTTCAACACCTAAGAATAAATGTGTGTTGATTACAGAGTTCAACCAATAGTATTAACTAGAACAAAAAAAATACTAAAATAGATAAAGTATTAAATTGTACATCAACAGGCAAGACAAGGGCTGATCAAGTCACTGTTTCTCATAGTGTCCATTTCACTTCAACATGTTTCCTTTTTTTGTGGTTGGTTAGTTGTCACCGATCAAGGAGAACATATGATATTTGTCCCTTTGGGACTGACTTATTACACTCAGCATGATGTTTTCCAGATTCTTCCATTTTGTTGCAAATGACCGGATTTCATTGTTTTTGACTGCTGTATAGTATTGTATAGAGTACATGTCCCATAATTTCTTTATCCAGTCTACAGTTGATGGGCATTTGGGTTGATTCCAGGTCTTAGTTATTGTGAATTCAGCTGCAATGAACATTGAGGTGCAGACAACTCTTTTATTTGCCAATTTAATTTCCTTTGGGTAAATTCCAAGGAGTGGGATGGCTGGGTGGAATGGTAGAGTTATATTCAGGTCTCTGAGGAATCTCCAGACTGACTTCCATAGAGGCTTAACCAGTTTGCATTCCCACCAACAGTGGGTTAGTGTCCCTTTTTCCCCACATCCTTGCGAGCATCTGTTGTTGGTAGATTCCTGTATGTGAGCCATTCTATCTGGGGTAAGGTGAAACCTCATTGTGGTTTTGATTTGCGTTTCCCTGATTGCTAGTGATCTTGAACATTTTTTCGTGTGTCTGTTGGCCATTTGAATTTCCTCTTTTGAAAAATGTCTATTGAGGTCCTTGGCCCATCTCTTAAGTGGGTTGTTTGTTTTGTTGTTGTGGAGTTTCTTGATCTCATTGTAGATTCTGGTTATTAATCCTTTATCTGTAGCATAGTTTGCAAATATTTTTTTCCATTCTGTCTGTTGCCTCTTCACTTTCTTGAGTGCTTCTTTTGAAGTACAGAAACTTCTCAATTTGATGCAATCCCAAATGTTAATTTTGGCTTTGACTGCCTGTGCTTCTGGGGTCTTTTCCAAGAAGTCTTTGCCGGTGCCTATATCTAGCAGGGTTTCTCCAATGTTCTCTAATAATTTGATGGTGTCGGGTCATAGATTTAGATCTTTAATCCATGTTGAGTGGATTTTTGTGTAAGGCGTAAGGTAGGGGTCTTGCTTCATGCTTCTGCACGTGGAAATCCAGTTTTCCCAGCATCATTTATTGAACAGGCTGTCCTTGCTCCAGGGATTGGTTTTAGATCTTTGATCAAATATAAGTTGGCTGTAGATTTTTGGATTGATTTCTGGTGTTTCTATTCTGTTCCATTGGTCTATCCATCTGTTTCTGTACCAGTACCATGCTGTTTTGATTACAACTGCCCTGTAGTATGTCCTGAAATCTGGTATTGTGATTCCTCCAGCTTCTTTTTTGTTGTACAAGATTGCTTTAGCTATTCGCAGTCTCTTGCTTCTCCATATGAATTTCAGTATCATTTTTTCTAGATCTGTGAAGAATATCTTTGGTATCTTGATTGGTATTGCATTGAGTGTATAAATTGCTTTTGGGAGAATGGACATTTTGATGATATTGATTCTTCCAATCCATGAGCATGGATGATTTTTCCATTTTTGGTATCTGCTTCCATTTCTTTCTTTAAGGTTTTGTAATTCTCATCGTAGAGATCTTTAACATCTTAGTTAAGTTGATTCCAAGGTATTTGATTTTTTTTTGTAGTTATTGTGAATGGAATTGATCTTAGCAGTTCTTTCTCAGCCATGGCATTGCCTTTGTATACAAAGGCTGTTGATTTTTGAGTGTTGATTTTATATCCTGCTACTTTGCCAAACTCTTCTATGAGTTCCAATAGTCTCTTAGTAGAGTTTTTTGGATCCCCTAAATAAAGAATCATATCGTCTGCAAAGAGGGATATTTTGACTTCTTCCTTCCTAATTTGTATTCCTTTAATTTCTTTTTCTTGCCTGATGGCTCTGGCTAAGACATACTTTTACAATTTTTAAGGTTTATTTACTTATCTGAAAGGCAGAGTTACAGAGAGAAAGAGGGGGAGAGAGAGAGAGAGAGAGAGAGAGAGAGAGAGAGAGAGAGAGAGAGAATATCTTCCATCTGCTGGCTCACTCCCTAAATGGCCACAATGGCTGGAGCTTGGCTGATCCACAGCCAGCAGCCAGGAGCTTCCTCAGAGATTCTTCTAGGTTTTCCACATGGTTTCAGAGGCCCAAGCACTTGGGCCTTTCTCAGGCACATTAACAGGGAGCTGGGTTGGAAGTGGAGCAGCCAGGAGTAGAACCAGAGCCCATATGGGATGCCAGTGTCGCAGGCTGTGGCTTTACCCTCCATACCACAATACCAGCCCCAAGAATGCACATTTTGATTTAAAAACTTATTACAAAGCTATAGTATTCCAAACAGTGTGGTATACTGGCATAAGGACAGCCATGTCCAGACATTCAATGGAATAGAGAATCCAAAAACAAATCCATGCACATATGGTTAATTGATTTTCAATGAATTATCAAGATTTGATAGTGGAAAGGGCAGGTTTTTCAACCAGTGGTTCTGGTAAAAGTGCATATGCACATGCAAATAATGTCAGACCCTTACCTTACCCCATATGCAAAAGGTGAGTCCAAATGGATCAAAGAACTAAATGCAAGAACTAAAACTATGAAATTCTTAGAAGACATAGAAAAAAATCCTCATGATATTGTATTTGACAATATTTCTTAAATCTGATACCAAAAGAACAGATAAGAAAAGAAAAAATAGATAAGTTGGACTTCATAATAACAAAAATATTGTGTATGAAAGGATGCTAACAAGAGAATGTAAAAAAATGCACTGAATGGGAGAAATACTTGTAAATCATATATCTGACAGGGGATTAAAACTCAGAACATAGAGAGAACTCCTGCAACTCAATAACAAGAAGTTATCCAATTTTATAATGATCAAAGGGATTGAATAGATATTTCTCCAAAGAAGATATACAATGACCACTTAGTAAAGGCAAAGATGCTCAACAGCATTAGTTATTAAAGAAATGCAAATCAAACCACTTTACACTCATCTGGACGGATATTATACAAAAAAGTACAGAAAATAACAATTGTTAGCCAGCTAAGAAGTGGAGAAATTAGAACTCTTGTGGACTGTTGATGGAAATACAAAATTATGCAGCCACTATGGAAAACAGTTTTACATTTACTTAAAAAATTCAATGTAACTATATACATTCACTATAAGCATTACATATTAATATTGGATACAGCAATTCCACTTCTAAATATATACCCACAACTATTGGAAGGAGGGACTGAAATAGATACTCGCACACCAATGTTTATAACACTATTATTCATAATAGCCAAAAGATGGAAACAACTCAAATGCCTATCAATAGATGAATGTCTACTCAAAATGTAATACATACATATGATGGAATATGATTAAACTTTAATAAGGATTGAACTTCTTACACATGTACAACGTAGATAAGTCTTAAAAACATTATGTTAAGTGAAATAAGGCAGATAAAAAAGAATAAATACTGTTATGATTTCATTTACATGAAGTACCTAAAATGCTCTACTAACAGTAGAGCAGAAGTTACCAGGGGCTATGAGAAAGGGGAAATGAGGAGTCATTTTATGGACAAGGAATTTCTCTTTGGAATGATGAAACAGTTCAAAACGGATGGTGGTGACAGTTTCACAAAATTCTGACTTCATGTCACTGAATTATGTACTTAGGATGGTTAAACTGATAAATTTTATGTTGTATATTTTGCATAATACAAATCTATGTTAACAATATATTGAATTGAACTGACTTGTAAAAGAAGGATAGGGTTAGCAAGGAAAGGGCTCTTGGAGGGTGGGCCTTTATGTATTACTTAACTAACAGTTCACAGATACTTCCTCACAGAAGTTAGAAACTATCAGTGATTGAGAAAGACAGGTGCAAAATGTCAGTCTGGCATGGCCATGAAAAATGTTTTGACCTTTTTAAAGTATCTACTTTAGGTCAGCTATAAATCTGAAGTTGAGCAGGAAAAAGGCACTAGCTTCAGACCCTATGTAGATTTAGGGACCCAGGTTCCAGTAACCATCCCTTAACTGTTCACTCATGCCTGAAATCTCTCTGAGGACACAAAACCTTTCATTCACAGGCCAGCAAAGCTGCTGGAGGCCTTCAAATTCCACTCCCTAGCATGGACTTTACGGTTAAGAGTAAGACCCAGAGACAGAAAGGATCTTGCTCAAGGTCACATAGCAGTCAATTGGTAGAGGCAAGACTCAAATCCAGACCCAACTTCTTTTCAGGTCAGAAGTCGTCTCTCGGCCACTTCTACATTGGAGATCAATTCCACATTAAAAAAAGAAGAGAATGGATTATTCTTTCTTCCATAGAGCTTTGAGAGCTTTTTCCATGCCTACTCTCTTCTCTGATCACAATTTGACTTCCAGTTTTCTGAGAAACTTGAGATATTCCTTCCCCTTCCTCCATTTGATAGAGGCCGTGGTAAAACCAAGCTATAAAACATTTTCTATATTAATCTGCTACAACATTAGCTGCCTGAAGTTGGGAGTTAGGCTTCAGGGTCAAGGTGTCTTTCAATGCATTCACTCTCTTCTTCCAGGCCAGTGTCAAAGATGGCCTGACAGCTGGGGAACAAAGTGTATTCTCTGGCTGTACCAGAGTTACATTTTTCATAGGATCTCACAGAGAATTTCCATGGCTCAGAACCAACTGTATGCCTGCAACCAGGTGACAGTACAACAGTAGAAGGACATTTAGAACCAGAGAGACCATCTCAGAGATAGGAAAAATAATAACAACTACCACTTATTGAGTCTCTCCTAGATGGCCGGTAATTTCCTATACATTGCCTTATTTAACTCTCATATCAACCCTGCAAAATTGGTACTTCTGGTACCCAAACTGTTCCAGATGAGGAAACTGAGGCTCAGGGTATATAACCTAGTAAGCTGATAAATGCAGAGCTGAAATTTTAACTGGGGTTCTTTCTGAGCTGAGGCTGGGGTTTGTTTTTGGTTTCCTTTTGACACATGGAGATAGATGGAGGATACTTTGGATATTCCAGCAAAGCAGAGATAAAACATTGTGGGGGGTATAATCATTAGCTCCTGGGATGGGATATAGAATTTCAAAGAAGGGGCAAGCTGCAGAGAGAGATGGGCCTTATCTGGCCTTTGGAGAATGTGTGAGGAGGAGAGGGGATAACATTCCAGGCAGGGTTTGGGGGATTTGCATTATTGTGGCTGAAGTCTGAACAAATGGTCATCCTCCTTTTCTCATTCCCACCTGGGGCACTTACTTCCTTTCTCTCTTCACACTTCCTTCCCCACCTTCCTTCCTATCCTGTGACTGAACAAAGATGCCATCAGAACTTGGAGATACTTCTCTGAGGTTTTGGTATCCTGTCCCTTTGTGAAGTGATCCATTTATTTTTTGGTCTGGATTTTCCACAGCCCACAGACCATTAATTAGATGACTGTGATCCAGAGGATGTGTCATCACCTTCCCAGTACTGCTGCTGCATAACAAAAAATCTTGGGTATCCCAGTCTCTGCTCTGAGCCTCTGCAAATCTGCATCACGGGAACTGCCATTGAAAAAAATGGGAAACTACCATCTATAGAAGCAATAATCCTAGGCTTCTCCCAGGAAAAGAGAAAAAGCAACAGTCCCTGTGCTGGATGGCAAATGAGCAGTTTTCAAATCTGAGTGGGTATCAAAACTCCCCAGTGGCTCCACATTTCTGGGCCCCAACTCCAAGATTCTGACTCAGGGGCTTGGGCATGAAACCCAGGAATCTCCTTGTAAAATACATTTCCTAAGGGACTATGATGCAGGTTATCCCCAAATTTCAGTTTTTCTTTCCTTTTCACTGCAAATATTCTCATATATATGATAAAATCATAACACTCACATATCCATCACCTAGATTTAAAAATTATTAACATTCTACTGTATTTTCTTCTTCTATTTTTAAAATGTTTTAGATTAGATATATAATGAAGTTTCACCTTAAGTGTTCAAATAAGTAAATAGTAGGAAGAATAATACAAGTGCTCTTCAAAAATTCATGGAAAATGCATAATATGAAAAAAAACTACTCATAGATTTCAAAAATTTGGGGCTAAAATTAACTTATCTTTTAATTCCACTTTCCATGAACTTTTTGAACTATCTTCCTATAATGAAGTCACTTATTTTAAAATAAGGACCTCCCCTATATAGCCACAGTCCCATTATCACCACTAACAGATTTATCAACAATACCATAATATCCAGATTGCATCACTGGGAAGTGCTGTTCTAGTCTTTCTCCCTCGGTTTTGGGATTCAGGCCTTTTCTCTGCCGTCACAAGCAACAACAGAAGAGGGAGATGTGATACTGTTTCCAAAAGGTTATGAGTTATCATACTTTCTAATTATCTCTCCTCTGCAGCCCCATTGCTACAGCCCTACTTTAGACTTAGAGCCTCACTTACCTAGATGACTGCAATAATCTCTTATTGGTTTCCCTGCTTCCAGATTTCTCCCCATCCAACTCAGTTCTCACACAGCTGCTTTCTGAATCACATACAATTCCTCATTTAGCATCCATGGCTTTCCCCCATCTGCCTCCAGCTTACTGGTCTAACTTCATCTTCCTTTTCTCTCTTACTCAGGCTCAATCTGCCCACTCTGGAGTGTCACCTTCCTCATGAAGCCTTCCTTGATTAAGCTCTTCATCCTTTTAATTCACCAAAGCGCTGGGCCCATAGCCTTTTCCTCCATAGTATTTTTTTAAAGATTTATTTATTTCAAAGTCAGAGAAGGAGGGGGCCGGAGCCATGGCTCACTTGGTTAATCCTCCACCTGCGGTGCCAGCATCCCATATGGGTGCCAGGTTCTGGTCCCAGTTGCTCCTCTTCCAGTCCAGCTCTCTGCTGTGGCCCGGGAGGGCAGTGAAGGATGGCCCAAGTGCTTGGGCCCCTGCACCCGCATGGGAGACCAGGAAGAAGTACCTGGCTCCTGGCTTTGGATTGGTGCAGCACCAGCCGTGGCGGCCATTTGGGGAGTGAACCAACGGAAGCAAGACCTCTCTCTCTCTTTCTCTCTCTCTCTCTCTCTCTCTGTTTATAACTCTACCTGTCAAAAAAATTATATTAAAAAAGTAAGTCAGAGAAGAATAGCCAGAGAGGAAGAAAGTGAGAGATTTTCCATCCGCTGGTTCACTGTCCAGTTGGCTGCAATGGCTGGAGCTGTGCCGATCCGAAGTCAGAAGTCAAGAGCTTCTTCCAGGTCTCCCATGCAAGTGCAGGGGCCCAAGGACTTGGGGCACCTTCTACTACTTTCCCAGGCCATAGCAGAGAGCTGGATTGGAAGTGGAGCATCCAGGTCTCGAACCAGCGCCCATAGGAGATGGCTGGCACTTCAAGCGACAACCCCTCCCCCATAGCATTTTAATAGTTACTTCTACACTTGTTTTATTTCTACACTTTCTAGACTAGGGCACAAGGACTTTGCCTCATTTACCTTTGCTCCTCCAACTTGTGAGAGCTAGCCCAACAGCATGCTTCCAGAAGCCAACTACAAAATTTCTCCAACTTGCAGGAACAAAGATAATCAATAGTCTGGGCTAGTGGAACATCTAGACCAAGCTATAAATGGACCACTTCACATAGGGACAGGGTGCCAAAATTTCAAGGAAGCATCTCTAAGTTCTGATGGCATCTTTGTTCAGTCAGTAGGGAAGGAAGTGCAAGGAAAGAAAGGAAGTAAGTGCTCCAGGTGGGAATGAGAAAAGGAGGATGACCATTTGTTCAGACTTCAGCCACAATAATGCAAATCCCCCAAACCCTGCCTGGAATGTTATCCCCTCTCCTCCTCACATGTTCTACAAAGGCCAGATAAGGCCCACCTCTCTTTGTAGCTTCCCCTCTCTGAGATGCTGTAGTCCTGGGTATTGGGATCACTCAGATTAGAATTATCGTTTACTGTTTTGGAGTGTAGCAAAGAAGCCTTAGATATGATGACTTCAGTTCTTGCCAATCTGACCTCTGCCACAATCCCTCTCCATCCCTCCATAGCTTCTTTTCCTCCTATAGCATAGCCTAGTCCTAGGCTACACATATTTAGACCTCAGTGTTGACTGAAAGTCACTCCCAGTGTTCCACACTCTGGTCCTATCCTCACACAATATCGTCTCCCAAATCAACTCCATCCCTGACCTGTCCACAGGCCCATTTCTGGGTAAGAGAAGAAGGCTTGCAGCTCATTCCCAGAGTTATTTGGATTTCAGGCCTCTGTCATGGGAACAGAACAGATTCAGGCTGTACAGTACCTTCTCCAACACAGGCCCTTCAGAATGCTCAAACTCATCTAGTTTGTTGATTGTTTATATATTGCTGTGAGGAATAAACGAGTACACACACACATATCAATAAGAACAGTATCTGGCATAAATTATATGCTGTATGACTATTATTGGTTTTAAATATACTATCCTGTGTGTCTATGTGGGTGCAAACTGTTGAAACCTTTATACTAAATTGATCTTCTGTATATAAAGAGAATTGAAAATGAATCTTGATGCAAATGGAAGGGGAGAGGGAGAGGGAGAGGGGAGGGTTGCGGGTGGGAGGGAAGTTATGGGAGGGGGAAGCCATTGTAATCCATAAGCTGTACACTGGAAATTTATATTCATTAAATAAAAGTTTAAAAAAATATACTATCTTGATAAATAAAATTTTAGGAAATTTTTAAAAGACAGTAGTAGAGCCAGCGCCGTGGCTCAATAGGCTAATCCTCCACCTTGCAGCACCGGCACACCGGGTTCTAGTCCCAGTTGGGGCGCCGGATTCTGTCCCGGTTGCTCCTCTTCCAGGCCAGCTCTCTGCTGTGGCCCGGGAGTGCAGTGGAGGATGGCCCAAGTGCTTGGGCCCTGCACCCCATGGGAGACCAGGAGAAGCACCTGGCTCCTGCCCTCAGATCAGCGCGGTGCGCCGGCCTCAGCACGCCGGCCATGGCGGCCATTGGAGGGTGAACCAACAGCAAAGGAAGACCTTTCTCTCTGTCTCTCTCTCTCTCACTGTCCACTCTGCCTGTCAAAAAACAAAACAAAACAAAACAAAAGATAGTAGTAGAAAAATACCTTTCTATAATTCTAAACTGAGATATATCATTAGCCCAGGCTAAAACTATTCATCCAGCCTTTGGCTCAGCCAAGATGGAACTGACATCTGCAGTTCTAGCTATAGGCAATGGAAGATTAGTGGATAAAATGCTGGTTCATTCATTTCCAAGAGGAAAGATCAAGGTTCACCAAAATTCTCCATTTCTTTTTCAGACTCATTAGTAGTGTAGGGATCTCTCTCACTTCCTAAGCCTAGGAAGGCAAAGGATCCCGGAGCCTTGAAGAGGAGGATATAATAAGATTGTGAAAAAAATGAAAACCCAGAGAAAAACCATTATGTTTCACACACAAAGAATACTGTTTCTCCATAGGGAACAATGAATAGTCAGGCTGATGTTGGCTGAAACCAATGGACGGTTGATCAATGTCCTGAGGAACAAATGAAGATGGAGGGAACAGGAGAAGGCTATATTCTGGATACTAGCTCCCATATGTCACATTGTAGAAGAGGAGATGTCTTATGAATTTGCTTATATATGAGGACCTCTTAGCCTTTGTATTAGCTAGACTCAGAAGACTTCCTGAGCCACTGCAGTCCCTGGGCCTTCAACCAGAACCCCGGCTGACACATCAACTTATAATAGCCTAGGGTCAGCTCTAATGGCAACACCTGGCACCAAGCACTTAACCTGGGGACTGCTTGCCACTCAGACATATCTTCTTTTGTATAGCCTACTCTTTTTTTTTTTTTTGACAGGCAGAGTGGATAGTGAGAGAGAGAGAGACAGAGAGAAAGGTCTTCCTTTTTGCCGTTGGTTCACCCTCCAATGGCCGCCGTGGCCAGCACACTGTGGCCGGTGCATCGTGCTGATCCGAAGCCAGGAGCCAGGTGCTTCTCCTGGTCTCCCTTGCGGGTGCAGGGCCCAAGCATTTGGGCCATCCTCCACTGCCTTCCCAGGTCATAGCAGAGAGCTGGCCTGGAAGAGGGGCAACCGGGATAGAATCCGGCGCCCCAACTGGGACTAGAACCCGGTGTGCCGGCGCTGCAAGGCCGGGGATTAGCCTGTTGAGCCATGGCGCCAGCCTGTATAGCCTACTCTTAATCCAGTCTCTTAACTCAGTATCTGCCGATTTTGACAGATATAGCTCTTTTGAAATATTTATTGATTTACTTGAAAGGCAGAATTGGGGGGAGGAGAATCTTCTGGTTCACTTCACAAATGACCACAACAGCCAGGTCTGGTCCAAGCTAGTCAGGAGCCAAGAACTCCATCCTGGTCTCCCACATGAGGAACGGGGGCCCAAGTATTTGGGCCATTTTTTGCTGTCTTCCCAGGCACTTTAGCAGGAATTTGGATCAGAAGTAGATTAGCTGAGACTCAAACTGGCACTCATAAATGGAATTCCAGCATCACAAGCAGTGGCATAATCCACTGTGCCAAAAACACCAGCTTCTCAGATCAGAATTCTGTAAGTAAGGATGACAGGAATGCGAGGGACTTTAGAAATCACTTAGTCCCATCTTCAAGACACAGATGGGGAAACTATAGACCAGGAAAGTCAGAAACTTAAACAAGGAAACAAGAACAGAATAGCCCTCATAAGAACCCAACACTCTTAACTCCTGATCCAGTGCTCTTTTCACTTCTTTTGCACAGACAGGATTAATAATAGCTAACATTTATTGTAGGGTAGGCCCTACAGTACTGTTAGGTACTGTTCTAAGTGCTTTAGTACGTTATTTCATTTAATCCTCATAAGAAATCGAGGTAGCTACTATTGTCCTGGTTTACACATGAATGACCCTAAGGCATAGAGAAAGATCTGCTCTGTTTATTTCCTATCTGTAAAGTGGGAATGGAGATCTGAAGCCACTAAGGTCCATTGATGAGGTCCAAGCATTGATATTGAAGGGGTATAACTTTCCCCCAGAAAACTCTGGGGGTGGGGTAAGGACATAAATCAGTCAAGCACATTATAGTGTGAATCAGTCCCAGGACTATCCCTAAAATCTGGCTGAGATAAGACAGAAAAAAAGAGGGAATTATAATTGGGTGAAGGGTAGAAGGTAAGGAAAAAAAGAGGAAAGTCAGGGAACTGTAGAACTTAGGAGTTGAGATCAGGAGGATGGAACAAATAAAGTCAAAACCTAGGAGACCTAGATATGGGCACTATCTCCCACACTCACCAATCCCCAGAACCTATTTCCGTGAACCAGATTCTCAGGACACTAATGAGGCCTACTGCCATACAAACCAGTAAAATAAGAAGAGATGCCTGGCCATCAGGAATAGGAAGTAGGGGGAGCAACGACCACGTCACAGGGCCTGATGCTTCCCCATCGGTCCTTTGCCTACTTTTACAAGCTGAAACGGCTGCCAGACACCTGTTTTCCACACATGGAGAACAATACAAGTACAGCCTCACTTCCTGCCTAGAATTCTGTCAGAAGCCAGGCAGATGAACAGGGAACCTCTAAAACATTAGTTCCTGTGCTGCTCCAGAAAATCTTTCATTGTGTAGTGGCATGTCAGGCCATTGCCTGTAACACTGGCATCTCAAATGAGAGCTGGTTCAACTCTTCACTGCTTCACTTCTGATCCAGCTCCCTGTAATGCACCTGGGAAGCAGCAGAAGACGGCCCAAAGTACTCAGGCCACCGCAATCATGTGGGAGATCAGATAGAGTTCCAGGATCCTGGCTTTAGTCTGGCCCAGCCCCAGTCATTGCCGCCACTTGTGGAGTGAACCTGTGAATAGAAGATATTCATTCTCTCTCTCTCTCTCTCCCTCTCTCTCTCTCTTCTCACTCTCACTCTTCAATAAGTGAACCAGCAGATGGAGGATCAATATCTCTGTCCCCTTCTCTCTCACCCTCTCTGCCTTTTAAATAAATAAATATTGAAAAGAAAAGAAAATCTTCCATTCCCTCTGTTCTGGGTGGCCAGCTCGCCTCTTAAGCCTCTATTGGAGCTATCCACACCCCACCTCAAGCCTCAATTCCTTTGCTCTTCCTCATTCTGTACCACAGAAGTAAAAACGGGAAGAACAGGAAGTCAAATGCATCTTGGCCACTGAGATGGAAGTTATTGCCTCATGATCTGACTTTGACAATAATCATGGTCCAGGCTCTGTAGCTTATGTCATCTTGTCCTCTAGCACAACCTCCCATTACCAAGGCCAGGAAGAAGGAAAGACAGGCTCTACCAGCTCTATACTACATTAGCTTCAAGTTCCTCATCCTGATGGTCTAAGCTTCCCTATTCATCTTCATCTTCAGACAGCCTTGTTTGTCCTTGACCCTGCTGACCTATGAAAGCACCAAGATAACAACAAGCAGAATGCAGGGGGAGAGGGTGGTCAGGGACAAATGGAACACATGGTTTATTGTTGGAGGGGGCAAATTTCCAGACAACCAGAAACAGTCTGGAGTAATGGTGATCTGATCACTGTCTCTGAAGAGCTGTTATGAATAATTTCCCTCTCATTTCCCTCTCATTCAGGGGCAGCTCTGAAAGCTCAAAGATAAAGAGCAATTTAAGAACTTCATAATTCTCTCGCTTTGTGAACACCTACATCACCCTCTGATTTCCACCCATTCCTCTTTACCCAATCATTCTCCTCTTCCCCTTCTTTCCTCTGTCTCTCTCTCCTTCTTTAACTGACCATTATGTGAGCTGAAGAATAAGTGGGGAGAATTTCAATTTATTGAGTACATTTCCCCCTCCCTGTTCTTTTAAAACAGAAAAATTTCTAAAATGAACCAAACTGTGTTGTTTTGTTTGCATGTGGTCATCAATAAGGTTTTCTGGATCTCAGTTACATTTACCTTAAGTATGATCTTCAGTTAGGTTTTCTGGGACTTAGTTGCCCTAATAAATGAGTGAGAACATGGAGAGTTAGGATAAGTTAGAAGGATGCTTTGAATGTTAGACTAAGATTTTGGATTTAGGTTTTAAGCAAGGATGGGAACCATCTGCTGATAGGTCCAAAAAGTCAAAAGTGACTTCAGATGACTCCTCCCCTTCAAAACCCTGAAAATCATGGCCCTGGAAAACTTCCATAAGGGACTGAGGAAATTAAGGCTTTGATTTTATTCTTCCCTTCATCCATTAGTCTTTGCCCCCATAGACATTATCCAAGATTGCTCAAAAACAGAAGTTAGGCTGTGACATTATCAATGACCTCGGTATCTAATAACAAGCTCCAAAATTAACAGCCAGTCCTTGGAGGCAGGCCATAGGTTCTCACTGAAAATTGGGAGGGCACATGTACTGGTAAAGAAATGTGACTGGAGGCCTAAAACTCGATGAATAGGAAAGAAAAACCATGTTTTATGCTTATCCCCTGCCTTCACCTAAAAAACAGTGATTATGAAGAAACAGAGTCATGGGAATATGAGAGCTAGAAGGACTCTTGGAGATTATTTAGCTTCATCTAGGTATCTCTTGGGTCCCAGAACAAAAGATGATCTCAGAGTCCAAGAAGTCCCACCATACTGGGCTTTCCTGAAAGAAATCACAGTGCTCTGGCGTATTAGCTTAGGCTGCTGCCTGTGGTGCTGGCATCCCATAAAGGCACCAGTTCAAGTCCTGGCTGCTCCACTTCTTATCCAGCTCCCTGCTAATGTGCCTGGAAAAGCAGCAGAAGATGGCCCAAGTGCTTTGGCCCCTGTACCCACATGGGAGACCCAGAAGAAGCTCCTGGCTCCTGGCTTTGGATCAGCCCAGCTCTGGCCTTTGCTGCCATTTGGGGAGTGAACCAGTGGATGGAAAAACTCTCTGTCTCTCTTTCTCTCTGTCTGCAACTCTGCCTCTCAAATTAATTAATTAATTAATTAAATAAAAATAGAAAGTCACAGATCTAATGTAATAGATGATAAATAAAGGCCCAGAGAGAGTAAGCTAGTTACCCAAAGCCATGAATGAAGCCAGAACAAGGCTGAGACTGAAACTTAGATCTCCTGACTTATTTACCCCACAAAACATTATTATAATCAGAAATGCTTCATGCTTGTATAGTACTTCAGTGCTTTTTTACAGCCTATGCAATTTACTCCTTCCTGTGTCAGTATCAGTATTCTTTTCCCATTATTTGGCTAATGAGAACCAGAAGCTCAGAGTGGGGAAGTAGCTTTTCAAGGTCACAAAATAAGGTGGCTTCACCCACATTAAATTCTGAATTACTTGGGCATACCAGCAGTATCCAAAGCACAACAATAGCACTGTGGATCTCACCCTTTGCCTCCCTCACTAACTTATGCTCCTCACACATTACCTATCACAGAGAAAGCAACTTTGTCAGCATTAAACACACCCTAGGTTGCTCCACCCTTCCCCCACCTCCATGCACTCCATCTTGAAGTCTTCCAGATAAACCAGGGATCCCAAGGCAGATAAGGAAATTCCATTCTTTTGGTGTGTAGCTTCATGCTTATTTTCAGGTTAAATTTATTCATTTGTTTATTTTCTGATCCCCTAATACTCAAGTTCCTTAGAGGACTAGAAAACAGAAAAACATAATAAACATAAGCTAGTAATAAAGTAGAGAATGATAGCTTAAATAGCTCTTAAGAGTAGCCCACTGGGCAAGAGACGGTGACAGAGATTGAGACAGACACACACCACACACGGAGAGGGTGGGAAGAGAGAGAAGTTTCAGAGGAGCATACACTTCCTCTGAAATGTACTTTTGTTGGAGAGAACCCTAGGAAGGCTGTGTACAGAAGGAGTCATTTAATCTAATGCTTAGGGATAAACAAAAATTGGCCATGTGATGCTGGAGGAGGAAAGAATACTTTAGGAAGAAGAAGGTAAAATGTGCTTTTCATATGAAGAAATGCAAGTTCCTGTATTTTACCAGCATTCAAGAGTATAAATTAAAGTAGAAGGAGTAGGACTACAAAGGCAGATTGACGTCAGATAGAGTTAGAATTAAGACTGGAAGAGTATGGACTGTATTCTGCAAGCAATATAGGGCTCTTGAAAGCCTTTTTGAGCACAGGGATTGGCAACATCAGATTTGTTTTTAAAAAATCACTCTGGTCATTGTCCAGATGAGTAATAATGAAAGTCCGAGGAAGGAGACACAAGGGCCTAGCAAAGGAGCAATTTTCAGATGTTTCAATCAGCAATAATATTGCTGGGGGAAAAAAAGATCTCATGAGTTCTGTATTATCAGCCTTGTATAGATATATTGCAAAATTTAAAGCTCCCACAAAACCACAGGCAAAACCAAGCAATGTACACACAAAGAGGCAAAGAATATGAAGAGGCAATTTACAGAAAAAGAAATATAAACCTCCAAAAAGCATATTTTCATATGTCCAATCTCTACAGAATTAAGGAAAATGCAAATGAATCAAAATACCATATTCCATTCATAATACATGCAAAAATTAAAACAAGATTTGATGATAGATGTAGAGGGAGCAGGAGAGGGGAGGGTTGCGGGTGGGAGGGAAGTTATGGGAGGGGGAAGCCATTGTAATCCATAAGCTGTACACTGGAAATTTATATTCATTAAATAAAAGTTAAAAAAAATTAAAAAAAATCAAGTTAAATGTTAAGGTTAGACTCTAGATAGTATATATACTGGACTGCATTATACAATTCCTTCATGTTTTCTGAGTGTTTGAAAATGTCCATAATAAAATGTTGGAGAGAAGGGTAGAATTTTAAAGCATAATCCCTTCGGTATGATTCCATTTGCAAGGATCTGCCCTACAGAAATGCATGCTCACGTGCTCATAAATAACAGTCAAGGAGGGACACTGAAGCACTGTGTGCTACAGGAAAGAACTGGAAACCACATAAATGTCAAGACGGACAGCTTAAATGCATTATGTTATATGAGGGTATTTGAAAAAGTGCATGGACTGGGCAGGTGCTGTGGCACAGAAGGTTAAGCCTCTGACTGCACAGCTGGCCTCCCACGTGGGCACCAGCTCAAGTCCTGGCTGTTCCACTTCTGATCCAGCTCCCTACTAATGTGCCTGGAAAAGCAGCAAAAGATGGCCCAAGTCCTTGGGCCCCTGCAACCCTGTGGGAGACCCAGAAGAAGCCTCTGGCTTCTGGTTTTGGCCTGACAAACCCTCAACTGTTGCAGCCACTTGGGGAGTGAGCCAGTGGATAAAAGATCTCTCTCTCTCTCTTTCAAATAAATAAATAAATCTTTAAAAAAAAGAAAAAGTTCATGTAGAGAAAGGAATTAAAAGATAAGTTGGGGAGCTGGTATTGAGGCACTGCAGTTTAAGCAGCTTCCTGCAATGCCAGCATCCCATATCATAGAGCATCTTCCAGTCCCAGCTGCTCTGCTTATTTTTTTTTAATTTTAATTTTTTTATTTGAAAGGCAGAGTTAGAGAAAGAGAGGGAAATATAAATCTTCCATCCACTAGTACACTCCTCAAATGCCCACAACAGCCAAGGCTGAGTCAGGCTGAAGCCAGGAGCCAGGAGCTTCATATAGGTCTCCCATGTGAATACAGGGGCCCAATGATTTGGGCTATCTTCCACTGCTTTCCAAGGCACATTAGTACCTATTATGCCACAACGCTGGCTCCGGCTGCTCTGCTTCTAATCCAGCTTTCTGCTAATGTGCCTGGGAGAACAGTGGAAGATGGTTCAAAATGGAGTTTCAGACTCCAGCCCCAACCACCCATCGTGTCCATTTGAGGAGTCATTCATTTACCTGCTCTTTATAATTTTGTAATTTTTTCATTCATCTATCCATCTTGTTTTTTTGATGCATCTGAAAGTAAACTGGTGGCCAGCACTGTGGCACAGCAAGTAAAGCTGCCGTCTGCAGTCCCAGCATCTCATATGGGCACCAGTTCGAGTCCGGGCTGCTCCACTTCTGACCAAGCTCTCTGCTATGGCCTGGGAAAGCAGTGGAAGACGGCTCAAGTCCTTGGGCCCCTGCAACAGCATGGGAGACCTGGAAGAAGCTCCTGGCTCCTGGCTTCGGATCACCACAGCTCCAGCCATTGCAGTCATTTGGGGAGTGAGCCAGTAGATGGAATACCTCTCTCTCTCTGCCTCTGCATCTCGGTAACTCTGTCCTTCAAATAATAAATAAGTAAATCTTTAAAAAAAAAAGGAAAGTAAACGGAAGTACTTTTCTTACTTAAAAAAAATACATGAAAAGATGTTACCACATGGCCGGCGCCATGGCTTAACAGGCTAATCCTCCGCCTTGCGGCGCCGGCACACCAGGTTCTAGTCCTGGTTGGGGTGCCGGATTCTATCCCGGTTGCCCCTCTTCCAGGCCAGCTCTCTGCTATGGCACAGGAAGGCAGTGGAGGATGGCCCAAGTCCTTGGGCCCTGCACCCGCATGGGAGACCAGGAGAAGCACCTGGCTCCTGGCTTCGGATCAGCGAGATGCGCCGGCTGCAGCGGCCATTGGAGGGTGAACCAAGGGCAAAACGGAAGACCTTTCTCTCTGTCTCTCTCTCTCTCACTATCTACTCTGCCTGTCAAAAAAAAAAAAGATGTTATCACCATTTATTCTAAAGACTTAGCTATGGGGCCAGTGTTGTGGCATCATAATGCCAGCATCTCATATGCACATCAGTTTGTATCTGGCTGCTCCACTAGTGATCCAGCTCCTTGTTAATGGCCTGAGAAAAGCAATGCAAAATTACCCAGGTACCTGGGTCCATGCCACCCACAAAGAAGACCTGGCTGAAGTTCCTTGCTCTTGTCTTCTGCTTGGCCCAGTCCTGGCCACTGCAGCCATCTGGAGAGTGAACCAGCGATGGAAGATTTCTCTCTCCCTCTGTCTCTCCCCCTCTCTCTCTGTAACTCTGACATTCAAATAAATAAATAAACCTTTTTCTAAAAAAAGACTTAGCAGCCAAAAACTTGATGTTGAAGTGATATATGTTCAGTGGTAGGAAAGACAAGATGAAAATGGCTTTAGGATTCACGTGGTAGATGCAAGGGAAATAGCCCAAAAGCTGCCCTGTTCCAGTGGAAAGACAAAAGCCCTAGTGTGCC
The DNA here is from genome assembly GCF_033115175.1 of Lepus europaeus. Classification (NCBI taxonomy): domain Eukaryota; kingdom Metazoa; phylum Chordata; class Mammalia; order Lagomorpha; family Leporidae; genus Lepus; species Lepus europaeus. The sequence goes on along the minus strand of NC_084850.1, from coordinate 92,229,142 downwards.
AGGTATTCTGGGCAGAGCAAGGGTTACTGGAAATTTGAGAGAGAAGTGTTAGTGGGAGACAGAAAGAAAGGGAAGGAAAACAGTGATTGGAGAAAGGAAATATCCGAAGAATTCAGTACATCAACACTTCTGATATTCCTCTACCAAGGACAGGGGCCGTAGGATGTAAGGGGGGGAATTATTTTCCAAAGGCAATAGCATCTAGCAACACAAGGTCACCATTCCAGAAACCGCAAAGCAAGGAGAACTGCACATACCACCTCTGGTCCCTGTCCCACTCTACCTACTTCTACCTCCCAATATAAAGGTGGCTTTTTTAAGCCCTTAGTTCAACATAGTTCTCAACCTTATTGTTTCAATTCTCAGCCAAGTTTCTTGGTCTAAATTTAATATATAGATTCACCTTTGGAGAATCCAAATCGAATAATAGTCTCAAAAATCTTTAGGGTTGGAAAGCACCTGAGGAGTCATCCAAACCAACCTCCGCCACTACCATACTGCGGGTCAACAAACCGAGACTCAGAGAGCCTAAGGGACTTGATTGATAGCCCAAGTTCTTTCTATCACTGGAGTGGGATTAGCTGAACTTCTCCAATAAAACCACTCTACCGCAAAAATCTAGATCCACTCTTGACCCCCACTGGCAATCTCAAATTCTTTGAATGGGGTTGATCATTAAGGCAAATCACATGATCCGAAAGATTTTCCCTTCCCCAGCCTTTACTATATCCTCTGTCCATCAGCCACAAATAGGAGAAAAGGATGACAATCCACTGGCCACCTCTACTACTATCTCTCTGTAGCTAACAAGGTCAGCCACCCTGGTTCCTAGCAAAGGCCCAGGACCCTGCACAGTTCACTGGTAGCTATGTAAAGGATGGGTCCAGTGACATTAAAAAGCACTGTCTGGCCGGCGCCGTGGCTTAACAGGCTAATCCTCCACCTTGCGGCGCCGGCACACCGGGTTCTAGTCCCGGTCGGGGCGCCGGATTCTATCCCGGTTGCCCCTCTTCCAGGCCAGCTCTCTGCTATGGCACAGGAAGGCAGTGGAGGATGGCCCAAGTCCTTGGGCCCTGCACCCGCATGGGAGACCAGGAGAAGCACCTGGCTCCTGGCTTCGGATCAGCGAGATGCGCCGGCCGCAGAGGCCATTGGAGGGGGAACCAATGGCAAAAAGGAAGACCTTTCTCTCTGTCTCTCTCTCTCTCTCACTATCTACTCTGCCTGTCAAGAAATAAATAAAAATTTTAAAAAAAGCACTGTCCACCATCAGCAGGCAATTTGCTCATGTTTTCTAAGAGTGAGAGGCTATCATTCCTCAAATGCCTGAGCAGAATGGAAATTAGGTATGGCAATATAGGAGGCTCTCTTCATGACTAATTTGCTCACCAGCACTGTCCAACACAATACATGGCTGCTGTGGCTGCTCAAAGAACAAGTTCGGAACAACTCAGCCTGATGTTCAGAGGCCCTCTTTGCAACCTTAACCTTATTTCCACTCTTGGGTTCAGCAGTCACAATATCCATTAACTGTCCCCTGCATACTAGCACCTTCTTGCCTCCATGAAGTCATACATGTTACTCACTTGTCCAGGAAAGCCTGGCACCTCTCGTCCCCCTGCCTCTGCTCTCCAGCAATGTCAGAATGAACTCTGCATACAGCCCTTCAATGCCCACCACAAATGTCTCTTGATGATTCTAACCCAGACCAGAAATAATAATTTAAAATCAGGAGGCCTTAAAGTTGCAGGCCTCAGGAGGCAGGCTAAGCCACCACAGACAGCCATGCAGTATTAGAAGCCAGTAGCTTCCAAACTTCTAGTCTATACTATATTTTTACCACTCTACAAAGCTTTTTTGCCTTTTTTGTACCTTGTAATATGGTTATTATATCCACTTTATCCACAACAGACATGGAGTCCTCTAAGATCAGGAATCTATTTTGTTCAGTCCTGTCTGCCTTCTGTCCAGTTGCTCACCATAATTCTACCACATCAACAGATGCGCCATATTTTTGCACCACAGGCCAGAGCAATTGCCTTGGCAATGACCAGAAAATAATGCAGCATGCATAGGGAAATCCAAACAACATTAAAGGGGGCCCTGGGTTTTACCCTTCAAGTTCTTGGCTGTTGGGAAATACTGCAGCCACCAAAATCTTCCATTAATTGAATGGACATTAGAGTCACATTTTAGCCAATGAAAGAAAGGGTGACATTTCAATTCCCCTGTGGGGAATTGACAGTCAATTCAAGACAGTGTGGAACTCTGATTCTACAACAACCCTAAATACGAGTGTGTAAGACACCAAAATGTAGTTTGCTTGTTTTAATTTTTATTATCACTTGTCTAAAAGGATCTTTGAGCTATCCCTGTAAAGTTCAACTCACTGGCTTCAGAGACAGGAGACTTGAGGACCTAAAGTCACAAGGCTAGCGGCTGACAGAACCTCCCAATTGCTTTGCAGAAGCTTCTTTCAACACCAACGAATCAACAAACGGTTGTCACCAACCTCATCTTAACCTAGGATCAGGAAGAGCTGCAGTCTAGAAGAGCACAGTGTCTCTTTTCAAAGGCAGGGGGCTTATTTTTCTGTTTCAAACATCCTGTCCTTGACTACCAGACTGCCACACACACACACACACACACACACGTCCTCTTCTTGTCAAAGCAAAGTTTCTCCAGCTGCTCACAATGAAACCACCTGGATTTTGAAAAGCTCAGCCATGCCTCTCTGGGAGTCCAGCTGAACAATAATCCTCGAGTTAAATGTGCATTTTGGTCAACTTGGTAGTTACCCAGAGAAGCAGCTTTTGTAAGCTGCCTATATGTAACCATTTCTTGTCAAGCCTGAGTCATAAACACAAGGAGAGGGACTCACCAAATTGGTACAGTGAGGAGTCTGGACCAGAGATTCCCCAGGATCTTAGGGGCTTTTTGCTCTTAAGTAATAATAATAATAATAATCCCTGATCCCTTAATGTAGGATTCCAAATTCTCAGGGTCTGAAAAGGCCTATTAGTTACATAGTACAAATCCTTACAGGAAGTCTGAGTATCCCGCATAATGTAGCAGTCAGGTGGCTCTTCAACCTCTTTTCTGCTAGAGGGCTTCTAGTGACCCACACCCCACTACCCTGGACCATTCCATTTATCACTGAACAGATGGAAGTCACAGTACGCGTTAAATGGGATAATTTATGCAAAGCATTCAGTAAAGCGGCTGAAAGCACTCCCCCGTCCTTATTAGAAAGCACCTTCTTATAGTAAGCGTGATTCTGCCTCCTCTAGGCTTCCACTCCGTTGATTTCCTACCCATCCTGATTCTTGTTTCTGAGGCCACACAGAACAAAATAATGCTTTGAAGATATTTGAAGAGAGCACCCCTGTCTCTTTCCTTCTCTCACTCTGAGTCACTTCAAGGGCTGCCCTCCACCCACCCATCTTCCTGCATATAGACAGCTTAAGGGTGGCCAAGCTTTTAACAAAAATCGTGACATATCACCCCATGTGCCATTCGTTCTCTGCCTGGGAAGTTGGGTCAACAGAAATACACTTTCCCTGTGGCCCTGGGGGCCCAGGTCGAATGCGGGGAAGGAGCGGGGCTCCACAACTCAGGGCAGTGTTGGAAGTGTCCTGCCGCTGAGGACCGGGCCCTCAGAGAAACCAATATAGCAACTTCCTCACCCCCTGCCCTCACCACCCAGTCCTCACTTCCTCACTTCCCCACCCTATCCCCACGGGACGACTCTTAAAGAATGGGTAAGGTTTCCCCCCAGGTCCCTAAGTCCATAAACTGGCAACAGGTTGCGCCAGGCAGGCGCCTGAACTCACTTCCCTATCCTGGCCTGCTCCCCCCCCCCCCCCCCCAATCCTAGTTGGGATCTTAGTTGGGATGCCCGAGTGGCTCCGGTCTCTGTCACTTTCCCTGAGCTGGTGCCAAAACTCGGCCGTTCTGGCGGCGCAGGCACGGGTTCGGCAGGAAGCCGGTAGCGGGAGTTACCTTGAAAGCAGCGAGCAGCAGTGCTCCGTTGGGCGACTGGACCGGAGAGTGGGTGGGTCCGCACCTTAGCTGCGCGCGCGGGGCCACGCCGCGTCACGCTGGCCGGCTACCCCGCGTCCCGCGCAGCCCGGAGCGGGACGGACCCACTGACCCGCCGCCTGCTAGGGGACCGGCGGGCAGGCGGCGCCCGGCGCGGTGGCGGCTTCGCAGGGAGTGCCACTGCGGCGGAGTCTCGCTGCCCGCTGCCTCGCCGCCAGCCTAAGCCCAAGGGCCGCCGCGTGGCTTCTATCGTCTTTCGACCCCCGCCGCGCCTCGCGGAGGCCGCAACCGTCCTCAGCAGGTTACAGGCGCGCCCAGGAGCGCCGGAGGAGGTGCACGCGGTGTCAACTAGGGGCAGAGGCTGCCTTCATTCACTGAGCCATTCCCTGCCGCTGCCTCTAGCCAGCGACTGGCCGTCGGGGCGGCGGGTTCTTCGGGTCACAATTGGCGGAAGATGGAGCCGAAGAGGCGAACGAAGGGGGGAGGGGCCCCAACTCTGAACTTCGGGTCGGAACTCTGCGGTCGGTCGGGAGAAGACTGGCCAAAGGCCAACGCACACTGGCGGCCGCGCTAGTTCCCCAGGGCGGACGCGGGCGACCTCACTATTCCTGGGGGTGGGCGGGTGTGGGGGGGTGGAGGCGGGGACGCCCAAGAGAGGGTGCGCGCTATGGCGAGGGCGGGTCGATCCCGCCACGCACTAATGGCCGCCCCCCGCTGCCTACTCGGGTCGTGCAGCTTGCCTTGGTCAGCCAAGCTCCGACTTGTAACCCAAACATTTCATCAGCCTAATTGCTTAGCTCCTGGGAGTAAATGGCCATGAGCCTGAGCCGGGACAGCGAGGGAGAGGGTCTGCCCTTTTGCAGGCTTCGCTGAGAGGCCACCTGCACCCGCCACCCTCACGCCCTGTGGAGCGCCACACCCTCGCTCTTGGAGCCTCGCCTTGAACCCCCGGGAGGCTGGGCAGACTTGCTGGGGGAAGGAGAGGGTGGGGTGGGAGGGCGCGACCGACTGTCGACAACCTTTTTCCTGGATCCATTCAGTTCACTCCTCTAGTTATGCGGTGATTGCGACACCCTCAGGAGGGCAGATTCGCCACATGTTAATCACAGTACGCATTTTTAAGCTCCCCTTTTTATTATTAGTGTTATAACAATCTGCTTCCAATCATCAAGAAAAAACAAGCAGGGATGCGGTGGGCAAGGGGACTTTAATGATCTTTCCTGCCCCTCTTGCCAGGTGTGCACTAGGTATGAGAAACTGCTTCCTCAGGCTCATACCTCTTGACTAAGGAACCCTGCATTTGAGCCTTGCTTCCAAGTTCAAGGGAATGACTTTAGAATTTTCCAGGAGGGCTTAATGGATACACTCCTGTTTTTAAATAGAGAGATTAGCCTAATCAACCTGGCAATTATGCTAATAAATCTGTATAATATGCCAGGGGAGAAAAGTCACACAAATGACTTTAGCACTCTTTTATAAATATCGGTTTGCTATAGAGGCAATTGTGTGAGGCAGCACTCCCCTGCTAAGACTTCCTAGAAATTCTGCCTGAAGACAAAAATGCAGCCATCTGTGACAAATGAATGGACTTGAGCAAGTTTATCCTGTAAAGTTACCACGGAGATGCCAGCTAGGTCCCAGCTTCCAGGACAGCCTGTCAGCCTCATACAGAAGTCAGACCTGATGACTCCTTCAAGGTTGAGACCACTTTTCGCACTTCTCACTGTCTTCTCCTGCTCCTAGTATTCCTGCCAAAGTATGTAATAGCTAATGGGACACTGAGAGTACCCGACCACCTTAAAATGGGAATGGAAACCTCGAGCAGGTCACTTTACCACCTTGGAGCCTCAGTATGCCTCATACATAAAATAGCCATAATAAGATTTTCCTCATAGTATTTTGAAAAGCAATCAGTGGATTGAACTATGCCTGATTCATAATAACTCTGAAAATGTCTGTTTCCCTTCCCCTCTCAAAAGGAAAGAAAGGAAGTCGCAGATGCCCTATTGTAGTCTGTGGCCCATTACCTTGCTGGAGGCAGGAGCAGATCACCAATGGTTAATCAGACCCTGAAGGAAAGAGACCGGCCTCCTGCTTTAGAAACAGACCCTTTTACTCTTTGTACAGGGCCTGTCTTGAGCTCATAGTGGAGGCTTTCAAAACAAAAGCCAGTTCTTACATTCTACATGGAGTGCCAGGCACATCACTGGCAATATAGACAAGGATACATATTTTGATTGCTATAATTATTCCTCTTCATCATAATCACCATGATAACAATAATAATAATGTTTGCACTGAGTAACAGCCTCTGCAATGGGGAAGGAGATAATGTTAGGTGCAGAGGGAATAAATATTTCTGAAATGAGCCTTCTATGCTTTACTCATATGGAAATGTCATCCCTATAACTTTAGTCACAGGCTCTCCCATCCAGCTGCTTGCCTCCCAAAAGGCCCTCACCATAAAGATTACTCATATGTTTCAAGTTTCCTAGGGAAAGATAACCATTCAAGAAGAAAGCAAACATTCATTGGATACCTATGTTGGACAACAACCTGGATAGATCCCATGAGTAATCCAGAGACAGACAAGGCCCAGATCCTACTCTCAAGAAACCCTTGTCTATACAAAGAGATTTTTTTAAAAAAAAAGATTTATTTATGTATTTGAAAGGTATACAGTGACAGAAGTACAGACAGAGAAAGAGAAATCTTTCATCTGGTGGTTTATCCCCCAAATGGCTATAACAGGAGCCAGGAGCTTCATCCTGAGTCTCCCACGTGGGTGCAGGGGTCCAAATACTTCTTCCAGCTTCCACTTCCTTGCCAGGCGCATTAACAGGGAGCTAGATCGGAAGTGGAACAACCAGGACTCGAACCAACACCCATATGGGATGTTGGAGTCCCATGCAGCAGATTAACCTGTTATCCTATAATGTTGGCCCCTATACAATGAGATCTTAAAAATAAGCAAAAAAGAGGTTCCCTACCTAGAATCTTCTGCCTTGCATTGTTGCAGAGACAATAGAACATTAGACTAACATTTAACAAGCAATTGCCACTACCCACTTTTCTTGTCAAAAGACAAGAAGTTATAGCTGTATCCCCAAGCCTTTCATTACTAATACTCAATAGGGATCCACTGAGTATAGACTTCCCCAGCTCTGATAGGTAAAGTTGCTTAATTTTTCTTATAAGCTGTTGAACTCCATAGTTTGCATACCTTTATCTTGTTTCTGAACTCCATATGGGCTAGAGAAAAATCCTAGCCATGGCCCTCATCTCTTATTGCACTAATGGCCTCCTAAATCTATACCTGCATCTTACAGCTTTCCCTTGCCCTTAAAACTTACACTTTTTGTGATAAGCTGAACAATTTTTCTTCAAAGACGTCCATGTCCTAATCCCCAGGACTTGTGAATATATTGCCTTACATGGCAAAAGGAATATGCAGATATGATTACATTTGGGGATTTTAAGTGTAGAAATTATCCTGGATTTTCCAGTTGATTCCTAAATACAATCTCATGTTTCATTATAGGAAAGAGAGAGGAAGATTCATTCTACACAAACACAGCAGAAAAGGTGACAGTAAGATGGAGCAGAGACATATTTTTTTTAACACAGCAATATTTATTTAAGTCAAAAACCTCCTGCTGCAGCAGTCAGAAGGGGGGCCCCAAGTGAGGAAGACCCCAGAAATTGGTGGAAGTTGAGTCTTGTAAACATAATTCAGGGAATAATCAATCAAGTGACAGGTGACAAAACCCATAACCTGCTCATGATAAAACAAAAAAGCCATCAGAAGGGTGGGATAGGTAATTTCTTTCTATTCTCATGATAAAACTAGAAACTCAGAAGGCTGGGATCGAAATTTTTGTCTTGCTAAAGGCAGCTCCTGGGAGGAGCATGCATCTTGTCCATTTTTAAAAGGACTCCCCCTGTTCTCATCCCAACAGGGATCTGACCTAACTACCTATTAGCCAAATAACTGTCATCTCCCCCTTCCCAAAAGAATGGACCCTAACTGCTGTTAGGGATATGGGTGTGATGACTGTTCTGGCTGCTTCATGCTGAAAGGGGGTATCATTGAAGGACAGCAGTAGAGTATTACTCTGAGAGTTGATCTAAGGGTCCTTGGTAGATGCAGATTTCCTCAAAGGCATTATCAAGTACCACCTGGAGTTTGGTGGCTTCTAGTTGTTTAGTCCCATCCAGTGGCGAGGAGATCTGGTGATGGTTGGAATCGAATTTTTAACTGGATCTGAGTCACGTTGGAGTTGTATCTGAGTCATGGCACCAAGCTGTGGTAGGTAAATAGAAGAATTTACAGGCCAGTTACAGATTTGAAGATGCTAACCTTAAAGATTGAGCTGATGAGGCCACAAGCTAAGGAATGTCAACTGTCATCTGAAGTGGGAAGAGGGGAGAAATGGAATCTCCTCCATAGTCCCCAGAAGGAAAAACCCTTCCAATACCCTGATCCTAGCTCCATAAGGTTAATTTTGGACTTCTGACCTCCAGAACTGTAACAGAATGAATTTGCATTGTTCGAAGTCACTAATTTTCTGGTAAGTTGTTACAGCACTCCTAGAAAATAGATACATTTTTATTGTAGTCATACATAATGTTATTCCATCTAGTTTGTCTTCTGTGTCCTTGCCACAACTCCTTACAAGATTATAAGCCTCAGTGCCCAACAAAGGACCTTTATTAACATTAAATAGGCATTCAGTAAATGTCTACCTCCTGAAAAATTGAGTAAATGGAGTAAATGAACTGATGCCATTAATTAGCAAAGTGATCAGGGGGGTTATGTGGAAAGATAGTACTTAGCTCATTGTTACATGGCTGACATTATCTCCATAGTGTTCTGGGTTCTGCTGGTATATTTCACCTATACAAAGAATAATACAGGATGAAGTGTTTGGCCTAGCAGTTGTGGTGCTTTATCCAATATTGGAGTTCCTGGGTTCACGTGCAGGCTCTGATACTGATTCCAGCTTCCTGGTAATGTAAACCTGGGAGGAAGGAGGTGATGATTCAAGTACATAGATCTCTGCCACCCACATGGGAGAACTGGATTGAGTTCCCAGTTCCTGGCTTTGGTCCAGCCCAGACCTGACCCTTACAGGCATTTGGGGAGTGAGCTAGTAGATTGGAGCTTTATGTCTCTCAAATAAATGAATGAACAAATGAATGAATGTAATTTTTAAATGTATTTATTTATTTGAAAGGTGAAGTTACAGAAAGTGAAAGGCAGCTGCAGAGAGAAAGAGAAGTATCCCATCCACTGGTTTATACCCCAAATGACCACAGTGGTCAGGGTTGGGCCAGATCGAAGCCAGAAGCCAGGGGCTTCATCCAGGTCTTTCATGTGGATGCGGGGGCCCAAGCACTTGAGCCATCTTCTGCTGCCTTCCCAGGTTCATTATCAGGGGACTGGATCAGAGGTAGAGCAGCCAGGACTCAAACTGGTACCCATATAGGATGCCTGTGCTGCACTAGGCAACTTAACCTGCTTTGCCACAGAGCCGGCCCTAGTAAATGTTTTAAACAATACTTTATGTATTTTTCAAACATTAAAAGGTGTGTTAATTAGGCTATATGATGAACTGACATAAGTGCCTAAAAATTTGAGTTTTAAATCCCAGCTCTGGTGACCTTGGGTAGATTATACCCTAGCTCAGTCTTGAGATCATCTGAAAGATATTCTTCCAATACTGTTACCCAGAAGATCTTAGTGCTACCCTACCTCTTCTGCCACTCTTCCTATCTTCTTTATTTTTACACTTTGCTGAGGGGAGCTTGAGTCAGTGATGGTGAGGGTTCAAGAAAGAAGATACAAAGAAACTCTAGAAGTGATGACACTGGGGAGTAGAAAACCAGAACATTTTAATCTTCTTGAAAGGATAGGATACATTCCTATGCACATGCAGACATGTGTATTTCTTTTTTTCAAAGATTATTTATTTGAAAGGCAGAATTACAGAGAGAGGCAGAGAGAGAGAGAGTAAGAGAGAGAGAGAGAGAGAGAGAGAGAGACAGCGACAGAGAAACAGAGACAACTATCTGCCGGTTCACTCCCTAAATGGCTGCAACAGCCAGAGCTTGGATAGGCAGAAGCCAGGTGCCTAGAACTCCATCCATATCTCCAACATGGGTACAGGGGTCCAAGCACTTGGGCCATCTTCTGCTGGTTTCATAGGCACATTAGCAGGAAGTTGGATGGGTAGCAGAGTAGCCAGAACTCAATTCCTGGCATTGCAGTTGACTTCTTAACCCACAGTATGCCCCAGACATGTGTATTTCTGTAAGTCTGTCTTGCCTTGGTTATATCAATAACTTTACTCAGAATACCCCAATGGGTATGTTCTAAAATGCTTAGCATGGCAATTGAGACTTTCTGTAATCTAACTGCACTTCCTCGTACTCTCTGTTCTTCAGTAAACATTGCCATATCCTTTGTAAACCTGTTACTTTAGTAATGCTATTTCCACTACTTGGAAAACATTCTCCATCCCACTCCACTTTATATACTAAGGAAACTCTACTCATCTTTCAAGGCTTAAGTCAAATGCTACTTCTTCCATGCATTGGTAAGACTGAATCACCCTTGCCTGTCCACCTTAGTTGTACACTATTTATTTGATGTATTTGTATCTTCCATATACATAGATTATATTCTTGTTAGATACTCACTAAATTAATCCACAAAATGAACTCCAAACTTCCCACACTTAAAAATGTCTCACGGACTGGCACTGTGGCATAGCTTGTAGTGCTGACATCCCAAATGGGTGCTGGTTAGAGTCCTGGCTGCTCTGCTTCCAATCCAGTTCCCCATTAAAGCTCCTGGGAAGGCAGTGGAAGATGGCCCAAGTACTTGGGCCTCTGCAGAGCTGGGAGACCTGGAGGAACCTCCTGACTCCTGGCTTCAGATAGGCCCAGCTCTGACCATTGTGACCACTCAGGAAATGAACTAATAGATGGAAGATCTCTCTCTCTCTCTGTCTCTCTCTCTCTCTCTATCTCTCTGACTCTTCCCCCTCCCCTTTAGCTATGCTTTTCAAATAAATGAATAAATCTTTTACAAAGTTTCACATACCGGTCTGATAATTCTTTACAATATTAAATATTGAGTTGTCATCTCACCTATAATTTTACTCCAATGTTGATAGGAGCATTATTCAAGGTAACAAAGTGGGGCCGGCGCTGTGGTGCAGTGCGTTAACGCCCTGGCCTGAAGCGCCGGCATCCCATATGGGCACCGGTTCTAGTCCTGGCTGCTCCTCTTCCAATCCATCTCTCTGCTGTAGCCTGGGAAAGCCGTAGAAGATGGCCCAAGTCCTTGGGCCCCTGCACCCACGTGGGAGACCTGGAAATCCTGGCTCCTGGCTTAGGATCAGCGCAGCTCCAGCCATTGTGGCCAATTAGGGAGTGAACCATTCCTCTCTCTGTGTAACTCTGACTTTTAAATAAAACAAAATCTTTTAAAAAATCCTTCAAAGTAACAAAGCATAAAGAAACCAAATGTTTACCAACTGATGGGTAGATAAATAACATGGTATATCTATACAATTGAATAATATACAGCCACAAAGATGAATGAAATTATGGTACACGCTGCAACATAGATGAATCTTAAAAACATGATGCATGAAATAAGCCAGATGAAAAAGGTCACATATTTTATGACTACATTTATTTATTTATTTTTAAAGATTTATTTTATTTATTTGAAAGACAGAGTTACAGAAAGAGGTAGAGACAGAGGTCTTCCATCTGCTGGTTCACTCCCCAGATGACTGCAACTGCCGGAGCTGTGCCGATCCGAAGCCAGTAGCCAGGAGCTTCTTCCAGGTTTCCCACGTGGGTGCAGGGGCCCAAGGACTATCCCAGGCCATAGCAGAAAGCTGGATCAGAGTTGGAGCAGCCGGGACTAGAACCAGCATTTATGACTACATTTAAATGACATCTCTAGAAAGGGAAAATCCATATAGACAGAAAGTTGATTAGTGGTTGCCAGGATCTATTATGAGAGGGGACTGGAGAGTGATTGCTAATTGGTATGGAGTTTTTTTTTTTTTCTTGTGGGGCAATGAAAATATTTTGGAAATAGATCTTAGTGATTGTTTCACAACTCTGAATATAGTAGAACCAACTGGATTGTCTGAATTTACTCATTCACTTTTATTTGAGAGGCAGAGCTAAACAGAGAGAGATCCTCCACCTGCTGGTTTACTCCCCAAATGCCTGCAACAGCCAAGGCTGGGTGTATCTAAAATGAGGACCCCTCACTCAATCTGGCTCTCCAATGTGGATGGCAGGGACCCAAGTACTTGAGCCACCATTTGATACTTCACAGGGTCTGCATTAACAGAAAGCTGGAATTGGAAGTGGAGTCAGGACTTGAACCCAGACACTCTGACATAGGATGCAGTTATCCCAAATTGTGACTTAACCATTGCACCAAATGCCAACCCTGAATTATATGCTTTAAATAGGCAAAATATATGATATATTAATTTATCTCAGTAGATATTTATAAAGAGCAGCTCATGTAAATATAGGAGAAGAGCAGCATTGGCGCATGGGTCTACATTTTACTAATAATTCTTATTCATAGTCTGATTTCGTTTTTGATCGGGCCTAATTTTTTTGCTGCTTAGATCTAAATTGCTTGTAACTACCTGTATAGCAGAATGCCTGTAATTCAGCCAACTGTTTCTTCATAAGCTCTCAGCTCCTGGATTTCTTAGAAGCAGATTGGGGTGTGTTAATGGTGTAAGAGAAACATAGGCCTATTCCAGCCTTCCCTCCACAAGGAGCCACTGATCTATGAATCAGGCCTATACCAGCCAATATCCTGTGCCGAATAGTTAGACTTCTATCTAGGAATCCCTGGGTGGCCTCAGATGGTTGTCTACTCCACCTGACAGAAGCCCAAGCTCTTTCTCCTCACTTGCTGAATGCATGGCCATGTTTGGGAGAGAGCCAACAGAGATGAGCCATGCTGCAGTCTGTCTACAATGGGAGATGGGGATGGGAGGTTGCCAAGAGAGCGAGCTACACAGAAAAGATGGGGAGAAATCCTTGTCAACTGGAGTCCCCTGGGCTGGAGAGGAAGGAAGGGAAGAAGAGAAGGAGAAGGCAAACATGCCATATCATCCCTTGCTGATAAGGGCAAGCTATGGTGGCCAGAGAAAGTTAGGCTAGGCCTAATTCCACAGCTAAGTTCATGCACCAAATATAAATATCTACCTTTAATAACATGGACCAATGTGTACCCTCTAGGGGCCACTGTCATCTCCTTGGACCTAAGAATACAATGGAATTGGTATAGGTTATATTATAAAGGGATAGACTTCTACCTGTACCTTCCCTCCAAGATGACCCTCATTGAAACAGACACCTGGTATTTTTTGGGCTCCCTGGTTAACCACAATTGGATAACAACCCCTACTTCATGCCATTCCCATCCTCACCTTCTGAAATTGGACACATTTACCTGTGCAGTTAGGCCAGGCATTACTCCTTCATATAGTGCTGTAGGCTTGCTTCAAATTCTAAAAAAAAAAAAAAAAAACTGTTGCATGTTAAGAACCTTGGCCTGCTGGGGAGGCACATGAAAACAGCCCAGTTACTCAGGCCCTTATCACTAATGTGGGAGACCCAGATGGAATTTCAGGCTCATGGCTTTAGCTTTGCTTAGACCTAGCAGTTGAGGCCATTTGGGGAGTGAACTAGCATATGAAAGAGATTCTCTCTCTCTCTCTCTCTCTCTCTCTCTCTCTCTCTCTCTCTCTCTCTCCCTCCTCATTTCAAATAAACAGATTCTTTAAAAAATAACAATAGCCTGAGAGTCTGAAAAAATAGGTTCAAATCTTGGCTCTGCTACTGAATAGTATTATGACTTTGGGAACATTATTTTCTTCATTTGGGCTCCTGTTTACCAACCCACTGTAAAACAAGGAAGCAGAGTAAGGAAATCTTAAAGGTTTCCTCCAAGTATAAAGTTCTCTGGGGGTGGAGGGCAGTGTTATGACACAGTGTGTTAAGCCACATTTGAATGTCAATTTGAATCCCAGCCGTTCCATTTCCAATCCAGCTTCCTGCTAATGTGCCTGGGAAGGCAGCTAAAGATGATCCAAGTGCCACCCATGTAGGAGACTAGGGTGGGTTTTCAGGCTCCTGGTTTTGGTCTGGCACAGCACCAGCTATTGTGGTCATTTGGTAGTGGTCATTTTGGGAGTGAACCAGGAGATGGCAGATTCCCTCTCTCCCTCTCTCCCTCTCTCCCTATTTCCCTCTCTCCCTCTCTCCCTCTCTCCCTCTCCCTCTCCCTTCTCCCTGTTGTTCTGCGTTTCAAAGAAATAATTTAACATATATTCTTTAATAAATCTTTTCTCTTTATATTAATAATGAAAAGTAAAAAAAAAACCAGTTCTTTGAGTTTTTGGGAAAACTTTCAGTAGAACAGAAGAAGGTAAGATGTTAAGAACTATTAAGACAGCTATAAGTCCACACTGAGGAAGCTATTTTGACAATGGAGAGACGGCCATTTCTATGGGAATGAATTGGTCTCTCAAGGTACATTACAAATTTTTTACAAAACAAATTACTCAACTGCACAAGTAATTCCATCAGTTATCACAGTTGGGTGCAGAAGGACTTGTGTGAAGGTAGTTGAGAACATTGGGATAGGTGGAGGAGGAGGGAATGTCTTTATACTCTGACTCTCCAGAGAAAGCTCATTGAGGATTTGTCAGATTATTTCCTGATTACAATAAGGGAGCAAAATTGGAGAGTTCTGAGCCAAAGACATGGCAACAGAGCCATATTAAAAATGGCAACAGCACAGAACTGGAGCCAATGACACAACTCATCTCACATGTGGGACTTGAGCTGGCCTTCAGATAGACTTTGCTGGTTTAAAAAACCCAGAAGTGGGAATCTCTCTTTTTCTTTCCTTTCCCAATGAAAAGAGGAATTTAACCTTATCCTCTCTGCTTCCCAAGCAACTCTCCAGTATCAGAGAGAAAACACAAGCAAGACCAAACCTTATGTCTTTCTCCATCTCATGAGGAACAGGGTGGTGGGAGTTCATGGGAAACTGCTGCCTTGTCAAACCAGGCTCTTTTTATCTCATATCATTCTCTGCTATTTTCCTATCTCTGGTCTGACTAGACATTTCTTCACAGGGAGCAAGCCACACATGTATCCCTAGCAGGAAGTTGGCCATGCATGTCATTGTAATGTTCTTGATGTATCAGGTCCATACTGCCTGATTTCCAAGCCACCTCACTACCAAGGATAATTTAAGGTTCCTAGCATGGACTCCTCAGGTCCTATGTAACAAAGAAATGTCAAAAAATAGATTTTTATCTGCCTAGTTCTTTTAAAAAGATTTATTTATTTAAAAAAGTAGTAGAAAGAGAGAGGGGGGGATATTGAGAATCTTTCATCTGCTGGTTCACTCTTCAAATGGTGACAACAGCCAGGGCTGAGCCAGGTCAAAGCTAGGGACCAGGAGTTTCATCCGGGTCTCCCATGTGGGTGGCAGGGGTCCAAACACTTGGGCCATCTTACATTGCTTTTCCAGTCCATTAGCAGGGAGCTGGATTGGAAGTGGAGCAGCCAGGACACTAACTGGTGCCCATATGGCATGCCGGCATCACAGGTGATACCTTTACCTGCTAAAATACAACACTGGCCCCACCTGCCCAGTTCTGTGGGGATCACAGAAACCTTGGGCTTCTATCTTTAAGCTCACAAGACCACATTTCCTCAGAGACTTGGGATGAGTTCAAAGCCTAAGGCACTTTTCTCTTTACCTCATGTTCTCAACAGCATCCCAGGTATTACAGCTTCAACAGTGTATTCAGCCAGTAGTGTATTCATTTGCTGCCACCCACATTCCAGTCACTTTCCTGCCTGGACTATTGCAATAACTTCCAGTTGCCCTGCTCCTTTCAGTCTTGCACTCTATTTTCGTCTATAATGCACACATCAGTCAGAGACATCCTTTTTTTTAACTTTTATTTAATGAATATAAATTTCCAAAGTACAGCTTATGGATTACAATGGCTTCCCCCCTCCCATAACTTCCCTCCCACCCGCAACCCTCCCCTTTCCCGCTCCCTCTCCCCTTCCATCCTTTTAAAACACAAGTCATAGAACAGGCATTTGGCCTAGCAGTTAATACACCTCTTGGGACACTTGCATCTTATATCAGAGAGCCTGGGTTTGAGCCCCAGCTCTGCTTCCAATTCCAGCTTCCTGATGATGCCCACTCTGGTAGGCAGATCTTGATGTCTCAAGTACTTGGGTCCCTACAACCCACATGAGAGACCCAGATAGAGTTCTGGGCTCTCAACTTCGGTTTGACTCAGCACTGATCATTGCATATATTTGAGGAGTGAACCAGCAGATGAGAGTTTTTCTGTCTCCGTCTCTTTGCCTTGTTAACAAATGAATAAATAAATATACGACACATGTCACAGCTTGTCCCTTCTCAGCTCAAAATCCTCTAAAGCCAGGGCTGGTGCTGTGGCACAGCAGGTTAAAGCCCTGGCCTGCAGTACTGGTATCCCATATCGGTGCTGGTTTGAGTCTCAACTGCTCCACTTACAATCCAGCTCCCTGCTAATGTACCTGGGAAAGCAGTGGAGGATTACCCAAGTCCCTGAGCCCCTGCACCCACATGGGAAACCTGGAAGAAACTGCTGGCTCCTGGCTTTAGATCAACTCAGCCCCTGTCATTGCGAACATTTGGGGAATGAACCAGTGGATGGAAGACCTCTCTCTCTCTCTCTACCTGTCTCTGTAACTCTGCCTTTCAAATAAACAAAATAAATCTTAAAAAAAGGATAGAGATATATTCTGAGATAGCATTGTTAGGTGATTTTGTCATTGTGAAAACATTGTAGAGTGTACTTACAGCAACCTAAACAGTATAGGTCAGTGCTTTAATGTGCCCTCTTAATGCAATTAAGAGACATGATGAAAAATAGATGCAGGAGGCTGTACCAACAGTAAGCATTTGAAAAAAAAATAGGATTATACTCTAAAATAATATAAACCAGTAGCAAAGTCATTTATTATCAATACCAGTTACTATGCATTATATGTAATTGTGCTATACTTTCACACAACTGGCAGCCAGTAGGTTTGTTCACACCAGCATCACCACAACATTGTGAGTAATACATTAAACTCTAATGTCACAATTTCACTGACATTGCTACAATGTTATGCTTGCTATGGCATTAGTAGGCAATGTGAATTTTTCAAGCTCTGTTATAATCTTATAGGACCCCCATTGTATATGCAGTCCATCACTGACCAAAATACTCTTATGAGGCATATAATTGTATTTGGTGATCAATGGATAGAGAGGAAGATAAGACCCTATAAATGTCCTTATTAGTGACTTCTCTAACACTAAAAATTTTGACAAAGAATGGATGGTGAAAGAAACTTGGAAGTTTTAGACAAATGTATTAGGAAGAGGAAGGTGGTAAAAGTGAACTGAATAAAAAACATGAACACACTTTTCACTGCAAAAAATATACAAGTGGCATATATGCATATGAAAAGATGGGCAACACCATTAGTAATCACGGAAATGTAATTTAAAACCATGAAGCGATATCATTGCAAAATGGTCAGAATATGTACAGAAACATCAAAAATCAAATATAAAAATTAAAATAGTGATAATGTCTAATACTGAGAAGTATTTGGCAAAACTAAATCTCTCATACATTGCTAGGGAATGGAAACTTATACAGAGACTCTGGAAAATAGTTTGACAGTTTTGTGAAAAAAGAAACCATGCAATTGCCATGACTTGGCAGTTGCACTCTTGGGCGTTTATTCCAGAGAGATGAAAACCTGTGCTCATACAAGCACTTGTACATGAATGTTCATAGCTTGATTTGTAATAGCTAAAACCCAGAGGCCGGCACTGCGACGTATCCGGTAAAGCCGCCGCCTGTAGTGCCAGTATCCCATATGGGCACCGGTTTGTATACCAGATGCTCCATTTCTGATCCAGCTGTCTGCTATGGCCTGGGAAAGCAGAAGATGTCCCAAGTCCTTGGGCCCCTGAACCTGCGTGGGAGACCCAGAAGAAGCTCCTGGCTCCTGGCTTCAGATCAGCCCAGCTCCAGCTGTTGTAGCCATATAGGGAGTGAACCAGAGGATGGAAGACCTCTCTCTCTGTAACTCTGACATTCAGATAAATTACTAAACCTTTAAAAAATAGCTAAAACCCAGAAACAATTCAGCTATCCTTTAGCATAAAAATGATTTCATTAACAATAGTATGATACAATTCAACAACAACAACAACAAAAAGAATAGACTATTGATATATGCAAGGACTTGGATGACCTTGAGAAAGTTATACTGATGGAAACAAAAGCCAATTTCAGAAAGTGAATCATATATGATTACAATTTTATAACCTTCCTGAAATGACAAAATTATAGAGATTAGTGGTTTCCAGGGTTTGTGCAGAAGAGTGTAATAGTGGTTGTTACTATTGTAAAAGGGGTTGTATGAGGGATACTTTTTTTGAACAGTTCTACATCCTAAGCTGTGGTGGTGATTACAGATTACCCCCCAACACACACATATACATAACTGAGTGCATGTAAAGCTGCTGAAATCTGAATAAGATTTATGGGACATTTCAATGTAAATATCCTGGTTGCGATATTATGCTACTGTTATGCAAGATGCTACCATGGGGCAAAAATGGGTAAAGGGTACCCATGCTCTCTCTGCATTATTTCTTACAACTGCATGTGACTCTACAATTATCTCAAAATGAAGTCTGTTATTTTACATTATTTTTTTAGAAAAACAGGCATGGTTATATATAATATGTATCATTTATGTGAATCTCAGAGGGACTCAAATCAGTTATCAGAAAAAATATTAGAAATATTTGAGGAGTGAGCATTTAGCACAGGAGTTAACAAGTTGTGTCATCCCATATCATCCCATATCAGACTGCCTGGGTTTGAGTCTTAGCTTCACTTCCAGTTCCAGCTTTCTGCTAATGTGCACCTGGGTAGCAGTGGGTGATGGCTCAAGTAGTTGAGTCTCTGCCACCCATGTGGGAGACCTAGAGTGAATTCTGGGCTCCTGGCTTTGGCCTGATCTAGTCTCAACTACTGCAGGCATTTTAAGAGTTAACCAAAGGATGTAAGGTCATTCTCCATTCCGCTCCTGCTTTTCAAATACATACATACATATATATATATATATATATATATATAGAGAGAGAGAGAGAGAGAGAGAGAGAGAGAGAGTTGAAAGAGATACAAGAATACTTTTTTTTTAAAAAAAAAATCTTTATTTGAAAGTCAGAGTTACACAGGAAGAGAAGGAGAGGCAGAGGCAGAGAGAGATCTTCAATCCACTGGTTCACTCCCAGGTTGGATACAATGACTGGAACTGCACCAATCTGAAACCAAGAGCCAGGAGCTTCTTACAGGTCTCCCACATGGGTGCAGGGGCCCAAGAACTTGGGCCATCTTCTACTGCTTTCCCAGGCCATAGCAGAGAGCTGGATCAGAAGTGGGGCAGCCGGGACTCAAACAGCGCCCATATGGGATGCCAGCACTGCAGGCGGTGGCTTTACTTGCTACACCACAGTGCTGGCCCCGGAATACATTTAAAGAGAATTCACCCTGTAACACCATTATAATTCTAATTGTTTTTTTAAAGTTTTTTTAATAAGTTTAATAAAGATGGTCAACCAAACTAGAAATTTGTACAAGATCTTAGAAAAGTAAAAAGATTACCAATCCCTTTATTTTTTTTTAACTTTATTTAATGAATATAAATTTCCAGTGTACAGCTTATGGATTACAATGGCCTCCCCCTCCCATAACTTCCCTACCACCCGCAACCCTCCCCTCAACCGCTCCCTCTCCCCTTCCATTCACATCAAGATTCATTTTCAATTCTCCTTATATGCAGAAGATCAATTTAGTATAAAGATTTCAACAGTTTGCACCCACATAGAAACACTAAGTGAAACATACTGTTTGAGTACTAGTTATAGCATTAAATCAAAATGTACAGCACATTAAGGACAGAGATCCCACATGAGGAGCAAGTGCACAGTGGCTCCTGTTGTTAACCCAACAAATTAACGCTCTAGTTTATGGCGCCAGTAATCACCCTAGGCTGTCGTCATGAGTAGCCAAGGCTATGGAAGCCTTCCAAGTTTGCCGACTCTGATCATATTTAGACAAGGTCATAAAAGACAGAGTGAGGATAGTAACCAATGATCCTAAGAGTGGCATTTACCAGGTTTGAACAATTATACAGCATTAAGTGGGGAAGAGGACCATCAGTACACACAGGTTGGGAGTAGAGCCATTGGTGGTAGAGTAGAGGTTATGATTACAAAGGAATGAGGCCCAAGTGCGCTAGACAGGGTCTAGAACAAAGGACAGAGTCATTATTAGAGGAGCTAAGAAAGGTGCTGTCTAAGCTACAATTAAGTTTTCTGATTGAGAGGCAAATAGAACCTGATAGAAGGGGCTTGATAATAATCTGGTGGGCTTTAGGCCTTGTAAGTTAATAGGCCCAGACCTATCTATCTCTTCACATGGGGTATATCCTAAGGTAGGTGTGAACCTCCTAGGGGAAGGCACTCTGTTGACTTTCATTACTTGGCTGGTCTGGGAGGAGAGCTGGCCAGGTAAAGGCATGGGGCATCTCTAACAAGAAATTTACAGTTCTGCCTGCAATGTTGCTGATTTCATTTCTCTATTCTCTTCATTTCTCTATTCTCTTCAAGGTAGGAAACTAATTCTATTATGAAGGAATCTCTAGGACGCACAATTTAATCTTTAGACCTTATAAAAGAGATGGCTAACATTTTTCTGTAATAGCATAGCCAAAATAAGAGCTTAAATAATAATCTCATAGCTAGATTCACTTTGCCATCAGCGAAGTAAACAGTAAGTAGAAAAAACCTCCCTTTCAGACCAAAGGGAAAGAAAGTTTTAAAGTGAGAATATAATTTTCCTCATGGGCATTGTCTACCTTAGAAAAACTACTACAGAACATGCCTGTGACTATAGGATTGTAGTTCAGGCCACCGAAGATTAGAGATGGGACTTGGGCACTCCCTTGACTTGCATCCTCTGGTCTGCTTTAACACAAACCAGGAGGAAAAGAAAGCTCGGCATCAGAAGCAATGGGTGGCAGGCCTATTAATGGCTGATCTGTACAGTGATCTGCCCTCAAGGAGACCCAACAGGCCAGTCCACTGCAGTGGCTTTCAATGTGGTAAGCCTGGGCTTCAGCAGAAGTCAGCTTGTGAAGAGCCCCGGCAGCTCTGCCAAGAGTTGGATCACTGGAAATGGACCTGCCCTGGAGTCGAAGGATGCCCAGGTCAGAGCCACAGATCTTATTGGCTCTAAGCTGAAAAGCCCTTCACTCAGCCGAACTTCCAAAGTGACCACTGCAGCTGAGGGGATGACCAATCCCTTTATTTAAAAATGTGACATCATAGTTTTATTCCCTTTTAACTATAGAGAACGTAGCTGTGGTCACCACTGTCTAAAGCCTTTCATTCTTTATTGCAATTACCTTTTTTTATTATTTATTAAATATAGATTTCCAAATGGCTTCCCCCCTATAATTTCCCTCCCACTCCTTTTTTTTTTCCAGCTTGTTCAGTGCTTTATTGAACCAAGGCCCTAACAGATGACTCATTGGGCCTCTGAGCACAGCCCTTCCCACATCTCTGAGAGTCGGAGTCCAGAGGTTGCTCGGTCCTTGGTTTAGCTGCTACTGTGACATTTCCTCTCAAATATTTCCAAACCCTCAGCGTCAAGTTTTTGTCCACACAGACACACACATATTCCTGCCACAGGCTGTCACACTCACCAAAATGCCTCCACCTGGTCTGTGTGCATGTGTGTGCAAGGCACCGTGCAGCCATGGCCACCCATCCGTCCATCCATCCATCCGTCCACCCATTCGTCCATCCATCTGCGACAAGACAGCAGCAAGTTCTGACCATACAGGCCCCTGGCTTCACAGCACTGGGAGCTGGGGTGGGCTCACGAGTCGGGCCCTTGCCCCATGAGCCCCTTAAGACACTAACAGCCATTTCTGGGGGCAACACCAGCTGGGGCCCAGGTGGGTCACTAACCTTGGAGTCTCTGACCCCAGCTGGACACCAAGAGCCTAGACAGCCAGTGAACGGGACCTGAGATGGGCAAAAGTCCCACAGACAAGCCAAGCACGTAGCTAACACTGACAGAGGAAAGAGTAAGAGCTTAACGCTGGTGCCAGATGCACCGTACAGAGGAGCAGGAAGGAGTGGAGACAGGGGCGAGATGGCAGAGAGAGCAGGGCCAGGCCAGGCCTCCTGCTCCCTCTCCCATTCCATTCACATCAAGATTCATTTTCAATTATCTTTATATACAGAAGATCGATTCAGTATATACTAAGTAAAGATTTCATCAGTTTGAACCCATACAGAAAAACAATGTGTAAAATACTGTTTCGGTACTAGTTTTAGCATTACTTCACATTGGACAACACATTAAGGACAGATCCCACATGAGAAGTAAGTACACAGTGACTTCTGTTGTTGACATAACAATTTCACACTCTTGTTTATGGCGTCAGTAATCTCCCTAGGCTCTAGTCATGAGGTGCCAAGGCTATGGAAGCCTTTTGAGTTCACTGACTTCAATCTTATTCTGGCAGGGTCATAGTCAAAGTGGAAGGTCTCTCCTCCCTTCAGAGAAAGGTACCTCCTTCTTTGATGGCCCTGTTCTTTCCACTGGGATCTCACTCACAGAGATCTTTCATTTAGGTCTTTTTATTTTGCCAGAGTGTCTTGGCTTTCCATGCCTAAAATACTCTCATGGGCTCTTCAGCCAGATCCGAATGCATTAAAGGCTGATT
This sequence comes from Lepus europaeus, assembly GCF_033115175.1. Taxonomy (NCBI): domain Eukaryota; kingdom Metazoa; phylum Chordata; class Mammalia; order Lagomorpha; family Leporidae; genus Lepus; species Lepus europaeus. Next base: position 92,206,144 of record NC_084850.1, on the reverse strand, counting down.
CTGAGGCCAGAGTGCTATTTAGGACATCTGCCATTCTATGAGTCTGTTGTGTATCCCACTTCCCATGATGGATCGTTCTCTCCCTTTTTGATTCTATCAGTTAGTATTAGCAGACACTAGTCTTGTTTGTGTGATCCCTTTGACTCTTAGACCTATCAGAGTGATCAATTGTGAACTGAAGTTGATCACTTGGACTAGTGAGATGGCATTGGTACATGCCACCTTGATGGGATTGTATTGGAATCCCCTGGCACATTTCTAACTCCACCATTTGGGGCAAGTCCGATTGAGCATGTGCCGAACTGTACAGCTCCTCCCTCTGTTATTCCCACTCTTATATTTAACAGGGATCGCTTTTCAGTTAAATTTCAACACCTAAGAATAATTGTGTGTTAATTACAGAGTTCAACCAATAGTATTATTAGAACAAAAAAAGTACTAAGCTGGATAAAGTATTACATTGTACATCAACAGTCAGGACAAGAGCTGTTTCTCATAGTGTCCATTTCATTTCAACAGGTTTCCCCTTTGGTGCTCAGTTAGTTGTCGCCAATCAGGGAGAACATTTGTCCCTTTGGGACTGGCTTAATTCACTCAGCATAATGTTTTCCAGGTTCCTCCATTTTGTTGAAAATGACAGGATTTCATTGTTTTTGAGTGCTGTATAGTATTTTATAGAGTGCACGTCCCATATTTTCTTTATCCAGTCTACAGTTGATGGACATTTGGGTTGGTTCCAGGTATTAGCTATTGGGAATTGAGCTGCAATAAACATTGAGGTGCAGACAACTCTTTTATTTGCCAATTTAATTTCCTTTGGGTAAATTCCAAGGAGTGGGATGGCTGAGTTGTATGGTAGGGTTATATTCAGGTTTCTGAGGAATCTTCAGACTGACTTCCATAGTGGCTTAACCAGTTTGCATTCCCACCAACAGTGCGTTAGTGTCCCTTTTTCCCCACATCCTCGCCAGCATCTGTTGTTGGTAGATTTCTGAATGTGAGCCATTCTTTCCGGGGTGAGGTAAAACCTCATTGTGGTTTTGATTTGCGTTTTCCTGATTGCTAGTGATCCTGAGCATTTTTTAATGTGTCTCTTGGCCATTTGGATTTCCTCTTTTGAAAAATATCTATTGAGGTCCTTGGCCCATCACTTAAGTGGGTTGTTTGTTTTGATGTTGTGGAGTTTCTTGATTTCTTTGTAGATTCTGGTTATCAACCCTTTATCTGTTGCATAGTTTCCAAATATTTTTTCCCATTCTGTCGGTTGCCTCTTCACTTTCCTAACTGTTTCTTTTGCAGTACAGAAACTTCTCAATTTGATGCAATCCCAAATGTTAATTTTGGCTTTGACTGCCTGTGCTTCTGGAGTCTTTTCCAAGAAGTCTTTGCCGGTACCTATATCTTGCAGGGTTTCTCCAATGCTCTCTAATAATTTGATGGTGTCGGGTCGTAGATATAAGTCTTTAATCCATGTTGAGTGGATTTTTGTGTAAGGTGAAAGGTAGGGGTCTTGCTTCATGCTTCTGCATGTGGAAATACAATTTTCCCAGCATCATTTATTGAATAGGCTGTCCTTGCTCCAGGGATTGGTTTTAGATCTTTGATCAAATATTAGTTGGCTGTAGATGTTTGGATTGATTTCTGGTGTTTCTATTCTGTTCCATTGGTATATGCATCTGTTTCTGTACCCGTACCATGCTGGTACTGGTATTATAACTGCCCTGTAGTATGTCCTGAAATCTGGTACTGTGATGCCTCCGGCTTTGTTTTTGTTGCACAAGATTGCTTTAGCTATTCGAGGTCTCCTGTGTCTCCAAATAAATTTCAGCATCATTTTTTCCAGATCTGAGAAAAATGTCTTTGGTATTTTGATTGGTATTGTATTGAATCTATAAATTGCTTTTGGGAGAATAGACATTTTGATGATATTGATTCTTCTAATCCATGAGCATGGAAGATTTTTCCATTTTTTGGTATCCTCTTCTATTTCTTTCTTTAAGGTTTTGTAATTTTCATCGTAGAGATCTTTAACATCCTTGGTTAAGTTTATTCCAAGGTATTTGATTGTTTTTGTAGCTATTTTGAGTGAGATTGATCTTAGCAGTTCTTTCTGAGCTGTGGCATTGCCTGTGTATACAAAGGCTGTTGATTTTTGAGTGTTGATTTTATATCCTGCTACTTTGCCAAACTCTTTTATGAGTTCCAACAGTCTCTTAGTAGAGTTCTTTGGGTCCCCTAAATAAAGAATCATATCATCTGCAAAGAGGGATAGTTTGATTCTTCCTTCCCAATTTGTATCCCTTTAATTTCTTTTTCTTGCCTAATAGCTCTGGCCAAAACTTCCAGAACTATATTGAATAGCAGTGGTGAGAGTGGGCATCCCTGTCTGGTACCAGATCTCAGTGGAAATGCTTCCAACTTTTCTCCATTCAATAGGATGCTGGCCATGGGTTTCTCATAAATTGCTTTGATTGTATTGAGGAATGTTCCTTCCATACCCAGTTTGCTTAGAGTTTTCATGATGAAAGGGTGTTGTATTTTATCAAATGCTTTCTCTGCGTCTATTAAGAGAATCATATGGTTTTTGTTCTGCAGCTGTTAATGTGGTGTATCACGTTGATTGTTTTGCGAACGATGAACCATCCCTTCATACCAGGGATAAATCCCACTTGGTCTGGTGGATGATCTTTCTGATGTGTTGTTGCATTCTATTGGCCAGAATTTTATTGAGGATTTTTGCATCTATGTTCATCAGGGATATTGGTCTGTAATTCTCTTTCAATGCTGCGTCTTTTTCTGGCTTAGGAATTAAGGTGATGCTGGCTTCATAGAAAGAATTTGGGAGGATTCCCTCTTTTTCGATTGTTCTGAATAGTTTGAGAAGAATTGGAGTTAGTTCTTCTCTAATTGTCTGGTAGAATTTAGCAGTGAATCCATCTAGTCCTGGACTTTTCTTTGTTGGGAGGGCCTTTATTACTGTTTCAATTTCTGTCTCAGTTATGGGTCTGTTTAGGTTTTCTATGTCTTCCTGGTTCATTTTAGGTAGGTTGCATGTGTCCAGGAATATCTCCATTTCTGATAGATTTCCTTGTTTGCTGGCATACAATTCCTTGTAGTAATTTCTGGTGTTTCTTTTTATTTCTGTGGTGTCTGTTGTTACGTTTCCTTTTTCATCTCTGATCCTATTGATTTGGGTCTTTTCTCTTCTTTTTTTAGTTAGTTGAGCCAATGGGGTGTCAATTTGTTTGGCTGATTTTTTTATAATGTTTTTTGGACTCAATCCTGTTGATTTCTTCTCTGATTTTAATTACTTCTCTTCTCCTACTAGATTTGGGTCTGGTTTGCTGCTGATTTTTCTAGATCCTTGAGATGAATTGAAAGCTCATTTATTTGGTGCCTTTCCAATTTCTTGATGTAGGCACCTATTGTTATAAACTTTCCTCTTAACACTGCTTTTGCTGTATCCCATAAGTTTTGGTATGTTGTGCGGTTATCCTCATTTACTTCCAGAAATTTTTTGATTTCTCTTTTGATTTCTTCTATGACCCAGTGTTCATTCAGGAGCATGTTGTTCAATCTCCATGTGTTTGCATATGCTCTAGGGATTCCTGAGTTGCTAATTTCCAATGTCATTCCTCTATGGTCTGAGAAGCTGCATCATATGATTCTAATTCTTCAGAATTTGCTGAGACTTGCTTTATGGCCTAGTATGTGGTCAATCCTAGAGAAGGTTCCATGTACTGCTGAGAAGAATGTAAATGCTTTATGTGTAGGATGAAAAGTTCTGTAGATATCTGTTAGATCCATTTGGGCAATGGTGTCGTTTAAATCTACTGTCTCCTGTTGATCTTCTGTCCTGTTGATCTGTCTATCTCTGAGAGTGGAGTATTGAAGTCCCCCAGTACTATTGTAATGGAGTCTAATTCTCCCTTTAAGTCCTTTAATAAATCTTTTAAATAAACCGGTGCCCTGTAATTAGGTGCATATACATTGATAATTGTTATATCTTCCTGTTGAATGGATCCCTTAATCCCCTCTTTGTCTCTCTTAACAGTTTTTGTGTTAAAGTTTATGTTGTTCAATATTAAGATGGCTACATCCACTCTTTTTTCATTTCTGTTGGCATGGTATACGTTTTCCAGCCTTTCACTTTCAGTTTGTATGCATCTTTGTTGGAAAGATGTGTTTCTTGTAAGCAGCCAAAAGATGGGTTTTGTTCCTTAACCCAATCAGCCAATCGGTGTCTTTTAACTGGACAGTACAGGCCATTAACGTTCAATGTGACTATTGATAAGTAGTAACTTTGCCCTGCGATTTCCCAAAGATATTTTCTAATATATGCTTTGAACTTCCTGTGATCTTTTTTTTAGCTGTTTATGTGAAAAGTTATTTATCAGTTGAGTTTTTGGAGATGTAAATCTATTTTAAATGCTCTGAGGGAAGTTTTCACTCAAAGGATCCCAGCAGTGAGACTTCTCAAAAGTAGATAATCCCCCTTTTAAATACAAAGATGCACACATTTATCTGTTGGGTAGGTTTGGAGTTGAAAGAGTCTCTCTCTTTTTCAGTCATTCTAATTTTGGGATTGTGTTCTCATTAAGCTTTCAGGGATTATTTTCTTTTTTTTATTTAGTAAATATAAATTTCCAAAGTACAGTTTATGGATTACATTGGCTCCCCCCCATACTTTCCCTCCCACTTGCACCCCTCCCATCTCCCACTCCTCTCCCATTCCATTCACATCAAGATTCATTTTCAATTATCTTTATATACAGAAGATTGATTCAGTATATACCAAGTAAAGATTTCATCAGTTTGCACCCATACAGAAAAACAATGTGTAAAATACTGTTTCAGTACTAGTTTTAGCATTACTTCACATTGGACAACACATTAAGGACAGATCCCACATGAGAAGTAAGTACACAGTGACTCCTGTTGTTAACATAACAATTTCACACTCTTGTTTATGGCGTCAGTAATCTCCCTAGGCTCTAGTCATGAGGTGCCAAGGCTATGGAAGCCTTTTGAGTTCACTGACTTCGATCTTATTCCGGCAGGGTCATAGTCAAAGTGGAAGGTCTCCCCTCCCTAGAGAAAGGTACCTCCTTCTTTGATGGCCCTGTTCTTCCCAATGGGATCTCACTCACAGAGATCTTTCATTTAGGTCCTCTTTTTATTTCCAGACTTCCTGTGATCTTTTGCTGCGAGGTTTCCTTCCTTTACCTTCTTTCATATTGGTTACCATGTTTCTGTGTTTCTGTGTGTAACACATCTTTAAGCATCTTTTGCAGGGCAGGAAATCTTTCAATTTCTGTTTGCTATGAAAGGTCTTTATTTCACCTTCATTCACAAATGAGAGCTTTGCAGAATATAATATGCTGGGCTGGCAGTTTTCTCTCTTAGTACCTGGGCTATGTCTTACCATTCCCTTCTAGTTTGTAGGGTTTCTGATGAGAAGTCTGCTGTGAGTCTAATTGGAGATCCTCTGAGAGTAATCTGACATTTCTCTCTTGCACATTTTAGAATCTTTTCTTTATGTTTCTCTGTGGTGAGTTTGATTACAACATGTCGTGGTGAGGATCTCTTTTGGTCATGTTTATTAGGGGTTCTGTGAGCTTCCTGTACTAAGATGTCTCTGTCCTTCTCCAAACCCGGGAAGTTCTCTGCAAGTATCTCACTAAAAAGGCCTTCTAATCCTTTCTCCCTCTCCATGCCTTCTGGAACCCCTAGAACCCGGATGTTGGTTTTTTTTTTAATAGTATCCTGTAGATTCCCAACAATAGTTTTTAGATTTCTAATTTCTTCTTCTTTTCTTTGGTTTGACTGTATACTTTCCTGTTCTCTATCTTCTAAGTCCGATATTCTCTCTTCTGTTTCACTGACTCTGTTTTTAAGGCTCTCTAATGTGTTTGTCATTTGATCTATTGAGTTCTTCATTTCATTTTGATTTTTCCTCACTATCACACTTTCCTGTTCTAGTAGTTTCTGCGTTTCATTTTGATTTCTCCTTAAGATTTCATTTTCTCAAAGGAGATTTTCTATCCTGTCCAGTAAGGAATTCCGTAGCTCAAGCATTTGTTTTTGAAAACTTCTAATTGTACTTATCATAAATTTTTTGAAATCCATATCTTGCATTTCTTCCATCTCATCATCTTCATAATCTTGGCTTGGGGTGTCTTGTTCATTTGGGAGTGTCATAACATCTTCCTTGTTCTTGTTTCCTCGGTTTCTGTGTCTGTTGCTTGGCATTGTGGAGATATTCTTTGAATTCTTCTTCCCTCACTGTAGTGTTTTTTCTTGTTATACTATTTTAAGTGGACTGTCTGCTTTTGATGGATCCTTAGAGGCTTGAGTTGGGTGTGGCCTGAGAGCTCTGTTTGGTTCCTCAGGGTTAAGGGTGTGCCAAAGGTGACACTCCCAGGTTAGGCGTGGTAAATCTCTCTTTCTTTTTTGATTCAAAAGGGAAGTAATTCCGCATAGCTGAACAGAATTGGAGGTAGTTAGCAGGTGGTTGATATACCCACAGGAGCCAGAGATCGGAAGCTCTTTCCCAAGGACCACACAGGGAATCTCTGCTGCTCTTAGTGTGGGCTCAAATTCTCCTGCAGTCTCCCACTGGTTTGCCAAGGTTACCGAATTGTAGTGTCTCTGGAGAGTACTCACATGAATTCCGTGAGTTCTCTCCCCCACCGTCTCTTTTTTCACAGTCTCAGTTCATTAGCACCACACATTCACTAGGTCCTAATCTCCTGTTATTTCACCCCCCCATAGTTAGGTTTTTCTGCTAGGCTCAGGGCCGGTGCAAACCTGAGGTCGCCCTGCTTATGACGTATGTCCAAAATGGCGCCTGCTCTTTGTCTTGCTTGCCTTTGAGAGGTGAGCGGAGAGAGAGAAACTCGTGTCCGTATCGGTCACTTTTTTTTTCCTCTCTCCTCTAGTTAGCCTGGTGAACTTTTCCCCATGGAGTTTCAAGCCTCATTCCCTCTAGTCTCCTCTTTCTGCTTTCCCGCTGGTGTCTCGGGCTATTGAGGTTCGGCTCACATTGCATTCCAGCGCTGGTGTGTTGATTCTTCCACTGGTGTCCTGAACCGTGGGCTCCCACGCTCTCCACACAGGTCCACTGTGAATCACTAGTTCTGGAAGAGTTTCCTCTGCTGTTTCATCCCCTACTCTTCCTTGAACCTGCAGTATCTCCACTTTTATTAAACTGTCTCTTCCCCGACTATCAGTATGCTCCCTTCCTGTTCTGCCATCTTGCCGCCAATTGTAATTGCCTCTTAAGAGCATCCTTTGGCCTGAGAATTGGAAGCCCCATCCCATCCCCCAAAATTTCTTAGAAGCAAACCAATTTGAATCAACCCAATATAAATTTGTAAAATTTACACAGTCCCCAGTCAAGCCAACAAGGTACTGGATAATGTGGCCTCTTGCACTTCCTGGTTGTAAGCCCAGTTCCCTATATCTGCACTCCTATATTCAATTTCATTTAAGCCTGTCAGTGCCTATGTGCTCTTGCAGATGTTTGTGTATGGGAAGAGGGACGAGTGAACTGGGAATGACTGCTTCCTGATTTTCCTGCATACAAAACTATTAACTAGCATCTTGACAAGTTCACTAAAGTACAGGCATGATGCCTGCCCCAGAACCTCCTTTGAGTGATCCCTGAAAATAAAATATGGGGAAACACAAAGAAAATATTGCTTTCTAAATCACACTGTTGGCAGATAGAGGTATGTAAGAAAAGAAAGGGAAGTCTATTACTGGCTCCTGGGTGGAGAAAAATGACCTCATAGGCTTTTCCCATCTTGCCTTCTTTTGATGCCTCCAACAGTAGCTGAACACCGAGTCTTGGCGTAAGGCCCAGGCTCTGTGACTGAGTCGTGCCCACCCCATTGCTGAGACTGTTCCTTTTCTCACAGCTCTGGGTGTGACTCACACACAAAAACAGACAAGCATTTCCTCATATGAAGTAAGCCTGTAGTCTGGAGCAAGGGACCCCATGAGGTGGGCTCTCACCTGCAGGATTTGCTACAAGGTGGTTACTTCTTTCTGAAGTAGGTACAGAGGCTTAATTCAGTAGGACTAACATTATCCAATAGTGGCTAGACATTTGATCGCTCACTAGAAAATATATCCATGGTTCATTGCTCCCCTCCATTTCAGAATCCTGATTGACTACAGGGAACCCAGAAAGGTCTTATAATAGCAGAACCTCCTATGATAGACTGACGTTCCTTGCTGCATTCCACCTCACATCCTTCAATGGGAGAAAGAGCATATTCCATATCAGAACAACTATCTACCTGAGTGGGCCAATTTCTTGAAGATGTAGAAAGTAAAAACTGCTATTAACCATGAAATTGTAAATAGGAAACTTTGAAAGGAATGAAAATGTTGGTGGGTAGAGCTAGGATGCAGCAGTATTAAACACTGTTGTTTTATCCAAAATCAGAGTCATGTAGGAAAACATGTCTCCTGCTTCAGGAATGTCTTATGCAGAGAAATTCTAAATATTTTGGCAGGGACATTAATTTGATCAAGAAATGTAAAAATACAGGAACAACAAAATTAAAAATGAAAAAGTCTTTCCTCTCTAGAACTCCTTCATCATGTGTGGGGACTGCTAGTGAAGGTTGAGGCGGTAAGAGGAAAGGGAAGTTGAGGTATATCCATTACTACTGTTGCTCCTTGACAAAAGGGATGTGGGGGATGTCTCACTTCCTCCCCAGCTGTTCTCAGTACAGTGGAAGTGCATTAGAAGAATGCACTGGACTCACTTGCTGTAGAAACCAGCTGGTCTCGCTTTTGGCCTTTCTTGATCATAGGATTCTAGGAGGGATATGATGTTGCACAGCTCCAGGATGTACCACTCACATTGCAATCTAGGAGGCTGGCACCGCCTATGGTTTACAGAGTACACTCTGTTTAATCCCATACAGCAGCCCTGGCTCTGTTAAAGGATACTTAATTACAACTGAAGGCCAGAGGGAAGAAATGAGGAATCACAAATTGCTAAGAAATTATGCTGAGGGCCCTGCGCTGTGGCGTAGTGGGTTAAGCTGCCGCCTGCAGTGATGACATTCCCATGAGCTCCACTTCCTATCCAGCTCTCTGCTATGGCCTGGGAAAGCAGTAGAAGATGGGCCAAGTCCTTGGGCTCCTGCACCCATGTGGGTGACCCGGAGGAAGCTCCTGGCTCCTGCCTTCGGATCAGTGTAGCTCCAGCTGTTGCAGCCAATTGAGAAGTGAACCAGCATATGGAAGACCTCTCTCTCTCTCTCTGTCACTCTGTCTCTCTCTCTCTCTCTCTGACTCTCCTTCTCTCTCTGTGGAACTCTGACTTTCAAATAAATAAATAAATCTTTTTAAAAAAGAAATTATGCTGAAAGCAACAGGTGCCTTCAAGCTAGAAATCAAGCAGGGCTATACTTAACTCCTCTGGGGAAAACGATGGAGGGAAGAGGTTATCATGAGGGGCCGGTGCTGTTGCTTAGTGTGTAAAGCCGCCTTCTGCAGTGTCGTTATCCCATTTGGGCGCCAGTTCAAGTCTTGGCTGCTCCAATTCCGATCCAGCTCTCTGCTATGGCCTGGGAAAGCAATAGAAGATGGCCCAAGTCCTTGGGCCCCTGCAACCACATGGGTCATGAGAATAATCTCCTGGCTCCTGGCTTTGGATCAGCGCAGCTCCGCCCTTTGGGGACAACTGGGGAGTGAACCAGTGGATGGAAGACCTCTCTCTCTCTCTGCCTCTCCTTCCCTCTCTGTGTAACTCAGACTTTCAAATAAATAAATAAATCTTTAAAAAAAGAGGACATCCTGAGATCCCCAGGAGGCCTGGATAGTTTTAGTGCTTGCAAAATTTCTTAAAAGAGGAAAGCACCTAGATAATAAACCAGGCTTCAAGGGGGGAAATATCTAAATGCCAACAGATCAGAAATATCCAAGGCTGATAAAGACCATCAGGGCAATAACTAAGCCAGAGTATGAACAAATGTACAGAAGTAGTATCAAAATTTTCTTTTGGATGTTCCAGGCTTGTAACTGATGAGACTGCTTCATATAAATCTATTGCTATTAGAGAGATTTAGGCTCCATAACATTAAACATAAGCATCATAAACTTAACTCAAAGCAGACACACACACACACACACATCCTTCAAAGGAACATAGATCCAAAAAGCTTCTTATTTAGTGAAATTCTGATTTCTTTTCTTGCTTTCCCCACCTTAGAAAAGTAACTACTTTTATATTAACTGTGGACACATCTTATAATTGACACAGTTGGGATCCTGAAATTTGCTACTGAGCAGTGGTGATAAAAGAGATCCTTGACTACAGTAGAAAAGAAAATAATAAAGATAAGGATAAAAATAATATTCCATTGTACATATATGTATATATATATAACAAATAGCACAGGATAACAATGTTGTAAATATAAAAGTTATATTACTATTATTAGAAAGAGAATACAGAATTTTCCTGTATAATCTTGAATAAATCACTCTTCTGTGTCTTGGCTTCAGTTTCAGATAGCTCTGCCACCCCTGCTGCTCTCTTTGGCAATGCAATTGGGGGCATTTTTCATTTTGCTAGTGTTGTTATAGGTCCCTGAGCTCTTGTTCAGGGCATGCACAAGCAGTTCAGTGCCTTCTGATAAAGGTGAAGAGGAGGAAAAAAACCAGTTCTAGACACGTCAAAATTGATGATTATAGGGACTCAGTGCTCTGGGAACATAGGTTGCCTCTCCTTCCTTCCCTCACTATCCTTTTCCTTTTTTGTTACCACTCACTCAGCATGTTCATGTATGCAGGCATATAACACATGAGCACACACACATACACATACATGTCAAGGCAAATGTTTTCCTACCTTTGGATTAGTGAGCTGTTTAGATTAATATTCTCTAAACCCAGGCTTGGAAATTAAAGAGCAGTACCCACCCTGGGACATCCATGTTATCTCAGGGGATTTATTTGGCTAAGGAGGTAGTGAGGGCTGGTAGCAAAACAAAATTGACCTGTAGGATTTCCATGATCCAGGTGTTTGGAAAAATTGATGAGAAAGGATTTTGATGATCCCAGTTTTAGGTGAAATTGATGAGTGTGGATTTCTTTGATCTGGAATTTAGGTGAAATTGATGGGCAGGATTTCAACGATCTAGGTTTCATGTAAAATTGATGAGTAAGGATTTTAATTCTTCAGATGTCAGGTAAAATTGATGTGCAGAGATTTGTATGATAGATATTGGCCTGTGTCCAATGGGCATAAATGAATGAAAATATGTTTAATAGGACTGACTGTGCACCCTATGTCTTAGTCAGACTTGAATTTAGGCTGATATCAAGGCTGGGCCATTGCTTCATGCTCACTTTTTCTGTTTTCATTCATGTCAAAAAGCATTCATTGATGTCCTACTATGTTCAGTATAAGCAACCACAGAAAATCGAGTGTTAGAAGGAACGAGTTTGAATCTCTGCTCTGTTGTTTGACCTTGGGCAAGTCAATTTTCCTTTCTGAGCCTTAATATCCTTTTTTGTATATTGTATATAATTTTTATGTCATGTCACCTTCATAGGATTTTTTGAGTGCAAATAGAGTATGCTATATAACTATGAGGTTCCCAGCCCTTTGAGCAATATAAACCACCTGCCTTTGAAAAATTTACAATCTATTAGAAGATATAGTATGTATAAGTGAAAATGAATATTGAATAGGAAACAATCAACTTCAAATGTATTTTTACAGACTAATTGTTATAAGACTTCATGAACGGAGACATATTTGGGGGCAGAGCAGATTAGAGAAGGCTTACTGGAGGAAGAGATATAGAAAGTCCATTTTTAAGCTTATTTTGTATATTTGGCTTGTGGAATAGAGTTCTCTTGAACATAGAGTGCTATTGCTGGAGAGAGAGAGAGAGAGAGAGAGAGAGAGAGAGAGAGAGAGAGAGAGAAAGGTGTAAAAAGAAAAAAAAATCGACTGCTTTGGTACAATGCTTTCATTTGACAGACAGAAGTTCTATAACCTAATACTTGGACCACAGAAGGGAATTGATATTTTTAAAAGGTCTATTATTATTTATTTGAGAGGCAGACATACAGCCAATGCTCTTATCCACTAGTTCTTTCCCCAAATGTTCACAATAGCTAGGGATGGGCCAGGCAAAAAGCAAGAGCTGGGAACTCAATCTGAATCTCCCACGTGGGTGTCAGTGACCCAACTACCTGAGGCATCACATGATGTATACCAAGGTGTGCATTAGCAGGAAGCTGTTCTTCGGGGTGGAGCCAGGACTCAAACCCAGGCAATCCAATATGGGATGCAGGTAGCCCAATTGGCATCTTATCCACTAGGTCAAATACCTATCCTGAGAATTGATACTGCTTAAAGTGTTAAGCTTCAGTGGAGGGGTCTAGTTCAAAACACAAAGTGTAGTGACTTTCCTCTTCCTTCACAACACCTACTTCTAAGAGTCAAGACTAGAACCTAGACCATCGTTTTGCCAGCTTCTTGTGCTTTTGATGACAAATGCTCCTCACAAGAGAGAAATATTGAAGTGCTGAATACTGGTTCTTAAGAAAATTGAATCTTACATAGAAGGACTGAAGACAGAGAAGCTGAATGGAATATTATTGTAGGAACTCAGACTAGAGAGAGGCAGAATACAAAGGTTTGGAGCTAGGATGCAGTGAGCATAAACAAAGATACCCTGGACAAAGGCATAGTGGAGGAAACGAGGAAAGGTAGAAGTACCTCATTTTAGATAAGTCATGTTTGAGATGATGGCAGGATGTGCCAAAAAAAAAAAAAAAATCGGAAGATCCAGTGCAGGAAGCAAACTGAAACACAGGAGACCATATATTACGGTTTACAAACCACTGTTGTGTATATTATTCATGAAACCTTCACAATAAGTCTATGATATTTCATTCATTCCTTCCTTCATATATTCATTCAATGGATATTTACTGAGCATGGTTATGTGCTGGTTACTGTGGACTCAACAGTGAAAACACATTCTTTAGAAGGAAGAGACAGACAGTAAATGAATGAGAAAAAATTTCTCAGGTGAGAATAAATGCTATAAAGCAAAATAAACCAGGATAAGGGGACTGAGAGAAACAGGGGTACTGCTTGAGATAGATGGTCAAGCAGAGTCTTTCTGATAAAGTGGCATCTGAGTAACAGCCTGAAGGAAGTGAGGGAGTAAGTCATTCAATATCTGACAGTAAAGTGCTCCAGGCAAAGGGAGATGGTAGGTTCAATGGCCCCAGGACATGAGGGCACCTATGTATTCAGAGACACAAGAAAACCAGTGTGCCTAGAATGGAATGAGCAAGAGAAAGAAATAAGGTCAGGGAAAATAAAATCATGTAATGGCTCTGTGGGCCATTTTCAGGTCTTCTGAGGTGATTCTAAGTGGACTGAAAAGCCACTGGAGAGTTGGATGTTCAACAAAGGTAAAACCACTTATCTAAAGCTACAGAACTAATGAGTAAGAGGACCTGGATCATTACTCAGGGTGTCCTGATTCTAGGTCCAAGGAGCAGCCAGAGGTTAGAGGGGAATTAGAAGAGGAAAAAAATAATTGCCTGCTTTGGAAAAAAAGACTTCACTTCACCCACATGAAAAAAAAAAATGACTTTGGCCTCACAGTCCAGGGAGTCAGCTGGTCCCCACACACAGTCTCCTGAAAATTAAACTCCTTTGCCCAACACTTGTCTCTTTCCTCCAATAGGTCAGAAAGGGGAACACATATCAGAATATTCAAGAGAAAAGCCTCCAGGGGATCAAAATGGAACTTTCCTTTTCAGACTAATGAACATGCACATTGTTAACATTTGCCTGTAGAATGGATGGGCTCCAAAGAATACAAATCTCCCACATACTGGCAGCATAGCAAAGAGCTGCCATTTGGTGTGATTTTTTTCCCAGAGAGAGGACCTAGTAATGGCCTGATTTCTGGAAATATTCCATCATCATGGTCTAGCATTTAGTCCATTCAGGTAGGTTTCCCTGTTGTCCTGTGTGCCTTCTACCCATCACTCACCTAGGACATGAACCTCAAATGACTGGAGAGTGCTTCATTATCCATAAAACAATTTAGATAGGGTTGATAGGGTTGGCATCCTTTCCCACTTCACATTAAAAATGCAGACAACTCCCAAACTTTGGGCAAAATAATTTCCTTTTAGGGACACCTAGTCAAACAAAATGTAAGCTGAATCTGATGTTCCATAAAGGCACTGCCATAGCTGGGACTTACAGACTTGCCCAGAAGCTTGTATTTAATCATTCATAGTAATCTCCCAGGGCCTTTTCAAGCAATACAATTCTATTAATTTAACAAATCAATATTTCTATTCCCTGTATAGTATTTCTATTGCTTTCTAAAGAAATGTAAGGATTTCTAATGCTTTACTGTCTGAATCAACTGAACAGTGCAATGCTTTAATTACTGTTACTTATTTATGAACTGTTTCCATTTCCTTTCTACCCCAGGTGAAGGAAGGAACCTGTAAACTGGATTTTTTAAAGATTTTATTTATTATTAATCTGAGAGGTAGAGTTACAGACCATGAGAGGGAGCAACAGAGAGAAAGGTCTTCCATTGGCTCGTTCACTCTCCAAATGGCTGCAACAGCCAGAGCTGAGCAGATCCGAAGCCAGGAACCAAGACTTTCTTCCGGGTCTCCTGTGGAGGTGCAGGGGCCCAAGCACTTGGGCCATCTTCCACCGTTCTCCCAGGCCATAGCAGGGAGGTGGGTCAGAAGAGGAGCACCTGGGACTTGAGCTGGTACCCATATGTGGTGCCGACACTGCAGGTGGAGGATTAACCTACTGCATCACAGCACCAGCCTCTGGATTTTTTTTAACTGTATTTATTTTAAGCAGAAAGCAGATTGACTGAGTTACACAGGACAAAGGATATGTTCTCTGAGTTTCATATATATAATCATGGATGCAATTGAGGAATAAAATAAATAATGACTTCTTTGATGGAGCTGCACTGAGTTGACACCAGCCTATAAATCACACAAAACATTGAGCCCAGTCCCCTACTTACTTCTTGGGGTTAAACTAATAGGAAACCCTTGTATCAAGCCTTCTTAGGTGCCAGGGGTTCTGAAACAAGCCCTAATCTACCCTCCATTGGCTTTGCAAAGGAGGTTCATACATATATATACCTCTTGAATTAGAGCTCTTGAAAGGAAAGAGCAGGAAAGCCAATGGAGCTACTGGATGGATATCTTAATGCATCTTCTGTATCAAATACTTCTTCATCTCTGTGGAGATCAAGTTGTTAAACCAAAATATCAGGTGTCAACCATGAGGAAGGGAACATGAATAGGACTTTTCAAAAAGAAGCAACTCTTTCTAGGTTGTGTCAAGTTCTCCACTACCAGCTTATTACATCCCTAAATGTCAGTATCCCCAGCCCTGTCATATGTCTGTCTTCTGATTGAGAGACTTGGCATGCTACTCTCTGAAGACTGTCTGGATGTAAATGCCAAGAATGGAGAGAAAGAGATTGAGTGGCTGTGAGAAAGTGGAAGTTGAGGAAAAAAAAAAGCTGGGGCACTAACATCCTGATCACCAATCATCCTGTAGGTGCTCCTTAAGAAAGGCATACTGTGGCACAAGAAAATAAAAAATCAATAAAAAATGATGTGTGAAGATCCTGTTGATGTATGTGTTTACAAAATAACAATAATTGGAAAGTATGACACCAAATTCTCCATGCACATAGACTACAGCTAGGCAGTAAATGGTTGGGAAAGAGTTTAAAGGAAATAATTTCTTCCATTAGTGTGCTTTAGCCAGCCTGTAACAGCTGGCAAGAGAAGCTATTACAACTCTTTTCCATCACACATTCAGTAACATTATGTCAGTAGTTGAAATCAGTCATGGTTTGAGTATTTATACTATACAAAATGACAATAAACACAAATCAAGTTATTGTTTTTACATCCTGGAGAGCAGATAGTTAAACATTTTTTAAATATTTATTCATTTATTTGAAAGGCAGAGTTACAGAGAAGCAGAGTTACAGAGAAGGAGGGAGAGAGAGAGAGAGAGAGAGAGAGAGAGGTCTTCCATCTGCTGGTTCACTCCCAAGATGGCCACAATCTGGAGCCAGGAGCCAGGAGGTTCCTCAGGGTCTCCCACATAGGTGCAGGGGCCCAAGGACTTGGGCCGTCCTCTACTGCTTTTCCAGGCCATTAGCAGAGAGGTGGATTGGAAGTGGAGCAGTTGGGACTAGAAGTGGCACCCATATGGGTTGCTGGCATTGCAGGCAGTGGCTTTACCCCCTACACCACGGCTTGGGCCTTGATAGTTAAACATTTACCAACACACAATTGAACAGAGTCTGCCTCAATTCTTGAAAGATTGAAGGGAGAGCTATAAGGTAAGGCTTATGTTTTATATCCAAGGGTTATGGGCATACTGCAATACACTATAAGCTACTTACACACAGAACTATATCTTGTTCTTATATACATTTCCCAATACCAAGTGAAATATCTGACAAAATGTAGATATTCAAAAATTTATGGATATATTAATATGTATGTTTTAATTTTAAGTGTCTTTAAAAATTGAGACACAAACAGAGAGAGAGAGCTCCTATCTGCTAATTCATTCCCCAAATATCAGCAATTGCTGAGGTTGGGCCAGGTCTGAAGCTGGGAGCCACAAATGTAATCCAGGTGTCCATGTGGGTGGCAGGAACTCAACTAATGCTGTTCCATGGTCTACATTGGCTGGAAGCTGCAGTAAAGAAATATGTATTTCTTTAATTCAACAGTTGATTTTTGAAATTCCTGTTTTCTCATTCAAGTGAAGAGTATGATCAAATTTTTTCAGTTTGCAAGTCACTGATTTGAGCACCTCCATTATTAATTCAGTGTGTACATAACAGTGTGGAAGATAGCATAGCTCTGTATCAGGAGACAAGCATTCCATTCAGAGATTCCATGCTTCATAAATCTTGGTAAATACAACAAAATCTGTACTCCCTGGAGTTGTATAGCAAGACATCCTTGAGTACAGACTCTACCAGTGGCTTTTGTGTGATATCACTGTAGCTGCTTGTACCCAGCTTCCATTTAGGGCAAATGGTAGGGTTTAATGTAAGTGGTTGTTTTCAAGGATTTTATTTGATTTTATTATATATTTTTGCAGTGAAACCCTTTTTTCTGTTATTATTTTTTAAAGATTTATTTGTTTGAAAAGCAGAGAGAGAGAGAGAGAGAGATCTTCCATCTGTTGGTTCACCCCCGAAATAGCCAGAACAGCCAGCACTGGGCCATGCTAAAGCCAGGAGCCTGAAACTCTATATGAGTCTCCTGCGTGGGTGCAGGGGCCCAAATACTTGGAACATCTTCTTCTGCGTTCCCAGGCACTTTAGCAGGGAGTGGATCAAAGTGGAGCAGCTGGGACTTGAACTGGTGGTGACTTTAACTGCTGCACCACAATGTAGGCCCCATGGAACCCTTTCTTCTAATGAAATATAATAAAAAAAAGCCCAATAAAGCTGATGTAGTTGGAGCTAGGGTGGAGGCTCAGAGCTGCACACTTGATTTCTACTTATATTGCCCAGACAGCCTATCACTACGGCTCCTTTCAGGAATTCCTAAAGCTCTAGAGAGCATGGGTCCCTGGCCTGGCTAAGTTGTTGTTAAACAGTCTTCCAATCCAGTGATCTCTTATTCAATGGTGGACTCCATGAACAAGTGCTAAGTAATCAGAGTTCTGGAGAGTTCGTTTACTTAGAAAAAGGGACACCTGGATCTTCGTGTCATACTCATCATCAAAGTGATCAAGTCTGGTAGGGTATTATATAACATAGTGGGACAGCTTCATTCTACATGGGGAATGGAACATTAAGATCTCTTGATATCCTACTCCACACCTTTAAACCTGAAAGGCTAGTCTCTAAAAAGATTTTTCCCTGTTCTTTAGCTTTCAGATTTGAACTAATGAATGGCCTAGTGGCCTAGGATTCCAGTCTTTAATAATTTTTGTTATGAAAGAAACAAATATGAGCCTACCTCCCAAACATACCAGCCTATTAAAAATTCGCCTATTCTTTTTCACTTGTCTCTTCATATATTCCTTACATATTCATTCAATCAAGAAGTATTTAAAAAGAAATATCTATTAAATGCTTAATATTTGCCTGTCAGCAGGTAAAAAGATAGCACAAGAAACACGGAATCCCTGTCTCCTGGGACTCCAACACAATTAGAGCTGTTTCCTCCTTTTGCAACTTTATAGCCATCCTCATCGCCATTATTATTCACTTAGAAAACTTCTGTTCTTCCTTCACATACCAACTTAATTACCACTTTCTGTGTTGAGTAATCTTCCTATGTATTAAGCCCTACATTAATTTTTATCAATGTGTAGCACTTGAATTTATCTTTTCCACTAGAATAAAAACTTTATAAAAGATTTATTTAGGGGCCGGCATTGTAGAGAAGCCAGCATCCTGTGAGTTTGGTTCATATCCTGCTTCTCCACTTCCACTCCAGATCCCTGCTAATGGCCTGGGAAAACAGTGGAAGATGGCCCCTGCACCTAAGTAGGAAACACAGATGAAACTTCTGGCTCCCAGCTTTGTCCTGGTCCTCAGTCTTAGGTTTATTTATTTATTTGAAAGATAGGGTTAAAGAGAGAAGAGAGAGAGAGACAGAGAGACAAAGAGATATTGATTTTCACCAACTGGTTCACTCCCCAAATGGCTGCAAAAGCCAGGATTGGGCAAGGCCAAAGCCAGGAGCCAGGAACTCCATCTGGGTCTCCTACCTGGGTGGCAGGAACCCAAGCACTTGGGCCATCATCTGCTGCTTCCCAGGTGCATTAGCAAGAAGCTGGATAGGAAGCAGAACAGCCAATACACAACCCTGCTCTCAGATATGGGTTTAACTTGCTGCACCACAACATGGGCCCTATAGAATAATAAAAAACCACAACTTTTTTTATTTTATTCTTTCTCACTCTATACCTGGCACAAATTATATACTCAATAAATATTGGGATAGGGACACTTTCAAGATGGCAGAATAGGAAGGGAGCACACTGATAGTCCAGGAAGAGACAGTTTAATAAAAGTGGAGATACTGCAGGTTCAGGGAAGAGTAGGGGAAGAAACAGCAGAGGAAACTCTTCTGGAACTAGTGATTCACAGTGGACCTGCGTGGAGAGCGTGGGAGCGCAAGTTCGGGATACCAGCGGCAGAATCAACACACCAGCGCTGGAACGCGAGGTGAGCCAAACCTCAATAGCCCAAGACACCAGCGGGCAAGCGGAAAGAGGAGACTAGAGGGAACGAGGCTTGAAACTCCATGGGGAAAAATTCACCAGGCTAACTAGAAGAGAGAGAGGGAAAAAAAATGGTGACTGATACGGACACGAGTTTCTCTCTCTCCGCTCACCTCTCAAAGGCAAGCAAGAAAAAGAGCAGGCGCCATTTTGGACATATGTCATAAGCAGGGCGACCTCAGGTTTGCACCGGCCCTCAGCCTAGCAGAAAAACCTGACTCTGGGGAAGGGGTGAAATAACAGGAGATTAGGATCTAACAAGGCAACACAGTGGGAGACCGCAGGAGAATTGGAGCCCACACTGAGGGCAGCAGAGATTCCCTGTGTGGTCCTTGGGAAAGAGCTTCCGATCTCTGGCTCCTGTGGGTATATCATTCGCCTGCTAACTACCTCCAATTACATTCAGCTGTGCGTTCAGCTGTACGGAATTCCTTCTGTTTTGAATCAAAAAGAAAAAAAAAAGAATGAAAGAAAGAGAGATTTACCATGGCTAATCTGGGAGTGTCATCTTTGACACACCCCCAACCCTGAGGAACCAAACACAGCTCTCAGGCCACACTTATCTCAAGCCTCTAAGGCTCCACCGAAAGCAGACAGTACACTTAATATAGAGCCATAGTATAACAAGAAAAAACACCACAGTGAAGAAACCAAATATCTCCAACATGCCAAACAACAAACGCAAAAACCAAGCTAACAAGAACAAGGAAGACACTATGACGCCCCCAAATGAAAAAGACACCCCAATTCAAGATTAGGAAGATGATGAGATAGAAGAAATGCAAGAAGCGGATCTCAAAAAATTGATAAGAACATTAAGAAGTTCTCAAAAACAAATTCTTGAACTACAGAAATCCTTAATGGACAAGATAGAACATCTCTCTCGTGAAAATGAAATATTAAGGAGGAATCAAGATGAAATGAAACAACTAGTGGAACAAGAAACTGTGATAGTGACGAGAAATCATAATGAAATGAAGAATTCAATAGATCAAATGACAAACACATTAGAGAGCCTTAAAAACAGAATGGGCGAAGCAGAAAAGAGAATATCGGACTTAGAAGACAGAGAACAGGAAAGGAAACAGTCAAACCAAAGAAAAGAAGAAGAAATTAGAAATCTAAAAACTATTGTTAGGAATCTACAGGATACTATTAAAAAACCTAACATTCGGGTTCTGGGAGTTCCTGAAGGCATGGAGAGGGAGAAAGGATTAGAAGGCATTTTCAGTGAGATACTAGCAGAAAATTTCCCAGGTTTAGAGAAGGACAGAGGCATCTTAGTACAGGAAGCTTATAGAACCCCTAATAAACATGACCAAAAGAGATCCTCAACACGACACGTTGTAATCAAACTCACCACAGTGAAACATAAAGAAAAGATTCTAAAATGTGCAAGAGAGAAACGTCAGATTACTCTTAGAGGATCTCCAATTAGACTCACAGCAGACTTCTCATCAGAAACCCTACAAGCTAGAAGGGAATGGCGAGACATAGCCCAGGTACTAGGAGAGAAAAACTGCCAGCCCAGAATATTATATCCTGCAAAGCTCTCATTTGTGAATGAAGGTGAAATTAAGACTTTTCATAGCAAACAGAATTTGTCACAACTTGTCCAGCCCTGCAAAAGATGCTTAAAGATGTGTTACACACAGAAACACAGAAACACGGTCATCAATATGAAAGAAGGTAAAGGAAGGAAACCTTGCAGCAAAAGATCACAGGAAGCTCAATTTCTCTTTGACATAGAATTAAACTCTGATTCTCTGTTAAAGCAATGTGTTAAAGTAATCTATTATGTTCTCTTGATGTCTGTTAAATTCTAATTGTTCAAAAACAGCTGAATTTTTATTAAGAGCTATGGGTTATTTAAATATGTGCTTATTTTCAAAGATTTGAATAATCACCTTGTAACAATGATCAAATTTGGTATATGTTATGTCATGATTTTAAGGAATCTTATTTCAAGCAGCTATTTTGGATTTTGAGCCTTCTTGGGGTTCTTGACAGGCATCAAAAAATCAAACTTCCAAACAATCTGGACTCTAAAATTTCCAGTAAATCTTGGACTTTGGTTTTTCCAGTTTGGGCCCAACTGAAAAAAATTGAAGGACCTATGTCTCTCATCCTATAGAGACACTAACTAATCAGGCTATTTGGATTATATTAGAAGTACTGTCAAGATGTGACGTGGTACTAAATTTTGAGCTTCTATAATGGGAAATGCTATTAATACAAATGTTTGAGAATTAAAAAGTCTAATGATCTTGTGTTACTAGACATGATAGTTATCTTAATGAGAAAGCCCCAGAGGCCTAAAGGGTTAAATACTTGTAAAATCCTACAGGTCCTTTCAAAAATACTGTGAAGTAAGCAAGTGCCTCTTGTTGGTTGATGAGTTAATAATTTCAAACATGGCAACTTAAAGTCTTTTGTCATCCACATTTATATATGATGTGCTGCTCATAAAACTAAAGCGTTGTTGGTTCTGTGTTTAGCTGTCCTCCTATAGGTTCCTATGGACTTTTTCCAGCCACTTCTATTGTATTCAGTACTTTGGGATGGCTCTGTAAACAGATGAAGCCAATAATGTATTAACAGTACCAACTGAGAGAAAGTATGGTTAACTGAGGTTACTAAAAACAAAAAGCAGCTCAAATCAATTGGCAATCTACAAAAAGAGTTAAAGATTTTAAAAACTATTATAAAAATTGCTATATTGGTCTATTATGTTATGTTATATGTGTGTACATATTGTATGTCCACATGGGAAAATTTTATTAAGTTTTATTTTAAATGGCTTATAGATAAGATTGTCCATAAATTTAAGCTGCTAAAATTAATCAAAGATACATTTTAATTCGTGTGACCTGAATCTGTGTATCATATGTTTTATACTTGTTGGTAGAAAGAAACTAAAAACATTTTATATGATTGTGCTTAAGTTTACTGGCTAAACAAACTATACCATGTTAGATATTTAAGAGGTGTTTTCAAATACATGATTCTTAAAATTTCTAGAAGGCATTGGACCTTCTGGTAAATGTTTTCTTAAGTTGTTATCTAATGGTTGAAACGGTTTGCTAAGTATTCATGTGATATTGCTATTGTCAGCAAGCGATCTAGGACTTGCTCCCTCATTTCTCTATTCTAAGCCCAACTTGTTCTTTCATTTCTCTATTCTCTTCAAGGTAGGAAACTAATTCTATTATGAAGGAATCTGTAGGACGCACAATTTAATCTTTAGACCTTATAAAAGAGATGGCTAACATTTTTCTGTAATAGCATAGCCAAAATAGGAACTTAAATAATAATCTCGTAGCTAGATTCACTTTGCCATCAGCGAAGTAAACAGTAAGTAGAAAAAACCTCCCTTTCAGACCAAAGGGAAAGAAAGTTTTAAAGTGAGAATATAATTTTCCTCATGGGCATTGTCTACCTTAGAAAAACTACTACAGAACATGCCTGTGACTATAGGATTGTAGTTCAGGCCACCGAAGATTAGAGATGGGACTTGGGCACTCCCTTGACTTGCATCCTCTGGTCTGCTTTAACACAAACCAGGAGGAAAAGAAAGCTAGGCATCAGAAGCAATGGGTGGCAGGCCTATTAATGGCTGATCTGTACAGTGATCTGCCCTCAAGGAGACCCAACAGGCCAGTCCACTGCAGTGGCTTTCAATGTGGTAAGCCTGGGCTTCAGCAGAAGTCAGCTTGTGAAGAGCCCTGGCAGCTCTGCCAAGAGTTGGATCACTGGAAATGGACCTGCCCTGGAGTCGAAGGATGCCCAGGTCAGAGCCACAGATCTTATTGGCTCTAAGCTGAAAAGCCCTTCACTCAGCCCAACTTCCAAAGTGACCACTGCAGCTGAGGGGATGGCCAAGTAGGGTCAGCAACATTGCAGGCAGAACTGTAAATTTCTTGTTAGAGATGCCACCTGCCTTCACCTGGCCAGCTCTCCTCCCAGGCCAGCCAAGTAATGAAAGTCAACAGAGTGCCTTCCCCTAGGAGGTTCACACCTCCCTTAGGATGTAGCCCATGTGAAGAGATAGATAGGTCTGGGCCTCTGAATTTACAAGGCCTAAAGCCCACCAGATTATTATCAAGCCCCTTCTGTCAGGTTCTATTTGCCTCTAAATCAGAAAACTTAATTGTAGCTTAGACAGCACCTTTCTTAGCTCCTCTAATAATGACTCTGTCCTTTGTTCTAGAACCTGTCTAGCGCACTTGGGCCTCATTCCTTGGTAATCATAACCTCTACTCTACCACCAATGGCTCTACTCCCAACATGTGTGTACTGATGGTCCTCTTCCCCACTTCATGCTGTATAATTGTTCAAACCTGGTAAATGCCACTCTTAGGATCATTGGTTACTATCCTCACTCTGTCTTTTATGACCTTGTCTAAATATGATCAGAGTCGGCAAAGTTGGAAGGCTTCCATAGCCTTGGCAACTCATGACGAGAGCCTAGGGTGGTTACTGGTGCCATAAACTAGAGTGTCAATTTGTTGGGTCAACAACAGGAGTCACTGTGCACTTGCTCCTCATGTGGGATCTCTGTCCTTAATGTGCTGTACATTTTGATTTAATGCTATAACTAGCACTCAAACAGTAGGTTTCACTTTGTGTTTCTATGTGGGTGCAAACTGTTGAAATCTTTACTTAATATATACTAAACTGGTCTTCTGCATATAAGGAGAATTGAAAAATGAATCTTGATGTGAATAGAAGGTGAGAGGGAGCGGGAGAGGGGAGGGTTGCGGTGGGAGGGGTGTTATGGGAGGGGGAAGCCATTGTAATCCATAAGCTGTACATTGGAAATTTATATTCATTAAATAAAATTAAAAAAAAAAGAAAAAAGAAAAAAGAAAGCAAAAAAAAAGAGTGTCAAATTGTTAAATCTACAACAGGAGTCACTGTGTACTTATGTCTCATGTGGGATCTGTCCTTAATGTGTTGTCCAATGTGAAGTGATGCTATAACTAGTACTAAAACAGTATTTTTACACTTTGTGTGTCTGTTTGCGTGCAAACTGATGAAATCTTTACTTAGCATATACTGAATCGATGTTCTGTATATAAAGATAATTGTAAATGAAAAAAATACCTCTGGTGTTATATTGGAAGTTGCATACAAAATTAATCAATTTTTAAAAAGTATCATGTAGTATCTCTGTCTTTAATGTGCTGTACACTGTTATTTAATGCTATAACTAATACTCCAACAGTATTTTTTTCACTTTGTGTTGCTATTGGGGCAAACTATTGAAATCTTTACTTAATATATACTAAATTGATCTTCTGTATATAAAGAGAATTGAAAATGAATCTTGATGTGAATGGAAGGGGAGAGGGAGCGGGAAAGGAGAGGTTTGTGGGTGGGAGGGAAGTTATGGGGGGGAAGCCATTGTAATCCATAAGCTGTACTTTGGAAATTTATATTCATTAAATAAAAGTTTAAAAATAAATAAATAAATAAATAATCACACAAGCAAAAAAAAAAAAAAAGATTGTCTTTTTGTCATGGCTTCCAGTACTTCAATTATAATATATCTCAGTGTGAATCTTTTTCAGTGTTCATCCTACTTAGATTTTGTTGAGCTACTAGGATATGTAGATTTACGACTTTCATCAAATTTGGGAAGTTTTGAGCCATATTTCCTCAAATATTCTTGCTGTCCATTACCCTCACCTTCTGGGATTCACATAATGCACATATTGATATTTGATTGGGTCTCACATGTCCCTTAGGCACTATTCACTTTTCTTAAAGCGTTTTCTTTTTCCTCATTCGACTTTGTCATTTCAACTGTCCTATCTTAAAATTTCTTGATTTTTTGTATTACTATTTAAATAATGGATATTTCATTTGATTTATTATAATTTTGAGCTCCAGAGTTTTTCATTCTGTTTTATAATATCTTTTTATTGATATTCTCATTTTGTTCATACATCCTTTTCCTGTTTTCATCCATGTGTTCCTTTAAGTCTGTGAGGATCTTTAAGACAGTTTTTTTCAACTTTTATTTAACAAATATAAATTTCCAAAGTACAACTTTTGAATTATAGCAGCTTTTCCCCCCATAACCTCCCTCCCACTGCATCCATCCCATCTCCCACTCCCTCTCACATCCCATTATTCATCACGATTCATTTTCAATTATCTTTATATACAGAAGATCAACTTAGTATATATTAAGTAAAGATTTCAACAGACTGCACCCACACAGACATACAATGTATAGGATACTGTTTGAGTAGTAGTTATACTGTTAATTCACATAGTACAACACATTAAGGACAGAGGTCCAACATGGGGAGCAGATGCACAGTGACTCCCATTGTTGATTTAACAATTGACATTCTTATTTACGACGTCAGTAATCACCCGAGGCTCTTGTCATGAGTTGCAAAGGCTATGGAAGCCTCTTGAGTTCACCAACTCCGATCTCATTTAGACAAGGCCACAGTCAAAGTGGAAGTTCTCTCCTCCCTTCAGAGAAAGGAAGCTCCTTCTTTGATGGCCCGTTCTTTCCGCTGGGATCTCACTCACAGAGATCTTTCATTTAGGTCATTTTTTTTTTTGCCACGGTGTTGGCTTTCCATGCCTGCAAAACTCTCATGGGCTTTTTAGCCAGATCTGAATGTTTAAGGGCTGATTCTGAGGTCAGAGTGCTGTTTTGGGCATTTGCCATTCTATGAGTCTGCTGTGTATCCTGCTTCCCAGGTAGGATCATTCTCTCCTTTTTAATTCTATCAATTATTACTAGCATACACTGGTCTTATTTATGTAATCCCTCTGACACTTAATTCTATCTTCTTTTTGATCAATTATGAACTTAAACGAATCACTTTAACAAGTAAGATAGCATTGGTACATGCCACCTTGATGGGATTGAATTGGATCCCCTGGCACGTTTCTAGCTCTACCATTAGGTGTAAGTCCGAGAGAGCATGTGCCGAACTGTACATCTCCTCCCTCTCTTTAAGACAGTTTTTAAAAGCTTTTGTCTAGTAATCTTCCGTATGAATCTCCTCAGGAGATGTTTCTATTTATTCATTTTGTTCATTTAAGTAGGTCATATTTTCTTGTTTCTTTGTATGCCTTTTTATTATGAATTCAACCTCATCCTTGGTTATAGGTTTGTTCAGATTTTCTTATGTATTCATGATTCTATATTGGAAAATTATATGTTTCCATAAATCTGTCCATTTCTTATAGGCTTTCCAATTTGTTGACATTAATGACTTATAATAGTTCCTGATAATCATTAGTGTTTGGTCAGTATCAGTTGTAATATCCCATTTTTTATTTCTGATTTTGTTGATTTGAATCTGATCTCTTGTTTTTTCTTCATTACTCTGGCAGTACAGTTTACAATAGCAAAAATATGGATTAAACCTAAGTGCCTATAAGCTCATGTCAAGAGCCTCAGGTGTCACTGATGTCATATATGAGTATTACTTGTTAAATTAACAACAGGAGTTACTGTGCACTAACTTCCCATGCAGAAGCTCTGCCTCAATGAGGTCCAAAAAACCACAAATACACATATACATATGTGTATATATGTATATACATATACACAGATATGTTTGTATCCTTATGTATACACACACACATGCAACATATTAATATTAAGCCATAAAAAGAATTAAATCCTGACATTTTCAACAAAAGGGATGGGTGTGGAAATTATTATAATCGTGAATTAAGTCAGACACAGAAAGACACATTTCATGCTTTTTCTCATATGTGTGAATTACTGTATAGAGTATAAAATATGTGTGGATACCATATTATTTGGTATATAGATAGCTATAAATGGTGTCTTCACTGAGTTATACTATCTACATAGCAATATACCCTTTCCTCACTTTATGATCCTTATCATGAATCCCAAGTTATGCTATCATTCCCACTTTTAAGAAAAATGGTATGCCTGTGTATGTATGTAACATTTACGCATGAAGTAAATATGGAAAACTATTAGTAATTGTTAAATCTAGAATAAATAAACATTTCAAAATCAGTTTGACTACAGATGTTTTAAATGTTTTTGAAACTAAAATACCTATATATTCAAGTCTTCATATTCAAGTCAATTAGAATTTATGCTATTAAAATATCACTATAATCAAGTAAATTAGAATTTATGCTATTAATATTAATAAGGCAGCAAGCAAATAATGTCAGAAAGATGGCTTACTAGAAGCTCCTAGTGCTCTTTCCCCACGATATACCCTCAAACTGGAAACAAACTGAAACATTTTGACCAATAAAGTGAAAGGAAAGGATAGGAAAACAGCAAAGAAGCAGAAAAAGACTATAGAGGACAAAAACCAACAATGCCTCTGCCACCTCGTCCCCCTAGTAGGGGTCAGCTTGGAAGAAGCGAGGACTTCTCCATACAGGCAGAGGTTAATCAAGAGGATCTGAGTAGCCCACATCACCATAGTGGACTCCTGAAGAGTCTTCCCAACTAGAGAATCCTGAAATTCTCACAGCCTCTGAGCCCAGCAGAGGGAGTTCCCCAGAGTTCACATGAAGAGCTATTCCTAGGGAAGGAACCAGAGCTATGCCTTTCCTTTTTGTGACCCATGCTGATACTGCTCTGGGCTGCCTTGGAATCAGAGCCACCACTAGAGTGTGCCTTATGTCAGAGATGAGTAGCTATTACATTCCTCCATTCATGAGGCTCAGAAGCCATTGCACTATGAACAGTCAGTAGTTCCCCACCTCTGAGCAAAGCTGATGCTATCCCCTAACCCTTAAGGTCAAGTTACTTGAGATCTATTCCATCCCTGACCTCCAATCCTAGTTGTTTCTGTGCCCTTTCCTTAGGGAAAAGCTAATGTAGTTCCCTGCCTCCTTCACAGACTCATAACTTTGAAAAACTTGAGCAGTCACTCTCTGCAGCACCACAGCTGAGGCAGTGGTATAACAGGTCTCCTGCACATCAAAGCAGTCATGACTCTTAGGACCACAACTGAGGTAGCTCCCAGCTCCCTAGAGACCTCAGGCTTCCAATATATTAGAGCATTTGTACCCCCAAAACCACAGCTGATGTGGTACCCTTGAGTGCTTCATGGATGTGTAGCCACACTTGCTGGGAAAAACTGATGTGATGCCTTGTATCCCAGGATATGAAAATTTTGACTGAGCTGTAGCATCCAGCCCTCCAGGACAACGTCTGCAACATATCATTTTCCTTGAACTAGCCTGATCTGTTGAAGCATCCTCATGCTCTGTGAAATGGAGTCATCACTTGACTGCTGGTTACTTCCAGTACCCAAGACACAGTGATGTCTTGACATTCCTAAGTTCTTTTTGTCATTGCATGTGGCTTCACAGATCCTAGGCTACCACAGTGACCCATCATCTAAGACTTCAGAGTCACCACTGTATAGAACTTCATTTCCAAGACTTCTAGACTTCTAGTGTTACATATTGGTTCTAGGTTTCAAATTTCAATTGTTCACTTCCCCATGAGCCTCAGGACTCTAGAGCAACCATTCTTCCACACAGGCATTTCAGTGATGTTCACTCATCCCAAGTTCAGAAACACAACTGTCTCCCTGTCCCCTGGACCTGAATGTTCCTGGATTGTTCTTGAGAGCAACAATCCTTGGCTTCATGGGATAAATAAACCCACTTATGCCCTGGAGAACAAATCTGCATTTCAAGTGCCTGGTTTTACACTAGTTTTTCAAGATCTTGAGCCTGGGAACCCAGATGCATAATCACTCCAACAATCTGTGCTTTAAATTCCAGTGCCACTGTGGCTACCTATGAGCTATGTCAGACTCAATTCAAGAGTTAGCCCCTTAACTAAGACTCCTTGCTTCTAGGAAAGCAAGAATAAAGAGGATATCTTATGTCCTTGTCCGAATGATGTACACAGCCACCATTACTGTCACTGAAGTGCCCACAGTCATTGCTGACACTGACTATGATTGAAGCAGCTGTACAGAAACTATAACAATTGTGTCTATGTAGAAACAGAGCCATTACACAATGCCCAAATGACACTCTCAGGTCCAAGTGCAAGTGAAAGTATTCTACAAAAGTTACTCAGTGGTGACAGGCAGCACCAGATGCAAAGACATCTATGGAGATACAGAAGAAATGTTAAGAAGTAATGAAACATTACATAACCAAAGGAACATAATAATTCAGACAATTCAATGAAAGCAGAAAAACAATCATGATCTGAATGAGAAAACCAACAGGAAATGCATATCATAAAAAAGAATCAAACAGAAATGTGAGAGAAGTCCACACAGCAGACTCATAGAATTACAACCACTTTAATTAGCACTCTGACCTCAGACTCAGCCCTTAAGTCATTCTGGTCTGGCTGAAAAGCCCATGAGAGCATTTCAGGCATAGAAAGCCAAGACACAGTGGCAAAAATTATCCTACATGGAGGATCTCTGTGAGTGAGACCCCAGTGGAAAGAAGTGGCCATCAAAGAAGGATGTACTTTCCTCTGAAGGGAGGAGAGAATGTCCACTTTGCTTATGGCCTTCTCTAAATACTGACAGAGATTGTGGATTGAAAGGGCTTCCATAGCCTTGGCCGTTCATGTCAAGAGCCTCAGGCGATCACTGACTTAATACATAAGAGTGTTAATTTTTTTGACAGGCAGAGTTAACAGTGAGAGATAGAGACAAAGAGAAAGGTCTTCCTTTGCCGTTGGTTCACCCTCTAATGGCTGCCGCGGCCAGCGCACCTCGCTGATCTGATGGCAGGAGCCAGGTGCTTATCCTGGTCTCCCATGGGGTGCAGGGCCCAAGCACTTGGGCCATCCTCCACTGCACTCCCTGGCCATAGCAGAGAGCTGGCCTGGAAGAGGGGCAACTGGAACAGAATCCGGCGCCCCGACCTGGACTAGAACCCGGTGTGGCGGCGCCACAAGTCAGAGGATTAAGAGTGTTAATTGTTAAATTAACAACAATATTCACTGTACACTAACTCCCCATGCAGGACCTCTGACCTCAATGAGTTATATTATGAGAGTTAATTGTGATACTCATTCTCAAACAGCTTTGTGTGTGTGTGTGTGTAAATTGTTGAAAACTTCACTTAGTACAGAGTTGATCTTCTGTGTATAAAGTTAATTGAAAATTAATCATAGGGGCCAGTGCTGTGGAGCAGTGGGTTAATGCCCTGACCTGAAGCGCCGGCATCCCATATGGGCGCCGGATCGACTCCCGGCTGCTCCACTTCTGATCCAGTTCTCTGCTGTGGCCTGGGAAAGCAGTAGAAGATGGCCCAAGCCCTTGTGCCCTTGCAACCTCTTGGGAGACTTGGAAGAAGCTCTTGGCTCCTGGCTTCAGATCAGCACAGCTCCGGTCGTTGTGGCCAACTGGGGAGTGAACCATCAGATGGAAGACCTCTCTCTCTCTCTTTCTCTCTCTCTCCATCTCCTCTTTCTGTGTAACTCTGACTTTCAAATAAATAAATGAATCTTTAAAAAAGAGAAAGAATATGAATCTTAATGGAGAATGGGACTAGGAATGGAAGAGGAAGGAGGAGTTGGAGTGGGAATGGAGGTGGGAGGGAGGATATGGTGGGAAGAATCACTATGTGCCTAAAGTTGCACTTAGGAAATCTGTACTCATTAAATAAAAGGTTTCTTCGGGAAAAAAAGAAATCTCAGAGCTAAAGAATTTAATCAATGAAGCAAAAAAAATAAAATGGAGAGCCAAGTAGATTAAGTAGAAGAGAGAATCTGTGAACTCAATGATAGATCTCCTCTAATGATTCATTCAGAAGAAAACGATGAGTGCAAAGGAGTGAAGACAATCTATGAGATTTATAGGACACTGTAAATAGCAAATATTCATATCTTGAAATTTCCACAAGGAAAAGATGAAGAGCAATGGATCAAAAGCTTATTTAATTAAATAATTGCAATAGATTTCCTAAGTCTTGCAGAAAATATGGACAGCAGATCCATGAAACTCAAATATTCCCACATAAATTCAAACTGAATTTGTGGCATATTATTATCAAATTGACAAAAGACAGAAATTTTAAAAGGCTAAGAAAACATCAGGAAGTTACATTTAAGGGAATCCCCATTAGACTACTGACAGGTTTCTCAGCAGGAAATTATCAGGCCAGGAAAGAATGGGATGATGTGTTCAAAGTGCTGAAAGACAAAATTTGCAAGCCAAGAATACTAAATGCAGGTCTGGGGCTGTGGCACAGCAGGTTAAACCCCTGGCCTGAAGTGCCAGCAACCCATATGAGCACCGGTTTGAGTCCCGGCTGCTCCACTTATTCTCCAGCTCTCTGCTATGGACTGGGAAAGCATTAGAAGATGGCCCAAATCCTTGGGCCACTGAACCCACGTGGGAGACCAGGAAGAAACTCCTGGCTCCTGATTTTGGATCAGCTCAGCTCCGGCTATTGCAGCCATTTGGAGAGTGAACCAGCGGATGAAAGACCTCTCTCTCTCTCTCTCTGTCTCTACCTCTCTCTGTAACTCTGTCTTTCAAATAAATACAGATAAATCTAAAAAAAGAATACTGTATGCAACAAAGCTGTTCTTCAGAGATAAAAGAGAAACAAAGCCTCTTCAAAACAAGTAAAAATTAAAGGAATTCATTACAACCAGGAATGCTTTATAAGAAATTATTAAGGGAATGTTTTTCAGGCAAAAACAAAAGGGCAACAATCACTATTATGGATACATATGAAAATATGAAACTCACTGGTAGAGTATCTACATAATCAAATCCAGAATATCCCAATACTGTAATGGTGCTATGTATTACATAAATATCTTCAGTGTGAAGGTTAAAAGCCAAAATAGCCAAAAAAGAAAGTAAAGCTGTAATAAGTTGTTCAGTAATACACAGGATAAAAATATGAAAATTGTGACATCAATTGTGGGGGAGGGTAAATGTATTAATTGAACTTTAGTTATTATAACAAGTACCTGACAGAGGTTACTTACAAAAGAAGGATATTTATTTTGGCTTATCATTTTGGAAAATCATAGTTCAATATCAGATGGGTCTCAATGGTTCAGCCATCTGGTGAGCACAGAGGATGACAAGAGCAGAGGAAATCATATGGTGAGTGAAGAAGCAGAGAGTGGCTGGGCCCAATTGAAGTTTACACAACTAGTCCTTTCCTGAGAATTATCTTTGGAGGGCACTTCCCCAATGATCTAAGGAACTTCCATCTGACCCTCCTCCTGAACACCTTAATTGGATCAAGCCTTAACCCACCTAGCACAACCCTTTCCATCCCATGATTTTAGGCTTAAAAGTCTGCATGAGTTGGGGAGCAAGGCATGTTCAAACCTCTGAACTGAATTGAGAGTCCAGAGTTTTGTGATTGACAGAAATTAAACTAGTAGATTAAAACTATCATATATTCAATGTAAACCTCATAGTAACCATAAAACAAAACCAAGAACTATAGTAGATATACAAATGATAAGGAGAAAGGGATAAAAGTTTAGCATTATGGAAAAACATTAGATAAGATAGTTAAACAATAGAAGAAAAGAATAAAGGAGTCCCAGAACAACCAAAAAGCAAATAACAAAATGGCAATAGCAATTCCTTATCCATAAATGATAACCTTGATTGTAAACATATGAAATTCTACAATCAAAAAACATAGAGTAGTTGAACTGATATAGTAAAAAAGATCTAACTATATGCTACCTATAAGAGATTCACTTAAACTTTAATGATACATGGTCTGAAAATGGAAAGATAGAAGGTGTTCCATGCAAATAATAACCATAAGAGAATAGTGGTGGCTATACTTACATCTGATAAAATAGACTTAAAGTCAATAGTTGGTGTAAGAGATGATAGAAATATCAAGTCATCAAGAGGACATAACAATTGTAAATATGCATGCACCCAACACTGCAGTAGCTGAAAGCAAATGACAGACATGAAAGGAGAAACAGATACCAATACAATAATAGTAGAGGACTTCAATATACTACTTCTTCAATGGATAATTCAACCAGGCAGAAAATTAATAGAATCTGAATTGCATTTTTGACCAAAAGGAGCATATATAGAACTTTCCATCCAACAGCAGTAAAATACACATTTTTCTCCAGTGAATGTTGAACATTTTCCAGGATAGACCAATGTTAGTCCACAAGGCAAATCTTCATATCCACTATCATTTCAGACCACAATAGTATAAAACTAAAAATCAATAGATGGAATCTTGGAAAACTCACAACTATGTGGAAATCAAGCATGAGCCTGAATAATCAGTGCTTGAGACAAATAACAATAGAAACATCATGTAATAAAACTCATGAGATTCAGAAAAAGCAGTTTTAAGAAAAAAGTTTATAACAATAAATGCCTAAATTAAAAAGAAAAAAAATAGCTAAATAAGGAGTCTAATATTATGCCTCCAGGAACTAAAGAAAGAACGAATTAAACCTAAAGGAAGGAAATAGTAAAGATTGGAACATAAATCAAATAGAGAACAGAAAAACTAAGAAACAATAAAACTAAGAGTTAGGTTTTGAAAAATAAAAAAAAAGATAAATCTTTAGTTAATCAAAGAAAAAAGAGAGGATTCAAATAAAATAAAAAGATTAAACTGAGGAAATTGTAATAGATGATGCCTCAGAAATTAAAAATAATTATCAAAAGGGACTATTATGAAAAACTATATTCCAAGAAATTAGAGAACTCAGAGGAGAGAGATAAATGCCCAGGGAAATATGAGGGGAATTCAAAAATTAATATCGAACCATGAAAGATTGCAAATAGCCAGAAAAATAAAGATGAGACAGAAAAATAAAGATGGATGCATCACACTTCCTGATTTAAAATTATATTACAAAGCTATGGTAATCAAAAGAGTATGGTATTGGAATTAAAATAGACATATCAGTGAGATAGAAGAGAACCCATAAATAAATACAAGCATTTATTTTCAACAAGGGAACCAGGGGGACATAATGGAGAAAGGACAGTCACTTCAACAAATTGTGCTGATTTCATTCTTCCACATATATACAGCCAGTTTCTCCAGCACAATTTATTAAAATGACTCTCTTTTGTCAAAAATCAGTTGGCTGTATGCATGTGCATTAATTTCTGGGCTCTCTATTCTGTGCCAATTTTTATTCTACTATCATACTGTTTTAATTACTATAGCTTTGTAGTATGGTTTGAAATCAGATATTATGATGCCTCCAGCTTGATTTGTTTGGTTCAGGATCATTTTGGCTATTTTGGATCATTTGTGGTTCCATTTTAATTTTAGGATTGTTTTTCTAATTCTATAAAAAATGTCATTGGTATTTTAATAGGGATTACATTGAATCTGTAGATTGCTTTAGTTTAGATACTTTAATGCTATTAATTCATCCATTCCAAAGCCAAGAAAAATCTTCCCATTTTTTGTGACCTTGACGATTTATTTCATTAGTATTCTATAATTTTCATTGTAGAAATATTTCACTGCTTGTTCCCTAAATTAAAATTAAACCAAAGCATAACAATAACAGCAAGGACAATAGTAACAGTAGTGGCACTGACAATAGTAATATATTGGATATGATCATTTAGTTAATTACAAATCCATTGAACTATCCTGTCAGTCAATTTATATTTACCCATTTTTAACAAGAGATATTCAGAAAAGTTGTGATAGTTTCCCTACCATAGGCCAATTAACCATATACCTCCTTTTATCCAATTCAAAAGGCTAGTTACATTGTCAATAAAGACAATGCAGTTGATTTCTCTGACACTTTTTGCATTCCAAGTAGGCATATGATGACTGTACTGGTTACCACTTCCTTTTCTAGATTCCCAAACATCATTCTTTCCATGGCCTGTTCCAGAATCTTACCTAATATCAAAGTCATGGTGTTTGGACCCCGGTTTTCAATAACTATGCCTTTCCCTTTTTTGGAAAAAAAAATGGGCATATTTTTCCTGTCTCTTGGTTTTAGATTTCGCATAGCCTCCAAGGTCATTTGTTAATGGTTTCACTGGGGAATGAAACCCAGCATGGCAGTAAGGATTTTGAAAACATCAGTAAGGTGCTCTGACACACACTTTGTTTGCTTTGCCTGGGGGGAAAAATCCTCTTATTTTAGAATGTCAGTGCTTATGGTTGTTGCCCTGAGTAAAATATCTCTTTCACGACAAATTTAGGAATCTTCAAGAATGGAATAGCTCCTCAGAAAAATTGAGATACCTGATTCTCTAGGGCAGTCTAAAGACTCACAGAATAGTAACTCACCAGGTAACCTTGGATAATTCCTTTCTGCCAGACTGAACTTCTATTTTCCCACCTGCAAAACTGGGAGGTGGGCTAAGACTGTGATGATACTTTTTAGCTCTGAGACTGGTATTTGTAGAATAGCTACAGTATTACAGAAGAGCCTGAGACCAGAGAGGTACTTATAAAAGAGGTAAAAGTTACTGAACCTTTCCCCAGAAAAAAATGTTGCTTAATTCTCTGCCTCCCCCAACAGCAGTGTATTCTGGACCCAAAAATAAACATACACAAACAAGACCTAGAGGAAGACAGGCCGGTAGGAGCCTGCAAGGCCATAACCTCTGGGCTGTTTCCGTTGCTTGGCTCCCAGGAGCCTGGAACAGGAAGTCTCTCAGGAGAGGAGACAGACAGGGCTGTCCAGCCCAGTACCACTTTCTCCTCCCTTGAGAGGAGAGGGGATGAGGGGCCCCCACTGGCAAGGTGGAGATTGGGTCCAGGGGTGTGGCAAAAAACAAAGATCCTCTGTGGAATCTCGAAATAACTCCAAGAAAAACAGTTATAAAGGAACAGCCATTGGCTCCAGAGTAGTCCAGCACTAGCAAGCAAAGGGCCTTGTGTCAGTCTGATGTCTCATGATAACAGCACTTCTGCAGGAGGTGGGACAGTAACTCCAAGCCTGATGTCTGCCTTGTGAAGAGGACTCAGGCTCCAGGAGCTGGGAGGGACAGAAATAAGTGTCTTGAGAGTTGTCAGAGGACAAGAGCAAATGGGAACTGGTGGAAGTGAGGGAAGGAATCTCTTCGTGGCCTCTTGGCTAAAATCAAGTGTGCAAGTGAAGGAAGAAGGTGCTTGGATAAAAAGCAGGGTGGCAAGTCAGCAAGACAGGGGAGAGGAAGAAAATGCGTGTGGATTATCTTCCATGCATCTCACTCTATACTAGGTGTTTTGTGAGTGCTGCTTCCCATATTAATCACAACGCACTTAGAAGTCATTATTAGTCCCATTCTATTGATATTAAAACTGAGACATCAAGCTGTGAGGTGACTTGGTCAAGGTTACACAAATATTAATGGTGAAGCTAGGGTTCAAAGCAAGGCTGACCTGCATTTAAAGATATCCTTCTACCATACCAATGTGCTTTATATTTCTATGGCTCCTTAACGTTTTAAAACCATAGTCACTTGATTATATTCTAACCATCCCAGCCTGATTTATTCATGTTTTTATTCACCCATCTATTCAAAAAGCATTTCATGGAGTGAGCATGTTCCGGGTAATGGGGGCATAAAGGAAAGTTGTGTCTACCCCACGAGAAGCTGCATCTTCAGTGAAGGATTCCAAAGAAACACGACTAACTCCAGTAAAATGTAGTCTGTGCTGCACTGGAGAGTGTAGGACAAAGAATACTGGTATGGATTTCCAAGAGAAATTAATAGGTGGACAGAGCTTCCAAATACACTATTAGCATAACTTCACTGCCCTAAGTATCCCCTGAATTTCAGCTATTCATCAATCCCTCATTCCTAGGGAGGAAACTCAGCCAATCACTGATCTTTTTACGGTTTCCATAGTTTCACCTTTTCCAAGATATCATACAGTTGGAATCACACAGTATACCACCTTGTCAGATTGACATCTCTTATTTGGCAGTATGTATTTAAGTTTCCTCCATGTTTTCTTGTGCTCTGGTAGCCTTCTTTATATTGATAACTGATATTGGCTATGGCTTGAACTCGGGAGTTTGGTCTCTGCTAAAGGTACTAAGAGGGTGAAAACTTAATCCAATCATGGTGATTGGATTGGGTTGAGTCTTGAGAAGTTAGGTATGTCAGGAGTTTTGCAATAGTAAGGAAAATCTGACAAATACAGTATTCTAGTGTAGAGAATTTATCACAGTTTATTGGTTCTTTCCTCTAATGAAGGGTATCTTGATTCCTTCCAAGTTTTGGCATTATGCATAAAACTGTTTTAAACATTTGTATGCAGATCTTTTTTTTAAAGACTTATTTATTTATTTGAAAGTCAGAGTTACACAGAGAAAGAGAGGCAGAGAGAGAGAGAGAAGTCTTTTATCCGATGGTTCACTCCCCAGTTGGCCGCAACAGCTGGAGCTGTGCTGATCCGAAGCCAGGCTACAGGAGCTTCTTCCGGGTCTCCCATGCAGGTACAGGGACCCAAGGACTTGGGCCATCTTTCACTGCTTTCCCAGGCCATAGCAGAGAGCTGGATCAGAAGTGGAGTAATTGGGACTTGAACTGGTGCCCATATGGGTTGCCAGCACTGCAGGTGGTGACATTGCCTGCTATGTCACAGTGCCGGCCCGTATATGCAGATCTTAGTATAGATATACATTTTCAATACATTTGAGTAAAAATTAGAGGTCTTCAAAATATTTTTTAAAGATTTATTTATTTATTTGAAAGGCAGAGTTAGAGAGTCAGAGGCAGATAAAGAGAAACCTTCCATCTACTGGTTCACCCTACAAATGGCTGCAATGGCCAGGGCTGGGCCAGGCCAAAGCCAGGAGCCAGGAGATTCATCTAGGTCTCCCACATGGGTGCAGGGGCCCTTGGACTTGAGCCATCTTCTGCTGCTTTCCAAGGCATGTCAGCAGGGAGTTGGATTGGAAGTGGAGTAGCCGGGACTTGAACTGGCGCCCATATGGGATGCTGACACTGCAAGCTGCAGCTTTATCTGCTAAACCACAGCACCAGCCCAAGGTCTTCAAAATATTAATGAAATGTATATTATGAAAAAAATCATGGATTAAAAACTTTACACTAAAATAAATTTATTTTTAATTCCATTTTTCATGATTTTATATAAAAAAATTTATTCTATTTATTTGAAAGGCAGAGTTACATAGAGAGAGGGAGAGACAGAGAGACAGAGCTCTTCCATCTGCTGGTTTACTTCCCGAATGGCCAAAATGGCCAGGGCAGGGCCAAACTGAAGCTAGGATCCAGGAGCTTCTTTTGGGGTTTCCAAGTGGGTTCAGGGGCCCAAGCACTTGGGCCATCTTCCCCTGCTTTCCCAGCTGCATTAACAGGATTGGAAGTGGAGCAATCAGGGCTCGAACTGGTACCTGTATGGGATGCTGACATCAACAGGCTGTGGCTTCACCCGCTCCGTTACAAATGCCAGCCCCAATTTCATAAAATTTTTAAGTGCCCTCATAACCAAGAATCACAACTATTGGATTGTGTGGTAGAATCCTGTTTGATTTTGTAAGAAACTGCCAAACTGTCTTCCAAAGTGACTGCATTATTTTGCAATTTCACCATTAGTAAGTGAGAGTTCTTGTTGTTCCAGAGCTTCACCAGCTTTTGGTGTTGTGAGTGTTTGAGATTTTGATCTTTCTAATAGATATATAGCAGTATTTCACTGTTGCTGAAATTTGCAATTTCCTGATGATATATGATTTTGAACATCTTTTAAAGTATATGTTTGCCATATTTGTATCTTGTTTTGTAAGTATCAGTTCAAATATTTTCCTCATATGTGATGTAACTCTTATCCTTGCTCCTGTATTTATGACTTTTTTTGTCTGTGATTTTCTGCAGTTTGAATATAATATGCCTCGGAGTAGTTTTTTTTTTTTAATCTATCTTTTTGATGTTTTAGAAACTTCCTGGATCTTTGGGTTGGTGTCTATCATTAATTTTGTGAATTCTCAATCTACTTTAAATATTTCTTCTGTTTCTTTCCTGCTTTCATTTCTTGTGTATTACCATCATGTGTCTGTTAGAGTTTCTGTAAATAGTTGACAGTTTTTGGATATGATGTTCTGTCTTTTATCTATTTGTGTTTCAGCTCTGGAATTTTCTGTTGACATTTCTTCAAGCCCATTGGTTCATTCTTTGGCCACTTCAAATCTATCAATGATTCCATGAAAGACATTCTTCATTTCTATGATACTGTGTGTGTTTTCTAGCATTTCCTTTTCATTTTTCTTGGAGATGTTTTTTTATCTCACTGCTTACATTACCTAACTGGCTTATTGTCTTTTAGGTTTTTTAAATAGAGAAATAAGCAGTACATTAACATTGTCTGCTGGTGCCGTGGCTTAACAGGCTAATCCTCCGCCTTGCGGCGCTGACACACCAGGTTCTAGTCCCGGTCGGGGCGCCGGATTCTGTCCCGGTTGCCCCTCTTCCAGGCCAGCTCTCTGCTATGGCCAGGGAGTGCAGTGGAGGATGGCCCAAGTGCTTGGACCCTGCACCCCATGGGAGACCAGGATAAGCACCTGGCTCCTGCCTTCAGATCCGCGCGGTGTGCCTGCAGCAGCGCACCAGCCGCACACCAGCCGCGGCGGCCATTGGAGGGTGAACCAACAGCAAAAGGAAGACCTTTCTCTCTGTTTCTCACTCTCACTGTCCACTCTGCCTGTCAAAAAAAATTGTCTATGGTCACCATACTGTGCAATGGAATTCCATAACTTCTTACTTTTATCAAGCTATAACCTAGTACCCATCAATTAAGCTTTCCTCTACCTTCCTTCCACAATTCTTTCCCCAGCCTCTGATATCCACCATTTATATTTTTAACTTTTTGTTTTTTTTTAAATTGTGCTGTCCACTCCATTAGAGTTCCTAGCAAATTATATACAGTTGTTTTAAATTGTTGATCTGATAATCCCAACATCTTTGCCATACCTGTGCCATACCTGTGTCTGGTTCTGATGCTTGCTCTGTCCCTTCAAACTGTGTTTTTGATCTTTTAGCATGTTTTGTAATTTTTTGTTGTTGTTGAAAGCCAAACATTAGGTACTGGCTAAAAGGCACTAAAGTAAATAAACTTATATTATGAAGCCTTACATTTATCTGGCTGGAAGTTAGTCTGTGTTTACAGTTTGCTGTAATTGTAGATATCAGAGGCCAAAATTCCCTCTGATGTGCTTGTTATTGTCTCAGTTGTCTTTGGATTCCCCAGAGATTTCTTCCAAAATATGATTTGAGACATGCAGCTCTTTCATTGTATTCCTGTGTTATTGTACAGGAGTCCCATCAAAGTGGTGGGAAGATGGAGGAAGAGAAGCATCTTATAGTCTTATGATTGTGTCTCAGTCATTTAGTGGGTTTGAACACAACTAAGACTGATAGGTCTTCGCCCTCTAGTGGTGAATATCCCAATATTGCATACTTGTGTGCTAGGGCCATGCCTTTCCTGGCTCTTGTCAGGCCCCCTTGCATCCTGTCTTCTTCTGCAGGTCTTCCTGTGCAACGCCATGTCTTGAGCAACAGAAGGACTTACTTTGCTCTCCTGCTTTCCGATTTCTGGAAAGAGTCTCCTTATATAGACCATATTTAGTGTGTCAATTGTCCTCAAATACAGTATCTCAGCTTCCTTTTTAATAATTATTTATTTATATTTAAATTTACCTAAGAGGCAGAGACAGAGACCGAGAAAGAGATCTTCCATCTGCTGGTTCACTCCCTAAATGCTTGGAACAGCAACAGCTGGATCAGGCTGAAGCCAGGAATAAGAATTCAATCAAGGTCTCCCCACCTGAGCTGGCAACTACTTGAACCATCATCACTGCATCCTGGGGTGCATATTAACAGGAAGCTGGAATAGAGAACAGAGCCTGGACTTGAACCCAAACATTCCAGTATGGAATGTGGGCTTCCTATCCTGTGTCTTACCTGCTAGGCCAAATGTTTGCCCCAAGTATCTCAGCTTTTTCTGCTACTCCCTCACAAGCATGTTCCAAGTTCTTTAGTTCTATTAACTCATGTAATCTTCATGACATTGTATTATGTAAGTACTGTTATCACTAGAATTACTATAAGTACTATATCACTACTGTTATTCCCATTGTATAGACAGACTGTGGCCTAAAGTGTTATAATAATAGGGCTGGCACTGTGGCACAGAGGGTTAAGCCACTGTCCATAGTGCCAGCATCCCACATGGGTGTCAGTTTGAGTCCTGGCTGCACCTCTTCCAATCCAGCTCTCTGCTATGGCCTGGGAAAGCAGCAGAGGATGGCCCAAGTGCTTGGGCCCCTGTACCCACGTGGGACACCCAGGCTCCCAGTTTTAGCTTGTCCCAACCCTGGCTGTTGCTTCCTTTTGGGAGTGAACCAGTCTCTCTCTCTCTCTCTCTCTCTCCCTCTCTCTCTCTCTCTCTCTGTCTCTGCCTTCCAAATAAATAACTAAAAAATTTTTTAAAAGTCTTGATGTTAAGGAATCTTTATCCAAGGATCCCTGTAATCTGCGTCTACAGTCTCATCTTCTTTTATGACCTTGCTTACACTTCCATGGCATATGCTAGCCACTCCACACAGCTCTGCCTTCCAAGCACGCAGTGTGCTTTTCTGCCTCTGAGACTTGACTCACACTATTCCCTCGATTTGGAAAGCTCTATCTCCACTGATGCCCTCCATGTATGCCCCTCCTCTTTTGTTTTTCCTGTCAAAATACTACTCATCTCTTGGATTTCTCCCAGAAACCACCTCCTCTAGAAATCCATCCATTACTATAGGCTCCTTCAGAATTCATCTCGTCTTCCTCTGTGCTGCCAGGGCATTGAAGCCCAAAGTTGTCAAAGGGCACATATTCAGAATTTGTCTTTTTTAATTAACATAATTGGACCCCACTATTAAGGGTGAATAAAGACATGTCACTTCAATAAACCTAGTTCCTAGCAATGCCGGCATCCCATATGATCACTGATTGGAGTCCCAGTTGCTCCACTTCCAAACCAGTTCCCTGCTAATGCACCTGGGAAAGTAGCAGAAGATGGCCCAAGTGCTTGGGTCCCTGCTACCCATGTGGGAGACTGATGAAGCTCCTGTCCTCTTTGTCTCCTTTCATCTCTCTCTTTGTAACATTGCCTTTCAAATAAATAAATAAATCATTTTTAGAAATTTACTTTAAAAAAATAAAGGAAGAGGAGAAGTGGGAGGAGGTGATGGAGGAGGAGGAGAGACAAGATAGATGATGAATGGAAGCACATCTTCTTTCTGGACCTTCTCATTCTGGGCCATCCATACATTTGTTTTAATTCTGCTATTTTGAATTTTTTTAAAAAGATGTATTTATTTGAAAGGCAGAGTTACACACACACCCACACACACACACACAGAGAGAGAGAGAGAGAGAGAGAGAGAGAGAGAGAGAGAATCATATATGTTTACTCCCTAGATGGCTGTAACAGCTAGGGCTGGGCCAGGCCAAAGGTCCCTCCAGGCCTCCCATTTGAGTGCCAGGGGGCCAATTAATTGGGCCATCTTCTGTTGCTTTTGCAGGAATATTGGCAGGAAGCTGGATCAGAAGTGGAGCAGCTGGAACTCGAACCAAAGCTCATATGAGATGCTGGTGTAGCAGGCAGTGGCTTAACCCACCATGCAGCAATGCCCCCCTAATACAATTATTATTCTAGGATCACTTCCTCTTATAAGCTGTATCACCCTGATTATTTAACTTTAGCTTTCATATATGCAAAATTGCAATAATAATAATCCTTACTGATAATCCTAAGAAAAGAGTCTATGGTGGGGCATATCCAAGTGCTCAATTAATGTTAGCTGTTACTACTGTTGCTCTTCTCAGTGGCTTACTTCTTCCAGGCAATGTGAAGCACAGAATGAGAATGCACCATAAGCTTTTTGGCGCCTTGTAGCCCATCCTCTCAGGTTTGAGATGGAGAAACTGAGGCCCACAGAGGCAATGGGATGCAGTCAAACTCACCCAGCTCACTAGTGGCCAAGCCAGAAGGAGTTCCAGGCCTACTGCCTCCACTGTTGTGTTCCTCCCTCAGAGGAAGTTGCCCCTTGGTGGGATTGAGAGGAGACAGCAATCCTTATGTTCTCTCACCTAGAAGGCTAAGCATTCTAGTCCTGATTCTTTTCTGTGGAAAGGCCTAGTCCCTGATGAAAGAGTTGAAAGGCCTCAGTGAGCAAGAGAATGGACAAAACTGCAGGCTGGGAGCATTGGGTGGAAAGCTCTCAGGGTATCTCAGGGTCTGCCAAGATGAAAGGCTCGCTGAGCCGCTCAGGGGAGTGCCCTTGGGCTTTAGTCCCCACCACAGGATGTCAGTTCACCTTCCTGACTAGGCTAGAAAAACACTGCCTGGCAGGACTCTGACTCACTTCCCCCAAACAACAATGCGCCTTCACAGAAGCCCAGACGGCACCTCACTCCCTCCCCAACTTCATCCCCTCCCAGAAGTTCCAAGAGACACAAGAAATTGAAAACTGGAAAGACTTCACAGTATGCCACCAAGCCTCATCCCTGCTCTTTCCAAACCTGTCGCCCCACCCCTGCATAGTGGACCTGAGCCCTGAGCCCTCAAGGCATCCCCCCCCCCAACTCTTAGAAAGCCTAGGTTTCTTTAAATGGCTAGGCATAGCCAGCTGAAACCCTCAGTTATTTCTCTTCCCAAGGGGAGATCACTTTGGATCAGGCCCCCCTGAGATACTAAGCAGCCTCACATGTCTGGCACCTTGACAAGTACGTAAGGGAGATGTCCTAGAACAGCTCGACACATGAGCTTTGGAGTCACACAACCATGAATTTGATGACTGCAGCAACTTTTGTAGCTGTGTGATCTTGGGTGAACTCCTTAAGCTTTTTGTGCTTCATTTATAAAATGAGAGCAGTGCTACCTAAAAGGCACTGCAGAGGCCGGCATTGTGGTGCAATAGGTTAATCCTCTGCCTATGGTGCCAGCATCCCATATGGGTGCTGATTTGAGTCCCAGTTGCTCCTCTTCCAATCCAGCTCTCTGCTGTGGCCTGGGAAAGCAGTGTAAGATGGCCCAAGTGCTTGGGCCCCTGCACCAGTGTGGGAGACCTGGAGGAAGCTCCTGGCTCCTGGATTCGGATCGGCATATCTCTGGCCGTTGTGGCCATCTGGGGAGTGAACCAACGAAAGGAAGACCTTTCTCTCTGTCTCTCTCTCTCACTGTCTGTAACTCTATGTTTCAAATAAATAAATAAGATCTTTTAAAAAAGACACTGGGATTTCTATCACTGTTAAGTCTTAGAATCACTCTAAAAACCCAAACACTCAGTCATGAGGACACTTAGGTGACCCTATAGACAAGCAATTAGCATTAATGTACCAATCATGCTAGAGAACCATCCAAGAGTCAGATCATCCGATTCTAATCAAGGCTTCAGATAACTGCAATCTTTGCCCAACACCTGGACTGCAAAGTCTCATGGCAGATCCTGAAATAGAACTACTGAGCTAAGTCACTCCTGAGTCCCTAACTCATAGAAATTGTGTGAGATAATAAATGTTTATTATTGATTTTTTGTTTTTTTTTCTTTAAAGTTTACTGCATTGCACAATAAACTCATGGA
The DNA here is from genome assembly GCF_033115175.1 of Lepus europaeus. NCBI lineage: Eukaryota > Metazoa > Chordata > Mammalia > Lagomorpha > Leporidae > Lepus > Lepus europaeus. Next base: position 92,161,253 of record NC_084850.1, on the reverse strand, counting down.
TCCACTGTACAGTATGAGAGAAGGAATCTAAGGAAATAAGAACAAAAATTTTCTTGAATGAATGGAAAGCTTTTCTTCTTAAGAATTATTTCATTTATTTGAAAGACAGTTACAGAGAGAGGTAGAGCCAGAGAAAGAAAGGTCTTCCTTTCCGCTGGTTCACTCTCTAAATGACTGCAACTGCCAGAGCTGAGCTGATCCGAAGCCAGGAACCAGGAGCCAGGTCTCCCACGCAGGTGCAGGGGCCCAAGGAGTTGGACCATCTTCTACTGCTTTCCCAGACCATAGCAGAGAGCTGGAGAGTAAGTGGAGCAGCCGGGACTCAAACCGGCGCCCATATGGGATTCTGGTGCTGCAGCCTGGGGCTTTAACTCACTGCACCACAGTGCCCGCCCCTGGAAAGGTTTTTTGTAAGTAGTAGAGGACGGTTTAGCTATGCAATATGATAAAATGTGGTGAATTCTGAAAATTATCATTTTAAGCTTATTGTGTATATGTCCAGTTTATTAATCCTTATTTGTTGCTCATCTCCCAAAATGTGAAATTTGTACTTAAAAAAACGAACTGAATTGTTAGTCATTCTCATCAATGTTTGGGCAGTGAGAATTCACATTTGGGTTACTAAGTAATCTTTTTTAAGGCTTACCCTACTAACCTCATTTTAACTTTTTAAAAATAATTTCTTGGGCCGGCGCCATGGCTCAATAGGCTAATCCTCTGCCTGCGGCGCTGGCACACCAGGTTCTAGTCCCGGTCCGGGCGCTGGATTCTGTCCCGGTTGCCCCTCTTCCAGGCCAGCTCTCTGCTATGGCCCAGGAGTGCAGTGGAGGATGGCCCAAGTCCTTGGGCCCTGCACCCACATGGGAGACCAGGAGAAGCACCTGGCTCCTGGTTTCAGATCAATGCGGTGCGCCTGCCGCAGCGGCCATTGGAGGGTGAACCAATGGTAAAGGAAGACCTTTCTCTCTGTCTCTCTCTCTCTCTCTCTCACTCTCTCACTGTCCACTCTGCCTGTCAAAAAAATTTCTTAAGATATACAAATTTTATGTGTTTTCTATATACAGATTCAGGAACATAGTGATACTTTCCACCTGTGCTCCTACCCGTCTTTCTCCTCCCGCTCCTATTCTTACTCTTAATTTGTACAAAGATCTATTTTCAGTTTACTTTATACTCATAAGATTAACCCTACACTAGAGTTCAACAAACAGTATGAAGGAAAAAAAAAAAAAAACACTGTTCCTCAACAGTAGAGAAAATGCTGTAACAATCACTGAATCTCAAAATGTCAATTTCATTCCTATACATTACCTTTTAGATACTGTTAGTTATCACAGATAAGGGAGAACATATGGTATTTGTCTTTTTGGGACTGGCTTGTTTCACTAAGTATAATGGTTTTCAGTTGATTCCATTTTGTTGCAAAAGACAGGATTTTATTTCTTTAACCATTGCTTAGTACTTGATAGTGCATATACATCACAATTTCTTTATCCAGTCATCAGTCAATGGACATCTGGGTTGATTCCATATCTTAGCTATTGTGAATTGAGCTTCAGTAAACACGGGGTACAGATCCCTTTTCCATATCCTGATTTCATTTTGTTTGGGTAAATTCCCAGGAGTGGGATGGGTGGGTCATATGGTAGATCTATTTTCAGCTTTCTGAGGTATCTCCATACTGTCTTCCACAATGGTTGCACGAGTTTACATTCTTTTAAAAGCCCATTATCTAGGCCGGTGCCGCGGCTCAACAGGCTAATCCTCCGCCTTGCGGCGCAGGCACACCGGGTTCTAGTCCCGGTCGGGGCTCCGGATTCTGTCCCGGTTGCCCCTCTTCCAGGCCAGCTCTCTGCTGTGGCCAGGGAGTGCAGTGGAGGATGGCCCAAGTCCTTGGGCCCTACACCCCATGGGAGACCAGGAGAAGCACCTGGCTCCTGCCATCAGAACGGCGCTGTGCGCCGGCCGCAGCGCACCTACTGTGGCGGCCATTGGAGGGTGAACCAACGGCAAAAGGAAGACCTTTCTCTCTGTCTCTCTCTCACTGTCCACTCTGCCTGTCAAAAAAAAAAAAAAAGCCCATTATCTATGCGAAATGTTCCATACTTAGAATTTACCTATTTTACACTACCGTTAAGGAAAAGTAGTTGGCATACAGAATTGATTAGCTGTTTATCATGAAGTACGGAATCCACATAACTTCTTACAAACCAGCATTGAATTGAAATGACTGGGAGCAGGCATTGTGATGCAACAGGTTAAGCCACCTTGCCAGCATCCCCTTTGGGAGTACTAGTTTGAGCCCTACCTGCTGTACTTCTGATCTGGCTAATGAGCCTGGGAAGCAGTACATGATGCTCTAGTAATTGAATCCCTATGTGGGAGGCCTGGGTGGAGTTCCTGGCTTCTGACTTTGACATGGCCCAGCCCCAGCTGTTGCAGGCATTTGGGGGGTGAACAGTGGATGGAATATCTCCTTCTCTCTCTCACTCTCTCTCCCTCCTCATTCTCTGTCACTCTGATTTTAAAATAAATAAATCCTTAAAAAGTGAAATGTCTGCCTTAAAATCATTTTAAAAGTAAAGATTTTGCACATAAGGTGCCATTTGTGATGTGACACCAGTGCATACAGATTTTTGATTACAGGAGTACACTCCAAGCTTTTCAGCTATCAATCATACATCATTACACACCTTTCCTTTTGGAATGCTGTCTTTATATTTTTTGTGCATTACATACATGCTTTTCTGCAAGTGATTGCTTTCATCATCTTCCTGTAGTAATAGCTGGGCATCAAAAGACCTGCTATATATTTTTGGTAAAGGAAATTTGTAGAAATAACAGTTCCTAAAAGTATATATAGTTTATATTGTTTGAACGTGTGTGCAAGTGCATGATTTTGTGCACCATTTTTATAGAACATTAATACAAATATGCTCTTGTTTTTATTTAATGTCTTAGATTCATGTGCTTATTATTGTTTTGAAGATACTCATTTTTAAAAAGTATTTGTTTATTTGAAGGACAGAGTGACAGAGAAATGGAGAGGCAGAAAGACATCTTCCATCCACTGGTTTACTTCCAAATGACCACAAGAGCCAGGTCTGGGCCAGGCCAAAGTCAGGAACCAGGAACTGTATATTGATCTCCTCTATGGGCAGCAGAGGCCCAAGTGCTTGGGCCATTTTCCACTGCCTTTCCAGGCGCATTAGCTGGAAGCTAGGTCAGAAACATAGTAGCTGAGACTTGAACTAGTACTCTGATATGAGATACAGGCATCAAAAGTGGAGGCTTAACCCAATACACTGCAACACTAGCCTATGAAGCACTCACTTTTGAGATATTTTATAACACTGAAATAGATAGCAGATTTTATCTTTCAATTAATTGATTAATTAATTTTAATTGAAAGGTAAAGACAGAAAGGAAGAGAAAGACACACACAGAGAGACAGAGAGACAGAAACCTCTTGTCCACTGGTTCAATCCCCCAAAAGCCCACAACAGCTGAGGCTGGGTCACACAAAGGCTGGGATCTAGGAATTCAATGTACATTGCCCATGTGAGTGAAAGGGACCCAAGTATTTGGGACCACCACCTGCTGCCCCCTAGGTGTGCATTAACAGGAAGCTAGTCTGGAAATTCAAACCTAGTTTTCCAATATGGGATGTGGGTATCCTAAGTAATGTCTTAACCACTGCACCACACACCCTCCCAAATACTGCAGATTTTCATAAGCTTGAGATAACCATGGAAACTTTAAAAGCTAAAGAGGCTAGACAGATAGCATCCACAACAGTGACAGCTACTTCCATTCACAGGCTGAATCCTTTGCCTGAATGAGAAGACACTTCCTCCAAACTCTGAGTTACAATGGAGAAACTGAGGCCCAAGGCACACAGCTAGCTAGTGGTCAATTGTGCCTATCTCTCCATGGCTCTCTACTGTTCCACATGACAATGAGCATGTATATACATGATAGCCTGCAAAGTTGGCAGCTGGAGGTATCCAAGACAGTAGCAATCCCTTGAAGCACTCTGCTATGCTGCCTGGAGAAAGGGCAAACTCTACATGAGGGCTAAATGTTCTTTCTCTCTCTCTCTCTCTCATTTGCCTGTCATTTCTCAAGTCATTATATGAGATATGATTTTCCCAGAAGCCATCAGGCCCCCATCTAATTAAGTAGTTGTCTCCATTTACTGTCAAAGTTCCCTTCTTTGGCCTGGAAAGAAATGCCAAACCCAGAAGCAAAAGGAAAACCCTGGGAATATGTTCTGTAAGGTCACAGCTGAGGTGTACCTATCAAAGATTTCTTTCCCTTCATTTGAAGCAGTGGCAAGAGAGGGGAGAAAGAAAAGTAGAAATGGGTAGAAACACAGAGTTGGGAATTATGAGGAGAAGAATAACTCTCTTTTTAATCAACATCCATCTAGGGACTGGTGTTGTGGTGTAATGGGTTAAGCCACTGCTTTTGACATTGGCATCTCATATTAGAAGGCCAGTACAAATCCCAGCTGCTCTGCTTCCAATCCAGCTCTTTGCTAATGCACCTAGGAAGGTAGTGGAAGATGACCCAAGTGCTTGGGCTCCTTTCACCCACATGGGAGACCTGGGTGGAACTCTGGCTTCCTGGCTTCAGCATGGGATAGTGCTGGCCATTGCGGCCATTAGCAGAGTGATCCAACAAATGAATGATATCTCTTGGGGCTGGAATTGTGGTGTAATGGATTAAGCCACTGTATATAATGCTGGCATCCCAAATGGGTGCCAGTTCTTGTCTTAGCTGCTCCACTTCCCCATCCAGCTCCCTACCAAGGTGCCTAGGAAAGCAGTGGGATGGCCCAAGTGGTTGGCCCCTGCCACTCACATGGGAGACCCAATTGAACTCCTTGCCCCTGACTGCAGCCTGACTGAGCCTTGATTGTTGCAGTGATTTGGAGAGTGAACCAGTGGATGAAAGATATCTCTCTCTCTCTCTCTCTCTCTCTCTCTCTCTCCCTCTCTTTCTCTGTGTGTGTATGTGTGTGTTTGTGTTCCTTTCTCTCTGTAGCTCTGCTTTTCAAATAAATAAATATTTTTTCAAAAAAGACTCTCTCTCCCTTCTGTAACTCTGCTTTTCAAATAAATAAATAATAGAATATATCAAAAAAGGTCCACCCTATACAAAATAATAAACAACAAGAGCCTTCATTCTACCTTACTGGCATCATATTTTTTTATTCCCAGCCTCTCATCAAGAGCTTCTTTAACTAAAGTATAAACCCGTGAAAATAGTTTAAATCACATTTCCAGTCTATTCTGGATAACGGTCCTTCCATGAAGTTCCATGAAGGCTATTACATTAGAAAAAGGTTTACGGTGAAATAAGTTCAGGAAATGTTGAGACAAATACAGGTTAATACTTTCTCTGTTGCTGAATTTTGCAGACCTTTTAATAGTCTAATGCACACAGGTTTTCAAGAGGGGTATAAAATATACTTTGTAGCCTAAATTTATGTGGTCAAAGAATTCTGTGGGTTTGTTTTAACTATTAGCACCTCTTAACATTACTTCCACTTATTAACATTACTCTAGATACAGACTTTGAGAAATATGAGCATAATTGAAAACATTCATGGAAAGATGGAATTAAAATGAGTTTGTTTTGGTGTAAAAAATGTTTTTAAAACCATTGCTAGTTTTTTTCATAAGCTTTTGGATGACTGCTCATATTCATGGCTTTCAAATTTTTTCTACACAAAAATGAACATCTTCGAATTTCCATTTTCCACAAACCTTTTAAAGTAATCTAGTACTAATTTGTGCTATTACCTTTTCCTTTGGAAGATGCATTTTAACAAGCAAAGCCTTAAGCTAGAGTGATTCAGCTTTAATGGAGGAATTAGGGCTTGGCCAGTTCAAGCAGATAAATTGAATATCTGAGAATGCACACATGAGTCATGCCAACACAAGTGCCATACCCTGGGCACTCTCTGTTCCAACTCCACACTAGAAGCTCTCAGGGCAGATAATGTTCAATTTGTGGTTGTGGATATCAGTGCACTCAGCTTCATGAATAAATTGCTGTATTTCATTGAAAAGCCTAGGAATTATAGGCCTCTATAATTTTACAAACTATAGACATGATTGTCAAGAAAAGACATGAGCCTTTTTTTCCTCCAACTTGCACATCCTTTGTTCTTTAAAGGCTCCTCCCTGAGAGGGCTCCATTTTTTCCTGTGATTCAAATCGCCCTTCTGTTTACCAGCAGGATGATGGTGGACAAGCCATCAAGCTTCTCGGAACCTCCATTTCCTCATCAGTGATATAGAGCTGATAAAGCCCAGCTAGCAAGTTGTTGGTAGAAAGAATTATGTTAGATGTGTCTAGCACAGTGTGTGACCTCTGGGAGCCACTCAGTTACTATCATTCTGTTCTGGGGGACAAACACTCCCCCTACCAAGTCATTACAGGATTCTCATGAGATACCTAGTTTTTTTCTCCTTCGCCAGCATCTCTATTTTTCTCTTTTTAAAAAACATTTATTTATTTGTTTGTTTATTTATTTATTTGAAAGTCAGAGTTACTCAGAGAGAGAAGGAGAGGAAGAGAAAGAAAGAGAGGTCTTCCATCCACTGGTTCACTCCGCAATTGGTCACAACTGCCAGAGCTCCTCTGATCTGAAGCCAGGAGCCAGGAGCTTCTTCTGGGTCCCCCAAGTGGGTGTAGGGGCCCAAGGACTTGGCACATCTTCCACTGCTTTCCCAGGCCATAGCAGAGAGCTGGATGGAAAGTGGAGCAGCCGGGACTCGAACAGGCACCCAGATGGGATGCTGGCACTGCAGGTGGCGGCTTTACCTGCTAAACCACAGTGCTGGCCCCCCAGCATCTCTGTTATCCAGTTCATCCATCAGAAGCAAATATCACATGATTTCATTTATATGTGGAATCTAAAACAGTGGAACTCTGGGGCCAGTATTGTGATGTAACAAGTAAAGCTGCTGCCTGAGGTGCTGTCATACCATATGGCTGCTAGTTGAATTCCTGCCTGATCCACTTCCAATACAGCTCTCTGCTAATGGCCTGGGAAAGCAGTGGAAGATGGCCCAAGTGCTTGGGTGCCTGCCACCCATGTGGGAGACCCAGATGAAGCTCCTGGCTCCTGGCTTCTGCCTGGTCCAGCCCCAGCTGTTGCAGCTGTTTGGGAAGTGAACTGGTAGGTAGAAAATATTGCTCTCTCTCTCTCTCTCTCTCTCTCTCTATATATATATATATATATATCCCCTCCCTCCCGCCCGCCCTCCCTTTAACTCCCTCCCTCTCTCCCTCTAACTCTGCCTTTCAAATAAATAAATAAAACAGTGGAACTCATAAAAATAGAGAGTAGAAGCATGGTTACCAAGGGTTGAGGGTGGGTGGATGGGGAGATGCTCATCAAAGGATACACCATTTCAGTTAGGAAGATAAATTCAGGAGATGTATTGGACGAAATGGTGACTAATACAATTAATAGCATTGTACTGTATTCTTGAAAACTTGCTAATGGAGTAGATTTTAAGTGTTTTTACCACAAAAAAGACACGTGAAAGGTAAGGCTCATGCCAATTAGCTCAATTTAGTCACTCTGCTTTGTACACATTCTTCAAAAACCACATTCATACATGATAAAGATATAGATTTGTATTTGTCAACTAAAAATAAAAAAAAGGAAATTGAACTAACCCTCAGAAGATCAGGACTGATTCTGAAACCAGTCCAGGTTCAGAGCCTCTGTTTTTAACCAATACACTGAGCTGCTTCTCCTAAGGGAGATCTTCAATGGAGGTGCTTCGCTAAGACACCTAGCACTCATGTTCACGAAGCCAACTTTATAGTTCGTTCCATGACAACTTCCCAGGGTTCTGTGTCAAACATGAGAAAATGATGAAATATCTTTTTTTTTACAGAAGCCTTGTTTAGTAAAAAAAAGATGACCAAGAAAATAAACCTCACCTCCTTCTCCTTTCTCCCTTACCCTCACTGTTACAAATTTTTTTAAAACTTTTATTTAATGAATATAAATTTCCGAAGTACAGCTTATGGATTACAATGGCTTCCCCACCCATAACTTCCCTCCCACCTGCAACCCTCCCCTTTCCCGCTCCCTCTCCCCTTCCATTCACATCAAGATTCATTTTCAATTCTCTTTATGTACAGAAGATCAGTTTAGTATACATTAAGTAAAGATTTCAACAATTTGCCCCCACATAGCAACACAAAGTGAAAAAATACTGTTTGAGTACTAGTTATAGCATTAAATAACAGTGTACAGCACATTAAAGACAGAGATCCTACATGATATTTTTAAAAATTGATTAATTTTCTATGCCATTTCCAATTTAACACCAGGTTTTTTTTTTTCATTTTCAATTATCTTTATATACAGAAGATCAATTCAGTATATGCTAAGTAAAGATTTCATCAGTTTGCACCCACACAGAAACACAAAGTGTAAAAATACTGTTTTAGTACTAGTTATAGCATCACTTCACATTGGACAACACATTAAGGACAGATCCCACATGAGACATAAGTACACAGTGACTCCTGTTGTTGATTTAACAATTTGACTTTGAAATGATAATACACACACGTTGAATAGGAATAAGAGTCTTGTGGCTGGGATCCATCTTCTGTCTCTGCCCCCCTCTGTCCTTCCTCAAGGCTACTGACTTGAAAAGACAATGAACACTCCTAAATTTGTGTTACATTGGTGGACAAGCCATCAAGCTTCTCGGAACCTCCATTTCCTCATCAGTGATATAGAGCTGATAAAGCCCAGCTAGCAAGTTGTTGGTAGAAAGAATTATGTTAGATGTGTCTAGCACAGTGTGTGACCTCTGGGAGCCACTCAGTTACTGTCTATCATTCTGTTCTGGGGGACAAACACTCCCCCTACCAAGTCGTTACAGGATTCTCATGAGATACCTAGTTTTTTTCTCCTTCACCAGCATCTCTATTTTTCTCTTTTTAAAAAATATTTTTTTGTTTGTTTGTTTATTTATTTATTTGAAAGTCAGAGTTACTCAGAGAGAGAAGGAGAGGAAGAGAAAGAAAGAGAGGTCTTCCATCCACTGGTTCACTCCGCAATTGGTCACAACTGTGGATAGATACAATAAGGATCAAATTAAAAACTCGTGTGTAACTGTAGTCACAATGTTTGTAGTATCAATAAGCTACTCACATAAATGCATCCTTAATCTTACTCTCTTTGTTTTCTCCATCTCACCCATAAAAAGAGATAATCCATTTATAGAGCTTAGAAAAGTTTCTGGCATATAATGTAAATGCCAGATAAATGTAAGTTATCTTCATCATCATGTATACAATTCTACTATCAGAGCTTTCTAGTTCAATTGTATTATAGAGGAAGAAACTGAGGACTAGGGATTGAAAAGGACTCACCCAACATTATACAGTGACAGAATTCAGAGTAGAATGCAATGTAGATGGAATTAAGACTGAAAAGTTATACTTAATACTATTGGTTGAACTCTGTAATTAATACACAATTATTCTTAAGTGTTGAAATTTTTTTTTAACTTTTATTTAATGAATATAAATTTCCAGTGTACAGCTTATGGATTACAATGGCTTCCCCCCCCCCCATAACTTCCCTCCCACCCGCAACCCTCCCCTCAACCGCTCCCTCTCCCCTTCCATTTGCATCAAGATTCATTTTCAATTCTCTTTATATACAGAAGATCAATTTAGTATAAAGATTTCAACAGTTTGCACCCACATAGAAACACAAAGTGAAACATACTGTTGGAGTACTAGTTATAGCATTAAATCACAATGTACAGCACATTAAGGACAGAGATCCCACATGAGGAGCAAGTGCACAGTGGCTCCTGTTGTTGACCCAACAAATTGACACTCTAGTTTATGGCGCCAGTAACCATCCTAGGCTGTCGTCATGAGTTGCCAAGGCTACAGAAGCCTTCCAAGTTTGCCGAATCTGATCATATTTAGACAAGGTCATAAAAGACAGAGTGAGGATAGTAACCAATGATCCTAAGAGTGGCATTTACCAGGTTTGAACAATTATACAGCATTAAGTGGGGAAGAGGACCATCAGTACACACAGGTTGGGAGTAGAGCCATACAGGTTGGTAGAGTAGAGGTTATGATTACAAAGGAATGAGGCCCAAGTGCGCTAGACAGGGTCTAGAACAAAGGACAGAGTCATTATTAGAGGAGCTAAGAAAGGTGCTGTCTAAGCTACAATTAAGTTTTCTGATTGAGAGGCAAATAGAACCTGATAGAAGGGGCTTGATAATAATCTGGTGGGCTTTAGGCCTTGTAAATTCAGAGGCCCAGACCTATCAATCTCTTCATATGGGGTATATCCTAAGGGAGGTGTGAACCTCCTAGGGGAAGGCACTCTGTTGACTTTCATTACTTGGCTGGCCTGGGAGGAGAGCTGGCCAGGTCAAGGCAGGGGGCATCTCTAACAAGAAATTTACAGTTCTGCCTGCAATGTTGCTGACCCTACTTGACCATCCCCTCAGCTGCAGTGGTCACTTTGGAAGTTGGGCTGAGTGAAGGGCTTTTCAGCTTAGAGCCAATAAGATCTGTGGCTCTGACCTGGGCATCCTTCGACTCCAGGGCAGGTCCATTTCCAGTGATCCAACTCTGGGCAGAGCTGCCGGGGCTCTTCACAAGCTGACTTCTGCTGAAGCCCAGGCTTACCACATTGAAAGCCACTGCAGTGGACTGGCCTGTTGGGTCTGCTTGAGGGCAGATCACTGTACAGATCAGCCATTAATAGGCCTGCCACCCATTGCTTCTGATGCCTAGCTTTCTTTTCCTCCTTGTTTGTGTTAAAGCAGACCAGAGGATGCAAGTCAAGGGAGTGCCCGTGTCCCATCTCTAATCTTCGGTGGCCTGAACTACAAGTCTATAGTCACAGGCATGTTCTGTAGTAGTTTTTCTAAGGTAGACAATGCCCATGAGGAAAATTATATTCTCACTTTAAAACTTCCTTTCCCTTTGGTCTGAAAGGGAGGTTTTTTCTACTTACTGTATACTTCGCTGATGGCGAAGTGAATCTAGCTATGAGATTATTATTTAAGTTCTTATTTTGGCTATGCTATTACAGAAAAATGTTAGCCATCTCTTTTATAAGGTCTAAAGATTAAATTATGCATCCTACAGATTCCTTCATAATAGAATTAGTTTCCTACCTTGAAGAGAATAGAGAAATGAAAGAACAAGTTGGGCTTAGAATAGAGAAATGAGGGAGCAAGTCCTAGATCGCTTGCTGACAATAGCAATATCACATGAATACTTAGCAAACCGTTTCAACCATTAGATAACAACTTAAGAAAACATTTACCAGAAGGTCCAATGCCTTCTCTAAATTTTAAGAATCATGTATTTGAAAACACCTCTTAAATATCTAACATGGTGTAGTTTGTTTAGCCAGTAAACTTAAGCACAACCATCTAAAATGTTTTTAGTTTCTTTCTACCAACAAGTCTAAAATATATGATACACAGATTCAGGTCCCACAAATTAAAATGTATCATTGATTGATTTTAGCAGCTTAAATTTATGGACAATCTTATCTATAAGCCATTTAAAATAAAACTCTTAATAAAATTTCCCCATGTGGACATACAATATGTACACACATATAATATAGCATAATAGACCAATATAGCAATTTTAATAATATCTTTTAAAATCTTTAACTCTTTTTGTAGATTGCCAATTGATTTGAATTGCTTTTTCTTGTTAGTAACCTCAGTTAACCATACTTTCTCTCAGTTGGTACTGTTAATACATTATTGGCTTCATCTGTTTACAGAGCCATCCCAAAGTACTGAATACAATAAAAGTGGCTGGAAAAAGTCCATAGGAACCTATAGGAGGAGAGCTAAACACAGAACCAACAACGCTTTAGTTTTATGAGCAGCAGATCATATATAACTGTGGATGACAAAAGACTTTAAGTCACCATGTTTAAAATTATAAACTCATCAACCAACAAGAGGCACTTGCTTACTTCACAGTATTTTTGAAAGCACCTGTAGGGTTTTACAAGTATTTAACCCTTTAAGCCTCTGGGGCTTTCTCATTAAGATAACTATCATGTCTAGTAACACAAGATCATTAGACTTTTTAATTCTCAAACATTTGTATTAATAGCATTTTCCATTATAGAAACTTAAAGTCTGGTACCACATCACATCTTGACAGTACTTCTAATATACTCCAAATAGACTGATTAGTTGGTGTCTCTATAAGATGAGAGACATAGGTCCTTCGATTTTTTCAGTTGGGCCCACACTGGAAAAACCAAAGTCCAGGATTTACTGGAAATTTTAGAGACCAGATTGTTTGAAACTTTGATTTTTTGAATGCCTGTCAAGAATGCCAAGAAGGCTCAAAATCCAATATATCTGGTTGAAATAAGATTTCTTAAAATCATGACATAACATAGACCAAATTTGATCATTGTTACAAGGTGATTATTCAAATTTTTGAAAATAAGCACATATTTAAATAACCCATAGCTCTTAATAAAAATTCAGCTGTTTTTGAACAATTAGAATTTAACAGACATCAAGAGAACATAATAGATTACTTTAACACATTGCTTTAACAGAGCATCAGAGTTTAATTCTATGTCAAAGAGAAATTGAGCTTCCTGTGATCTTTTGCTGTGAGGTTTCCTTCCTTTACCTTCTTTCATATTGGTGACCATGTTTCTGTGTTTCTGTGTGTAAGACATCTTTAAGCATCTTTTGCAGGGCAGGATGAGTGGCAACAAATTCTTTCAGTTTCTGTTTGCTATGAAAAGTCTTAATTTCACCTTCATTCACAAATGAGAGCTTTGCAGGATATAGTATTCTGGCCTGGCAGTTTTTCTCTCTTAGTACCTGGGCTATGTCTCGCCATTCCCTTCTAGCCTGTAGGGTTTCTGATGAGAAGTCTGCTGTGAGTCTAATTGGAGATCCTCTAAGAGTGATCTGATGTTTCTCTCTTGCACCTTTTAGGATCTTTTCTTTATGTTTCACTGTGGTGAGTTTGATTACAACATGTCGTGGTGAGGATCTCTTTTGGTCATGTTTATTAGGGGTTCTATAAGCTTCCTGTACTAAGATGCCTCTGTCCTTCTCCAAACCTGGGAAATTTTCTGCTAGTATCTCACTGAAAATGCCTTCTAATCCTTTCTCCCTCTCCATGCCTTCAGGAACTCCTAGAACCCGAATGTTGGGTTTTTTAATAGTATCCTGTAGATTCCCGACAATATTTTTTAGATTTCTAATTTCTTCTTTTCTTTGGTTTGCCTGTTTCCTTTCCTGTTCTCTGTCTTCTAAGTCTGATATTCTCTCTTCTGCTTCGTCCATTCTGTTTTTAAGGCTCTCTAATGTGTTTGTCATTTGATCTATTGAATTCTTCATATCATTATGATTTCTCATCACTATCACCATTTCTTGTTCCACTAGTTGTTTCAATTCATTTTGATTCCTCCTTAATATTTCATTTTCACGAGAGAGATTTTCTATCTTGTCCATGAAGGATTTCTGTAGTTCAAGAATTTGTTTTTGAGAACTTCTTAATGTTCTTAGCAATTTTTTGAGATCTGCTTCTTGCATTTCTTCAATCTCCTCATCTTCATAATCTTGAATTGGGGTGTCTTTTTCATTTGGGGGTGTCATAGTGTCTTCCTTATTCTTGTTAGCTTGGTTTTTGCGTTTGTTGTTTGGCATGTTGGAGATATTTGGTTTCTTCACTGTGGTGTTTTTTCTCGTTACACCATGGCTCTATATTAAGTGGACTGTCCGCCTTCGGTGGTGCCTTAGAGGCTTGAGATGAGTGTGGCCTGAGACCTGTGTTTGGTTCCTCAGGGCTGAGGGTGTGTCAAAGATGACACTCCCAGGTTAGGTGTGGTAAATCTCTCTCTTTTTTGATTCAAAAGGGAAGTAATTCCGCACAGCTGAATGTAATTGGAGGTAGTTAGCAGGCAAATGATATACCCACAGGAGCCAGAGATCGGAAGCTCTTTCCCAAGGACCACACAGGGAATCTCTGCTGCCCTCAGTGTGGGCTCCAATTCTCCCGCAGTCTCCCACTGGGTTGCCAAGTTAGATGCTAATCTCCTGCCATTTCACCCCTCCCCCCAGAGTCAGGTTTTTCTGCTAGGCTCAGGGCCGGCGCAGACCTGAGGTCGCCCTGCCTATGACGTACGTCCAAAATGGCGCCTGCTCTGTCTTGCTCGCCTTTGAGAGGTGAGCAGAGAGAGAGAAACCCGTGTCCGCATCAGTCACTTTTTTTATTTTTTTCTCTCTCTCTTCTAGTTAGCCTGGTGAACTTTTCCCCACGGAGTTTCAAGCCTCGTTCCCTCTAGTCTCCTCTTTCCACTTGCTCGCTGGTATCTCGGGCTATTGAGGTTCGGCTCACCTCGCGTTCCAGCGCTGGTGCGTTGAGTCTGCCGCTGGTGTCCCGAACTTGGGCTCCCACGCTCTCCACGCAGGTCCACTGTGAATCACTAGTTCCGGAAGAGTTTCCTCTGCTGTTTCATCCCCTACTCTTCCTTGACCCTGCAGTATCTCCACTTATATTAAACTTTCTCTCCCCCCGGACTAAGTGTGCTCCTGCCTATTCCGCCATCTTGACGAGGAGACCAAGTGTTGAAATTTAACTGAAAAGTGATCCCTGTTAAATATAAGAGTGGGAATAAGAGAGGGAGGAGATGCACAATTTGGGACATGCTCAATCTGACTTGCCCCAAGTGGTAGAGTTAGAAACGTGCCTGGGGATTCCAATTCAATCCCATCAAGGTGGCATGTACCAATGCCATCTCACTAGTTCAAGTGATCAGTTTCAGTTCACAATTGATCATAATGATAGGTCTAAGAGTCAAAGGGATCATAGAAACACGACTAGTGTCTGCTAATACTAACTGATAGAATCAAAAAGAGAGAGAACGATCCAACGTGCAAAGTGGGATACACAGCAGACTCATAGAATGGCGGATATCCTAAATAGCACTCTGGCCTCAGAATCAGCCCTTAAGGCATTCGGATATGGCTGAAGAGCCCACGAGAGTATTTTAGGAATGGAAAGACACTCTGGCAAAAAACAACAACAACAAACAACAACAACAAAACACTAAATGAAAGATCTCTGTGAGTGAGATGCCAGCAGAAAGAATGGGCCATAAAAGAAAGTGGTACCTTTCTCTGAAGGGAGGAGAGAACTTCCACTTTGACTATGACCTTGTCTAAATAAGATCAGAGTTGGTGAACTCAAAAGGCTTCCATAGCCTTGGCAACTCATGACAAGAGCCTAGGGTGATTACTGATGCCATAAACAAGACTGTCAATTGTTAAGTCAACAACAGGAGTCACTGTGCAAATACTCCTCATGTAGGATCTCTGTCCTAAATGTGCTGTACATTGTGATTTAATGCTATAACTAGTACTCAAACAGTATTTTTCACTTTGTGTTTCTGTGTGGGTGCAAACTGTTGAAAGCTTTACTTAATATATGTTAAATTGATCTTCTGTATATAAAGAGAATTGAAAATGAATCTTGATGTGAATGGGAGGGGAGAGGGAGCAGGAGATGGGAGGGTTGCAGGTGGGAGGGAAGTTATGGGGGAGGAAAAGCCATTATAATCCATAAGGTGTACTTCGGAAATTTATATTCATTAAATAAAAGTTAAAAAAAAAGACAAAACAGTGAAAAAAGAAATAAATTAAAGCAAGGGTACCTGTCTCAATTGAAAGTTTAGCATGTATAAGTCTGTTGTCCAAATATGGCTCCTTGGAACACAGTGGAGGATTTGATAAATGCTTGCCTGATTATGCAATTCAATGACACTTTTCTGAGTTAATTATTAATCAAAAAGACTGTACCACCCAAACCAAACAACATTTATCCCTGGGAACAGAAGGCCAAAGAGGACACTAATGAACACAAATGATACATCATGTTGATTAGGACTGGAGGCATTTTGACATATTTTCAATTCAGTACTGTTGGGCTTCTCAGAAATCCTCAGTTACTTATCCAGTGCTCTTCCAGCTCAGACCTGAGACATCTCCCACCTCCTCACCCAGAGAAGAATGACAACTTTGGTCATAATGACCCCAGCATTGGCACAGCCCAGAAGAAATCCAATGCTGAATGCTGAAGTGTCCTTATAGAGGGTCCAGTCTGGCATCTCTCATTTTTCAGATGGGACCTGAGACCCAGAAAAGGAAGGGACAAACCTAACACAATGCAAGGCAGAGTCAGGATTTGAACCCAACATAAACTTTCAAATCCCTAAACCAATAGGTACATGGAGCAAGAGGAAGAAAATGACTATGAGATATTCCAGAATGCACCAATGACAGAGCAATTCACCAGTAGAAATGCAATGAGAACAAAGTGAAAATACTGTCCAGCTTCTTGGTGCAAAGATTTCAAAATAAGACATGCACAAAATAGGGGGTAGGATGAGGAGTCAACTGAGAGACTGTTTTAGGCAAAGATTCAGCACTGTTCAGGAATACACCTTTTTTAACATTGGAAAGGAAAGGGCACACATATATGGAACACTTAACTATGTGCTAGGACTTTCCCATGTCCCTTCATTTGATCCATGCATCAAGCCTTGGGATCATAAACATTTTACCAAGATTCAGAGATGCTAAAGGACTTGCCAAAGTTCATAGTGTGGTAGTGGAGGAGCTGTAATTAACTAGCTCACAGCCAACCCACTGCATATCATATTAATCCCACCTGTGTGGAAAATAAATGGTACCTCAAGATTCCTTGAGAAAAACAGCATGGCAATTTAAGCCAATAGCTTTAGAAAGCATTTTAGTTCTTTGTACTTTCGTTTTCTCAGTTTTAGAAGTGGAGTTAATAATATGAGCTACATTCTGGGATTGCTATGGGGACTAAATGTGTTCATGTGTATTAAGTACTTCAAACTTCACCTGGTACCTAAAAGTGTTGTGTACTTCACTGTTGTTGCTATATTAGTGCTACTGTTTTGTTGATGTCAGGCATCCTGGACAACACTTTGACCTTTTCAAGCTTTAATTTCTTCATCTATAAAATGTGGGATGGGGAAAATTGTACTGAAATTGGGAGGCACAAACTTAAATGCCTTCTAGAGGTAAAAAAACACTAACAAATATTTGTATAGTACTCATTGTATGCCAGGTACTCTTCTAAGCACTTCATTAATATTAACACATTTAATACTCCCAACAGCTCTATACGATAGATACCATTTTATTATAATTTCCTTTTCTCCTGATGCATGAGCTGAACCATAGGAAACTTGCTATCCTGGGGCTAGCATTGTGGCATAGTGGGTAAAACTGCCACCTGTTATGCCAGCATCCCATATGGGTACCAGTTCATGTCCTGGCTGCTCTGCTTCTTACCTAGCCCCCTGCTAATATGCCTGGGGAAACAGCAGAAGATGGCCAAAGTCCTTGGGCCCCTGCACCCACATGGGAGACCTGGCTCCTGGCTTCTGGCATCAGACTGGCCCAGCCCTGGCTGTTGTGGCCATCTAGGGAGTTAATCAGAAGATGGATGATCTATCTATCTCTATCTCTATCTATCTCTATCTCTATCTCTATCTCTATCTCTATCTCTATCCTCTCTGTACCTCCAACTTTCAAATAAATAAATCAATATTTAAAAACAAAAAAGAAAATGAATTATCTTCAAATCACACAACTGACAAGTAGAAGAGCTGGGACTCAAATCCAAGCAATCTGAATCAAGAGGCCATGTTCTTTATCATCACTCTACTCCACCTCTCATGCAATTGAGAAAATATGTGAAGAAGTCTAGTATAAGAAATAAGTGGAGAGGGGCCGGCATTGTGGTGCAGCAGCTTAAACCACTGCATCCAACATCAGCATCCCATATCAGAGTGCCAGTTTAAGTCCTGGCTGCCCAGCTTCCAATCCAACTCCCTACAAATGCTTCTGGGAAGGCAGTGAAAGATGGCCCAAGTGCTTGGGCCCATGACACCCCGTAGAGGGCCTGGATGGAATCTTCAGCTCCTGGCTTCAGCTTAGCCCAGCCCTGGCTGTTGTGGCCATTTGGGGAGTGAATCTACAAATGGAAGATCTCTCTCTCTCTCTCTCTCTCTGGCTGTGCATTTCAAATAAATAAATAAATAAATAAATAAATAAATAACTCTTAAAAAAAAGAAAGAAACTAGGAGGGAGAAAGATCCAAGATTTTTTTTTTTTGACAGGCAGAGTGGACAGTAAGAGAGAGAGAGAGACAGACAGAGAGAAAGGTCTTCCTTTACCGCTGGTTCACCCTCCAATGGCCGCTGCAGCCAGCGCGCTATGGCCGGCACACCGCGCTGATCTGAAGCCAGGGGCCAGGTGCCTCTCCTGGTCTCCCATGCAGGTGCAGGGCCCAAGGACCTGGGCCATCCTCCACTGCACTCCCGGGCCACAGCAGAGAGCTGGACTGGAAGAGGGACAACTGGGACAGAATCTGGCACCCCGCCTGGGACTAGAACCTGGTGTGCCGGCACTGCAGGTGGAGGATTAGCCAAGTGAGCTGCATCACTGGCTGATCCAAGATGGCTGAATAGAGAGACCCTGCACTTGCTTCCACCACAGAGAAGAACCAGAACAACAAAGGAAGGACCACATTTTCAAGAGACTGACTGATGGTAAACTTCAGTGAAGAAATGAGGGGAACACTTAACAGCATGAGACTTGAAAATCCAGCAAAGAGGAAGGAACACAGCACACCAAAGCTCCAGCTGTCTTGTTGGAAGGACCCCATACAGCCTGGAAAACATTAAGTAGAAAGCTCCAAGACTCCCACCATTGCCGCAGGTTGGCAACCCTAACTACTTGAAGATGCCATTGTCCTCACTGGTTTTAAATTCAGTCTAGAAAGCTGAGTGGGGTCTGAGCAACTGCTTTGCTCCCAAAAGGGAGTCCATATTGCTTCCCTCTACCCCCAAAGCTATAGATTCAAGCTGTTATTGGATAGCCATTGCTAAACTCCATTCTGTCTTAAGGGACAGAAAGCAGCTGTGTTGCTACCAGAAGCCCCCAAAGCAGGAGCCAATGTGCTTTATAGGACAGAGAGCAGGCCCATCTGCAACCACCAGCTTCAGGATTGCTGGGCACAGGCCCTAGGACCACGCTTGCTCACTCTGTCTGATCCCTCTGCTTTTGGGGACTCAGAACCAGCAGAAGCCAATATACAAGTCCAAAGAACCAGACTTGAGGAAGTCTCCTTCTGCATCTCTTATCCCAGGGAGCCTGAGCATCACCATTGCAAGCCATGTGAGAACTGGGGCAGTACCTTCTGTGTAGTACAGCACTGGGACTGTGGCTGCCAGTGCTACAATCCCTGGAGTAACTCACACTTGGCTGAGGGAATTGGTGGACTCTGTCTATTCCTTGGCTTTAGGCTGGAAGCTGCCAGTGCACAATCCCCAGAACAGCTGGCACTCTACCCATAAGACCTGGGTAAAGACACCACTGCATTGTATATCTCAGGTACCAAGACTGTTGGTTCTATAAGTCCCAGGGACACCTGTGCTCTCCTACAGGGCATGGGAAAGGTTCAGTATGCATTTCTCTGCTCCAAGCTGTACCTGCTAGTACATAATCCTCAGTATAATATGCATTCACAATGTGGGACCTGGGTAAGGTATCAGCTGGGTCCTGCGGCTCTAAGACTGAATTTGGGAGCTATATTACACAGAGTCATCTGAGTTTGTTCCAAGGGACCTGGGTAAGGACTCCACTGAATTCTTCAAGTCTATGGCTGTTTGTTCTATAAGTCTCAGGGGCACCTGGACTCATCCATGGGACCTGAGGAAGGTCTTATCTGCACCCTCACTGATCCAGGCTTGCACCTACTTGTGCACATTCACCAACATAACCAGTGATCAAGCTGTGAGGTCTGGGTAAGGTGCCCTGATAGTCCTGCATCTCTGGGACTGGGACTGTTTGCCCAGGGCACTTGTGAGGACTCTATCTGCATTCCATGGCACCAGACCCACACCTACCAGTGCACAATTCCCAATATAACCTACACATGAAATGTGTAGGAAACATGAATAAGCAAGGTGTCTCCAAAGGAACACAAAGGTTCTTAACAGACCCTCTCCAGTTTGTATTATATTCAGATCATAAAAAATGAAAGACAAGGACATGATGGCTTTATTACTGAATTCTACAAAGCATTCAAAGTGGAAGTAACTCTAATAACTTTCAAACTATTCTAAAATATTAAACAGGATGAAACTCTTCCAAACTCTTTCAATGAAGCTAACATTATATTGATATCGAAACCAAACAAAAACATGACACAAAAAGAAAACTACAGATATGTATCCTTAATGAACATAGATGCAAAGATTCTCAACAAAATACTAGCAAATTGAATCCAAAACCACATCAAGAAATCGTTAATTGAGGCTGACTCTGTGACATAGCTGGTAGAGCCGCTGCTTGCTGTGCTGGCATCCCATATGGGCACCAGTTCGAGACTCACCTCCTCCACTTCCAATCCAGTTCTCTGCTATGGCTGTACAAGATGTACAAGCAGTACAAGATGGCCCAAGTGCTTGTGCCCTTGCACCCGGGTGGGAGACCTGGAGAAAGCTCCTGGCTCCTGGCTTCGGATCAGTGCAACTCTGGCTGTTGTGACCATTTGGGGAGTGAACCAACCGGATGGAAGACTTCTCTCTCTCTGCCTCTGCCTCTCTGTAACTCTTCCTTTCAAATAAATAAATAAATCTTTAAAAAATACATCACAATCAAGTGGGATTTATCCCAGAAATTCAAGGGCGATTCAACATTAGAAAATCAATAAATGGGGCCGGCGCCATGGCTCACTTGGTTAATCCTCCACCTGCGGCTCCAGCATGCCATATGGGCACCTGGTTCTAGTCCCGGTTGCTCCTTTTGCAGTCCAGCTCTCTGCTGTGGCCCAGGAAGGCAGTGGAAGATGGCCCAAGTGCTGGGGCCCCTGTACCTGCATGGGAGACCAGGAGGAAGCACCTGATTCCTGGCTTCAAATCGGTGCAGTGCACTGGCAGTAGTGGCCATTTGGGGGGTGAACCAAACTGTCTAACTCTG
This sequence comes from Lepus europaeus, assembly GCF_033115175.1. Classification (NCBI taxonomy): domain Eukaryota; kingdom Metazoa; phylum Chordata; class Mammalia; order Lagomorpha; family Leporidae; genus Lepus; species Lepus europaeus. The sequence goes on along the minus strand of NC_084850.1, from coordinate 92,140,138 downwards.
TCAAATAATTTTTTCAAAAAAGAAAGAAAATCAAAATCAATAAATGTCATAACTCACATCAATAGGATGAAGAACAAAAGTCATAACAAAAGTCATAAGACTCAACACTCCTTCTTGATTTAAAAAAAAAACCTACAAAAATTAGGTATAGAAGGAACATTCCTCAAAATTATAAAGGCTCTATATCACAAACCAACAGGCAGTATCACACTGAATGGGGAAAAACTGAAGGTATTTCCCCTCAGATCTGGAGCAAGATGAGGATGTCAACTTTCACCACTCTTATTCAATATAGTACTGGAAGTTTTAGCAAGAGCAATTAACAAGGAAAAAGAAATAAAAGGCATCAAAATTGGAATAGGAAGTCAAATTATCCATGTTTGCAAATGACATGATGTTGTACATGAAAAAACCTAAACACTCCACCAAAACATTGTCAGATTAGTAAACCAATTCTGTAAAGTTGCAGGTTATAAAATAAACACACAAAAACCAGTAGTTTTCTTGTACGCTAATGATGAACTCACAGAAAAAGAAATCAAGAAAGAAATCACATTCACAATAGCCACAAAAATCAAATATTTAGGAATAAATTTGACAAAAGCAGTGAAAGATCTCTACAACAAAAAGTATCAACCACTGATTAAAGAAATCATCAAGGACATGAGAAAATGGAAATATATTCCTTGCTCATGGACTGCAAGAATCAATATCATTAAAATTTCAATATTACCTAAAGCAATTCACAGATTCAATGTAATCCCTATTAAAATACCAATGACATCCTTTACAGAATTAGAAAAAGCAATCTTAAAATTCATATGAAATCACAAAAAACCCTGAATAACCAAAGTGGTCCTGAGCAAGAAAAATCAAGCTGGAAGAACCATAATACCTGACTTCAAAACATACTGAAAAGTTATAGTAATTAAAACAGCATGGAAAAAAAATACATAGATCAATGGAACAGAATAGAGAGCCTAGAAATTCATCCACAAAAATACAGCCACCTGATTTTTGACAAAAATGCTCAGACCTTACAGAGGAATAAAGATTATCTCTTCAACAAACAGTGCTAGCAAAACAGGGTGTGTGTGTATGTATATATATATATATGTGTGTGTATATATATATATATATGAATGAAATTAGATCCATGCCTCTCACTGTGTACAAAAATCAACTCAAGATGGAACAAGGACCTAAATTTAAGACCTGATACTGTGAAATTGCTGGAGGAAAACATAAGAAACACTTCAACACATTGGTGTAGGGGACAACTTGGACAAGACACTAAAAGAACAGGTAACAAAAGCAAAACTAAAATGGGAATATATCAAACTTGAAATCTTCAAAGGAAATGATCAATAATAGAGTAGAGAGACATCCAACAGAATGGGAAAATATTTGCAAGCTACTTATCATCTGACAAAAAATTAACATCCAGCAATTTAAAATTAACTGAACAACAAATAAGTAACAAGTTCAGTTAAGAAATAGACAAAGGATCACAATAGACAGTTCTCAAAAGAAGGAATGTCCAGGGCCTGCACACTGGCATAGCAGGTAAAGCTGCTGCCCATACTGTCTTCATTCCAAATAAGTGCTGGTTCGAGTCCTGGCTGACCCACTTCCTACCCAGCTCTCTGCTATGGCCTGGGAAAGCAGTAGAAGATGGGCCAAGTCCTTGGACCCCTCCACCCCTATGGGAGATCCGGAAGAAGTTACTGGCTTCTGGCGCTGGATTGGCCCAGCTCCGGCTGTTGTGGCCATCTGGGGAGTGAACCAATGGATGGAAGACCTCCTCTCTCTCTCTCTCTCTCTCTCTCTCCTCTCTCTCTCTCTCTCTATCTCTCTCTCTGTCTCTGCCTCTGCTTCTCTGTAACTCTGCCTTTCAAATAAATAAATAAATCTTTAAAGAAAAAAAAAGAAGGAATGGCTAACAAGTATATGAAAAAAATGCTGAGCATCACTAGCCATCAGGGAAACACCAATCAAAACCACAATGAGATATCACTTCATCCCTGTCAGTATGGCTAAAATCCAAAACACAGGGAGTAGCAAATGCTGGAGAGGATGTGGTCAAAGGGGAACACTTGTACACTGTTGGTGGCAGTGTAAATTAGTGCAGCCACTGTGGAAACCAGTATGCAGATTTCATAAAGAAGAAAAAAAAAACTAGAACTAGACATGCCGTCTATCTCACTACTGGATATATATCCAAAAGACTTGAACACAGTGTTTCAAAAAGATACCTGCACCACCATGTTTATAGCAGCACTGTTCACAATAGCCAAAAATTGGAATCAACCGAGGTGTCCCTAGTCAGATAAATGGATTAAGAAAATGTGGTATATATACACAATGGAATATTATTCAGCTATAAAAAAGAATAAAATTCTTTTTTTAGAAATTTTTCCAGATTTATTTATTTATTTGAAAGGCAGAGTTAGAGAGAGAGAGAGAGAGCTTCCATCTGCTGGTTCAATCCCCAGTTGGCTGCAATGGCCAGACCTGGGCTAGTCTGGGAAATCAATAGAAGATGGTCCAAGTCCTTGGGCCCCTGCACCCATGTGGGGGACCCAGAAGAAGCTCCTGGCTCCTGGCTTTGGATCAGCGCAGTTCTGGCCATTGTGGCCAATTGGGGAGTGAACCATCAGATGGAAGACCAATCTCGCTCGCTCTCTCTCTCTCTCTCTCTCTGCCTCTCCTTCTCTCTCTGTGTAACTCTGATTTGCAAATAAATAAATCTTTAAAAAAGAAGGAGAAATAAAGTGTTTCCAAGACATGAAAAAAACTGAGAGTTCACCAACAGACCAGCCTTACAAGAAATTCTGAAGGCAGTCCTACATTAAAAGTTACACAATCATAACAATCATCATGAAAACACACAATAGTACAAAATTCACTAGCAGAGCAGACACACAAAAGAGAAAGATATGGATATTCAATACATGTATTGTGGCATACCAGGTAAAGCAGCAGCCCGGGATGTTGGCATCCCACATGGGCACCAGTCCATGTCCTGGCTGCTCCACTTCCAATCCAGCTTCCTGCTAATGGCCTGGGAAAACAGCAGAAGATGGTTCAAGTGTTTTTGCCCCCGCCATCCTTGTGGGAGACTTGGATGGAGTTCTGGGTTCCAGGCTTCAGCCTGACCCAGCCCTGGCTGTTGCTGCTATTTGGGGAGTCAACCAACGGATGGTAGATCTCTTTCTCTCTTTCTCTGTCTCTGTCTCTCTACTTCTCTGTCAAATAAATAAATAAATAAATAAATCTTCAAAATAAAAAGAACAAGAAGTATTGATTACCTTGTTTTGACCAGAATAAATTATAGACATATATTGAGACATCACACTAGACCATATACATGTACAATTATGGTTAATAAAAATTTCTTTTACAAAAGAAACTAGGGAGTGGTGCATACTGTGTCAAAAACTGAACTATGCATGTTCTACTTAAAAGCCTTCAGATTCAAAAAGTTAAAAAGAAAACACTGTGTTGTCCAAACAAAACTCATCCACAGGCCTAATTTTACCCTAGAGGTCGCCAGTGTGCAAAGTCAGCAGTCTGACTGCGAATCAGTCAGAATCTGAATCACACATAAGTAACTGTTGCCTGCTTTCTCCTCTTTGGTGATGGAATAATGCCAAGACAGATGGCCTTTTCAGAGATTTGGCATCTTAACTGCCATTTCCTCCCCAGTTCCTACTCAGCACATGAGATCTCCTCTGCTCGTTGGAGTGTGCAGAAAATAGGAGTACAGTGTTTCAATTACTGGAAAGAGAGACAGGAAACATTCATTCAGGCCCAGAGGAATTTTACCTTCTTCTTTTACAATTGCAGTTATGCTGGAACTAAAAGAAATAAAACCAAAGAATGGCTTGTAGTTTTCTAAGTTATTGTTAGGCTGGTATCAATCAACTCCACTGGTCCCCCTGCTGTGTCTTGGGTGTTGGAAGACCAGAAAGATCTGCCCAGATGGAAGTTCCACATCTTATGTCCTGGGACAGGTTAAAGGAAAAGAGAGTAAATAAAAGAGAAGTGAAAATCAGTTTGGGAAAGCAAAGCTTTACTTTAATGACCTCCATTACAAGGTCTTAAATCCAGCTCTGCAAGAGGAACTGAAATGTCTTAACCTTAACTAGGAAAATTAAAGTCATGTAGACAAGTTTAGGGCTTTAAATTCATTAAAAATTGAGGGCAAGTTGGCCCAGTGTTAGGGGATCGATGAATGACCTTGTAACTACATGGTGAAGTGAAACAGCTATGTAGGCAAATTTCTAGGACAACTCCCAAGATTTCCACCCCCTGGCATACATTCCCTGTATAATTTTGAGGGCTACAAAGATGATTAGATGATATTAGCACAGTTGGGTTTAGAGACAGAGATTATTTAGTGGGCAAGAGAAGGACCTCATGTACCATCACTGACTTGAACATAAACAGGGCCATGTGTCAAGGAATCTGGGTGGTCTCTACTAGTTGGAAATAGTCCCTGAATGACAGCTAGCTACGATATGGGAACATCAATCCTGAAACTTCAAGGAATGGAATTCTGTCAGCAAGAGTGAGCTGGGCCCTGATCTGATCATTTCACACTGTATATGTGTATTGAAATGCCACTTTGTTTTTTTTTTTTAAGGATTTATTTATTTATTTGAAAGTGAGAGTTACACAGTGAGGAAAGGAGAGGCAGAGAGAGAGAAAGAGATCTACATCCAGTAATTCACTCCCCAGTTGGCTGCGATGGCCGGAGCTGCGCCGATCCAAAACCAGGGCCAGGAACTTCTTCTGGGCCTCCCATGCAGGTGCAGGGACCCAAGGACTTGGGCCATCTTCCACTGCTTTCCCAGGCCATAACAGAGAGCTGGATGGGAAGTGGAGCAGCCGGGACTTGTACTGGCACCCATGTGGGATGCCAGCACTGCAGGCAGTGGCTTTATCCACTATGCCACAGCACCGGCCCCCTGAAATGCCACTTTGTACCTCATAAATATGCACAATTACCATGGGCAAAATTTTTCTTCAAATGTTTTGATGATTTAATTTTGTTATAAAAATGAATACTTTATCTGTTTGATAAAATTTTTTTCATTCTACACAAGGTTGTAATAAAATTGGCACTCACTCCAGGATGCCATTTTTGTGCTAAGATTTTTATCATCTAAGATTTAGAATAACCAAAATGAGCCATAGAAAATAGGTATGACTTTGAAGGAATCAATGTAAATGAATTGTGAAGAAAAAGGGGAAAGGAAATAAAGTTATGGAAGTTTTTTGTTTGGGTAATTTTGACTATGGGTAAATTCTAAAAAATAAATTAAAAGAAGCAGATATTTTGCCTAGTGATTAAGAGCCCATGTCTCTGCCAGCGCTGGGGCTCATTAGGCTAATCCTTCGCCTTGTGGCACCGGCACACCGGGTTCTAGTCCTGGTCGGGGCACCAGATTCTGTCCTGGTTGTCCCTCTTCCAGTCCAGCTCTCTGCTGTGGCCCGGGAGTGCAGTGGAGGATGGCCCAAGTGCTTGGGCCCTGCACCCGCATGGGAGACGAGGAGAAGCACCTGGCTCCTGCCTTCGGATCGGCACAGTGAGCTGGCCATAATGGCCATTTGGGGGGTGAAGCAACGGAAGGAAGACCTTTCTCTCTGTCTCTGTCTCTCACTGCCTAACTCTGCCTGTCAAAAAAAAAAAAAAACACACAAACAAACAAACAAAAAAAAACATGTCTCACCACAACACCACAGTGAAGAAACCAAATATCTCCAACATGCCAAACAACAAACGCAAAAACCAAGCTAACAAGAACAAGGAAGAAACTATGATGCCCCCAAATGAAAAAGACACCCCAATTCAAGATTATGAAGATGATGAGATCGAAGAAATGCAAGAAACAGGTCTCAAAAAATTGATAAGAACATTAAGAAGTTCTCAAAAACAAATTCTTGAACTACAGAAATCCTTCATGGACAAGATAGAAAATCTCTCTCGTGAAAGTGAAATATTAAGGAGGAATCAAAATGAAATGAAACAACTAGTGGAACAAGAAACTCTGATAGTGACGAGAAATCATAATGAAATGAAGAGTTCAATAGATCAAATGACAAACACATTAGAGAGCCTTAAAAACAGAATGGGCGAAGCAGAAGAGAGAATATCAGACTTAGAAGACAGAGAACAGGAAAGGAAACAGGCAAACCAAAGAAAAGAAGAAGAAATTAGAAATCTAAAAAATATTGTCAGGAATTTACAGGATACTATTAAAAAACCCAACATTCGGGTTCTAGGAGTTCCTGAAGGCATGGAGAGGGAGAAAGGATTAGAAGGCATTTTCAGTGAGATACTAGCAGAAAATTTCCCAGGTTTGGAGAAGGACAGAGGCATCTTAGTACAGGAAGCTTATAGAACCCCTAATAAACATGACCAAAAGAGATCCTCACCACGACATGTTGTAATCAAACTCACCACAGTGAAACATAAAGAAAAGATCCTAAAATGTGCAAGAGAGAAACGTCAGATCACTCTTAGAGGATCTCCAATTAGACTCACAGCAGACTTCTCATCAGAAACCCTACAAGCTAGAAGGGAATGGCGAGACATAGCCCAGGTACTAAGAGAGAAAAACTGCCAGCCCAGAATATTATATCCTGCAAAGCTCTCATTTGTGAATGAAGGTGAAATTAAGACTTTTCATAGCAAACAGAAACTGAAAGAATTTGTTGCCACTCATCCTGCCCTGTAAAAAATGCTTAAAGATGTGTTACACACAGAAACACAGAAACATGGTCACCAATATGAAAGAAGGTAAAGGAAGGAAACCTCACAGCAAAAGATCACAGGAAGCTCAATTTCTCTTTGACATAGAATTAAACTCTGATGCTCTGTTAAAGCAATGTGTTAAAGTAATCTATTATGTTCTCTTGATGTCTGTTAAATTCTAATTGTTCAAAAACAGCTGAATTTTTATTAAGAGCTATGGGCTATTTAAATATGTGCTTTTTTCAAAAATTTGAATATCTGCTGCTCATAAAACTAAAGCGTTGTTGGTTCTGTGTTTAGCTGTCCTCCTATAGGTTCCTATGGACTTTTTCCAGCCACTTTTATTGTATTCAGTACTTTGGGATGGCTCTGTAAACAGATGAAGCCAATAATGTATTAACAGTACCAACTGAGAGAAAGTATGGTTAACTGAGGTTACTAAAAAGAAAAAGCAATTCAAATCAATTGGCAATCTACAAAAAGAGTTAAAGATTTTAAAAGCTATTATTAAAATTGATGTATTGGTCTATTATGCTATATTATATGTGTGTACATATTGTATGTCCACATGGGGAAATTTTATTAAGAGTCTTATTTTAAATGGCTTATAGATAAGATTGTCCATAAATTTAAGCTGCTAAAATCAATCAAAGATACATTTTAATTTGTGGGACCTGAATCTGTGTATCATATGTTTTAGACTTGTTGGTAGAAAGAAACTAAAAACATTTTAGATGGTTGTGCTTAAGTTTACTGGCTAAACAAACTACACCATGTTAGATATTTAAGAGGTGTTTTCAAATACATGATTCTTAAAATTTATAGAAGGCATTGGACCTTCTGGTAAATGTTTTCTTAAGTTGTTATCTAATGGTTGAAACGGTTTGCTAAGTATTCATGTGATATTGCTATTGTCAGCAAGTGATCTAGGACTTGCTCCCTCATTTCTCTATTCTAAGCCCAACTTGTTCTTTCATTTCTCTATTCTCTTCAAGGTAGGAAACTAATTCTATTATGAAGGAATCTGTAGGATGCACAATTTAATCTTTAGACCTTATAAAAGAGATGGCTAACATTTTTCTGCAATAGCATAGCCAAAATAAGAACTCAAATAATAATCTCATAGCTAGATTCACTTCGCCATCAGCGAAGTATACAGTAAGTAGAAAAAACCTCCCTTTCAGACCAAAGGGAAAGAAAGTTTTAAAGTGAGAATATAATTTTCCTCATGGGCATTGTCTACCTTAGAAAAACTACTACAGAACATGCCTGTGACTATAGACTTGTAGTTCAGGCCACCGAAGATTAGAGATGGGAAACGGGCACTCCCTTGACTTGCATCCTCTGGTCTGCTTTAACACAAACCAGGAGGAAAAGAAAGCTCGGCATCAGAAGCAATGGGTGGCAGGCCTATTAATGGCTGATCTGTACAGTGATATGCCCTCAAGGAGACCCAACAGGCCAGTCCAATGCAGTGGCTTTCCATGAGGTAAGCCTGGGCTTCAGCAGAAGTCAGCTTGTGAAGAGCCCTGGCAGCTCTGCCAAGAGTTGGATCAATGGAAATGGACCTGCCCTGGAGTCGAAGGATGCCCAGGTCAGAGCCACAGATCTTATTGGCTCTAAGCTGAAAAGCCCTTCACTCAGCCCAACTTCCAAAGTGACCACTGCAGCTGAGGGGATGGTCAAGTAGGGTCAGCAACATTGCAGGCAGAACTGTAAATTTCTTGTTAGAGATGCCACCTGCCTTTACCTGGCCAGCTCTCCTCCCAGGCCAGCCAAGTAATGAAAGTCAACAGAGTGCCTTCCCCTAGGAGGTTCACACCTCCCTTAGGATATACCCCATGTGAAGAGATAGATAGGTCTGGGCCTCTGAATTTACAAGGCCTAAAGCCCACCAGATTATTATCAAGCCCCTTCTATCAGGTTCTATTTGCCTCTCAATCAGAAAACTTAATTGTAGCTTAGACAGCACCTTTCTTAGCTCCTCTAATAATGACTCTGTCCTTTGTTCTAGGCCCTGTCTAGTGCACTTGGGCCTCATTCCTTTGTAATCATAACCTCTACTCTACCACCAATGGCTCTACTCCCAACATGTGTGTACTGATGGTCCTCTTCCCCACTTAATGCTGTATAATTGTTCAAACCTGGTAAATGCCACTCTTAGGATCATTGGTTACTATCCTCACTCTGTCTTTTATGACCTTGTCTAAATATGATCAGAGTCGGTGAACTTGGAAGGCTTCCATAGCCTTGGCAACTCATGACGACAGCCTAGGATGGTTACTGGCGCCATAAACTAGAGTGTCAATTTGTTGGGTCAACAACAGGAGCCACTGTGCACTTGCTCCTCATGTGGGATCTCTGTCCTTAATGTGCTGTACATTGTGATTTAATGCTATAACTAGTACTCAAACAGTATGTTTCACTTTGTGTTTCTATGTGGGTGCAAACTGTTGAAATCTTTATACTAAATTGATCTTCTGTATATAAAGAGAATTGAAAATGAATCTTGATGCAAATGGAAGGGGAGAGGGAGCGGGAGGGGGGAGGGTTGCGGGTGGGAGGGAAGTTATTGGGGGGGGGAAGCCATTGTAATCCATAAGCTGTACACTGGAAATTTATATTCATTAAATAAAAGTTAAAAAAAAAAAAAAAACATGTCTCACTTTAAAGTACCTGAAACCAATTCCTGACTCCAATGCCTAACTCCAGCTTCTTGCTAACGTGGACACTGGGAAGCAGCAGTGATGGCTCAGGTAATGGGATTCCTGCCATTCGTGCATCAGTAGAGTTTAGCACTCCCAGCTTTGACCTGGCTCATCATGGCAGTTGCAGGCATTTGGGAAGTGAACCAGTGGATTGAAGATCTCTCTGCCTTTCAAACAAATGGAAATAAATTTTAAAAATTAAGTTAAAACAAATTTTAAAAACAAAAATAGGAGTTGATATGAGTTTCCCCCAGAGCCTCCCAATGAGAACTCATCCTAGCTGCCAATTGGATTTCAGCCCTTGCGATACAATGAAGAGAGAACCCAGCTGCACTGTGCCCACACTTTTCACCGAAACAACTGTGCGCTAATAAATGGGCATGGTTTTAAGCTGCTAAATTTGTGGTAATTTGTTATGTATCGATTAAAAACTAATTCATATTCTGATACCTGGTAGTGGCATGCTGCTGAAAAATACCTCAAATAGGACAGCAGCTTTTGGATTATGCAGGGGAGGAAGGCTAGAAGAATTTTGCGGAGCAGGATAGAAACCTAGACTGCCTAAAAGAGACAGACATTAGCAAGATTGACATTATAGATATTGCAGGTGGAGGCTCAGAAGGAAAGGGAGGAGCATTTCAGAGAAACCATAATTTGCCTTAGAGACTGTGAATAGATTGTTCACAGAGACAAAGACTTTAAGAATGCTGCCTGTGACTGTGAGCAGGAAGTGAGGAATGTTATTTGAAACTGGAGGAAGGAGGAACATTGTTAAGTGCGGCCAAAAAGTTTAGCTACATTGTGTCTTTCATTTATACTGAAGTCAGAACTTGGAAATGAAAAACTTTATAGCTAAGGATATTTCCAACAAAGTTGTGAAGGTTCTGCCTGTTTATCCTTGATGCTCATAGTAAAAAGTTAGTAGAGAGTGTTAAGCAAAAATGAATACTACTGGGGGAACTTGACGACTCTTATCCTATCCACATGGCAAGAGAGGCTAAAGTTTAAGGGAATGTGACCCAGACAGAAAAATTGAGACAGCATGGACTAGAGAGAGAACTCAAGATGCACTGCGCAGATCTTTCCAAGCAATCCAGGGAACCCTTAGAGGCACTTACCTTTGACCATCTCAGAAGTCAAAGCAAAGGTAAATCAGGTTGTTATCTCAGAAAGATCTGTGGATGAAGTTTTTAATCTGATGATGTGATTCCCTGTGAAAATAATGAAAGGCCCACAAAGTTCTTGAGAAATTTATATTAGCAGAAATGCTTCCAGCTTCGACTGAAAGGAATAGAGAATACAAAATCAAAGACCATCAGACTCCTAAAATCTGCTGTCATGAAGCAGGCTGCTAAAGCATCTCAAGTGCAAGCAAATGTTTGCAAGGGAGGATGACTCAGAGGGCAGAGTCAAGATAACGCAAACTCTGGAGTTTGCTTAGCTGGATATCAAAACTGATTTGGACTGGTGACTCCTGTTTATCTTTCATTCTACCCATTTTTAACTCAAATGTCTATAACTGTTATTCTAAGCCTATCTTACCATTTTATGTTGAAAGTATTTGGAGCAGAGAACTTGCCTCTTCAGTTTCATAGGTTCACAAATGAAGGGAGTAATTGTACACCAAATCTTGTAGTTAATTCATTATACCCAGAAACCTCACCTGCACTTGAGTGAATTAATTTAGATGATAAGATTTAGGATTCTTTTTCCTGTTTAAAACTTTTTTAATTTAAAATAATTCAACACACATATAAAAATTGTATATGGTTTTGGTCAGTCAGGCTAAACATGTTTATCCTTTCAAGCATTTAGCATTTCCTTATAGTGCAAATATTAAAAAATCTTATCTTTATTTGAAAAAAAAGGAGAGGCAGAGAGAGAGAAATCTTACATCCACTGGTTAACTTCCCAAATACCTGCACCAGCCACAGCTGGGCCAGGCTGAAGCCAGGAGCCAGAGGCTTCATCTGGGTCTCCCACATGAGTGCATGGACTCAAGCACTTGGGCCATCTTCTGCTGCCTTCCCAGGCACATCAGCTGGGAGCTGGATTGGAAGTGGAGCAGCTGGTACCCTAACCAGCATCCATATGGGATGCGGGAGCTGCAGACAGTGACTTTACCTGCTATGCCACAGCGCTGGCTCCTATCTTATAGGGTTTTTTGTTTGTTTGTTTGTTTGTTTGTTTGTTTTTAACTATTTGAAAGGTAGACTGACAGAGGGAGGGAGGAAGGGGGGAGAGAGAAAGAGAGAAAAAAAGAGAGAAACGGAGGGAGGGAGGGAGGGAGAGGGAGAGAGATTGAGACTGAGAGAGAGATCCTCCATCTGCTGGTTCACTCCCCAAATGGCTACAATGGCCAGGTCTGGTCCCAGGTGCACTGGCAGGGAGCTGGATCAGAAACAAAGTAGCTGGAACTAGAACTGGCATTCTAATAAGGGTTGCCGGTGTCTCGGGCAACAATTTAACCCCCACACCACAACACTGGCCCCTCTTCTAGTTCTTTTTAACAGAGAAATATACACAAAATGAACATTGTCTATCTTCACCCTACTGTACAAAAGAACCCCAGAACTTCTTTTTATTTATTTATTTATTTTTATTTTTGACATACAGAGTGGACAGTGAGAGAGAGAGACAGAGAGAAAGGTCATCCTTTTCCGTTGGTTCACCCCTCAATGGCCGCTGCAGCCGGTGTGCTGTGGCCGGTGCACCGTGCTTATCCGAAGCCAGGAGCCACCCGGAACTTCTTACTGCTATCTAGCTATAAGCTAGTGACCATCAGTCAACTTTCCCCAACCCTCCTTCCCTTCTCCACTTCCTTCCCAAGCTTTTGATAACTACAATTACACTTTTAACTCATATAAGAGCAACTATATGTTTCATACTCCACATACTTAGGAGAACATGTGACATTTGTCTTTCTGTACTTGGCTTATTTCACTTAACATAATGACACCCAGTTCCATCCATGTTGTTACAAATGACAAGATTTCATCCTTTTTATGACTGAGTAATACATTTTCTTTATCCGTTCATCAGTGGATGGACACTTAGGTTGTCTACATTTCTCGGCTAGTGTGAATAGTGTTACAATAAATGCGAGTGCAGCTCTCAATGACACATGAATTTCATTTCCTTTGGATTCCATGGGATTGCTGGAGCATATAGTAGTTCTATTTTTGGCTTTCTAACGAACTTCTATACTGTTTTCATCAATTATTGTACTACTTTTTATTATTTTAATATTTATTTTATTTATTTGAAAGGCAGAGTGACAGAGAGGGGGGAGACAGAGAGAAAGAGATCGACTAGTTCACTCTCCAAATGACAAAAATAGACAGTGCTGGGCCAGGCTGAAACCAGGAGCCAAGAGCTCCATCCAGGCCTCCCATATAAGTGACAAGCGTTTGAGTACTTGGACCATCTTCTGCTGCTTTCTTTCGTAGGAGAATTACCATGGAACTGGATTGGAAGTAGAGCAAATGGGATTTGAACTAGTGTTCTGATGTGGCATGTCAGGTGATGGCTTAACCCACTGTGACACAACACCAGCCCCAGTTGTACTAATTCACATTCTCACCAAGAGTTTGTGTTCCCTTTCTCCACATCCTAACCAATACTTGTTATCTTTGTTGTGTTTTTCTTAAACTTTTATTTAATGAATATAAATTTCCAGTGTACAGCTTATGGATTACAATGGCTTCCCCCTCCCATAACTTCCCTCCCACCCACAACCCTCCCCTCTCCCGCTCCTTCTCCCCTTCCATTTGCATCAAGATTCATTTTCAATTCTCTTTATATACAGAAGATCAATTTAGTATAAAGATTTCAACAGTTTGCACCCACATAGAAACACAAAGTGAAACATACTGTTGGAGTACTAGTTATAGCATTAAATCACAATGTACAGCACATTAAGGACAGAGATCCCACATGAGTAGCAAGTGCACAGTGGCTCCTGTTGTTGACCCAACAAATTGACACTCTAGTTTATGGCGCCAGTAACCATCCTAGGCTCTTGTCATGAGTTGCCAAGGCTATGGAAGCCTTCCAAGTTTGCCGACTCTGATCATATTTAGACAAGGTCATAAAAGACAGAGTGAGGATAGTAACCAATGATCCTAAGAGTGTCATTTACCAGGTTTGAACAATTATACAGCATTAAGTGGGGAAGAGGACCATCAGTACACATAGGTTGGGAGTAGAGCCATTGGTGTTGTGTTTTTTTTTTTTAATAATGATCAATCTTGGTCTAGCGGCAAGATGGCGGAATAGAAGGGAGCACATTGATAGTTCAGCAAGTCACACAGGTTAACAAAAGTGGAGATACTGCAGGGTCAAGGAAGAGTAGGGGAAGAAACAGCAGCGGAAACTCTTCTGGAACTAGTGATTCACAGTGGACCTGCGTGGAGAGCGTGGGAGCCCAAGTTCGGGACACCAGCGGCAGACTCAACGCACCAGCGCTGGAACGCGAGGTGAGCCGAACCTCAATAGCCCGAGACACCAGCGGGCAAGCAGAAAGAGGAGACTAGAGGGAACGAGGCTTGAAACTCCTTGGGGAAAAGTTCACCAAGCTAACTAGAAGAGAGAGAGGAAAAAAAAAGTGACCGATAAGGACACGAGTTTCTCTCTCTCCACTCACCCCTCAAAGGCGAGCAAGACAAAGAGCAGGTGCCATTTTGGACATACATCATAAGCAGGGCGACCTCAGGTCTGCACCGGCCCTGAGCCTAGCAGAAAAACCTGACTCTGCGGGGAGGGGTGAAATAACAGGAGATTAGCATCTAACTTGGCAACCCAGTGGGAGAATGCAGGAGAATTGGAGCCCACACCGAGGGCAGCAGAGATTCCCTGTGTGGTCCTTGGGAAAGAGCTTCCAATCTCTGGCTCCTGTGGGTATATAATTTGCCTGCTAACTACCTCCAATTACATTCAGCTGTGCGGAATTACTTCCCTTTTGAATCAAAAAAAAAAAAAAAGAAAAAAGAAAGAGAGATTTACCATGCCTAACCTGGGAGTGTCATCTTTGACACATCCTCAACCCTGAGGAACCAAACACAGGTCTCAGGCCGCACTCATCTCAAGCCTCTAAGGCTCCACTGAAAGCAGACAGTCCACTTAATATAGAGCCATAGTGTAACAAGAAAAAACACCACAGTGAAGAAACCAAATATCTCCAACATGCCAAACAACAAACGCAAAAACCAAGCTAACAAGAACAAGGAAGACACTATGACGCCCCCAAATGAAAAAGACACCCCAATTCAATGATGAGATGATGAGATAGAAGAAATACAAGAAGCAGATCTCAAAAAATTGATAAGAACATTAAGAAGTTCTCAAAAACAAATTCTTGAACTACAGAAATCCTTAATGGACAAGATAGAAAATCTCTCTCGTGAAAATGAAATATTAAGGAGGAATCAAAATGAAATGAAACAAAGAGTGGAACAAGAAACTCTGATAGTGACGAGAAATCATAATGAAATGAAGAATTCAATAGATCAAATGACAAACACATTAGAGAGCCTTAAAAACAGAATGGGTGAAGCAGAAGAGAGAATATCAGACTTAGAAGACAGAGAACAGGAAAGGAAACAGGCAAACCAAAGAAAAGAAGAAGAAATGAGAAATCTAAAAAATATTGTCGGGAATCTACAGGATACTATTAAAAAACCCAACATTCGGGTTCTAGGAGTTCCTGAAGGCATGGAGAGGGAGAAAGGATTAGAAGGCATTTTCAGTGAGATACTAGCAGAAAATTTCCCAGGTTTGGAGAAGGACAGAGGCATCTTAGTACAGGAAGCTTATAGAACCCCTAATAAACATGAGCAAAAGAGATCCTCACCACGACATGTTGTAATCAAACTCACCACAGTGAAACATAAAGAAAAGATCCTAAAATGTGCAAGAGAGAAACGTCAGATTACTCTCAGAGGATCTCCAATTAGAATCACAGCAGACTTCTCATCAGAAACCCTACAAGCTAGAAGGGAATGGCGAGACATAGCCCAGGTACTAAGAGAGAAAAACTGCCAGCCCAGAATACTATATCCTGCAAAGCTCTCATTTGTAAATGAAGGTGAAATTAAGATTTTTCATAGCAAACAGAAACTGAAAGAATTTGTTGCCACTCATCCTGCCCTGCAAAAGATACTTAAAGATGTGTTACACACAGAAACACAAAACATGGTCACCAATATGAAAGAAGGTAAAGGAAGGAAACCTCACAGCAAAAGATCACAGGAAGCTCAATTTCTCTTTGACATAGAATTAAACTCTGATGCTCTGTTAAAGCAATGTGTTAAAGTAATCCAAAAACAGAAAGCAATTCAAATCAATTGACAATCTACAAAAAGTGTTAAAGATTTTAAAAGCTATTATTAAAATTGCTATATTGGTCTATTATGCTATGTTATATGTGTATACATATTGTATGTCCACATAGGAAATTTTATTAAGAGTTTTATTTTAAATGGCTTATAGAAAAGATTGTCCATAAATTTAAGCTGCTAAAATCAATCAAAGATATATTTTAATTTGTGTGACCTGAATCTGTGTATCATATATTTTAAACTTGTTGGTAGAAAGAAACTAAAAACATTTTATATGGTTGTGCTTAAGTTTACTGGTTAAACAAACTACATCATGTTAGATATTTAAGAGGTGTTTTCAAATACATGATTCTTAAAATTTATAGAAGGCATTGGACCTTCTGGGAAATGTTTTCTTAAGTTGTTATCTAATGGTTGAAACTGTTAGCTAAGTATTCATGTGATATTGCTATTGTCAGCAAGCGATCTAGGACTTGCTCCCTCATTTCTCTATTCTAAGCCAAACTTGTTCTTTCATTTCTCTATTCTCTTCAAGGTAGGAAACTAATTCTATTATAAAGGAATCTGCAGGACACACAATTTAATCTTTAGACCTTATAAAAGAGATGGCTAACATTTTTCTGTAATAGCATAGCCAAAATAAGAACTTGAATAATAATCTCATAGCTAGATTCACTTCGCCATCAGCGAAGTATACAGTAAGTAGAAAAAATCTCCCTTTTAGACCAAAGGGAAAGAAAGTTTTAAAGTGAGAATATAATTTTCCTCATGGGCATTGTCTACCTTAGAAAAACTACTACAGAACATGCCTGTGACTATAGACTTGTAGTTCAGGCCACCGAAGATTAGAGATGGGACTTGGGCACTCCCTTGACTTGCATCCTCTGGTCTGCTTTAACACAAACCAGGAGGAAAAGAAAGCTAGGCATCAGAAGCAATGGGTGGCAGGCCTATTAATGGCTGATCTGTACAGTGATCTGCCTCAAAGAGACCCAACAGGCCAGTCCACTGCAGTGGCTTTCAATGTGCTAAGCCTGGGCTTCAGCAGAAGTCAGCTTGTGAAGAGCCCTGGCAGCTCTGCCAAGAGTTGGATCACTGGAAATGGACCTGCCCTGGAGTCGAAGGATGCCCAGGTCAGAGCCACAGATCTTATTGGCTCTAAGCTGAAAAGCCCTTCACTCAGCCCAACTTCCAAAGTGACCACTGCAGCTGAGGGGATGGCCAAGTAGGGTCAGCAACATTGCAGGCAGAACTGTAAATTTCTTGTTAGAGATGCCCCCTGCCTTGACCTGGCCAGCTCTCCTCCCAGGCCAGCCAAGTAATGAAAGTCAACAGAGTGCCTTCCCCTAGGAGGTTCACACCTCCCTTAGGATGTACCCCATGTGAAGAGATAGATAGGTCTGGGCCTCTGAATTTATAAGGCCTAAAGCCCACCAGATTATTATCAAGCCCCTTCTGTCAGGTTCTATTTGCCTCTCAATCAGAAAACTTAATTGTAGCTTAGACAGCACCTTTCTTAGCTCCTCTAATAATGACTCTGTCCTTTGTTCTAGACCCTGTCTAGCGCACATGGGCCTCATTCCTTTGTAATCATAACCTCTACTCTACCACCAATGGCTCTACTCCCAACCTGTGTGTACTGATGGTCCTCTTCCCCACTTAATGCTGTATAATTGTTCAGACCTGGTTAATGCCACTCTTAGGATCATTGGTTACTATCCTCACTCTGTCTTTTATGACCTTGTCTAAATATGATCAGAGTCGGCAAACTTGGAAGGCTTCCATAGCCTTGGCAACTCATCACGACAGCCTAGGGTGGTTACTGGCGCCATAAACTAGAGTGTCAATTTGTTGGGTCAACAACAAGAGCCACTGTGCACTTGCTCCTCATGTGGGATCTCTGTCCTTAATGTGCTGTACATTGTGATTTAATGCTATAACTAGTACTCCAACAGTATGTTTCACTTTGTGTTTCTATGTGGGTGTAAACTGTTGAAATCTTTATACTGAATTGATCTTCTGTATATAAAGAGAATTGAAAATGAATCTTGATGCAAATGGAAGGGGAGAGGGAGCGGGAGAGGGGAGGGTTGTGGGTGGGAGGGAAGTTATGGGAGGGGGAAGCCATTGTAATCCATAAGCTGTACACTGGAAATTTATATTCATTAAATAAAAGTTAAAAAAATTTAAAAAAATGATCAATCTTACATGAATGAGGTGGTATCTCCTTGTGGTTTTGATTTGGATTTCCCTGATGTTCAATGATGTTGAACATTTTTTTCATGTGGCTTTGGGGCACTTGCATGTATTCCTTTGAGAACTGTCTGTTTAGATATATTACCTGTGCTTGAATTTGATACTTTTTTGGTTTTTGTGGGTTTGTGTGTGTGTGTGTGTTTTGCTGATGAGTTGTTTGAGTTCCTCATACTGTCTGAATGTTAACCCTTTGTCACATGTATAGTTTGCAAATATTTTCCCCGATTCTATAGTTTGTCCCTTTTCTTTTTTTTTTAACTTTTATTTAATGAATATAAATTTCCAGTGTACAGCTTATGGATTACAATGGCTTCCCCCTCCCATAACTTCCCTCCCACCTGCAACCCTCCCCTCTCCCGCTCCCTTTCCCTTTCCATTCACATCAAGATTCATTTTCAAGTCTCTTTATATACAGAAGATCAATTTAGTATAAAGATTTCAACAGTTTGCACCCACATAGAAACACAAAGTGAAACATACTGTTGGAGTACTAGTTATAGCATTAAATCACAATGTACAGCACATTAAGGACAGAGATCCCACATGAGTAGCAAGTGCACAGTGGCTCCTGTTGTTGACCCAACAAATTGACACTCTAGTTTATGGCGCCAGTAACCATCCTAGGCTCTTGTCATGAGTTGCCAAGGCTATGGAAGCCTTCCAAGTTTGCCGACTCTGATCATATTTAGACAAGGTCATAAAAGACAGAGTGAGGATAGTAACCAATGATCCTAAGAGTGGCATTTACCAGGTTTGAACAATTATACAGCATTAAGTGGGGAAGAGGACCATCAGTACACACAGGTTGGGAATAGAGCCATTGGTGGTAGAGTAGAGGTTATGATTACAAAGGAATGAGGCCCAAGTGCGCTAGAAGGGGCCAGAACAAAGGACAGAGTCATTATTAGAGGAGCTAAGAAAGGTGCTGTCTAAGCTACAAGTAATTTTTCTGATTGAGAGGCAAATAGAACCTGACAGAAGGGGCTTGATAATAATCTGGTGGGCTTTAGGCCTTGTAAATTCAGAGGCCCAGACCTATCTATCTCTTCACATGGGGTATATCCTAAGGGAGGTGTGAACCTCCTAGGGGAAGGCACTCTGTTGACTTTCATTACTTGGCTGGCCTGGGAGGAGAGCTGGCCAGGTCAAGGCAGGGGGCATCTCTAACAAGAAATTTACAGTTCTGCCTGCAATGTTGCTGACCCTACTTGACCATACCCTCAGCTGCAGTGGTCACTTTGGAAGTTGGGCTGAGTGAAGGGCTTTTCAGCTTAGAGCCAATAAGATCTGTGGCTCTGACCTGGGCATCCTTCGACTCCAGGGCCATTTCCAGTGATCCAACTCTTGGCAGAGCTGCCAGGGCTCTTCACAAGCTGACTTCTGCTGAAGCCCAGGCTTAGCACATTGAAAGCCACTGCAGTGGACTGGCCTGTTGGGTCTCCTTGAGGGCAGATCACTGTACAGATCAGCCATTAATAGGCCTGCCACCCATTGCTTCTGATGCCTAGCTTTCTTTTCCTCCTGGTTTGTGTTAAAGCAGACCAGAGGATGCAAGTCAAGGGAGTGCCCGTGTCCCATCTCTAATCTTCGGTGGCCTGAACTACAAGTCTATAGTCACAGGCATGTTCTGTAGTAGTTTTTCTAAGGTAGACAATGCCCATGAGGAAAATTATATTCTCACTTTAAAACTTTCTTTCCCTTTGGTCTGAAAGGGAGGCTTTTTCTACTTACTGTTTACTTCGCTGATGGCGAAGTGAATCTAGCTATGAGATTATTATTTAAGTTCTTATTTTGGCTATGCTATTACAGAAAAATGTTAGCCATCTCTTTTATAAGGTCTAAAGATTAAACTGTACGTCCTACAGATTCCTTCATAATAGAATTAGTTTCCTACCTTGAAGAGAATAGAGAAATGAAAGAACAAGTTTGGCTTAGAATAGAGAAATGAGGGAGCAAGTCCTAGATCGCTTGCTGACAATGGCAATATTACATGAATACTTAGCAAACCGTTTCAACCATTAGATAACAACTTAAGAAAACATTTACCAGAAGGTCCAATGCCTTCTATAAATTTTAAGAATCATGTATTTGAAAACACCTCTTAAATATCTAACATGGTGTAGTTTGTTTAACCAGTAAACTTAAGCACAACCATATAAAATGTTTTTAGTTTCTTTCTACTAAAAAGTTTAAAACATGATACAGAGATTCAGGTCACACAAATTAAAATGTATCTTTGATTGATTTTAGCAGCTTAAATTTATGGACAATCTTATCTATAAGCCATTTAAAATAAAACTCTTAATAAAATTTCCTATGTGGACATACAATATGTACACACATATAACATAGCATAATAGACCAATATAGCAATTTTAATAATAGCTTTTAAAATCTTTAACACTTTTTGTAGATTGCCAATTGATTTGAATTGCTTTTTGTTTTTAGATTACTTTAACACATTGCTTTAACAGAGCATCAGAGTTTAATTCTATGTCAAAGAGAAATTGAGCTTCCTGTGATCTTTTGCTGTGAGGTTTCCTTCCTTTACCTTCTTTCATATTGGTGACCATGTTTCTGTGTTTCTGTGTGTAACACATCTTTAAGTATCTTTTGCAGGGCAGGATGAGTGGCAACAAATTCTTTCAGTTTCTGTTTGCTATGAAAAGTCTTAATTTCACCTTCATTCACAAATGAGAGCTTTGCAGGATATAATATTCTGGGCTGGCAGTTTTTCTCTCTTAGTACCTGGGCTATATCTCGCCATTCCCTTCTAGCTTGTAGGGTTTCTGATGAGAAGTCTGCTGTGAGTCTAATTGGAGATCCTCTAAGAGTAATCTGACGTTTCTCTCTTGCACATTTTAGAATCTTTTCTTTATGTTTCACTGTGGTGAGTTTGATTACAATGTGTCGTGGTGAGGATCTCTTTTGGTCATGTTTATTATGGGTTCTATAAGCTTCCTGTACTAAGATGCCTCTGTCCTTCTCCAAACCTGGGAAATTTTCTGCTAGTATCTCACTGAAAATGCCTTCTAATCCTTTCTTCCTCTCCATGCCTTCAGGAACTCCTAGAACCCGAATATTAGGTTTTTTAATAGTATCCTGTAGATTCCCGACAATATTTTTTAGATTTCTAATTTCTTCTTCTTTTCTTTGGTTTGACTGTTTCCTTTCCTGTTCTCTGTCTTCTAAGTCTGATATTCTCTCTTCTGCTTTGCCCATTCTGTTTTTAAGGCTCTCTAATGTGTTTGTCATTTGATCTATTGAATTCTTCATTTCATTGTGGTTTTTTGTCACTATCACAGTTTCATGTTCTACTAGTTGTTTCATTTCATTTTGATTCCTCCTTAATATTTCACTTTCATGGGAGAGATTTTCTATCTTATCCATTAAGGATTTCTGTAGTTCAAGAATTTGTTTTTGAGAACTGCTTAATGTTCTTATCAAATTTTTGAGATCTGCTTCTTGGATTTCTTCTATCTCATCATCTTCATAATCTTGAATTGGGGTGTCTTTTTCATTTGGGGGCGTCATAGTGTCTTCCTTGTTCTTGTTAGCTTGGTTTTTGCGTTTGTTGTTTGGCATGTTGGAGATATTTGGTTTCTTCACTGTGGTGTTTTTTCTTGTTACACTATGGCTCTATATTAAGTGGACTGTCTGCTTTTGGTGGAGCCTTAGAGGCTTGAGATAAGTGTGGACTGAGAGCTGTGTTTGGTTCCTCAGGGTTGAGGGTGTGTCAAAGATGACACTCCCAGGTTAGGCGTGGTAAATCTCTCTCTCTCTCTTTTTTTTTTTTTTTGATTCAAAAGGGAAGTAATTCCGCACAGCTGAACGTAATTGGAGGTATTTAGCAGGCAAATGATATACCCACAGGAGCTAGAGATTGGAAGCTCTTTCCCAAGGACCACACAGGGAATCCCTGCTGCCCTCAGTGTGGGCTCCAATTCTCCTGCAGTCTCCCACTGGGTTGCCAAGTTAGATGCTAATCTCCTGTTATTTCACCCCTCCCCCCAGAGTCAGGTTTTTCCACTAGGCTCAGGGCTGGTGCAGACCTGAGGTCGCCCTGCTTATGACGTATGTCCAAAATGGCGCCTGCTCTTTGTCTTGCTCGCCTTGGAGGGGTGAGCGGAGAGAGAGAAACTCGTGTCCGTATCGGTCACTTTTTTTATTTTTTTCCTCTCTCTCTTCTAGTTAGCCTGGTGAATTTTTCCCCACGGAGTTTCAAGCCTCGTTCCCTCTAGTCTCCTCTTTCCGCTTGCCCGCTGGTGTCTCGGGCTATTGTGGTTCGGCTCACTTCGCGTTCCAGCGCTGGTGCGTTGAGTCTGCCGCTGGTGTCCCGAACTTGGGCTCCCACGCTCTCCACGCAGGTCCACTGTGAATCACTAGTTCCGGAAGAGTTTCCTCTGCTGTTTCATCCCCTACCCTTCCTTGACCCTGCAGTATCTCCACTTATATTAACGTGTGTCTTGCTGAACTATCAATGTGCTCCCTTCCTATTCCGCCATCTTGCCGCTCCCTAGTTTGTCCCTTTTCTATACTGGCTGTTTCCTTTGCTGTGCAAAAGCTCTTTAGTTTGATGAAATCCCATTTGTCTATTTTTGCTTTTATTTTGGGGAATCCTATCCAGAAATTCTTGCAATTACAATGTCCTGAAGTGTTTTTCCTACGTTTTCTTCTAATAGTCTCAAATTTCAGGTCTCACATTTATGTCCTCAGCCATTTTGAGATGATTCTTGTAAGAGATAAGAAATAGGAGTAGACCCTTTTTCATTGTTTTGCCTGTGGATATACAATTTTCCTAGCACCATTTTCTGAGAAAGCTGTCTTGTTTCAAATGCATTTTCTTAGCACTTTTGCCAAAGATTAGTTGGCTGTGGGTGTGTGGGTTTACTTCTAGGGTCTCTATTCTCTTTTATTTTTTGTAGATCCATCTTTAAGTCAATACCATGCTGTTTTAATTTATGCAACTTTGAAATGTATTTTGTATTTTGTTTTTTTTTAAAGATTTTATTCATTTATTTGAGAGGCAGAGTCAAAGACAATGAGAGGGAGAGACAGAGAGAAAGATCCTTCATCCGTTGGTTCACTCCCCATATGGCCACAACATCTGGAACTGCACTGACCCGAAGCCAGGAGCCAAAAGCTTCCTCCAGTCTCCCGCATGAGTGCAGGGGCCCAAGACTTAAGTCATCCCCCACTGCCCTCCCCGGCCACAGCAGAGAGCTAGACTGAAAGAGGAGCAACCAGGACTAGAACAGGCGCCCATATGGGATGCCGGCACCACAGGTAGAGGATTAATCTACTATGCCACATCACTGGCCCCTGAAATGTATTTTGAAGTCAGGTGGTACCTACAACTTTGTTCTTTTTGCTCAAGACATCTCTGTCTATTTGGGGTCTTTTGTGGTTTTGTACAATTTTTGGCAGTGTTTTTTCTAGTTCTGTGAAAACATTATTAAGATGTTCATAAGGATTGCCAATGAATCTGTAAATTGAGTTATATGCACATTTTAATAATATTGATTCTTCCAGTCCATGAACATAAGTTGTCTTTCCATTTCTCTGTGTTCTCTTAAATGTCTTTCATCAGTGATTTACAGTTGTTATTATAGAGATCTTTCACCTATTCAGTTAAGTTTATTCTCAGGTATTTTTTTGGTCACTACTGGAAATGGGATTTCTTTCTTGATTCTTTTGTTTTAGATGATTTGTTATTGGTGTATAACAATGCTACTGATGTTTGCAAATTGACTGCAATTTTGCTAAGTTTGCTTATTAGTTATAACAACATCCAACATCCTGGTAGAGGCTTTTGGATTTTCTTTTTGTAAAAATAATTTATTTATTTATTTATTTGAAAGTGAGAAGGAGAAACAGAGAGAGATCCTCCATTCTCTGGGTCACTCCCCAAATGGCCCCAACAGCTGGGGTTGAGCCAAGCCAAAGCCAGGAGTGAGGGCCTAAGCACTTAGACCATCTTCCACTGCTTTCCCAGGAACATTAACAGGGAGCTGGATTGGAAGTGGAGCAGCCAGGACTCAAATTGGTGCCCATATGGAATTCTGGTGCTACAGGTGATGGCTTTACCTGGTATGCCATAGTGCCAGTCCTGGGGTTTTCTTTATTATAAAGTCATGTCACCTGCAAATGAGATGATATTTTGGACTTGAGGTGATCCTGTATTGAGATGAGACTTTTAGGCAACTTGAGGGAGGGATGAATATATTTTGCATTTTGGAAAGATATGAGTGTTTGGGGTCAGGAGAGCAGGACCACCTAAGGTGGTCCTCAAGCTTTCCCATTCTCCTGGTATTTTTTCCTGCTTAATTGCTGAGACTATAAATAGAATGGATTTCATTGCCATGATTAGGTTATGTATAATTCATTATTGCCTCTAAAAATGGGAGATCATCCATGTGGCCTGATCTAGTCACCTGAGTGCTTAAAAGTTTTCTTACTCATTGTTGAAAGATAAATTTCAACATTTAAAGCAGGAGAATGATTCAGTCTATCCTGGCTGGCCTTAGGATAGAGGTATCTATGCAGAAGTCCTGGAGAGTGACTTCTAGGAGCTGAAAATCAGCAAGGAAATGGAGACTCGTGTTCTATAATTGCAGGAAACAGAACCCCTATAAGTAGAACTAGCTTGGAAGTAATTTTTTCCCTAGCATGTCCCATTAAGAATTTAACATGGAGGATGCCTTGATTCATCCTTGTGATGCCCTGAGCAGAAAACTGAGAACAAACTGCCCTCAAAAAGCCTGCAAAGCATTCAAGAGAAACACCTACTGAGACGTGTCTGAGGAGTATATGGACAGAGCTATTAATCTCATCCACCAGATCAATGTGATTTGAGTGATGTGCTTACAGAGTTTGTTTCATCTTAGCCATCTGGAGCCCCTTGAGCAATCCTTCACCCTCCACCTGTACATTCTTTGCTATATTATCAGGAATGTCCTTCTTAAATTTAATTCAATAGTCTTCTTTTCAGAGACAATGTCTGTAACCAATTCATGATGTAAGGAAAGTAATGTATAACCTAGGAAAAATTCACCCCCACTTACCTATAGCCCACCTTTTGGGACCAAGCCGATGTATTTTCACTGTGTAATGAAAAACGAAAATGTATTGTCATGCAATACATAAATTCTGATTGGAATTTGACAACTTTGGAACACTTTCCAAGACTCCATACAGTCATTGTGTTTGTGTCTCCCAGGCCTAGATCACTCATATGCTGTCCTGAATACATTGTATATTAATCTTTTTACAGAGCCTTCTTACTTCTGTTAACAAAATCCAGCCATGTGGCACCAGACTTGGGAAATGGATATTCTTTTGTCTCTGTGTTTGTGCTAAGTTGTTACACAGCAATAGAAAACTCATATACCAACAGACCAATAAATCCCTGGCTTGTCCTAGGGTCGAGATTAATATAATCAAATATTCTAGGTCTCTTGAAGGCTTTGGGAGCCCCCTCAGGCTACCATGAATGGGAGAAAATGTGAAAAAAGGCCTTGGGGGAATGACTCCCACATCTCTGAGTGAGTTGTATTTACATGAGAAGTGATCTGTGCAATCAGAAGGTAAAAGCTGACCTCACTCTGGCCTCATGCTTCATAGACAAGGTGGGGAAGGAAATTCACATTTATTGAGTGTCTGCTATGTGCCAAGAAGAGCATGAGGAAGGTCCTAGGGCTCAAGAAAGAGCCCTCTTGTGGCATACTAACATTCACTGGGAGGAAGCTGGTGCCTTGCCTGAGCCAATGCCTGGGGAGCCCATCTGATGTTCCAGCTCCTTTATAAAATGGCCGCACATTACCTGTCCTCTTTGCACTCCTCCCCAGTATTTCTTTTTTGGCTAGGATGGTCACTGTTTCATGTTCATCCCTTCCTCCATGCATTGAGTCATGTTTCTCAAGGGCTCTCCCAGCTGCCCTGAGTTTATTCCAACTTGGCCATTTTTCCAGGCCCAGCTCAAAACTCCTGCCCTTTAAGAGGTCTCTTTTATCTCACTTGGACCTCACTGAACTCTTCCAATGGTAGAAGGAAGGAGCTCCTCTCTCTCTCTCTCTCTCTCTCTCTCTCTCTCTCTCTCCCTCTCTTGCTAACACTCTCGCTCTCGCTCACTCTCTCTGATGCTTAGAGGGCAGGAAAGTATCAGAAGGACTACAATCACTGTTCAAGGAAGTTAGGAAGCTGATAGAGTAGGATCCAACAAGCACAGAAATAGTTTTACTAAGAAGCAAGTTAAAACTGCAAAGGGCACATGTACTTTTAAAATGAAAATCTGGTGGTGACTAACTCCACCAAGTGATAAAACATAGCATCAATAATTGTGTGTGTGTGTGCTGATGTGATGTACAATGTTAAATAACAGGATCACCTATGGACTATTCTTTCCAAAATTATGTATATATACCTAAGTATACTTATTCTTTTTAGATCTAATGTCTAAGTTTACAGAAAATATAGAGGGAGGATGGAGGGTCAAATTATATAATACCCTGAGGAAGCAATTGAACAACCCAGAATGTGATACATTTATGAGACAATTGAAAATAATCTAAAAAAAATAGAGCCAATTATTTATTATAAGAAAATTGGACTCATCACTTTAAAATATCAATATCATGGGGGAAATGTGAGGTTGCCATTCTAGGTTAAAGAGATATAATGAGAGCCGGCGCCGCGGCTCAATTGACTAATCCTCCGCCTTGTGGTGCCGGCACACCGGGTTCTAGTCCCGGTCGGGGTGCCGGATTCTGTCCCGGTTGCCCCTCTTCCAGGCTAGCTCTCTGCTGTGGCCGGGGAGTGCAGTGGAGGATGGCCCAAGTGCTTGGGCCCTGCACCCCATGGGAGACCAGGATATGCACCTGGCTCCTGCCATCGGATCAGCGCGGTGTGCTGGCCGCAGCGCGCCAGCCGCGGTGGCCATTGGAGGGTGAACCAACGGCAAAGGAAGACCTTTCTCTCTCTCTCTCTCTCTCTCTCACTGTCCACTCTGCCTGTCCAAAAAAAAAAAAAAAAAAAGATCTTGTCAAGCTCCATCTTTCTGCACTGCTCCTGAAATTCTGCACCTCCTATTTTGAGGCTGGGGCCGAGATCAGTTAATAGCTGAGGAAAGACACGCCAAGTTTGAAAAACTATCAATTTGCTATAAAGTGCTATCTTGGCTAGGGCTGCATGGCTGAAATGCGGTCTCTAGAGGGTGCTCAAAACACACAAAGGACTACTCGGTTCAATGTTCTCACAGAGAGCTGTGAGCAGGAGTAGGTAGAGAAAGCAGCTGTTAAAGAGAAAGCCTAACTGGGTACTGCTCTTCTAGACAGGTTGGAGATCTCCCAGAGGACAGTTGGGGGTGGGCTGGGTACTCATTTATCAGCCCACAGTTTATCTGTGAGCATAATCCAAATGTAAAAAAGACCTGGGACTGAGGTTTTTCACATCTCATTTCCCTGTAACTTCTCTGCTGGGTCCCAGGTTCATGTAGCACTTTAGGATCCCAGGAAGGATAGCTGTTGGGGAAGGATACAGATAAAGATTTTCACTCCCTAATGAGATTTGGAGGCGCAGGCAAGAGGAGAATGTAAGAGGGAGGACATACTGATACTCAAAAGATTGTCAGTTCCTGTATTGAGCTGAAGTGACCATAGAACCCTTAGGAAAGGGATTCGAGTTAATGAGGCCAAAGTGAAGCCTTATGGCAAAAAGATATTCAACATTTTCAGTGACCTTAGCAGTGGGAGTTTGGAAGAGTTTGATTTCTGAGTGGGAAGTCCCAGCTTTCTTTGACACGCCAAGACATGGCATACCCTTATCCTACTACTAACATTTCTGGCACTCAAATGAGCCAGTTCCTAAAAAATAGAAAATAAATAAATTAAAAAAACAAAACCCTGCCTTCTATTTCCAACGTCCATAAAACATGAAATCTTAGCATACCTGGGTTTAACTAGGGGCTTAGTCATACACTTTGGCTGGAATCGTCCCTCTAGGACGTTCCTCTCCCATTACCCATCACATACAGGTACAAAAAGGCATAGGGAGAAAGAATTTTATACTGGAGATCTCTCCCTAGCCTGTTATCTTGTCTTGTTTCATTTTGTTTTCTTGACTGATTCCAGGTGAGCATAAATCTTTTCAAAAAACAGGATGGGTACAATGTTAGGCCTATTTGCCCCACACTGTAAAGGACAGCATCTCTGTGAGTCCATGAGAGATCTTTACAATGTTCATGGAAAACACATATTACATAAAATCTATGCATGGATTTTAAGCATTTTTGTGCCAAGATAAATTCAGCATTTAATTTCATTTTTCCACTAACTTTTTTAAAGGAAGTTCGTATGATAGTGCTAAACATTTTTTTTGGAATGCTGAAGACTGCTAGGCAAGCCTTTCTGAGAACCATTTGAAGAAAAGAAAGGAATGAAGAGAACATGACAACAGCATAGAAGCCTTTAGAGGCGGGTGTTATCGAGAGGGACTCAAAATTCTGAGGCCAGGGCTTAATTCCTCTGTCATCTCTGCCTGGAAGTGATCTGTAGCAATTACCCAAGACAGCAAAAGAAATACTCCTCCCTGGTGTCTATCCCCGCCAGGCTGCTCCTGGTTCTGACTGGAATTCTCCCCAGGCAGAGCAGTTCGCTGTACGAAAATATGCTGGGTCATACTGTGAGAATCTAGCATTCTGTTGTTGCTCTGCGAAGTGGCCTGATAATGGGAAGAATGTGCGGGCCTGTGCACTAAAATCTGAGCTTGGAATCTAAGCCTGGCCACTTCTGCCAGGTGACCCCAGGCAATTTACCTAACTTCCCTAAGCCCCACTTTCCTCATCTCTAAACTAGGGGTAATCACACTCTGATTCGTGGTCAGTGTAATTATAAAGTACCAAATTAGAGTGCTCTCTTCATATGTGTACACAGAAAAGTGGAGGTTTCTTTCCTCAGTAGTCCCTGCTCGTACACAATTCCTGAAAAAGGTTCTGTCATCTTCCTGGGCCAGCTTTTCTCCATCTGCAGAATGAAGGAGGGGCAGCCGGGAGACCTTCACTTAGAGGACATGTGGGCCTAAAGTGAGATAAACTCCCAGATAGCAAGGGCCACTCAGGATGTCTCCAGCAAGTATGCAGACAAAACCTGGAGTTAGAGAAAACAAACACCTGATGATTTTACCAGCAGGCTTGGGGGCTGAATTTTGTTTCCTCCCAAGTCAGCTCCTGAACTGAAATTGCAACAGAATGTTCCATTTGGAGGAGAGGAGGAACCGCAGACCCAGCCATAGGCCCCAAGAGTGAGACAGGAGTAAACCGTTCACCAGCAGTGACTTAAATACTCCAAACTCAAATCACAACTTGGGCACACTGGGCCAGGGGCTTTGCTACTGCCATTCATACTTGCTGCCTGTAAAGATTTATTAAGGTATAGAAAGTGACTCCATTGCCAGAGCTGAGCTCAGGACCATACTGGGGTAGATGTTCAATGCCAAAGTAATGAAAAGGCAGGGAAGTGGGGGGCAGGGGTGGTACAGGTGGCAAATAGCTCTCAAATTAAACTGTAAATACTAGAATAGTAGATAGCTGATGAAAGACATCTCTCTCTCTCTCTCTCTCTCTCTCTCTGTGTGTGTGTGTGTGTGTGTGTCCTTTTCTCTGTGTGTAACTCTGACTTTCAAATAAATAAATAAACCTAAAAAAACCCTAAAAAGAAAACTAATTGAGTTAGCTGTTTGAACCATTTTGAAGAGTGACATGTAATAAGCTCTTGAAAACAAATGTTGGCATACCAACATGATTTAAGGCACTTTGACAGGCTCTGGGAATGCAAAGTGGATAAGATCTGTTCCCCAGACTTTCAGAACTTTGTGTAGAGAGGAAAGCATATAAGGAAACTAATAAATTGTAACTCAGCGAGAAAAGTGTTCTGATACAAGTTTTTAAAAAAGCCAGAAATGCTGTGGCTGGAGTTGGGAAACGCCTAACACAGAAGACAACACTAGAGCTGGGTCTTAATGAGCAAGGGACAAGGAGTGTTATGGGAGCACAGAGCCCTCAAAACTGTGCCAAACCCTGTTTCGTGGCATGTTTGGAAAACTGTAGCGCAGTAGTATGGCTGGTGAGGCAGGGTCCAGGCCAGAGTGATAGGTCAGACACGAAAAGGCCTCACTCCTCCTGAAGAGTTTGGCCTTTCCCCTAACAGCAGTGAGAAAAGAATGAAATGGCATTTCTGGCAAGGTAGGGACAAATCCAGACATTTTCCTGAAAACAGGAACTCTAGGAATCAGATAGATCTTGAGGATAAGGTAGAGGCAGAGGAAAAAGTAGACAGAAAGATTGCAAGGGCCTGAGTGGGTTGAGATAAGGAAGAAGCATAGGTAGATGTAGCCAGCCACAGGACACTGCCATTCACATATACCCTTGTATCAGAGCATAAAGATGCAAAGCAACTCAGAACATAGCTTCCCAGAAGGAAAGAGCATGGGGATCCTAAGGGAACTCATTGGAACTTCCACCAAATGCAGGGTTTGGAAGCCCTGAGCTTGCACACAACATCTAATGAAAAGTGACCTTCCAGCCCATGTGGTTATTATTATGGTTATATATTGCTTGCAACGCTGCATAAGGCCATGCACATGGCTTGTTTCCGCTCTTCATTTATATTCTTGTGCACATGTTGCTGACTCAGAGAGGCCTTCCCTGACCACCCTAAAATAGTAGGGTTCTATTTGTGTGTTTCCACTTAATGCCCAACCTGGATTGGATCATATTGTGTGCAGGAAGAAAAAACACAACCCTTGTCCTAAAAGTTTCCACAACCTCTCCCCCCACCAACACACAGACACACACACACACACACACAAGCAAGCAAAGCAAGACAACAACTAGTTAGTACTAAATGATACAGTCTAGCCCAGACATGTTTTAAAAGTTGACAGAATAAGCAGGAAGAAAGGATCCCAGAGGAGAGCTGGCTAGATTTCTTCAGAGAGAAAGTAGAATCTGACAGGTGCACTGAGAGAAGAGCAGGAATTTAGGTGAAGGTGACATATAGCATAATAGTGGTGATCAAGCAGTCTTGAGTTTGAAACTGAACTCTGCTGCTTACTATGTGTCCTTGGTCAATGTGCTTTGCCTCCCTAAACCATACTTCTCTGCAAAATGCAAAGGTCAGTAATACCTGCTTCATAACATGGTTGTGAGTATTTTTAATGTTTATTTATTTTTACCTACTTGAAAGGCAGAGCGACAGAGAGGAAGAAAGATCATCCATGTGTTAGTTCATGTTCCAAGTGCCCACAATAGCTGGGATTGAGCCAGGGAAAAGCTAGGAGCCAGAAATTCCATCCAGGTCTTCCATGTGGGTGGCTGGGGCCCAAGTACTTGGGGCATCATCAGCTTCCTCCTAGAAGGCATTAGCAGAGAGCTGGATCAGAAGTGGAGCAACTGGGACTATCTAAGCCATGGCTTAAACCCACTCTGTCACAGCATCCACATCCACGGCTGTGAATTTTAAAAACATAGTGAAATGGAAAATCTTAGCTACTGTTGTTATTGATCTGCTATGCCTACTAAAATCCATTTTTTCTTGCATTCTCACTTATCATAGCTGCCTCACATCAGGATTTCAAAGATGCATGCCACTGTGGCACTTCACTTAGGCCTGCATCCTTAAGAAACCTCCCTGTGTTACCAGTGTTCTTCCTGCTCTCAGTGTTCTTCAGATCTGGCCTGGCCTGTGTCCCATCCTTACAGGGCTCTCTTTCCTAGCAATTTGATTAAAAAATACCTACTCAGATATCAATAATTGACAGTGATCTCTTCCAGAGATTTTTGTTTTCCCATTGTACTCCCAAGCTTCTAATCTTGAGCCCTAGAGGCACATAGAAAACCCCAGACAGGATAAATCAAAGCATGCTCCTGCTCAGGCCCTCAGGACTTTTTCTTTCCAATCACCTGCTTTGAAAGGAAATTTCTCCTCCTGCATTTTTCAGGTCCCAACTTGCTTGCCTCTCCCTTCTCTTTTGGCCTGTTATGACTTGGTAATAAAACTCAGAATGGTTTACATTAGCTTTCTCATTAGAAACCAATAAGACACTGTTGTTCAGTCATCTTAAGACATCTGGTCCAGCGCCAATCCAAGAGTAACACTCCCCCTTGACCAAGGGGGATTGGGCAGCCATTGCCAGATTCTTCAGGAAGGCTGGAGGCCTATCTCATTGTCTCCTGCTCAGGTTCATAAATTATTCCTTTAAGATAAGTACAGCAAGTGCAGTGAACTGTGCTATAGATCTCTCTGGCCAAGCTATACTTGCCAATTCTTGCACCTAAGTACAGGAGAGTGACAATATCAATAAACACTCAAGAAAAAAGATAGCACAGTAACTGGCACCTAGAAAGTGTATGGCGTAAATTTCATACTATCAACTGTTTTATCCTGTTGGTTTGATGAGCCCAACTCAGAGGGGTTCCAGAAGTGGGCATTTTCCAGGAAAGGTCTTACTGGTCTTTCCTTCTGGAGTGATAATCACAACTTCTGTGTGGTCCTGCAATGGAAGTAGGCATTGCCACAGCAGCCATATATATAACAATGGCAACAAAGCTTCTCTTGTTGAGTACCTCATAAGCTTCTCTTGTTGAGTACCTCATAACAACTCATTTAGCCCTTGCAATAATCCTGGGACATGGGAGTTGTCATCACCATCATTATCCCCCATTTTACAGACAAAGCTTAGACACACTGACTTGATCAAGATCACATACCTAGCAAGTGGTAAGGCTCAGACTCAGAACCAAGTAGTGTAGTTCTCTTAGTCATGCTGTTAAACCCATCCCCTACACCATTGCTCAGCAGTGAATGGCCTCACATTTTCAAGTAAAATCTCAAGGCTGGATTACAATAAAAATGGTAACCCACTTAAGAAAAAAAATTACAGGAGGCTTGAATTTTTATATCCATTATTGATGTGCCAAAGAGCTTTATTAATTATAGCAGGTTCACACAATGCTAGTAATTACTTCATGCTGTTGTGCATACAAACGTCAAATGATGTATATTTTGCCTAGATCCTGTGAATCGGTTAGCTTCATTCCAAATTAATCTTAGTTTGTAGAGTATGATAGTTTGGCTTTTTAGGGTCCCTTTATTCAAAAGGCTTACTCAGGAACTGCCATGTGGCAAATACCACATTAGGTGCCAGGTCCCAACATGGATGCAGTCAATACCAGGGGCAACCCCAGGAGTCCATAGTGTTTCCACCTGAGCAGTGAAGGTACTAGGAAAGATGTGATTTGGAAGCTCTGGAAGGGGAGGACTGCTGTATTTTAGAACACCGTGGGTTTCCAACAAATAGTTGTTGAATGGATTAACAAGAGCAAGATTCAAACAACATTTTAAAATTGTGGTTTCTGGGTGGGCATTGTGGTGCAGGTTAAGCCACAGTTTGGCATCCACACGTCCTATATCAGAGTGCTGGTTCAAGTACTAGTTATTCCACTTCCCATCCAGCTTTCTGCTAATGTTCCTGGAAAGACAGGAGATTATGACCCAAGTGCTGGAGTCCTTGCTACCCATGCAAGAGACCCTAATGGAGTTCCAGGTTCCTGGCTTCGGTTTGGCCTAATCCCAGGCTGTTACAGGCATTTGAGGAGTGAATGGAGATCTTTGTCACTCACTCGCTCTGCCTCTTTAAATAAATGAGTAAGTAAATATTTTTTAAATGATTTGAATAAAAAAGAGAGAAGCCCAGATTACAATTCCTGGACTCTCCATTAGATTATAGCCCCAGGGAATTCCATGTATGCATCTGACTGTGTTAAAGGTAGGGAACTGGGTAAAGCTGGGAGTGCTCAAGGAGGGAGAGAATGAATTCAGAAAACCAAGAAGGAACCAAGAAAGGCAGGCAGGAAGGAAGGCAGACAGACAAGAAGAGAGGGAGGAAATATCTTCTCCAATGGTGCCACCCAAATTCATTTCCCACCAACTGGCTGCACCAGATCACTTTGGGAACTTTAAAAAAATACAGACTCCCAGATCCTCCTTGTACCTACTGAACCTGAATGGTCTCCCAACACCACCCATGATCAGTCTCACCTCAAACCACCTCCTCACTTGGTTACTCCAAGAAGCAGTAGTCTGCAAGGCACACAAAGGCCTTAGAAACTACCCAGTTCAGGGCCAGTGCTGTGGCACAGCGGGTTAATTCCCTGATCTGAAGTGCTTGCATCCCATACGGACGCCAGTTCGAGACCTGGCTACTCCACTTCTGATCCAGCTCTCTGCTGTGGCCTAGGAAAAGCAGTAGAAGATGGCCTAAGTCCTTGGGGCCCTGTACCCATGTGGGAGACCTTGAAGAAGCTCCTGGTTCCTGGCTTTGGATCGGCTCAGCTCTGGCTGTTGCAGCCAATTGGGGAGTGATAGAAGAGATTGGATCCATTGGATGGAAGATCTCTCTTTCTCTCTATCTCTCTCTCTCTCTCTCTCTCTCTCTCTGCCTCTCCTCTCTCTGTGTAACTCTGAATTTCAAATCAATAAATAAATCTTTAAAAAAGAAACTATACTACCCAGTGCAAACCCTTCCATTACTCAGATGGGAAAATTGAAGCCCAGAAAGACTTCTAAATATAGGAGCATAGTCTGTAATTGTCCGAGTCACTCAGCTTTTTTCAACAGGTGTGTGTAAATGAGTGTGCATGGGGGAGATGGAGAGAGAGAGAGAGAGAACTCATCAGCTATCTATCAGTTTCAACATAAGACTGGTTTCCTGCCCTTGGTTTCTTATGGCAATTCTATCTTCCTGACTGAGACAGGAACTTCTTATGAACATTGCTTCCTAACTGCCACCTGACACCTGCCTATCCCCAAAGAGCAGGAACACATGTGTATAAAAATATACACTGATACAGATACATAAACAGGTCTTGTGAGAAAACTGACACTGGAAATCCGCAGCAACCAAACACCAAAGAACTCAGAATAGGAAGCCCACAACCCATTAAGGAACGGGTGGAAAACTGCTCATACCTGTCAGAGCCTTAGCATCTTCCTTCTAGCTGCTTGGCCACAGGAAAAGACTTCAGAAGCCTTTTTCACTTCAGGATGGATGCAAATCAACCTATTTTCAAATCCATCCATTTCTTTACCATCTTCTTTGGGCATTGGGAGTTTGAGACTGAAAATTGCATCCCCTAAACCAAAACCATGCACAAGTAGCTGAAAAACAGGGACTGGGAAGTATAAGGGGGCAAAAGTATACCACAGCTAAAAGCAGAAAAGGTCTGCATGCACAAGGCTCTCTGTATTGCCCCCTGTACACAGGAAGTGCTCTTATCAGTGGGGGAAAATAAATCAAAAAAATAGTTGTTGGGGACAGCGTTGTGGTGCAGTGGGTTAAGACACTGCCAGCATCCCATGTGGGCACCAGTTCAAGTTCTGGCTATTCCACTTCTAATCCAGCTCCCTGCTAATGACCCTGGGAAAGCAGTGGAAGATGACCCAAGTGCTTGGATCCCTGCAACCCATGTGAGAGACCCGAATAGAGTTCCAGCCTCCTGATTTTGGCCTGGTCTACGCTCAGCCATTGCAGCCATTTGGGGAGTAAATCAGTGAATGGAAGATCTCTCTCTCTCTCTCTCTCTCTGTGTGTGTGTGTGTGTGTGTCTCTCTCTCTCTGTCACTGTGCCTTTCCAATAAATAATAAAATCTTTTTTTAAATGTCTTGTGGTGGAGTCATAGAAGGAAACACACATGCTGGGCAGTCAAGCCAGATAGAAGAGGGTCAGGGAATGCATTCTAGAGGATGTGTGGACTGAGCCAAGAGCTGAAGGATGAAAGTTAACCAAGGGGAATAGGGAGGCAGTTCACAATGATGAAGTAATATGGATGTGGGGGAACACAGGTCCCTAAAACTCTCTAAAGTCAGTCTTCAGGGGAGGTGATGAATGGGAGAGTAGAGAGATACTAAGCCAGAGAGCTTGGCAACAGTCACATCAGAAAGGTTCCAGTAAACCAAGCAAAGGTTGGCCCTTTGCTTGGGAGACAGTTGGCAACTATAGAACAGGTTTAAGGCATAGTGATATGGTTGCGTGTAAGTTTCAGAGCATTCACTGTAGCAGCAGAATGCAGGATGGATTAGGTGGGGGCAAAGTTGAAGGCTGGGAGACCATTTGGGAAGTTGACAAAATAATCTATCCAAAAGCCAGTGAGAGCCTGAAATGAACATTAGAGTGATGGAACAGGTGAGAATGAATTTGAAACAAACGTTTAAAAAAATTTAAAGCCAACAAACAGTAAAACGACATTTAGGGCATACAGTTCTCTGAGTTTATTTTTTGAAAGGTGAAGCGAGACAGACAGATTTATCATCAACTGATTTACTCTCCAAATGTACACAATAGCCAGGGCTGGGCCAGGCCAAAACTGGGAGTCAGGAACGCAATCCAGCTTTCCCATGTGAGTGACAAGGACCCAAGCATTTGAGCCATCAGCAGCTCCTTCCCAGGGTACACATTAGCAGGAAGCTGGAATTCAGAGTGAAGCTAAGATTCAAACCCAGACCCTCTGGGATGGGATATGGGAGTCCCAAATGGTTTTTTTAATGGCTATGCCAAATGCTCACCCTGAATTCTGTGAATTTTAACACACATGTTTATTTATTCAAACACCACTCCAGTTAGGATATAAAACAGTTCCCTTACCTCTGCCTCAAAACTCTTCCATGCTGCCCTTCTATAAGTGTAGTCCCCACCCCTAGCTCCTGGCAACCATTGATGTGATGTTCAACACTAAAGTTTTATATTTTCAAGAAAGGGAACACAGAGTATGAAACCTCTTCTACTACTGAACGTAATGTCTCTGAGCTACATGCATATTGTTGTGTGTCAATAATGTGCTCATTTTTATTGCTGAATAATATTCAATTAAATGTACATATCATATTTTATTTAACCAGCCATCTATGGAAGGGCATTTGGCTTGTTTCCACTTTTTGGCTATTGTGAATAATGCTGCTTGTGAACATTTGTGTACAAGTTTTTGCATGGACATATATTTTCATTTCTCTTGGCTATATACCTAGAAGTGAAATTGTTTGGTCAAATAACCTTATGTTTAACACTATAACTGCCAAACTGTTTTCCACAGAGGCTGCATGGTACAAGTATTACAGAGAAATATTCAAAATACACTAGGACTTTGGGCTGGCATTGGGGCACAATGTCTGCATTCCGTATCAAAGTGTCCGATTGAGTCCCAGCTGCTCCACTTCTAATTTAGATCCCTGTTAATGTACCTGGGACAGCAGCAGAAGATGGCTATGTAGTTGAGTCTCTGTCTCCTATCGAGGAGACCAGGATGGAATTCCTGTGTCCTGGCTTTGGGATGACATACTCCTTGCTATTGTGGCCATTTGGGGAATGAGCCAGGGGATGGAAGACTTTTTTCTCTCTCTGTCTCTCCCTCTCTGTCACTCTGCTTTTCAAATTAATAAATTAGATCTTTCTAAAACAATAAACTAGGACTGTAATGGTTGTGTGTAATTTTATCATTAAGAGAATAAAAGTACAAAATTATTAATAACATCCACAGCTATAATAAATTGTCAAGCAAAACATGCTATGATGCAAACTCAGACATCAAAAGCATATTTCAATATGTTTGTGAGGGGATAAAAATGTAGAGTTGTTTTATGCAGTCAAAGGTAAGTTGTTAGCAGCTTGAAATACACTTTCACTTTTTAAAAAACATTTGTTTATTTGAGAGAGGCAGATTTACAGGGAGAGAGGAAGAGACAGAAAAAGAGCGAGAGCGAGAGAGAGAGAGAGATTTTTCATCCACTGGTTCATTCCCCAAATGTCTACCATGGCCAGGACTGGGCCAAGAGCTTCTTCTAGGTCTCCCACGCGGATGCAGGGGCCCAAGCACTTAAGCCATCGTCCACTGCTTTCCCAGGCACATTAGCGGGGAGCTGGATCAGGAGCAAAGCAGCTGGGACTTGAACTGGCACTGAAATATGGGATGCCAGCATTTCAGGCTGCGGCTTAACTGGCTGTTCCATACTCCAGCCCCTGAAATAAACTAAAAAAAAAAAAAAAGTAAAAAGACCATAGTTCAACAAGAATATAGGCAAGGGTCTATTGTTTATAAACAATAATCAAATGAAAAGATGTTCAACATCTCTCATATAAAGTAAATTTTAAAATAGTCACAGATCATTAAAATTACAGTAGCATATACTTATTAACGATTTGTTTGGCAAATATTTAAAACAAAATTTGACAAAACACTGTATTTACAGCCCCTTAGCTTCCCCAGGCCATAACAGAGAGCTGGATCAGAAGAGGAGCAGCCAGGACACAAACGAACACCCACATGGGATTCTGGCGCCATAGGCAGAGGCTTACCCCACTATGCCACAACGCTGGCCCCTTCATTCTAATCACTCTTATTTTCTTCCTTTTTCTAGATCTGGTTTTAGTTTATTGTTGTTTACCTACTTCCCTAAAGTGTGACATTAAATTGTTAGTTTGAAAACTTCTTTTTTTTTTAAAGTGTATGCATTTATAGCTGTAATTTTCCCTCTGAGCACTGCTCTCATTTTACCCCATAAGTTTTGGTGTGCTTTGTCTTCATCTTCATTCTTTAAACACTTTTAATCTGGGTCTCTCATATGGGTGTCAGGGACCCCAACATTTGAGCCTGCTGCTTCCCACAGTGTACATCAGCAGGGAACTAAACCAGAAACAGAGTAGCTGAGACTCAAATTAGGCACTCCAACGTGAGATGCAAGCATCCTAAACTGTGACTTGACAGTTGCACAAAACACCCACCCCTCAATCTTTTAAAACTTAATAAGACTTGTTTGGTGGCCTAACAAATAACTATCCTGAAGAATATTTCATGTGTGCTTGAGAGAATTGTAGTTTTCATTATTGTCAGATGGAATGTACCTTATATTTCTTTTAGGTCTAATCAATTTATAGTGTTATTCTAATCTTCCATTTATTGACCTTCCATTTGATTATCTTATCCATTATTGCAAGTGAGGGTACTGAAATATCTGTCTATTGTTGTATATCTGATTATTTGTCCCAATTTACAAAATTAACCAATCTTTAGCTAGACTAAGAAAAAAAGAGAGAAGAGTTAATAAATCAGAAGTGACAAAATGTGGATACTACTAGAACACCAGGGAATTAAAAAATATTATATATGAAATTCCAAGATGGATGAATAGGGAAAAGTTGTGCTGCTTTAGGCAAGGGGAAAATAGCAAGAAAAAAAAGTGGAGAAAGTGCATTCCCAGTGGAGAGTTGGAGAGCAATCTGCAGTGAAAATTCTAGAAAAGGAAACCGGATGCCATGGATCAGCATGGAAGGTGTGGAAACAGAGCAGTAAGCGTGAACACAGAACAGAATCCCCATAGCTGAGAGCTGGAGGATCCATCACCTTTGGAGAGCAAAGTGAGAACAGACTGTGGCAGCCCACATCACAGGTGATATTATCAAAGGGAGAGCCTTGCAGACCACACTGTCTTTGCATCTGCTTGGAGCCCTAATGCGTGGCAGGGTACCAGCCTAAGCCATAAAAAAAATAAAAGTGGGGCAGCGCTATGGCATACCAAGCTAAACCTCTGCCTCTGGCACTGGCACCCTATATGGGCATCAGTTGGAGACTCAGCTGCTCTTCTTCTGAAACATCTCTCTGCTATGGCCTAACTGCTTGGGCTCCTGCACCTGCATTGGAAATCAGGAAGAAGCACCTGGCTTCAGATCGACCCAACTCCAGCTGTTGTGGCCATTTGGAGAGTGAACCAGTGGATGGAAGATATTTGTATCTCCCTCTATCTGTAACTACTTTTCAAATAAATAAATAAAATCTTTTTAAAAAGCATGTTTCTTTCTCACCATCCCCCAATAAGGGCGCCTAGCAATGGGCAGGGAGAAGGTGCCATTTTGACATCAGTGGCAGCTGCGGCAGCTCTTGTGCACACGTGTGATTCAGGGATTTTACCAGAGCAGAAAATCTGCCTTCCCCACTGACTTTGAGTCTGGCTGGGTGGGTTGACAAGGGGCTGGGCACCCATGTAGGACTGGGATACACCCCTAGCCTCTCAACATATCATAGAATCTGGGACTCAAACTGCCAAGGCAGAGCACTCACACGCAGCAGGATATGATAGTGTTTCTACTCTCTCCGTGGTTGGGACAGGCTGGCAGGGCAGAGCGGAGCCTCTGCACCGTGTGACTGTGAGAACCTTGTGTGCTGAGATTGTGAGAACTGTGTGATTGCACATTATGGTACAGGGTGTAGCTGGATTTCTGGGCAATCACTGTATCCAGTACAGAGGCTCAGAACTTCTTCATTGCTTTGGGTGGGTCATTGCAGTGGGATGTATGCTCATACTGAGGACTGCACAGATCTTTTGTGTGGTGCATGGAGCACTGTGGGTCAGTGTTGCACCCACTGTAAGCTAAACTTGGGCATTGATCATCTTGGAATAGAAGAGGTGAGGGTGTGAGTATGCCAATAGAGGTGATCATACCCTCCTCCTGCTGACAATAAAGGAGATCTACCATGCCCAACTTGGGTGTTACCTTGGATGCTCACCCCATAATGGAGCATTGACCACTGGAGCAAAGGGTCTTCACTAAAAAAGCAGGCACTCCACTAAATCACAGAGGAATAGTTCAAAGACAAACTTCATTAAAGGAGAAAACCAACAAGTATCTCCATGAATGCCTAAAAATAAATGCAGAAATTGAAGACACAAGAATAAGGAAAACATGACTCCCCCATAGGAGTGTACAGAACAATACTTTAATATTAGAATGTGAAGACAAAGAGATTGATTAAATGCCTTGAAAGATTGATCATAAGATTACTCAGAAGCCATAGAAGCAAATTCATGAGTTAAAGAAATCCATACATGCCTTGGAGGAAAATTTGTTCCAGTGAAATTGACATTTTGAAGAGAAATCAAACTGAAACATTAGAAGTGAAGAATTCAATGTGTCATATAAAGATACAGTGGAAAGCCTCAGCAACAGATTGCGTGAGACAGAAGATAGAATATCCAAGCTAGAATGCAAATCTTTGGAAAAATCTCAGTCGGACAAAAAAAGGAAAGAGAAAGAAATTAGAAAAATTAAAAACCATTGAGATTAAAGGATACTATTGAAAGACTCAAAATACAGGTCTCTAGAACTCCTCATAGACATGACCAGAAAAGATCTTCACCATGACACACTGTAGTCGAATTTTCAACAGTAAAACATAAAGATTCTAAAATGTGCATGAGAGAAATGCCAGATTACTTTCAGAGAATCTCCAATTAGACTCAAGGCTGATTTATCAGAAACCCTACAAGCTAGGAGAGAATGGTGAGATATAGTTCAAGTCATAAGAGAAAAAAAATGCCAACTGCCAACCCAGAATACTATATGCTGCAAAGCTCTCATTTATGAATGAAGATGAAATAAAGATCTTTCATAACAAACAGAAATTGAAAGAATTTGTCACACTTGTCCAGCCTTACAAATGTTGCTTAAGGATGTGCTACACACAGAAACATGTTCATCACTATGAAAGAATTTGAAGGCAGAAAACTTCCCAGTAAAAGTACAAGGGAAATCCAAAGTAAACATTAGGAATATTTATGGAAAAATGGCAGGGCAAAGTCACTACTTATCAATAGTCAACTTGAATGTAAATGGCCTCAATTTTTCAGTTAAAAGATACAGTCTAGCTGAATGGATTAAAAAACATGACCCATGTATTCACTGCCTGCAAGAAACACAACTGATCAACAAATTTACCCACAGACTGAAAGTAAAAGAATGGGAAATGATATTTCATTGCTAACAGAAACCAAAAAAGGGCTGGTGTATCCATCCTAATATCAGACAAAATAGACTTTTACACAAAAGCTGTTAAAAGAGACAAAGAAGGGCACTATCTAATGATTAAGGGATCAATTCAACTGGAAGATGTGACTATAATAAACACATATGCACCCAATTACAGGCCACATGCCTATTTAAAAGAAATGTTAATGGATCTAAAGGGGGACATAGACAATACAATAATAATGGAGGTACAATAATAATAATAATGGAAGACTTCAATACCTCACTTTCAGCAAGGTCAGAAAAAAGAAAATTAGCAAGTAAACAATAGAGATAACTGACACTATAGACCAAATGGCTCTTCTGGATATCTACTGAACTTTTCATCCTACAATTGCAGAATACACATTCTTTTCATCAGTGCATGGAACATTCTCTAGGATATACCACATGATAATCCATAAAGCAAGTCTCAGCAAATTAAAAAAAAATCAAAATCATACCATGTATCTTCTCTGACCACATTGGAATAAGCTGGAAATTAACAACTCAAGAATCTCTAGAACATATGCAAACACAGGAAAACTGAACAACATACTCCTGAATGAACAGTGGGTCATACAATAAATCAAAAGAGAAATAAAAAATTTCTGGAAACAAATGAAGATGACAATATAACATATCAAAACATATGTGATATAGCAAAAGCAGAGTTAAGAGGCAAGTTTATAGCAATTGGTGACTACATCAAAAAATTGGAAAGGCACCAAATAAATGAGCTATCAATGCATCTAGATGGCCTAGAAAAACAACAACAAACCAAACCCAAAATGAGTAGTAGAAAAGAAATAATTAAAATTAGAGATGAAATAAACAAAATTAAACCAAAAATCAAAGAAAATATCAGTGAAATGAAGAGTTTTTTTTAAAAAAGAATAAACAAAATTGATACATCATTTGCTCAAGTAACCAAAACAAGAGGGGGAAGACCCAAATCAATAAAGTCAGAGATGAAAAAGCAAATTTAACAACAGATACCACAGAAATAAAAAGAATCATCAGAAATTACTACTAAGAGTTGTATGCCAGCAAATCAGGAATACTAGAAGAAATAGATTCCTGGATACTGAAATTGAGCCAAAAGACACAGAAAACCCAAACAGACTCAATAACCAAGATAGAGATTGAATCAGTAATAAAGACCCTCACAACATAGAAAAGCCCAGACTGGATGGCTTCACTGCTGAATTCTAACAGACATTTAAAGAAGAACTAATTATAATTCTCCTCAAGCTATTCAAAATAATTGAAAGGAAGGGAATCCTCCCAAACTCCTTCTAAGAGGCCAGCATCACTTTAATTCCTAAACCAGAAAAAGATACGAGAGAGAGAGTGAGAGTGAGAGCAAGAGAGAGAGCTACACACCAATTTCCCTGATGAACATAGATGCAAAAATCCTCAATAAAATACTAGCCAATTGAATCCAACAATACATCAGAAT
Source organism: Lepus europaeus (assembly GCF_033115175.1). Classification (NCBI taxonomy): domain Eukaryota; kingdom Metazoa; phylum Chordata; class Mammalia; order Lagomorpha; family Leporidae; genus Lepus; species Lepus europaeus. The sequence continues at coordinate 92,096,730 of NC_084850.1, read as the reverse complement.
TGATCATTCACCCAGACAAATTGGAATTTATCCCTTGTATGCAGGGATGGTTTAACCTTTTCAAATCAATCAATGTGATACATCACATTAACAAACTGAAGGACAAAACCCACATGATTATCTCAATAGATGCAGAGAAAGCATTTGATAAAATACAACACTTATTCATGATGAAAACCTTAGGCCAATTGGGTATAGAAGGAACATTCCTCAATAAAATCAAGGCAATTTGTGACAAATACACAGCTGGAACCTTATTGAATGGGGAAGAGTTGGAAGCATTCCCACTAAGATCCAGAACCAGAGAAGGATGCCCACTCTCACCATTACTATTCCATGTAGTCCTGGGAGTTTTAGCCAGAGCCATTAAGAAAGAAAAAGAAATCATAAGGGAACAAACTGGGAAGGAGAAATCCAAAATATCCCTATTTGAAAATGACATTATCCTATATATGGGGGATTGAAAAGAGTCTCTAAGAGACTATTGGAGCTCATAAACGAGTTTGGTAAAGTGGCAGTACATAAAATTAACACAAAAAACTCAATAGCCTTTGTATATACAGACTATACCATGGCTGAGAAAGAACTTCTAAGATCTATCCCATTAACAGCAGCTACAAAAAATTAAATAACTTGGAATAAATTTAACCAAAGAAGTAAAATATCTCTATGATGAAAATCACAAAATATTAAAGAATGAAATAGAAGAAGACACAAAAAATGGAAAAATCTTCCATGTTTGTGGATTGGAAGAATCAACATCATCAAAATGTCAATATTAGCAAAAGCAATTTACAGATTCAAAATGAGATACCAATCAAAATACCAAGGACATTCTCCTCAAATCTAGAAAAATATGATGCTGAAATTCTTATGGAAACACAGGAGATCCCAAATAGTTAAAGCAATCTTACATGACAAAAACAAGGCATCACAACACCAGATTTCAAGACATACTACAAGGAAGTTATAATCAAAGCAGCCTAGTACTGGCACAACAACAGATACGTAGACCAGTGGAACAGAATAGGAGCTCCAGAAATCAATCCAGACACCTACAACCAACTTATCTTTGACAAAGGAGCTAAAATCAATCCCTGTAGCAAGGACAGTCTCTTCAACAAAAGGGGCTGGGGAAATTGGATCTCCATGTGCAGAAGTATGAAGCAAGACCCCTACATTACACCTTACACAAAACTGCACTCAACATGGATTAAAGATCTAAATCTACAACCCAACACCCTCAAATTTTTAGAGAACATCGAGGAAACCCCGCCAAACCTTGGCATAGGCATAGACTTCTTGGAAAAGACTCCAGAGGCACAGGAAATCAAAGCCAGAATCTACAAATGGGATTACATCAAATTGAGAAGCTTCTGCACTGGAAAAGATACACTCAACAAAATGACGAGGCAACTGACAGAATGCGAGAAAATATTTGCAAACTATGCAACTGATCAGGATTAAGATCCAGAATCTAAAAACAGATTAAAAAAAACTCAGTAACACAAACAATCCAGTTAAGAAATGGGCAAAGAACTTGAACAGGCATTTTTCAAGAGAAGTCCAAATGGCCAACAGACACATGATAAAATGCTCAGGGTCACTAGCCATAAGGGAAATGCAAATCAAAAAAAAAAAAAAAAACCAATGTGGTTTCATCTCACCCCAGTTAGAATGGCTTTCATACAGAAATCAACAAACAACAAGTGCTGGTGAGGATGTGGGGAAAAAGATACCCTAATCCACTGTTGATGGGAATGTAAACTGGTACAGCTACTGTGGAATGGAGGTACCTCAGAAATCTGAATATAGACCTATCATATGATCCAGCCATCCCACTTCTGAGAATTTACCCAAAAGAAAAGAAATCAGCATATGATAGAGTTTTCTGTACCCCCATATTAATTGAAGCTCAATTTACAGCAGGTAAGATATGGAATCAACCCAAATGTTCTGTCAACTGAAGACTTGGTAAAGAAATTACTGTATATGTACACTATGGAATGCTACACAGTGGTAAAAAATGAAATCCTGTTGTTTGCAACAAAATGGATGCAACTGCCCCAACTATCCCAACTGTCCTAAAAAGACAAATATCATATATTCTCCCTGATCTGTGGTAACTAATAGAGTACCTAATAGGTAATCTATAGAAGTGAAAATGACATTTTGAGATCCCATGACTTTTGACCAGCCCTTGTCTCAACTGTTGAAAGTTTTTTCATACTATTTGTTGAACTCTGTCTTAGTGTAGGGTTATTCTTATGTGTATAAAGTTAATTGAAATAGATCTTAGCAAAAAATAAGAATGGAAATAGGACAGGGAGGAGGAAGAAGTGTGGGAGTATAGGTGGGAAGGGTTGATAGGCTGGGAAAAATCATTATGTTCCTAAATTTGTATATATGGAATGCATGGAGCTTGTATACCTTAAATACAAGGTCTCTAGGTTAAAAAAGAAGAAAGTTCAGCTAAGGAGCTCTCTTTTTGGATAGATAAGATTTGTTGTGCCTTCAAGACTTTGGTTAATATACATGTTCAATACGCCTAGCCAAGAGGCATATTATTTTGGTTAACATACATATTCAACACCCCTAACTTGAAGGCATATCATATTTACACAGGGATGCAGGAGGGGATCTGAGCTTTAACCTGTTCTTCAATACAGGAAGCAGCTCTAGAGTTTCAATTTTCAACAGAGTTACTAATATTTTCTGCTTTGTCTATAAAGCCTTCCTTATTCCTGGAACCATTCTGTTACTCTTCTGTTAAAAGAGGGGAAAAGATAGGGATGATATTCAATCTGTTTCTGTTCAGGTTTGGGGAAATAATGAAGAATCTCAGGACATTATAAACTCAATGACATACTTTCTGAGATTCAGTAGGGTCCAGCGAGAGGGGAATGGTTACAAAATGTCTTGTGCTGTGTTCTACCCTCCACTCCGCAATGCTCTATTCCCTGTAATTCTCCTTCCATCACTGTAAAAAGATGTACATCCTGAAAGACAAACACTGTGTCCTCCCTTATATGTGGGAGCTAAAATTAAAGAAATGCCCAGGTGTATTGGTTTTGCTGAAAATACAATGTGTTGTCAAACTTTGTTTCAAATATTTGTCTAACAAATTGATAGGATTTATATATTACTATAATATTAATTATTTTGCGCCTATTTCAAAACATACTTCATCAGTGGTGTTGAACATCTTTTCATTGTGTATACCACTTACCTATTTTCCTGTTGTTGTTGAACTCTTTATTTAGTAGGGTCATTAATCCTTTGATTATAATGTACATTAAAAAGTTATCTCAAAGAACTTTTTTTTAAAAAAAAAAAAGGAAAGCAGAATGCAAAGATCTTGGAATTTGCAGCCTGGCCAGAGAGAGGACAATGAAAAAAAAATCATGGAAGGCTGTGACCAAACCACTTGCCAAAGAGGCTAGCATGAATAAACCAAGTGATTTGCATCAGGACAATTGGGAAAAGGCCTCAAAGGCACCTAGTAATATATTTTTGATGTCCCCATTGAGCTGAGTTTGCAGGTGTGCAGAATGCAAGAGTGATGGTGTTAGGGCAGCTTGCACCATGATTTCAAAGGCAATCCGAGGAGGCCAGGCAGAAGTTTGCTACAGGGGCAGAGCCTCTTCAGAACATTCACAATGAGGCAGTGCCTAGTAGAGCTGTGGGAGTAAAACTGCAACAGGGATCCCAGAAAGGTAGAGAAAACAGCAACATGACAGACCATTCTTGAAAAATCATAATCACCATGCAGCCTGAAAGAACAACCATGTGGCCAGTGACCTGCAAAGCCATTGGGGCAGGGTTGCCCAAGGCCTAAGGGGCCCACTTCTTCCTGCAATGTACACAAGACCCTACACTTGGGCCTTTAGGATTTAATATCTGCTCTGCTGGGTTTAGGTCTTGCTTTGAGCTGAATAATGCTTTCTACTTCCATATTCCTGCCTTTCAGAGTTGAAGTGTCTATCCTGCCCCACCACCATAAATTAGAAGTAGATAAACTTGTTTTCATTTTAAAGCCTCATAACTGCGAGAAGTTTGCCTTGAGTCTTAGATGAGACTTTGGACTTTTCAATTCATGCTGGAATTAATTAAGATGTTAGAACTATTGGAGTTGGAATTACAGTATTTTTGCCCTGTGTGAAGGGTATGAATATTCAGAGCCCAGAGCAGAATGCTATGGTTTGTATATGGTTCGAATGTTCCACAGGCTTCATACTAGCACAGTTTTTGGTATTTCATATCTGCAATAATGAAAATTCTATATTTTCTCTTTCCGTACTCATGCCTCTTTAAAGTTCTAGTTCTGAAATAGAAATTTCCATACTATATGAAACAGTATGGGTGAGAGCAGGCATGATATTGACCCTCAATATTCAATGGAATTTTATTTAAAGTTCTTCTATTAAGTATAATACTTGTTGTCTTTTTATTCATAATCTTAACAAAGTTAAGTTCCCTTTTATGTCTAATTTGCTAAAAAGCTTTTTTTTCTACCATTGTTTCTATCAGTAGGGCTTGAACTTTAAAAATATTTTTCCTGCATGAAGAGAGTTATTTGTTCTTCACTAATAGAGATAACTATATTATATGTGTCCTTTAATTTCATTTATGAGCACGGAAATTGCAAATGTGTATAATAAATCTAGCCTAGGGGCCTAAAATACAGTGTTAGTTTCATTCTCCCCCTTGCCATGCTACAAACCAATTTTTCTTTCTCACATATCCTCTTTCAGAAAAGCCAACTTTCTTTAAAAAAAAAAAGATTTTATTTATTTATTTATTTGAGAGGCAAGAGGCAGAGTTACAGAGTCAGAGCTGAGCCAATTCGAAGCCAGAAGACAGGAGCCAGGATTTTCCACTGGGTTTCCCACATCAGTGTAGGGGTCTAAGCACTTGGACCATTTTCTACTGCTTTCCGAGGACATAGTAGTGAGCTGGATTGGAATTGGAGCAGCCGGGACTAGAACCAGTACCCATATGGGATCCTGCTGCTATAGCCGGAGGCTTAGCCCACTACGCCCCAACGCTGGCCCCAACTTTCTTTCTTTCTAAAGATTTATTTATTTATTTTGAAAAACAGAATTACATACAGAGAGGGAGGGAGGGTGAGAGAATCTTCCATCTGCTGGTTCACTACCCAAATAGCCAGGGCTGGGTCAGACAAGAGTCAGGAGCCTGGAATTCCTTTTGGGTCTCCCATATGGCTGTCAGGGGCCCAAGTACTTGGGCCATCTTCCACTGCCCACCCAGGGTCATTTTCAGGGAGCTGGAGTGGAAGTGGAGCAGCTGAGACTCAAACCAGCACCCATATGGGATGCCAGCATTGCAGGTGGCAGGTTAACCCTCTATGCCAAAATGCTGGCCCAGTACCTTTCTTTAATTTACCCAAGCCTCTCCAAAAATTGAGAATAATATTTGACTCACCCTTTTCTCTCCAGACACAGAGGTCAGGCTGTTCTGAGAAATGCCTTCTAGAAATATGCCTTCTTCTGTTTTCTAACAGCTGCCCACTATGATTTAGGCTTAAAACCCTAAGGTGAGTTGTGTTGTGGCAAAAAGATTGTAGTTGGCCTCCTGTGCACCAGCCATTCTCTTCTCCATTGTAGCTCTACTAGATATCATCCTTGGAAAATACTAATGCCATCACATTATTGATAAACCAAAATGTGATCAATTTGTCTATCACCTATGCCACCAAGCTTAACCACATTTGTCTGACTTAGGGAATCCTGGCTGCCCTGGATACTCCCTTTTTCATAGGTCTATATATGTACCAGGGAAACTCCTTTCTGGTCTCAATAAAAAATGAGTCATTCCCATGTTTATATTTGCTTTTCTCCACTGCCACCTTGCGCTTAAAGTCTCTTTTCACCCATTGAAATCTTGCCCATCCTTTAAGCCCCAGCTGAAGGGAAACCCTTTTGTCACATGTTTCCATCACACCTACACACTCCACCACCTGAGCATGCAGTGTGCTTGGAATGGCTTGTCCAATGTCTGCCTGCTTTGCTAGACTGTGAACATCATCAGTGTGCACCTTAAAGCTGTCTTATTCAACGTCAGATTCCCAATGTTCATCTTGGTAAATGGGCATCACACAATAAATATTCATTAAAACTAATAGACTTGAAGCTGGCGCCATGGCATAATGGGTTAAATGGCCCCCTGCAATGTCCACATACTATATGGATGCCAGGTGGAGTCCCGGCTGCTCCACTTCTGATCCAGCTCCCTATTAATGCACCTGGGAAAGCAACGGAAGACAACCTAAGTGCTTGGGCCCCTGAATCTGCATGGAGAACCCCAAAGAAGCCCCGGACTCCTGGCTTCTGCCTGGTCTAGTTCTAGTCATTGTGGCTATTTAGGGAATTAACCAGCAGATAAAAGATTCTCTCTCTCTCTCTCTCTCTCTCTCTCTCTCTCTCTCTGTAACTCTGTGTTTCAAATAAATAAAAAAAAAACTAATGTACTCAAATATTTGAGTGCTTTTATATATATAGGGACTTCAGCTCCCTATATTCTTTCAGTAAAGACAATTTATTAGTTGCATAACTCAGCTGACACAGGGCATCTCACCAGCTTATGGGATCCCTTGAATGCCAAGGCATTCATCTTTATTTATTATATTTTATTCATCTTTCTACCCCAATTCTCTAGCACCTAGCCAAGTCCTAGCACACAATCAAGTTCATAAATTAATTCAGGGCTGATGCCGTGGCCCATTAGGTTGATCCTCCGCCTGCGGCACCGGCATCCCATATAGGCACCGGGTTCTAGTCCTGGTTGCTCCTCTTCCAGTCCAGCTCTCTGCTGTGGCCCGGGAAGGCAGTGGAGGATGGCCCAAGTGCTTGGGCCCCTGCACCCACACGGGAGGCCAGGAAGAGGCACCTGGCTCCTGGCTCCATATCGGCATAGCTCCAGCTGTTGCGGCCATTTGGGGAGTGAACCATCGAATGGTGTAGGGAACCAGACCGGAGGAACCGTGCCCCTAAGATGGCGCCGACTCCCTGCTTCCGGGTTCTTCCTCATCTCAGGGAGTTCCCGCTCTTGCTCGCTCCTTCCCGCCTTAGATTTCCCGCTCTTGCTCGCTCCTTCCCGCCTTGCCACGAGATTGTCCTATCCCCGCGCTTCTAGCCTATCACCTGATTTGTGACGTGTATTGTGGATATAAACCCTTGCTACGCGGGTGTAAGGGAAGTTCCTGCCCAGAAGAGATCGAAGCTGGATCTCCTGCTTGCCGAGCAATAAAGGAACCCCGTGCAAAGTGTTCGGTCTCTGTCTCTTGCTGGACGAGGACGGCGCCGAGCAGCTGGTGGCCCGTACGGGGAGCTTCCTCTACGTTGCCTGGTAAGTAGAAGGTAAGCGAGGTCAGTCTTACCGTCTGGGCCCCGCGAGTGAGGTATATCTCGTGGTTGGAGGGTGGACGCACCCTAAGATAGCGGACGTGTTTCCCCGCTTTAAACTGAAAGAATAGCAGACTTGTTCCCCCGCTTTAAACTGAAAATAAGATAGCGGACGTGTCTTCCCGCTTTAAACTGAAAATGGGAAATTCATCTAGCCATTCAATGTTGCTTAATCCGTTAAAAGCATTATTGCGTAGCAAAGGGATTAAGGTTTCTAAGACCACACTTGTCAGGTTCCTTGGAAGTGTTGATTTCTTTGCGCCGTGGCTCACCCACGAGGGCCAAATAACTCTTGAGTCTTGGGAGAAATTAGGAAAGGATCTCCGGCGCACAGTTAACGATCCCCAGGAACCCGATATCGACCCCGTTGTTCTCCCCTTATGGGAACTACTGCGGGCGTGCCTCCAAGAGGAGAGGTCGGTGGGAGCGGACCGCCCGACTCTTACGGCGGTTCGCGAGGCTCTCGAGGAAGTTCGTTCTCAGAGCTCGGACGGCGCCCGGGACCTCATACAATTTAAGGACACGGGATGCCAGACTTCCTCACTGGCCTCAGGCTCCGAATGTGGCTCCGCCTCCTCTGAGTCTGAGGGGGAAGGGGACGGCGATCCTAAATCCCCGCCTCCTACGTATGCGCAGCTGCGGCAAAAGTTAAAAGATGCCTGTTTACGCCCTCTAGTGCCTACGGCTCCTCCTATCGATGTCGTGCCCGCCCATCAGATTAAAGACGCAGCGCCTCCTACTGGCGGTCATGTAGGCGTGCCTCAGCCCCATCTAACACCCGTGCCGCCATGGCCATTAAACGTCCCAAATGTGCCACCTTTTTCAGGCAGACAGTTTCATCAACAAGCCTGGAAACAGTTGCGAACTGGCGCTCCCGCTGCCCCCGCTCAGGCTTACCCTGTTTTGGCTTTGGGCACGCGAGAGGCCCGGCACGAACCATTGGACATGACAGTATTAAAACAACTTAAGGCTGCGGTCCATGACTATGGACCCACAGCCCCATTCACATTGTCACTCCTTGAATCAGTCGGCCAGTCCATTTTAACACCTAGCGACTGGACCCAATTGGCTCGGGCCTGTTTAAGTCCAGGCGGCTTTCTTTTGTGGCAATCTATGAATACAGAGTGCTGTCATGACCAGGCAGATGAAAATGCTGAGGACGGCCACCCTACGTGGAATGCTGATATGCTTTTAGGGCGTGGACCTTATCAGGCTGACCAGACCCAATTCCCTAGACAAGTATACAGGCAAATTTCCAACTGTGCCCAACGTGCGTGGAGGCAGGCGTCCAATCCAAGTGACTCAGCTAGCCACCTCACCAAGATCGTTCAGGGCACGGCCGAACCCTTCGCTGATTTTGTCGCTCGCATACTTGAGGCTGCGTCGCGTATTTTCCCTTCCGAGGTTGACGTTCAGCCACTGGTCAAACAAATTATTTTTGAGCAGGCTAATAAAGAGTGCAAAAACATTCTTCGACAATATAGACATAAATCTCTGGACTCCTGGTTAAAATACTGCAGAGATACCGGTGGGCCACTTACTAATGCGGGCCTAGCTGCGATGCTGGCAAAAGTCAAAGAAAACAGTCCAAAATCTAAATCGACCCGACCCCCCATATCTTCAGGACTTTGCTTCCAATGTCATCAACCGGGTCACAGAAAACGCGATTGCCCCAATCTCAGCCATGGGTATTCCACGGCACAGCCTTCAGGCATAGAGCCTTGTCGCCGTTGCCGCAAGGGCCCTCATAGGGCAGAGGTATGCCGTTCTGCTTTCGATATCGATGGCAACCCACTTACAGGTAGCGCCCAGGGGCCAAAAAACGGCCAGAGGGGGCTCCCCAACCCAGCGAGGAGCCCCCAAAATCAAATCTACTCTCAGGTTCCACCTCCCGTGTCTGCGCTACACCCAGTGCACCCTCAGCCCGTGCCACTCACGGGTCCGCAGGCCTGGACCTCCGCGCCACCTCCCCTCTCCTCTTAACTCCGGAGATGGGGGTACAATTAGTGGAGAGCGACTGCTCCGGTCCTCTGCCCCCGGATTCGGTTGGATTAGTGTTGGGTCGGTCCTCCGCCGCCCTCCGAGGGCTAGCTGTGATCCCCGGGGTAGTTGACTCTGATTTCACTGGTAAAGTAAAGATCATGGTTCAGGCCCCTCAGGGACCTTTAGTAATCAATCCTGGAGACCGTATCGCACAAATGTTATTACTGCCCAGTCTTCACTCTTTAATCCCAGCTAAAAACCACGTTCGCGGCACTGGTAACTTTGGGTCCTCTGGCATTAATTTTACCGGCTTACATATGCTTTTAAATGAACGTCCCACTTTAGTGTTGCAGATTAATGGCAAGGACATTAAGGGACTTTTAGACACAGGAGCCGACAAATCCATTATAGCAACAAAGGACTGGCCTAGTACATGGCCTACAAATGTGGCGGAACAAACCTTGCAAGGACTTGGTTTTGCTCATTTCCCAAAAATCAGTGCAGCCTTGTTGTCATGGCAGGATAGCGAGGGTCATAGAGGACAGTTTTCTCCATTCATTTTACCTCTACCCATTTCCCTTTGGGGGAGAGACGTCCTGGCCGAAATGGATGTTGCTTTGGTCACCACTTCCCCTGCAGTACGATCTATGCTACAAAATATGGGTTACGTCCCAGGCAAGGGACTCGGTGTCCAGCTCCAGGGCCACCCTTCCCCCATTGAACCAAAACAAAGACCAAGTAAAGTTGGCCTGGGTTTTTCCTAGGGGTCACTGTTTCGCCTCCTAAACCAGTGGAGCCTTTACCCATCTCGTGGCTAACGGACGTACCCGTCTGGGTTCCACAGTGGCCCCTATCTCAGGAGAAACTGGAGGCAGTCAACACTCTGGTCTTGGAGCAGGTCAACGCTGGTCATTTGATCCCATCCACCTCTCCATGGAATACGCCTATTTTTGCCATCCGCAAAAAATTAGGTCAATGGAGACTCTTACATGATCTTAGGGCAGTCAACGCACAGATGCAGCCTATGGGCCCTGTGCAACGTGGTCTTCCTCTGCTTTCGGCACTTCCCAACCAATGGCCTGTTATTGTAATAGATCTTAAGGATTGTTTCTTTTCCATTCCATTGGACAAAAAGGATACCCCACGTTTTGCTTTTACTGTCCCCACCCAGAACCAGGAACAACCGGACAAGCGTTGGGAGTGGACAGTCTTGCCTCAGGGTATGACTAATAGCCCCACCATGTGTCAAGTCTATGTAGCCCAAGTACTAAAACCTCTTAGAGACCGATATTCCGACTGCAGGTGCCTACATTATATGGACGACCTACTGTGTGCAGCCCCCACAGCAGAGAGGCTCCTGGCCTTATACAGTACACTCCAACAAGTGCTGGAAGGGGCAGGGCTGCATATTGCACCTAATAAGGTGCAATTGTCGTCTGTAGTTTCTTATCTTGGGGCTATAGTCGCCCCTACTCAAATTAGACCTCAAAAAATTCAAATAAAAATCAATGCTATCTCCACTCTAAATGACTTACAAAAACTTTTAGGGGATATCAATTGGATTAGGCACTACCTTAACATTCCTAATGCTGCATTGCAGCCCCTCTTTAATATACTTAAAGGAGACCCGGATCTTGCTTCCCCCCGAACCTTCACCTCTGAGGCCAAACAAGCACTGTCAATTGTCAACGATGCCCTTAGTAAAGCTGCCCTAAAACGTTGGGACCCTGCGGGAGACCTTACTCTTTGGGTCCTCGACACCCTTAAACAGCCCACCGCGGTCCTATGGCAGGATGGGCCTCTCCTCTGGATCCATCCCTCAATGTCATCTACTAAATCTATTAGTTACTATCCCGTGGCAGTGGCGGAGATAACTCTCCTAGCCATTCAGAGGGCTATCCAACATTTTGGACGCGAACCATCCACCATTGTTGTCCCCTATTCCATGGAACAGGTACGTGTGCTAATCGCTTGTACTGATGCTTGGGCGGTTTTAGTCTGCTCCACTTCCGCAACTATTACAAACAGAACACCCTCTGATCCTTTGCTAACCTTTGTTCAGTCTCACCCAGTTATTTTTCCAAAGTCCACATCCCAAAAGCCCTTACAGGGAGCCCCAGTAGTGTATACCGACGGTTCTAAAACAGGAGTCGGTGCATATGTTGTTTCAGGATCTGTGCCAAAAACATTCCAATTCGCTACTAACTCCCCCCAGGTAACTGAACTTCTTATAGTTAACCAAGTCTTCTCTGATTTCCCCGGACCTGTCAATATTGTGTCTGATTCACGCTATGTGGTTAATTCTGTGTCTATCCTTGAGGCCGCAGGACTAGTCAATTCTTCATCCTCCGTAGCGACAGTTTTCCTCACCCTGCAAAAATCTATTTGGAATCGGTCTGCTCCTTTCTTTATTACTCATATTAGAGCTCATTCTTCCTTACCTGGACCCATGACCACAGGCAATGCTATAGCTGATCAAGCCACACGCCCCATTTGGATACTCCAATTTTCTTCCCCAGAAGAGCAGGCTATCCAGTTTCATTCAGAGTTCCATGTAAACGCAAAAACCCTTGCCGCCAAATTCGGTCTTTCTCGTGCTGCCGCTCGCGATATTGTTCGCCATTGTGCCGCATGCCCTACTTTAACCCCTGTGCCTTCGGTGGGGGTTAATCCCCAAGGATTACTACCAGGACATATCTGGCAGATGGATGTCACCCACATATCCGAGTTTGGGACCTTAAAGTATGTTCATGTGTCAGTTGACACCTGTTCCCAAGTAATTTTTGCTTCTCTGGAGACGGGTGAGCGTACCACCCATGTCATTAATCACTGCCTTGCTGCATGGGCAGCCTGGGGCAAACCAAAAACTTTAAAAACAGATAATGGTCCTGCATACACAAGTAAATCATTCCAAGATTTCTGCACCCGTATGCAGGTACAACATAAAACTGAAATCCCTTATAACCCTCAGGGACAGGCCATAATTGAAAGGGCTCATCGAACCCTCAAGGCTTTTCTCTTAAAACAAAAGGAGGGAATTGCCACGGGCAAAACCCCTCGAATGCGCCTCTCCCTTGCACTGTTTACTATAAACTTTTTGAATTTGACAGATCATTCTATGTCCCCCGCTGAGAGACACATGTTAAAGGAGCCATCTTCACGAGGCTATGTCCGTTGGAAAGATGTCCTCACGGGAAAGTGGTACGGCCCGGATCCGGTATTATGCTGGAACCGAGGCGCGGTCTGTGTCTTCCCACAGGAATCTGGAAGAGAACCTCTCTGGATACCGGAAAGATTGGTCAGAAAAACAGCCCCGCCGCCACAAGATACACCTCTATCACCTACGGACGACATCTCCCCCGAGATAACCGAGATTACCACGCTCTCACAGGACGACAAATTGCAACAAAACAACGAGACGTGAGATGCACCCCTTCCGCTTCTTCATACTGGCAGCGGCTTTGCTCCCTGGCTCTTATGCGGGCTTTAACTCCAACCCCACTGCTTTACTGCAGAACGTAGGCAACCCTTGCGACTGCAAGGGGGGGACCAGCAACACCGTACTGCAGCGTACTCACATCGCCACAGCTGATTGTGGGGACAAAACTGCATATCTGCCCCTCCAGGGGATCCCCGGCCTACCACGCGGCTACATATGTGTGCCCAAACCCCGCGTTTCTGATCCCCATAGCAAAAACCACTCCTGTCCTTGCTTGACCTTTCAAGAATCCATGCACAGCTCTTGCGATTCCTCATACTTCCAATGCACTTCTGGCGGTCAGTCGTACTATGCCACCCAGTTACAAAGTACTCGCAGGTCCTCTAGTCCTGACCATTTGCCACAGGTAGTCCATTCATCCCCCTACCTCTCAGCCCCCTGTGTTGGTACGCCTGGACAGTGGGCGTGCTGGCGCACTACGGCACCCGTGCATATCTCTGATGGCGGAGGCCCACAGGACCAGCTCCGCCACCAACAGCTAACAAAGCGATTAAAACCCTCGTCCCCCCATCCCTACTCACGCCTCACATATGGACAATGCCTCCATCAGGCACACACCTTCCTCGAGTTGTCTTGTTCCCCCTCTCATTCATTGGGCTGTATCACCCATCCCTGACGGGGAGCGAAAACTGGGTATGCGAGACCAAAGGTACTGCAGCAGGAGTCCACCCGGGGGTTCCGGGGGTCCTGGGAGAGCATATGCATATGCATGCAGGTTCAATTCCCAGCCTGCCCCAGCAAAAGGGAATAAAAACTGATCCCTAACGGAGACATCAGGGGTTGTGGCCAGGCCCTTGAAGTTCCGTAACTAACGGATCACAAGCACGCTGGGTATGCACCTCTACTCTCTGCCTAGTAAATATTCTCCCGGCCCTCATGAGCCAGGGCCGTCGGGGATGTGATTTGTGCAAAAACAAAAGGAGGGAGATGTAGGGAACCAGACCGGAGGAACCGTGCCCCTAAGATGGCGCCGACTCCCTGCTTCCGGGTTCTTCCTCATCTCAGGGAGTTCCCGCTCTTGCTCGCTCCTTCCCGCCTTGCCACGAGATTGTCCTATCCCCGCGCTTCTAGCCTATCACCTGATTTGTGACGTGTATTGTGGATATAAACCCTTGCTACGCGGGTGTAAGGGAAGTTCCTGCCCAGAAGAGATCGAAGCTGGATCTCCTGCTTGCCGAGCAATAAAGGAACCCCGTGCAAAGTGTTCGGTCTCTGTCTCTTGCTGGACGAGGACGGCGCCGAGCAGAATGGAAGACCTTTCTCTCTCTCTCTCTCACTATCTGTAACTCTACCTGTCAAATAAATAAATAAATAGATCTTTTAAAAAATTAATTTCAATGTTGGAGTTTTTTTCTTTAGATCTTTTCATTTGAATTCACAAATTGGAAAAATATCCTTTGTTTAGCCAGGCCTCACATTTAGATATTTTGTTTGAAAATATGGAATCCATACTTGTGCACCAGGAGCAGGGACAGTTAAATCCATCCACAACATTCTCTCATTTTTCTAAATCCCCCCTACTCATCATCCAGGCCATAGAGCCCAACATTCAGCATTCAATGTTATCAATATTAATAGAATGATTGCTATTTCTTCTGTGCCAGGCACTATGATAGTATTTTTTTCTTACATTCAGGAGCAACACCTTGAGATAAGTACCATTATTATCCTTATTTACAGATAAGGCAAGTTAGTATCACAAGAAGCCTCACAACTGGGAAGTGGTGGCTGTGGAATTCAAATTCAAACTCAAATCTGTCTCTGACTCTGACTATTGTGCCAGTGGTTTTCAAACTATTTGGCCACAACCTACATTGCAAATTTCTACATGCTATCACACTTATTAGTGTATATAGCTGACATACACACATATATAACACAAATGTCACAAACAACACCTACAATGCATGCTATTTCCTGTTCTGCTCTTTAAATCACTCATCTCTATACCTTGTTTTGATTTCACAACTCCCTATTGGATTGTGACCCCCCACTTTAGAAAACACTGCACTATACTGTGCTAAAATTTCAAATCTATTCATATTTCACCACCTCCACCATCATCACTTTAGTCCAGGGCACAATCTTCTCGTACTTGAGTTGTGGAAAGCACCTCCTTACTGGACTGCTTACTTTTGCTCTTGCCCACCTCTCCACACAGCAGCCAGAAGAATATTTGGAAAGTCAAAGAATATCAATCATTTATTTAAAACAATTCAAAGTTTTTTTTTAATACACTCAAAATAAAGCTTGAATTTACAAACAAGGTCTAAACAAAGCACTGTGTATTCTGGACACTGCCTACCTCTCTGATATTGTATCTTTTTCCTCCCTTCCTTGCTCATTATGTTTCAATTGCACAAGCCTTTTTGTTGTTGTTGTTCCCTAAACACCCGAGCTTGTTTCTGATAGCTTTTGCACTTGCTTCCCCTTTGTATGGAACACCGTGACCTGCTTTTCCCATGACTGGCTCACTCTAAAATATCCCCCAAACCTATCAAGTGTCCTTTTTTTATCTTTTTAGAAGGCTTTAATTTAATGAACACAAATTTCGTATGTACAGCTTTTAGGAATATAGTGGTTCTTCCCTCCATTCCCACCCTCCCACCCCACTCCCATCCCACCTCCTACTCCCTTTTCCATCCCATTCTTCATTAAGTTTCATCTTTATTTAACTTTATATACAGAAGACCAACTCTATACTAAGCAAAGATTTCAGTTCACATTCATGTCAATAGTGCCCCAAAATTATAGGGAAAAGAAATCAATACCAAAAATGTTTTAAAGGATTTTTTGTAAACATTCCAGTTTAGTGAAATCTGTAGATTTGATAATCTAATGAACACCAAACAAGATGAATTCAAAGAAATTCAGAGGGAAACTGGTAGGCTCCCAACAAAAAAGAAAGATAAGGAAATGGGAAGACTGTCTGGTATGGCAGATTTAAACTATGCAGAGTATTGAAAGTTACATTGTGCTCTTTAAAATGCATGAGGGTTTTATGTTAGGTACATAACCTGTGGGGCAACAGGTTAAACTGCCACAAGGTCGAATGTCTTTTTTAATGACACTCACCATATTTTCCAAATTTCCACTTACCACTCCCCCAAATTGCACTGTTAATTTGTGTACATGTTTTTGTTTGCTCTAGTCACCCAGTATCTAAAGACATGTCTGGAACATAGTGATCATTTTCTAATATATTTGATGAATGAATACTTCCTGAGCCTCTTCACTTCCCACTTGAGACTGAGCATAGGTCGTGTGTCCTTTTCTGACTCCTCCAGTGTCCAGCCTGGCCCAGTGCCCATACCCACGACACAACTTATGTTGGTCCATTGGTCGTTTTATCTGCTTTTATCAAACTGAATGGGAATGATGGGTTGACTTAATTCCACCCACCTCATCCCTCACTACTCCTTTTTGATGCTACAATTCTACTGAGTGACCAGAAAAGGGACTCTGAGAGCAGCTCAAGTTCCTTGAACCGGCCAGTCATCAGCTTTGGGACAGCAAAAGTTTTGGAGCAGCTGATTAGGTCGAATTGTCCTCATGGCCACTGAGAAGCCAACTCCAAATGAGATTAATATCACAAAACAACAGCATTCCTTTCAAGTTGCAAAACCTACTTCTGTCCTGAGTGTGATCACCTTCGAGCCCTGTATTTGTTCTCACAGTCCCTCCAGGGAAGAAGGGTATGCAGACATTCTAGTTCCTGCTTGAAGGCCAAGAATGAGGGCCAGAGAAAGATTCATGAGAAATTCACAGCCAGTTAGTGTCTGGAATCTGGGAATTTTGGTCACTCAGATTCCTTGCATCTAAGCCTCAGGGCCTTGAGAAGTTGGGGTTGCCCTAGTCAGTGCAAGACCATGGAACCATATGAGACATAAGAGTCCAAGGGTTTCTTTGCTTAAAGGCAGGGCAAAGTAATAGAGGAAGAAAACTTCAGTCACAGGTAGTAGCCTTTTCATGAGGGAGACAAGACCTTATCCTCTTGTCCTCACAAAGGGCCATCCACTGAGGCGGTATGTCCCTCAGTCTCAGATGGCCCTAACCAGAATAGAAAAGAAGCTTGGAGGATTGCAAGGGGGATCTTGGTTTCTCTCTGAACAGTTAGCAGAGGGAGCAGATTGCTTTGTGTGGCCCAAGGGTACTTAACTAAGATCTGTAGGGAGACAGACACAAGCTAGGTGTAAAGATAATATCAATGACAGAATGCACTGCCTTGTAAAGTAATGAGCTTCCTGTTACTAGAATGCTTTGTGCAAAGTTGTGTGACTACCTTAAAGCCATTGTCTTGGCACTTTCTTCTCAAAAGGTCCTTTCCTATGATACTTGCATGACTGCCTTCTTGGGCCTCAGATCTCAGACCTCAGGTCTCTTCCTCTAAGATGTCTTCCAGCTTTTGTTTCCCCTCTCTTCTAAACGGTTATCAAATCTTGTGATTCTTTTGGTGCACATGTTCTGCATTTCTCTTTGCTTTTCATCCTGTTTCCTCCTCTCCTCTTTTCTCTTCCCTAGGCTGGGCTTTCACAGCCTCATCCCAGTTGGACAAGCTACTAGGTACTTTCTTTGTCTCCAGCTTCTCCTGGATCTGGGCAGACAAAATTTACCTCCAGGGCTTTGTTCATAGGATTTCCCACTCTCACCACAGAATACTGTTTTCATTTTTTTTTGTTTTTGAATATGTTTTGAGGTCAGCATTGTAGCATAGCAGGTAAAGCCACTGCCTAGATGCCAGCATCCCATATGGGCACCAGTTTGAGTCCTGGCTGCTTCACTTTGATCCAGCTCCCTACTAATGGTCTGGAAAAACCAATAGAAGCTGGCAGAAGTGTTTGGGCCCTTGCCACCTGCGTGGGAGACCTGGATGAAATTCCTGGCTCCTGGCTTTGGCCTGGCCCAACCCTGGCCTTTGAGGCCAATTTGGGGAATGAAACAGAGGATGGAAGCGCTCTCTCTCTCTCTTTCTAACTCTGACTTGCAAATAAATAAATATTTTTAAAAAGAAAATGTCTTATTAAGATGCTATCTTAGTACATTTTTATGAGATACAATACACTCTCTCAGCACGTATATGGTGTAAACTGATCAGATCATATAATTAGAATTTCCAGGGCTTATACCAGCGCCTTTTCTCTAATCTCCCCACACCATATAGCACAATATTGTGAACTATGATCACTCCACTGTGCTGGGAACACTAGAACTTGTTACTTCTATCTAAATATGTTTTGATACCCATTATCCAATCTCCCTCTATCTTCCCCCACCTTTCCCAGCTCTAGTAACCACTACTCTAAGTTCAGATCAATTTTTTAAAATTTACACATATGAGAGAGAATCTGTGGTATTTTTCTTTTTATTTCTGGCTTATTTCACTTAACATAAAAACTTCCTATTCCATACTTTCTGCTGCAATGTCAAGATTCCATTCCTTTTATGACTGAATAATATTCAGTTACACACACACACAGAAAGAGAGAGAGAGAGAGACAGAGACAGAGAGTGTTGTGGGTCAGAAGGAGAGAGAAAGAGATCTTCCATCCACTGGCTCACTCCCCAGATAGCCTCAATGGGCAGGGCTATACCAGGCTGAAGCCAGGAGCCAAGAACTCCATCTGGGTCTCCCATATGGGTGGCAGAGGCCCAAGAACTTAGGCCATCAACCGTTGCTTTCCCAGGCACATTAGCACAGACCTGTATCAGAAGTAGGGCTGCCAAGACTTGAACTGGCATTCTGATATGGGATGATGGCATCACAGGCAGCAGCTTAACCTGCTGTGCCACAAATGCAAGCCCCTATTTTTAGTTTTGAGGAGCCTCCATAGTATTCTACATAATGGCTGTACTGATTTGTATTCCTTCCAACAGTGTATAATGGTTCCCAATTCTCCACATTTTTGCCAGCATTTCTTATTGTTTTTGTTTTGCTAATATCCATTCTAACTGAAGTAAGATGATGTCTCATTGTAATTTTGATTAGTATGTCTCTGATGACTAGTGATATTGAGTACATTTTTATGTATTTATTGGCCACTTGTATTTCCTCTTTTGAGAAACGTGATTACAGTTCCTTTACTCATTATTTCCTAACTGGGTTGTTTTATTGTTGTTGAGTTTTTTGACTCTTGTATATTCTGGATATTAATCCATTGTCAGATAAATAGTTTCCAAATATTTTCTTCCAGTCTGTCAAATATCTCTTTACTCCATTGATTACTTCCTTTGCTGTACAAAAGATTCTTGTTTTGATATAGTCCTATTTGTCTACTTTTGCTTTTGTAGCCTGTGTTTTCAAGGTGTTATCCAAAAATAACTGCCTACACAGATGTCTTCAAGTGTTTCCCCTGTGTTTTCTTCTACTATTGTTACAGCTCCATGTCTTATATTAGGTCTCTGATCCATTTTGAATTAATTTTTGTATACAATGAGATGGAGGAGTCAAGCCTTCAGTCTTTTGTATATTGTCATTTAGGGTTCCTAGCACCATTTGCTGCACCGTACTCCTATATGGGATGCTGGCACCATGGATGGTGACTTAACCCACAGCATTACAACCTTGGCCCTTGTAATTTCAGTTTTTGTGTCTGTCTTCTTCAATGATTTTCATCAGTGTTTTGTGATTATCATTTAATTTTTTTACTTAATTATGTATTGCAGAGGCAGAGCTACTATACACTGGTTCACTTCCCAAATGGTTGTAAATTGCTGAGTCTGGGCCAGGCAAAAGCTTTGAGCTGAGTACTCCATCTGGGACTCGTATATGGGTAGCAAGAACTCAGATATGTGAGCCATCACCTGCAACTTCTTAGCACATGCATGAGCAGAAAACTGGAATTGAGAGCAGAGCCAGGTCCTGAATCCACGGACTCCGATATGGTATATAGGGATCCCAAGTGGCAGCTTAACAACTGGACTAAATGCCTACTGTCCTTTGATTATCGTTGCAGACATCTTTCACATCCTTAGTTAAATTTATTTTTTCTTTTTATAGCTATTGAGAATAGGATTGCTCTTATAATTTCCTTCTGAGCAAGTTTGCTATTATTACATTAACATTCTACCAATTTCCATGTTTTGATTTCAAATATGGTAATTTTACTGACTGTATTAATTAGTTCTAATAGTCTTGGTAGAACCTTTATATTTTTCTACATTTTGAATCATATCATCTTCAAAATCTCTGGTAACACATTGAATAAGAGTAGGGAAAGTGAACATCTTATCTAGTTCCAGATCTTAGAAAAAATGCTTTCTAAGCATTTTATAAGTTTCTCCATTCAGTATGATGTTGGCTGTGGGTTTGTACTATATTGCAGTTATTATGTTGAGGTATGTTCCCTGTGTACCTAATTTGTTCAAGATTCTTATCATGAATGAATACTGAGTTTTATTGAATACGTTTTTCTGTATCTATTGATAATGATCTTATGGGTTTTTTATTACATTTATTGATTCATATATGTTGAACCATCAAATAATCCCTGATGTCATTTTCCTTTAAGTTTGCTTATGTTTGTTTTGACTATCCTTTATTCTTTTTCTAGTAAGTTTTATATTTTCACATATTTTCATGATGAAGGTTATCATTCTCTGTTTCTGTATGTCGGACACCTTTTAAGTATCATTTATTTTTAATTTTTTTAATTTTTTTTGACAGGCAGAGTGGACAGTGAGAGAGACAGAGAGGAAGGTCTTCCTTTTTCTTTTTTTTTTTAATTTTTTTTTTAATTTTTATTTTTGACAGGCAGAGTGGACAGTGAGAGACAGAGACAGAGAGAAAGGTCTTCCTTTTGCCGTTGGTTCACCCTTCAATGGCCGCCGTGGTAGCGCGCTGCGGCCGGCGCACCGCGCTGATCCGAAGCCAGGAGCCAGGTGCTTCTCCTGGTCTCCCTTGCGGGTGCAGGGCCCAAGGACTTGGGCCATCCTCCACTGCACTCCTGGGCCACAGCAGAGAGCTGGCCTGGAAGAGGGGCAACCGGGACAGGATCAGTGCCCCGACCGGGACTAGAACCGGTGTGCCGGTGCCGCTAGGCGGAGGATTAGCCTATTGAGCCACGGCGCCGGCCAAGGTCTTCCTTTTTCCGTTGGTTCACCCCTCAATGGCTGCTGCGGCCGGCACACTGCGCTGATCCGAAGCCAGGAGCCAGATTCTTATCCTGGTCTCCCATGCGGGTGCAGAGTCTAAGGACTTGGGCCATCCTCCACTGCACTCCCGGGCCACAGCAGAGAGCTGGACAGGAAGAGGGACAACCGGGACAGAATCCGGTGCCCCGACAGGGACTAGAACTTGTTGTGCCAGCGCCGCAGGCAGAGGATTAGCCTATTGAGCCGTGGCACCGGCTTAAGTATCATTTATAAGGCTGGCTTGGAAGGTAATGAATTCCTTTACTTTTTGCTTGTCTTATGAAGTCTTTATTTCTCCTTTGTTTTTGAAAGATAGCTTTGCTATATAAAATATTCTGGGTTGGCAGTGTTTGTCTTTCAGAATTTGGCCTATAACTTTCCATCCCCTCCTGGCCCATAAGATTTCTGTTGAAAAATCTGATGTCAGGGCTGGCGCTGTGGTGTAGCAGGTAAAGCCACTGCCTGCAGTGCCAGCTACCCATATGGGCACCAGTTTGAATCCTGACTGCTTTACTTCCAACCCAGCTCTCTGCTATGGTCTGGGAAAGCAGTAGAAGATGGCCCAATTCCTTGGGCCCCTGCACCTGCGTGGGAGATCTGGAGGAAGTTCCTGGCTCCTGGCTCTGGATCGTCGCAGCTCCGGCCATTACAGCCAACTGGAAAGTGAACCAACCAATGGAAGACCTCTCTCTCTCTCTCGCTCTCTCTCTCTCTGCCTCTCTGTAACTCTGCTTTTCAAATAAATAAATTTTTATGCATCTGCTGTCAATCAAATGGAGGTTACTTGAAAAGTGACCTGAAACTTTTCCATTCCAATTTATTTTTTTTAAACTTTTATTTAATGAATATAAATTTCCAGTGTACAGCTTATGGATTACAATGGCTTCCCCCCCCATAACTTCCCTCCCACCCGCAACCCTCCCCTCAACCGCTCCCTCTCCCCTTCCATTTGCATCAAGATTCATTTTCAATTCTCTTTATACACAGAAGATCAATTTAGTATAAAGATTTCAACAGTTTGCACCCACATAGAAACACAAAGTGAAACATACTGTTTGAGTACTAGTTATAGCATTAAATCACAATGTACAGCACATTAAGGACAGAGATCCCACATGAGGAGCAACTGCACAGTGGCTCCTGTTGTTGACCCAACAAATTGAAACTCTAGTTTATGGTGCCAGTAACCACCCTAGGCTGTCGTCATGAGTTGCCAAGGCTATGGAAGCCTTCCAAGTTTACCGACTCTGATCATATTTAGACAAGGTCATGAAAGACAGAGTGAGGATAGTAACCAATGATCCTAAGAGTGGCATTTACCAGGTTTGAACAATTATACAGCATGAAGTGGGGAAGAGGACCATCAGTACACACAGGTTGGGAGTAGAGCCATTGGTGGTAGAGTAGAGGTTATGATTACAAAGGAATGAGGCCCAAGTGTGCTAGACAGGGCCTAGAACAAAGGACAGAGTCATTATTAGAGGAGCTAAGAAAGGTGCTGTCTAAGCTACAAGTAATTTTTCTGATTGAGAGGCAAATAGAACCTGATAGAAGGGGCTTGATAATAATCTGGTGGGCTTTAGGCCTTGTAAATTCAGAGGCCCAGAACTATCTATCTCTTCACATGGGGTATATCCTAAGGGAGGTGTGAACCTCCTAGGGGAAGGCACTCTGTTGACTTTCATTACTTGGCTGGCCTGGGAGGAGAGCTGGCCAGGTCAAGGCATGGGGCATCTCTAACAAGAAATTTACAGTTCTGCCTGCAATGTTGCTGACCTTACTTGACCACACCCTCAGCTGCAGTGGTCACTTTGGAAGTTGGGCTGAGTGAAGGGCTTTTCAGCTTAGAGCCAATAAGATCTGTGGCTCTGACCTGGGCATCCTTCGACTCCAGGGCAGGTCCATTTCCAGTGATCCAACTCTGGGCAGAGCTGCCAGGGCTCTTCACAAGCTGACTTCTGCTGAAGCCCAGGCTTACCACATTGAAAGCCACTGCAGTGGACTGGCCTGTTGGGTCTGCTTGAGGGCAGATCACTGTACAGATCAGCCATTAATAGGCCTGCCACCCATTGCTTCTGATGCCTAGCTTTCTTTTCCTCCTGGTTTGTGTTAAAGCAGACCAGAGGATGCAAGTCAAGGGAGTGCCCGTGTCCCATCTCTAATCTTCGGTGGCCTGAACTACAAGTCTATAGTCACAGGCATGTTCTGTAGTAGTTTTTCTAAGGTAGACAATGCCCATGAGGACCATTATGTTCTCACTTTAAAACTTTCTTTCCCTTTGGTCTGAAAGGGAGATTTTTTTCTACTTACTGTATACTTCGCTGATGACGAAGTGAATCTAGCTATGAGATTATTATTTAAGTTCTTATATTGGCTATGCTATTACAGAAAAATGTTAGCCATCTCTTTTATAAGGTCTAAAGATTAAATTGTGCGTCCTACAGATTCCTTCATAATAGAATTAGTTTCCTACCTTGAAGAGAATAGAGAAATGAAAGAACAAGTTGGGCTGAGAATAGAGAAATGAGGGAGCAAGTCCTAGATCGCTTGCTGACAATAGCAATATCACATGAATACTTAGCAAACCGTTTCAACCATTAGATAACAACTTAAGAAAACATTTCCCAGAAGGTCCAATGCCTTCTATAAATTTTAAGAATCATGTATTTGAAAACACCTCTTAAATATCTAACATGGTGTAGTTTGTTTAACCAGTAAAATTAAGCACAACCATATAAAATGTTTTTAGTTTCTTTCTACCAACAAGTTTAAAATATATGATACACAGATTCAGGTCACTCAAATTAAAATGTATCTTAGATTGATTTTAGCTGCTTAAATTTATGGACAATCTTATTTATAAGCCATTTAAAATAAAACTCTTAATAAAATTTCCCCATGTGGATATACAATATGTACACACATATAACATAGCATAATAGACCAATATAGCAATTTTAATAATAGCTTTTAAAATCTTTAACTCTTTTTGTAGATTGCCAATTGATTTGAATTACTTTTTGTTTTTAGTAACCTCAGTTAACCATACTTTCTCTCAGTTGGTACTGTTAATACATTATTGGCTTCGTCTGTTTACAGAGCCATCCCAAAGTACTGAATACAATAGAAGTGGCTGGAAAAAGTCCATAGGAACCTATAGGAGGACAGCCAAACACAGAACCAACAATGCTTTAGTTTTATGAGCAGCACATCATATATAACTGTGGATGACAAAAGACTTTAAGTCACCATGTTTAAAATTATAAACTCATCAACCAACAAGAGGCACTTGCTTACTTCAGAGTATTTTTGAAAGCACCTGTAGGATTTTACAAGTATTTAACCCTTTAGGCCTCTGGGGCTTTCTCATTAAGATAACTATCATGTCTAGTAACACAAGATCATTAGACTTTTTAATTCTCAAACATTTGTATTAATAGCATTTTCCATTATAGAAACTTAAAGTCTGGTACCACATCACATCTTGACAGTCCTTCTAATATAATCCAAATAGACTGATTAGTTAGTGTCTCTATAAGATGAGAGACATAGGTCCTTCGATTTTTTCAGTTGGGCCCACACTGGAAAAACCAAAGTCCAGGATTTACTGGAAATTTTAGAGACCAGATTGTTTGAAACTTTGATTTTTTGAATGCCTGTCAAGAATGCCAAGAAGGCTCAAAATCCAATATATCTGGTTGAAATAAGATTTCTTAAAATCATGACATAACATAGACCAAATTTGATCATTGTTACAAGGTGATTATTCAAATTTTTGAAAATAAGCACATATTTAAATAACCCATAGCTCTTAATAAAAATTCAGCTGTTTTTGAACAATTAGAATTTAACAGACATCAAGAGAACATAATAGATTACTTTAACACATTGCTTTAACAGAGCATCAGAGTTTAATTCTATGTCAAAGAGAAATTGAGCTTCCTGTGATCTTTTGCTGTGAGGTTTCCTTCCTTTACCTTCTTTCATATTGGTGACCATGTTTCTGTGTTTATGTGTGTAACACATCTTTAAGCATCTTTTGCAGGGCAGGATGAGTGGCCACAAATTCTTCCAGTTTCTGTTTGCTATGAAAAGTCTTAATTTCACCTTCATTCACAAATGAGAGCTTTGCAGGATATAATATTCTGGCCTGGCAGTTTTTCTCTCTTAGTACCTGGGCTATGTCTCGCCATTCCCTTCTAGCTTGTAGGGTTTCTGATGAGAAGTCTGCTGTGAGTCTAATTGGAGATTCTCTAAGAGTAATCTGACGTTTCTCTCTTGCACCTTTTAGAATCTTTTCTTTGTGTTTCATTGTGGTGAGTTTGATTACAACATGTCGTGGTGAGGATCTCTTTTGGTCATGTTTATTAGGGGTTCTATAAGCTTCCTGTACTAAGATGCCTCTGTCCTTCTCCAAACCTGGGAAATTTTCTGCTAGTATCTCACTGAAAATGCCTTCTAATCCTTTCTCCCTCTCCATGCCTTCAGGAACTCCTAGAACCCGAATGTTGGGTTTTTTAATAGTATCCTGTAGATTCCCGACAATATTTTTTAGATTTCTCATTTCTTCTTCTTTTCTTTGGTTTGCCTGTTTCCTTTCCTGTTCTCTGTCTTCGAAGTCTGATATTCTCTCTTCTGCTTCGCCCATTCTGTTTTTAAGGCTCTCTAATGTGTTTGTCATTTGATCTATTGAATTCTTCATTTCATTATGATTTCTCGTCACTATCAGAGTTTCTTGTTCCACTAGTTGTTTCATTTCATTTTGATTCCTCCTTAATATTTCACTTTCACGAGAGAGATTTTCTATCTTCTCCATAAGGATTTCTGTAGTTCAAGAATTTGTTTTTGAGAACTTCTTAATGTTCTTATCAATTTTTTGAGATCTGCTTCTTGCATTTCTTCGATCTCATCATCTTCATAATCTTGAATTGGGGTGTCTTTTTCATTTGGGGGCGTCATAGTGTCTTCCTTTTTCTTGTTAGCTTGGTTTTTGCGTTTGTTGTTTGGCATGTTGGAGATATTTGGTTTCTTCACTGTGGTGTTTTTTCTTGTTACACTATGGCTCTATATTAAGTGGACTGTCTGCTTTCAGTGGAGCCTTAGAGGCTTGAGATGAGTGTGGCCTGAGAGCTGTGTTTGGTTCTTCAGGGTTGAGGGTGTGTCAAAGATGACACTCCCAGGTTAGGTGTGGTAAATCTCTCTTTCTTTTTTTGATTTAAAGGGGAAGTAATTCCGCACAGCTGAACGTAATTGGAGGTAGTTAGCAGGCAAATGATATACCCACAGAGCCAGAGATTGGAAGTTCTTTCCCAAGGACCACACAGGGAATCTCTGCTGCCCTCAGTGTGGGCTCCAATTCTCCTGCAGTCTCCCACTGGGTTGCCAAGTTAGATGCTAATCTCCTGTTATTTCACCCCTCCCCCCAGAGTCAGGTTTTTCCACTAGGCTCAGGGCCGGTGCAGACCTGAGGTCGCCCTGCTTATGACGTATGTCCAAAATGGCGCCTGCTCTGTCTTGCTCGCCTTTGAGAGGTGAGCGGAGAGAGAGAAACTCGTGTCCGTATCGGTCACTTTTTTTATTTTTTTCCTCTCTCTCTTCTAGTTAGCCTGGTGAACTTTTCCCCACGGAGTTTCAAGCCTCGTTCCCTCTAGCCTCCTCTTTCTGCTTGCCCGCTGGTGTCTCGGGCTATTGAGGTTCGGCTCACCTCGCGTTCCAGCGCTGGTGTGTTGAGTCTGCTGCGGGTGTCCCGAACTTGGGCTCCCACGCTCTGCACGCAGGTACACTGTGAATCACTAGTTCCGGAAGAGTTTCCTCTGCTCTTTCATCCCCTACTCTTCCTTGACCCTGCAGTATCTCCACTTATATTAAACTTTCTCTTCCCCCAGACTAATAGTGTGCTCCCTGCCTATTCCGCCATCTTGCCGCTCTCTCTCCATTCCAATTTAAGGATTGTCTTTTTGCATTGTACTTTGGGAAGTTTGACTACACTGTGCCATAGTGAAGTTCTTATATGATCATATATTTGAGATTCTTTGAGCTTCCTGTATTTGGATGTCCACATCTTTGTCCAAATTGGGGAAGTTTTCTGCTATTATTTCACTGAATATATTTTTCTAAGCCAGTTCTTCTTTTCCTCCTATTCCTTCAGGAACTCCCAAAACTTCAATATTGGTTAAATTTGATGGTTTCCCCACAGCAGACTCATAGAATGGCAGATGTCCTAAATAGCACTCTGCCCTCAGAATCAGCCCTTAAGGCATTCGGATCTGGCTGAAGAGCCCATGGGATTATTGGAGGCATGGAAAGCCAAGACACTCTGGCAAAAAAAAAAAAAACACCTAAATGAAAGATCTCTGCAAGTGAGATCCTAGTGGAAAGAACAGGCCATCAAAGAAGGAGGTACCTTTCTCTGAAGGGAGAAAAGAACTTCCACTTTGACTATGACCCTATTGGAATAAGACCAAAGCCGGTGAACCCTAAAGGCTTCCATAGCCTTGGCAACTCATGACTAGAGCCTAGAGAGATTACTGACACCATAAACAAGAGTGTCAAATTGTTAAGACAACAACAGGAGTCACTGTGTACTTAGATCTCATGTGGGATCTGTCCTTAATGTGTTGTCTAATGTGAAGTGATGCTATAACTAGTACTAAAACAGTATTTTTACACTTTGTGTTTCTGTGTGGGTGCAAACTGATGAAATCTTTAGTATATACTGAATCGATCTTCTGTATATAAAGATAATTGAAAATGAAAAAAAACCTGGTGTTAAATTGGAAATAGCATAGAAAATTAATTAATTTTTAAAAATTATCATGTAGGACAGAAGTGGAGTCGGAGAGTGGCAAGATGGCAGAATAGGAAGGGAACACATTTATAGTCCGGGAAGAGACAGTTTAATAAAAGTGGAGATACTGCAGGTTCAAGGAAGAGCAGGGGAAGAAACAGCAGAGGAAACTCTTCAGGAACTAGTGACTCACAGTGGACCTGCGTGGAGAGCGTGGAAGCCCAAGTTTGGGACACCAGCGGCAGACTCAACGCACCAGCGCTGGAACGCAAGATGAGCAGAACCTCAATAGCCCGAGACACCAGCAGGCAAGCAGAAAGAGGAGACTAGAGAGAACGAGGCTTGAAACCCCGTGGGGAAAAGTTCACCAGGCTAACTAGAAGAGAGAAAAAAAAGACACGAGTTTCTCTCTCTCCGCTCACCTCTCAAAGGCGAGCAAGAAAAAGAGCAGGCACCATTTTGGACATACGTCATAAGCAGGGTGACCTCAGGTCCGCACCGGCCCTGAGCCTAGCAGAAAAACCTGACTCTGGGGGGGGAGGGTAAAATAACAGGAGATTAGGATCTAACTTGGCAACCCAGTGGGAGACTGCAGGAGAATTGGAGCCCACACCGAGGGCAGCAGAGATTCCCTGTGTGGTCCTTGGGAAAGAGTTTCCGATCTCTGGCTCCTGTGGGTATATCATTCGCTTGCTAACTACCTCCAATTCAGTTCAGCTGTGCGGAATTACTTCCCTTTTGAATAAAAAAAAAGAAAGAAAGAAAGAGAGATTTACCACTCCTAACCTGGGAGTGTCATCTTTGACACATCCTCAACCCTGAGGAACCAAACACAGGTCTCAGTCCACACTCATCTCAAGCCTCTAAGGCTCCATCGAAAGCAGACAGTCCACTTAATATAGAGCCATAGTATAACAAGAAAAAACACCACAGTGAAGAAACCAAATATCTCCAACATGCCAAACAACAAACGCAAAAACCAAGCTAACAAGAACAAGGAAGACACTATGACGCCCCCAAATGAAAGACACCCCAATTCAAGATTATGAAGATAATGAGATCGAAGAAATGCAAGAAGCAGATCTCAAAAAATTGATAAGAACATTAAGAAGTTCTCAAAAACAAATTCTTGAACTACAGAAATCCTTAATGGACAAGATAGAAAATCTCTCTCATGAAAATGAAACATTAAGGAGGAATCAAAATGACATGAAACAACTAGTAGAACAAGAAACTGTGATAGTGACGAGAAATCATAATGAAATGAAGAATTCAATAGATCAAATGACAAACACATTAGAGAGCCTTAAAAACAGAATGGGCGAAGCAGAAGAGAGAATATCAGACTTAGAAGACAGAGAACAGGAAAGGAAACAGGCAAACCAAAGAAAAGAAGAAGAAATGAGAAATCTAAAAAATATTGTCAGGAATCTACAGGATACTATTAAAAAACCTAACATTCGGGTTCTAGGAGTTCCTGAAGGCATGGAGAGGGAGAAAGGATTAGAAGGCATTTTTAGTAAGATACTAGCAGAAAATTTCCCAGGTTTGGAGAAGGACAGATACATCCTAGTACAGGAAGCTTATAGAACCCCTAATAAACATGACCAAAAGAGATCCTCACCACAATATGTTGTAATCATACTCACCACAGTGAAACACAAAGAAAAGATTCTAAAATGTGCAAGAGAGAAACGTCAGATTACTCTTAGAGCATCTCCAATTAGAATCACAGCAGACTTCTCATCAGAAACCCTACAAGCTAGAAGGGAATGGCGAGCCATAGCCCAGGTACTAAGAGAGAAATACTGCCAGACCAGAATATTATATCCTGCAAAGCTCTCATTTGTGAATGAAGGTGAAATTAAGACTTTTCATAGCAAACAGAAACTGAAAGAATTTGCTGCCACTCATCCTGCCCTGCAAAAGATGCTTAAAGATGTGTTACACACATAAACACAGAAACATGGTCACCAATATGAAAGAAGGTAAAGGAAGGAAAGCTCACAGCAAAAGATCATAGGAAGTTCAATTTCTCTTTGACATAGAATTAAAATCTGATTCTCTGTTAAAGCAATGTGTTAAAGTAATCTATTATGTTCTCTTGATGTCTGTTAAATTCTAATTGTTCAAAAACAGCTGAATTTTTATTAAGAACTATGGGTTATTTAAATATGTGCTTATTTTCAAAGATTTGAATAATCACCTTGTAACAACGATCAAATTTGGTCTATATTCTGTCATGATTTTAAGGAATCTTATTTCAAGCAGCTATATTGGATTTTGAGCCTTCTTGGCATTCTTGACAGGCATTCAAAAAATCAAAGTTTCAAACAATCTAGACTCTAAAATTTCCAGTAAATCCTGGACTTTGGTTTTTCCAGTGTGGGCCCAACTGAAAAAATCGAAGGACCTATGTCTCTCATCTTATAGAGACACTAACTAATCAGGCTATTTGGATTATATTAGAAGGACTGTCAAGATGTGATGTGGTACCAGACTTTAAGTTTCTATAATGGAAAATGCTATTAATACAAATGTTTGAGAATTAAAAAGTCTAATGATCTTGTGTTACTAGACATGATAGTTATCTTAATGAGAAAGCCCCAGAGGCCTAAAGGGTTAAATATTATAAAATCCTACAGGTGCTTTCAAAAATACTCTGAAGTAAGCAAGTGCCTCTGTTAGTTGATGAGTTTACAATTTTACAAATGGCAACTCCTTTCTCTCTCTCTCTCACTATCCACTCTGCCTGTCCAAAAAAAAAGTGGCAACTTAAAGTCTTTTGTCATCCACAGTTATATATGATTTGCTGCTCATAAAACTAAAGCGTTGTTGGTTCTGTGTTTAGCTGTCCTCCTATAGGTTCCTATGGACTTTTTCCAGCCACTTCTATTGTATTCAGTACTTTGGGATGGCTCTGTAAACAGATGAAGCCAATAATGTATTAACAATACCAACTGAGAGAAAGTATGGTTAACTGAGGTTACTAACAACAAAAAGTAATTCAAATCAATTGGCAATCTACAAAAAAGAGTTAAGGATTTTAAAAGCTATTATTAAAATTGCTATATTGGTCTATTATGTTATGTTATATGTGTGTACATATTGTATGTCCACCTGGGAAATTTTATTTAAGAAGTTTATTTTAAATGGCTTATAGATAAGGTTGTCCATAAATTTAAGCTGCTAAAATCAATCAAAGATACATTTTAATTCATGTGACCTGAATCTCTGCATCATATGTTTTATACGTGTTGGTAGAAAGAAACTAAAAACATTTTATATGGTTGTGCTTAAGTTTACTGGTTAAACAAACTACATCATGTTAGATATTTAAGAGGTGTTTTCAAATACATGATTCTTAAAACTTATAGAAGGCATTGGACCTTCTGGTAAATGTTTTCTTAAGTTGTTATCTAATGGTTGAAACTGTTAGCTAAGTATTCATGTGATATTGCTATTGTCAGCAAGCGATCTAGGACTTGCTCCCTCATTTCTCTATTCTCAGCCCAACTTGTTCTTTCATTTCTCTATTCTCTTCAAGGTAGGAAACTAATTCTATTATGAAGGAATCTGTAGGACGCACAATTTAATCTTTAGAGCCTATAAAAGAGATAACTAACATTTTTCTGTAATAGCATAGCCAAAATAAGAGCTTAAATAATAATCTCATAGCTAGATTCACTTTGCCATCAGCGAAGTAAACAGTAAGTAGAAAAAAAACCTCCCTTTCAGACCAAAGGGAAAGAAAGTTTTAAAGTGAGAATATAATTTTCCTCATGGGCATTGTCTACCTTAGAAAAACTACTACAGAACATGCCTGTGACTATAGACTTGTAGTTCAGGCCACCGAAGATTAGCGATGGGACTTGGGCACTCCCTTGACTTGCATCCTCTGGTCTGCTTTAACACAAACCAGGAGGAAAAGAAAGCTAGGCATCAGAAGCAATGGTGGCAGGCCTATTAATGGCTGTTCTGTACAGTGATCTGCCCTCAAGGAGACCCAACAGGCCAGTCCACTGCAGTGGCTTTCAATGTGCTAAGCCTGGGCTTCAGCAAAAGTCAGCTTGTGAAGAGCCCCGGCAGCTCTGCCCAGAGTTGGATCACTGGAAATGGACCTGCCCTGGAGTCGAAGGATGCCCAGGTCAGAGCCACAGATCTTATTGGCTCTAAACTGAAAAGCCCTTCACTCAGCCCAACTTCCAAAGTGACCACTGCAGCTGAGGGGACGGCCAAGTAGGGTCAGCAACATTGCAGGCAGAACTGTAAATTTCTTGTTAGAGATGACACCTGCCTTTACCTGGCTAGCCAAGTAATGAAAGTCAACAGAGTGCCTTCCCCTAGGAGGTTCACACCTCCCTTAGGATGTAGCCCATGTGAAGAGATAGATAGGTCTTGGCCTCTGAATTTACAAGGCCTAAAGCCCACCAGATTATTATCAAGCCCCTTCTGTCAGGTTCTATTTGCCTCTCAATCAGAAAACTTAATTGTAGCTTAGACAGCACCTTTTTTAGCTCCTCTAATAATGACTCTGTCCTTTGTTCTAGGCCCTGTCTAGCGTACTTGGGCCTCATTCCTTTGTAATCATAGCCTCTACTCTACCACCAATGGCTCTACTCCCAACCTGTGTGTACTGATGGTCCTCTTCCCCACTTAATGCTGTATAATTGTTCAAACCTGGTTAATGCCACTCTTAGGATCATTGGTTACTATTCTCACTCTGTCTTTTATGACCTTGTCTAAATATGATCAGAGTCGGCAAACTTGGAAGGCTTCCATAGCCTTGGCAACCCATGACGACAGCCTAGGGTGGTTACTGGCGCCATAAACTAGAGCGTTAATTTGTTGGGTTAACAAGAGTAGTCACTGTGCACTTGCTCCTCATGTGGGATCTCTGTCCTTAATGTGCTGTACATTTTGATTTAATGCTATAACTAGCACTCAAACAGTATGTTTCACTTTGTGTTTATGTGTAGGTGTAAACTGTTGAAATCTTTACCTAATATATACTAAATTGATCTTCTGTATATAAAGAGAATTGGAAATGAAAAAAAAATATCATGTAGGATCTCTGTCTTTAATGTGCTGTACACTGTTATTTAATGCTATAACTAGTACTCCAACAGTATTTTTTCACTTTGTGTTGCTATGTGGGGGCAAACTGTTGCAATCTTTACCTATTATATACTAAACTGATCTTCTGTATATAAAGAGAATTGAAAATGAATCTTGATGTGAATGGAAGAGGAGAGGGAGCGGGAAAGGGGAGGGTTGTGGGTGGGAGGAAGTTATGGGGGGGAGCCATTGTAATCCATAAGCTGTACATTGAAAATTTATATTCATTAAATAAAAGTTAAAAAAATTGATGGTATCCCATAGATCATGAACACTGTTTTCATTATTTTTAATATTTCTTTCTTTTATTGTCTGATCAAGATTTCAAAAGACCTGTCTTCAAGTTCAGATACTCTTTCTTCTGCTTGATTTAGCTTGTTGTTAAATTTGTCAACCGTATTTTTATTTGATTTCTTTCAGAAAGAGAGAGAGAGAGAGAGATCTTGTACATGCTGGTTTACTCCCCAGATGCCTGCAACAGGTAAGGCTAAGCCAGGCTGGAAGGAGGAGCCAGGAACTCCAACTGAGTTTCCCAAATGAGTGGCAAGGACCCAATCACCTGGGCCATCATTCACTGCCTTCTGAGGCACATTAGTAGGGGGCTGGATCAGAAGTGGGACAACCAAGACTTGAACTGGCACTCTGATGTGGGATTCTGGTGTCAAAAGCAGTGGTCTAATTCACTGCACCACAATGCCAGCCCCTTATTTGAATTCTATGACTACTTCATTTAGAATATTTTTATTTGGTCTTTTTTCAATATGTCTATCTCTTTGCTAAATTTCTCATTCATATTATGCATTGATCTCTTTTTTAACTATTTATTTATTTGAAGATCAGAGTTACAGAGAGAGAGAGAGAGAGAGAGAGAGAGAGAGGAGAGATAAAGAGATCTTTCATCTGTTGGTTCACTCTCCAGAGGGTTGCATCAGCTGGGGTTGGTCAGGCCAAAGCCAGGAGCAAGAAACTCCATTTGGGTCTCCCATATGGGTGGCAGGGGCCCCAGCACTTTGGCCATTTCCCACTGCTTTCCCAGGCATATTAGCAGAGAGCTGGATCAGAAGTGGAACATCCAAGACTCTAACTGGTGCTTGTATGGGATTCCAGTGTTGCAAGCAGCAGCTTTAACCGCCACGCCACAATGCCAGGCCCCATGCATTGATTTCTTAATTTCATTTAATTGTCTATATGCATTCTTTCTTAATTCTCTGAGTAACCTTATAATCATCCTTTTGAATTTCTTACCATGCATTTCATCAATCTCCCTTTCCTCATAGTTCAATACTATATTCCCGTTGGATGTTTTAGGATCATCTCCCTATACTTTTTTTTCTTTTTTCTTTTTCCCTTTGGCTATAGTGATGGTAGTAGTAGGAGGGATCTAGGGCACTCCTAGGGCCTAATGGGATTGCTGGAATCCCAATCATGCAGTTCCCTATCCATTTCCTGAAGGAGACACTAAAGTCAAGGGCTTCACTGATTTGGGGAGCAAGTCCTGCTGGTGCTGCAAGTGTGCAGGTACACAGAGCCCAGCCATCTCCTAAGTTAGGAGCTGAAGTTGAGAACAGGCCTGGAGATGAAGCCAGGCAGAGCTGGTGCTGGGAATAAGAAGGACCCATAGAGCTCCAGCCACTGCCAGACTCTAAAACTTCAAGAGCAACACAAAGGTTAGGAGGGGCAAGTGGGGTGCCTTTTGCTATATGAAGGAGTGGCTGGATCCATGAGATTGGCCTTGGCTTTGGAATAACAGAACATACACAACAAAAAGGATACTCCAGGCTTCATTTTCCACAGATTCAGCTGCCTAGGAAGGCAAGGTCCTCCCAAAGAACCAAATACATTGGAGGGA
The DNA here is from genome assembly GCF_033115175.1 of Lepus europaeus. Lineage (NCBI taxonomy): Eukaryota > Metazoa > Chordata > Mammalia > Lagomorpha > Leporidae > Lepus > Lepus europaeus. The sequence goes on along the minus strand of NC_084850.1, from coordinate 92,061,940 downwards.
ACTGAGGGCAAGTTAGTGAACATTTACTCAGAAAACAAAAAAGCCATGGAGAGGAAAAGATGGGATCACAGAATCTTTTTTTTTTCCACAGGCAGAGTGGACAGTGAGAGAGAGAGACAGAGAGAAAGGTCTTCCTTTGCCGTTGGTTCACCCTCCAATGGCCGCCGCAGCCTGTGCGCTGCGACCGGCGCACCACGCTGATCCGAAGCCAGGAGCCAGGTGCTTCCTCCCGGTCTCCCAGGTGGGTGCAGGGGCCCAAGGACTTGGGCCATCCTCCACTGCCCTCCAGGGCCACAGCAGAGAGCTGGCCTGGAAGAGAGGCAACCGGGACAGAATCCAGCACCCCAACCGAAACTAGAACCCGGTGTGCCAGCGCCGCAGGTGGAGGATTAGCCTATTGAGCCGCAGCGCCAGCCAGGATCACAGAATCTTAAAACAGAAAGATTGTATCCTGCATTGCCCAAACAGGAAATGAATGCCTAAAACAGAAAGGGATATGCCCGAGGTCACACAGTGGGATGTGCAGAGGTCAGACTCAGATGTGGGGATTCTAACTTCCAATTACAATCTAGTCACTGAATTTTTTGTTGTTAAATTTGTGAGACATATAATTGATATTAGTATGCACATTTAACTCTAGTCTGTCCCTTTGAAATAAAATGGAGGTTCATTTTTTTTTTTTAATTTGGGCATAGCTTCTGGTTTTTTTTTTAAAGATTTATTTGTTTATGTGAAAGTCAGAATTACACAGAAAGAAGGAGAGGCAGAGAGAGAGAGAGAGCGAGAGAGAGAGAGAGAGAGAGAGAGAGCGCTCGATCTTCCATCTGCTAGTTCACTCCCCAAATGGCCTCAATGGCCAGGGTTGGGCCAGGCTGAAGCCAGGAGCTCCAGGTCTCCCATTTGGGTGCAGGGATCTGCCTTCCCAGGCGTGTTAGCAGGGAGCTGGATTGGAAGTGAAGCAGACAGGACTCGAACTGGTGCCCATATGGGATGCTGGCACTGCAGACAGCAGCTTAACCCTCTATACCATAATGCCAGCTCCAACTTTTGTTTTATGAAATAATATGCTGAAATCTGATGCACAGTTTGAGGCTGACAGGGACCTAATTGATTGGTGATATTAATGTTGTCTCTCTCCCTCACCCCCTTTCCTTCTCCCCCACCTATCCTTCTCTCCTTCTTTCCTCCCTTTTTCTTTCCTCTTCTAATGGCAATGGCAAGCAAATAAAGTAATATTAATTATAAGATCCCATCCCTACCACACATAGGCCCATGTCCTTTTATTTTTTAATATGAATAACACATATTCTTTGAGACTTAATTTGTGACAGGCATTGTTCTCAATTCTTTACACTTGCTAATCTATTTACTTATTACAGCAACCCTTTAATGCAATTGCTATTGTTAGAATTCCCCAACTTTGAGGCAAGAACTATTATTATCATCCCAGCTTGAAGGATGAGAGACTCAGGCACTTATGTGACTTGCCCAATGTCCAATGTCACATACCCGGAAAGGAAGACTTGAACCTACTAAGGCTAGATTCAGAGTCTCCATTCATAAGCACCAATCTATAAAAGCAACACTTACACAGTTTTCCACAATAGTTGTAAAGTCATGGATAGGAGGAAGGAGAAAACCAGAGGCTAAGATCAGAGAACAGGTGAGAGTGAGGGAGAGAAAGAAGCAGCTATGTTACAGTTGCCTACTTTGCTGGCCTTCAGTTCCAAAGCTATTTCCCATGTGTTAGTTCATTTAATGTCTCACTACATGTGGATGAGGAACTAAAGCCACTTGGTCATGAATATAAGTGGCAGAGAGAGCTCGTGACCCCGCCCCCAGTCAGGCTTCCCCAGGAGCTTAAGAGCATGGACCTAGAACCACATTGTCCAGGAGGGAGTCCTAGGTACCTTGAGCCTGTGACTTCCCCTTTAGCTACCTTACTCTCCTATAAAAAAAATGAGAGTAAACCGGCCCTGTGGTTGTTGGGAGGATTACCCAAATAGGTACAGCAAAAGCAACAGGTACATAGACATCTCCCAAGAAGGGAGTGGCTTTAATATTATATGGCCTGAAGCACTGGCCGTGCAGCCTTCAATGAGGCATCCATTGTGGGGAGAGGACTGTTTGGCAGCAAACCTCAGTGGTGTTTCCTTGAGTGAAAGTCAGCGTGGGTCATCACGCTGCCCCTCAGTGAGGGATCTGACACTGAGGAGGAGGTGCAAATAGTCCTTAACAACTATTGTGCATTTGCTTTCTGGAGCTCTCCTGCATTGTGCTTGCCATGTTGTCCCCAGGAACATATCCTCTCTATTTACACAGAATTAGTGTGATGTGACCTTGTACTGGTTTAGGCTGAACACTACTCCAACCTGAGCCCATAGCAAGAGGCTTTGGTATCTTCTTCCCACTGCCCTAACCTGCGGTCCCCTTCTTATTTACCCTACCACCTGCAGGGCCACGTGTTTCACATGTTATCACCAGCAAAGGTACACTTTTGGTGAGCCACATGTTCTCCAATTGAATAAGTAACAGACTGGAGCAGATTAAAGGTAGAGAATGATAACAACATTTTGAATGTTATATACGGCAAAGGTCACTGTTAAAAGTGAGAATCGAGAGGCCAAAGGTACATTCACAAGTTTGTTGGGAAAGCAGGTCCGTAACAATTGCCAGCCACTTTAGGAAGGCTTACTGTGTGTCTGACGCTGCAGTAACTGCATTCCGTAGGTTATATCACTCAGTTCTCACAACCACTCTGTACAGCAGGTATTGTTAATATGACTCCCACTGTACAGAGAGGAAATTGAAACTCCAAAAGGGGACACAACTTCTCTAAGGCTGCACAGCTACAAAGTGTGCAGAAATGAGATTCAAATCTAAACAGTATGACTCCAGAGTCCATTGTGCTAAACCATCTCCACTTCACATGGCAGCCCTGGGCCTCCGCTTTCCTACCTGTAAAATGGAGCAAAGCTTCTCTCCAGCACCAAAATGTTGTAGCTTTATTTAGACCCTAGAATGGACGCCTGAGGAAAGAATCTTGGAAAGTGCAAATGATCTATTTTCTTGAGCAGGATTGAATGGGGAGGTAGTGGAAGGCAGGGAGAATGGGGCAAGGGCAGGGCAGAATGTTGCTTCTTTGGACCCTTTCCCATGGGCACAGATATGAGGGTGTGTTAACTGTAGCTCAAAGAAGCTGCTAACAATCTATGATGTTATAATATATGTCTATTATTAATTTATTCCTCCCTCTATATCTTATTAATGTAGGATTCAATGATGCTTGTATATTTACAGAATTGTGCAATCATCATCATAATCAAATTTTAGAACATTTTAATCACTCCAAAAATAAATCTTGTACCCACTGTCAACCTCTTTCAGTCAAAGACCACCAGAACTACACCTATAGATAAACAAGGTGGGTTTATTATTTACTGCAGGGAAGGAGAATACAAACCATGAGAAACCATGGGGTGTGCCAACAAGCAGTATAACAAAGAACTTATTACAGTAGCCCTCCCTTATCTGGTTTCAATTTCCATGCTTTCATTTATTTTTTGTCAATAGTGTTCTTGAAATATTAAACAGAAAATTCCAAAAATAAAACTTGTTTTATTGTGGTGAGTGTTGTGACACAGAAAGTCTGCTTAGACGCCCATGTCCTATATCAGAGTGTCACTTTTAGTCCCTGCCACTGTGCTTCCAATTCAGCTTTCTGATAATCCCAGGAGGCAGTGAATTTTGGCCCAAGTACATGGGTCCCTGCAACCCACGTGAGAGACCTTCATAGAATTCCTGACTCCTAGCATGGCCCTGGCTTTTGTGGGCATTTAGGGAGTGAACCAGCAGATGGATGATCTCACTGTCTTCTTTGTCTCTCCCTCTTTCTCTGTTTGTCTGCCTTTGAAATAAATAAATCTTTTAAAACAATAAGATAAAAATAAAAGGCTTTTATTGTAGTATGTAACTATGACTGTCCTATCATTAGTTGTCATTAATCTCTTACAGTGCTAAATTTATAAACTAAACTTATAATAGGTACATAGTTTTAAGAAAAAATATAGTATATGTATATATCAGTACTAGCTGTGGTTTCAGGCATCCACTGGTTGTCTTGGAACTTGTCCCTCATGGATAAGGGGGACTCACTGTTTAAGATTTGGGCTTGCTTTGGGTGATTCTGAGGAGATCTAAAGAAGTGGAATTTTGCTCTAGATTGCATACTTTCAGAAATTAAGTATAATTCTATCATCTCAATACATCTCATCTGCAGGCAAAGGAGACGACATTGACGGTAAAGGTGTAATTAGTAAAGAAGTAGCAATTAATTTTGGCCGAAAGGTGTTTATTGTGGGCAACAAAAAGAACTTATTTTTGTCCGCTCAGAGAAAAGTATGAAGTGATGTTGCTTTGTCTCATTTGATCATGAGCTCAGTATAATGTTGTCCGAGTTTGCTGTTCTATGAGATATTTGCATTTTTTATGAGAATAAAATGATTTAACTGTGAAAGTCAGGCCAGATTCTGGAAATCAGAGGCTACCTTTTGTTTTCTTCACCTCAGACATAAGGGGTTGCTTTTATTTATTTATTTTTTAAAGATTTATGTATTTATTTGAAAGGCAGAGGAGAGAGGCCTCCCATTTGCTGGTTCATCCCTGAGATGGCCGCAATGGCTGAACTCTGCTTATCTGAAGAGCCAGGAACCAGGAACCAGGAGCCAGGAGCCAGGAGCCATGTCTCCTACGTGGGTACAGGGGCCCAAGGACTTGGGTCACCTGCTACTGCTTTCCCAGGCCATAGCAGAGAGCTGGATGGGAAGTGGAGCAGCCGGTAATCAAACCAGCACCCATATGAGATGCCTGCACTGCAGGCAGCGGCTTTACCCACTACACCACAGCGCACAGACAGTTCTATTTATCCAGCAGTATTTATATAGATGTAACAGGGAACATTTGTTATAGCACAAACTTCCCCTTGGCTGGCTAAGAGGAAATAAAGGGCTGTGTAATTATCCATGGAAACCCTAGTTAATAAATTCAGACTGGCTTGTTTGACTTCCAAAACAGAAGTACCATACTTTAATAACTTCTGCAAAAATCAGAAAAAACGTTTTAAACCTACTTTTCTAGTTGTGTTATTCCTGTTGCAGGAGTTATGGATCACAGAATATGCATGGGGAGGGAATCAGTTCTCTCCCTCAGGAAATTTTACCAAATCGCCTATGCTTGTTTTATTTTGTAGGCTCCTGGATGTTGTTTTTAGGAAAACTGAATTTACTGGAGGGATAGCAGCTTTAATTATCTGGAAATCTGTAATGACTAGTGCTAATATGCAAGATAAGTTCCTGTGTGGTATGCAGACAGATATAAGCCTGATGTTCACATAAAAATAATACCTTAAATGGATGAATATCTTGTGTTATATCCATATGAAAGAGTATTATTCATTTCTGGAAAAACAAAGTGAATGAAAAAGGACCAAAAAAACTCAGTTGGGATTTTAATGGACACTGTGTATAATCTATAGATTGAGAATCAATGTAATCTCTTTTTTACCTTCTTTTTTTAACTTTTATTTAATAAATATAAATTTCCACAGTACAGCTTTTGGATTACAGTGGCTTTGTCTCCCCCATAACTTCCCTCCTACCCGCAACCCTCCCATCTCCCGCTCCCTTTCCCATTCCATTCACATCAAGGAGAATCAATATAATCTTAGCAATAACATCCTTCAGTTTGTTAACACAAAATTTATGCTTCTTTAAATTCTTCCATCAGGTTCTTGTATTTTCAGTGTACAAGTTTTGCACTCCCTTTGTCAAAGTTTTCCTAAATATTTTATTTTCGATGCCATTATAAATGAAATATTAGTATTTTTACTGTTAGATTTTCACAGCTAGTGCATAGTGTATGCAATTGATTTTTGTATATTGACCTAGTATCTTCCAACATTGCTGAAATAGCTTATCAGCTCTAATTTTTTTTAGTGAATTCCTTAGCATTTTCCATATTACAAAATGGTGTCACGGATTAACTGAAATGCTTTTACATCTTCCTTTCTAATCTTGATAACTCTTATTTCTTTTTCTTATCTAATTGCCCTGGCTAGAATTTCAACTACGCTGCTGAATAGAAATGTTGATTCTTGCCTGTTTCTGATCTCAGGAACAAAGCTTTCAGTATTTCACCATTATGTATAATACTAGTTGTGATTTATATGCAGATTGCCTTCATGGGATTGAGGAAGTTCCTTTTTACTCCTATTTGATTGAAACTTTTATCATAAAAGGGTGCTGAATTTTGTCAAATACTTTTTTCTGTATCTATTAAGACGATCATTGGAGCTTTTTGTTCTTTGTTATCTGTTGTATTATGTTGTCTTATTTTCATATGTGGGACCAACCTCTCATTTCTGGAATAAATCACATTTTTGTCATGGTATGTAATCATTCATAAGCTTCTAGATTTTGTCTGCTAGTATTTTTGCTGAGGAGCTTTTCATCTACACTCATTATTCAAAAAGGATATTAGTCTTCAGTTGTACAGTAGTTCTCCTTAATCCATAGTTTCATGTTCTGCAGTTTTAGTTACCCATGATCAATCATGGTCTGAAAATATTAAGTTGAAAGTTACTGGGGCCAGTGCTGTGGTGCAGTGGGTTAACTCCCTGGCCTGAAACGCCAGCATCCTATATGGGCACCGGTTCTAGTCCTGGCTGCTCCACTTCTGATTCAGCTCTCTGCTGTGGCCTGGGAAAGCAGTAGAAGATGGCGCAAGTCCTTGAGCCCCTGCACCCCCGTGGGAGACCTGGAAGAAGCTCCTGGCTCCTGGCTTCGGATCAGCGCAGTTCGGGCTATTGTGGCCAATTGGGGAGTGAACCATCAGATGGAAGACCTCTCTCTCTCTCTCTCTCTCTCTCTCTCTCTCTGCCTCTCCTCTCTCTGTATAACTCTGACTTTCAAATAAATAAATAAATCTTTAAAAAAGAGAAAATTATGAATTAGTAAGAATAAACAATTCATAAATTTTAAACTGCATGCCATTCTGAGTAATGCGATGAAATCTCATGCCATCCCACTCTTACATGCTTGAGACATGAATCATCTCTTTGCTCAGCATATCAACACTGTATAGGTTACCCACTTGTTAGTTGCTTAGTAGCCATCTCAGTTCTGCCAACCCAGCTGTCACAGTGCCACAGTGCTTATGTTCAAGCAATCCTTGTTTTATTTAATGAAGGCCTCAAAGAATAGTGATGTTGGCAATTCATATGTGCCATAGGGAAGCTATAAAGTGGCTCCTTTGAATGAAAAGGTGAAAGTACTCAATTTATGGGGCCTAAAGATTTTATACTGAGTTTCCTAAGATATATGATAAGAAGGAAATTTCTGACTGTGAAGAAGGAGAAAGGAGTGATGCTAACTTAGCTGACATACCTCAAAGTGCAAAAGCTATGGCCACAATACGTGACCGATGATTAGTTAAGATCAAAAAGGCATTAAATTATATGGTTTAGTACAATCTATGGTTTCAGGCACCCACTTGATTCTTGAAACATATCCCCTGTGAATACAGAGGCACCACTGTATTTTCTTGTGATGTCTCTGTTTAATTTTGGCATCAGAATAATTCTGGTAATACATATAAAATAAACAATAAACATAAATTATAAATATTGCCCACAAAACAGCAGTAATTGTAAATTTATCCTCATGGGTTCGTGAGTTATAAAAATATAATTTATGATGATAACAGCATAAAGGAGGGGGGATAGTGATATAGAGGCAATATTTTTGTATACTATTGAAATAAATTTGGTATTAACCAAATTAGATTACTATATATATTCAAATTTATTTTCATTTTACTTAAAATGCAGAGAAGTACACACACACACACACACACATACACACACAGTGAGAAACAGAGAAACTGAGAGAGGGAGATCTTCCATCTGCTGATTCACTCTCCATCAGCCAGGGCTACTGAGTCAAGATCCATCTGGATCTCCCATGAAGGTGGCAGGTACCCAAGTACCTGAACCATCATCTGTTGCCTCCCATGTTGTGCGTGGAAGCAGAGGTGGGATTTTAACCCAGGCACTTCAACATGGGATGCAGGTATCCCAAGCAGTGACTTAATCACTGAACCAAATGCCTGCGTGGTGGCTCAGTAGATTAAGCCACCACCTGTGATGTTGGAATCCCATATCACAATTTGAATCCTGGTTACTCTGTTTCTCATCAGACTCCTTGGTCATATGCCTGGGAAAGCAGCAAAGAATGATCCACATACTTGGGCCCTGGCCACCCATGTGGGAGACCCAGATGGAGTTCTTGGCTCCTGGCTTCGGCTTGGCCCAGCCCTGGTCTTTATGGCCATTTTAGGGGGTGAACCAGTGGCTGGAAGACCTCTTTGTCTTTCCATATCTCCCTCTCTCTCTGTTACTCTGCCTTAGAATTACATAAAATAAATGCTTTTGAAAAGAAAATGGTATGCAGAAAATATCTATCTAACTCAAAAGAGTTTAGTAATGGGGAAACAAAAAGACATGGCACATGAAAACAAATAGTGTGTGTGTGTGTGTGCAAACGTGCAAAAGTGCGCGCCGACCTTTCAAATAAAAAAAAAAAACAGCAAAATGTCAGGCACGAATTCTGCCTTATCCTTAATCACATTAAGTATAAATGAATTTAGGGGCAGACATTTGGCATAGTGGTTAAGATATCAGATAAGTTGTTCACATCTCAAATCAAAGTGCCTGGGTTCAATTCCTGGATGTGTTCCCAATCCCAGATTCCTGCCAATGAAGACCCTGGGGGGCAGAAGCTGGTGGTTCAGTTGGTTGGGTTCATGCCATCCACCTAGGAGAGCTGGACTGAGTTCTGGGTTCCTGGGTTGGACCATGGGTTCAATCCTGTTCATTGAGGTCATATTGGTAGTGAGCCAGTGAATGGTAGCTCTCTCTGCCTGTCTGTCTCTGTCTCTGTATTTCTCTATTTAATTCTCCCTCCATTTCTCTCTCTCTCTCTCTCTCTCTCTCTCCCCCTCCCTCCCTCTTTCTGTCTCTCTTCCCCTCTCTCTGCTAGTCAAACGAATAAATGTGTAAAAATAAAAATGAATTTAAATTTTCTGATTAAAAGGAAGATATAGATTTGATAAATAACACAATGCACATACTGTCTACACAATCCAGATTCAATACACAAATGGACTTAAAGTAGAAGAATAAAGTTATCTCATGACAATAGTAATCAAAAGAGAAATGGAGTTGCTACAATAATATCAGACAAAATAGTCTCCCCTAAATGATCTACTGATTGATACAATCCCTATTAAAATCCCAATTGTTTTCTTTCCACAAGGTAACAAAGTATGATTTTCTAGTTTGTATTATGATGGGTGATTTTTTAATTATAATCCTGGACATTTTGTGTGTTATTTTAGGGGAATCTGGGTTTTATGTAAAGCTTTTATTTAAGCAGAGAATGATCCTGCTTAGGTTTAGTGGACAGATCCTGGCCTACTTTTGTGGGTTGTTATTTGAAAGATAATGTAAATTTCTTGATGGTCATTGTGGTGCTGTTTTAGGATCTTGTGCTGCTAGGGATCACATTTGTGTCTGCTTAGGCTGCCTGAGGGTTGCAGGAAATTTCCTCCAGGTTAAGTGGACTGGTGAAGCTAGGTTAGGGCAAAAGAATCACTGCCCTACGAGGTGGATAAGCACTTCCCAAGCAGGGCTGGTATCAGTAAGAGGGACACCTCTTACTGATACCACCCAATTACCTAGTGTCTCTCAATGGGCGAGAGTAGTATCAGGACTGCCATGGGAAAGAAAGTGGTTCCTCTGGCTTCTTATTGTCAGCAGAGCCCTGGATCAACCTTTTATTGATTATTTAATAATCACTGCTGTGATTATTGATTACCAGATGTTGGGACATCTGTTCTATCCAGCTGGGGATGGTGCTGGTGTCCTGAGCCTTCCTGGGCTGCTCTCCATTGCTAGGTTGACAGCCAGTAAATACCATGCCTGGGTTGCCTACTCTTCTCAGGTGATGAGGCCACTTGGTGCCCTGTGCTATTGTGCACTTCCTCAAATCTTAAGATCTTAAACCACATTGCTTTCTTTTTGTCACCTTTGTGAATTCTCCTTTAGTTGTGTCTTGCATTATTTCCAGAGTTTGTAGTTGTACTTTATGAGAAGAGTAAGGGAAAATGAGTCTAAACCACATGGTCTGGACCAGAAGTTTCTGTATTTTCTTCAAAATCATCAGTTATCATGAAGATGAGTAATACACGGCTTCTGCCTTCAAAGTACTACAGTCCGGTAGGGAAGATGAGATAAGAATATAAAAACTATAACAACAGCATTTACTATTTACTATGTTTCAGTTTATAGCTAATAAATGTTCTATTTCAGTTAACTTGTGATTTTTTTAGCAACCTGAGGGAAGATCTAATATGTTGCCCAACTTATAGAATCACAAGAGAACTTCAACAACTTGCTCAATGTCACACAACATATAGGTAGCAAAGTCAGGCTCAGAAGCTGGTCCTCCTACAACTTCACTAAGTCAGGTACCAATAGAGAGAGTCAATTGAACAACTGGCTATAGAATTCAGAAGAGCAAAAGAGTCCATTGTAGTGTAAAATTCAAGAGGAAGTGACACTTAGGAGATATCATGAAAGATAAATAAGATTTCAATGGGTGAAGATATTGGAAGTGCAGATAGAAAGAAATTCATGTGTAAAGGCCCTGTGGTAGTAATGGCAGGGGCCTACTCAGGAAAAACAGCTGTATACCTAGTAAATCATGTAGTGGGAGCTGGGGATACAAAGGCAGTTGAGTTGATAAAGATTAAGGTTTTGAATGCTGGCCTGAGAAAATCATTCTTAATTTCATAGGCAATAGTGATCTTTCAAATAACATCCTTATGGTAGCAGGTGAAAGTGCATGCAGCAGACTAGGGATAAAGGCCTAATGAAAGACCACGGCAGCTGAGATGAAAAGGAGAAGATGGATTCAAGAAATATGTAAGAAGTGGAATCAACAGAATTCAGGTACTGATTCAACTTGGATATTGAGTGAGGGAAAGGAGCCAACAGCAACTCACTTTAGGATCCTGCTTGGCTGTTAATGGTAATGGCATTAACTGAAATGCTGGATTCTTCTGGCTTCAGGAAATAGGAAAAAGGCAGTATAGCATGCTTTGTGTAGCAGTGTTTTGAGACGCAAAGGCGATTATTCTGCTGACAGGGAGACTTCTTTTCTCAAGGCAAAATTCCTTTCACTTTTCCTCATGGATCCTATTTCCAACTGTTATATTCATTTTCTTTTACTCTCCTCTGGACATGCTTTAATCTCTGGCACTCTCACAAAGCAAGACAGGCACAGAGGTGAAGATGGGAGGAGAGGGAGCCAGTGAGGTGGAAAGAGAGAGTGAGACAGACAGAGAGAGGAGACAATGAGACTAAAACATAAGGACTTGGCCTAAATTTTAACTTTTACAGTAGAGGCAAAAAAGAGACAAGACTTGTGGCTATCCTATTCTGTCGGTAAAGCAATTCCCATTTCAGAGCCTGTTCATTTTGACAAGGAGTGAAGGAAAAAAAAAAGTGGTAATGGAGCCTTCTGAGTGAAAACAAGGAACCAAGAGTTGGTGCCCAACTCTAGCTCAGTCTCAGATGATGTGAGGTGCCTTGAGAAATCCCCTTTCATTCCAAATATTTGTCCTCTGCTGTAAATGACTTTCTGTTAGACTGAACATTATGAAATTGCCAATATTGAAGGACAGCTGTACTAGGCTGGCTTTGACTGGCACAAACAGCAGTATCACATAGTTCGATGCAATAATTTTGTCTCATCTTATTCATGCTTAGTAACTATTGGTATGTATGCATGTACACACACATGAGTGTACACATACACACACACTACTGCTAGATTGGCAGTTCCATTGTAGCAGACACAGGTCTGGATCTCTGAAAAAAAAAATAGAAAGCCCTAATGTGTAGTGTTTGTTGATTTCTGTGATGTAAATTATTCTCACCACAGCTACTTTCAATCCATCAATGTGATGTCACTGAATGTAGAGCTGAGAAGAGATGTGCACAATTGATTTCTGAGAGCTGGCACAAGCTGGCTCTGGAACACCACTGCTTATCTCTAAATCTATGGCATCTACAAAGTAGGATCTCAGACTTAACACAAATGAAGTAGAAGTTTGTCAATTTTGAAGATAGAGACTCCTCTTTGAGGATTGAAACCACACAAATCATTCTAGTAATAATGAGAAAGTTTCTGGCACCTCCTTTGCAGTTTTCCAAATTCTGTATGTTCATCTCAATGGATGTAGACAGAGAAGAAATCCATGTTCTTACCTGATGGATGAGAAAGCTGAGGCACAGAGAAAGCAGGGCAGTGACACTTAGGTCACAAGGATGGGCAAGTCAGGACCAGAGAGGCAAGTCTGATTTAACTCTCCAAAGGATGGGCAGACACTCTTACTGTTGGACTCGACTCACCAGAACTCAGCTCCATCTCAGGATGTGGAGAAGATACACCTTGATTCATGACAGCAGCTGGGGGACTATAGACCATTTCTATCAGTTGCCCACATTTACCGTGAATGGTGGCTGTCATAAATACGGCCAGCCAAGAAGGAAATTATATGAGGCCCTGTGAACTCTGTAGGGTCCTCTAGCCAAGCCATAAACATGTTAAATATTGGAAAAACAGTGAGGAGGGAGAAATATCAAATGACTAAGAGACAGAGACTGAGAGAAATTAAGATTGATTAATTGGGAACATTTAGAAGGTAAATTCTTCCAAGTATGGCAATTTCTCAAAAATCTTAACAAAAAGCCCACAAGTCAAAAATAAAACTCTAAACTTACCATGTCCAGTTACTGGGATGTCACATTGTAGGATCTGGCTGCTGCTCAAAGGGCACTTTACAGCTCCTTGACCTTGTGGGCAAGCTGAGCCCATATAAGGCAGAAGCCTAGTAACAAAGCATTTAGGTGAATACATCCAGTGTAGTCTACTGTATTGTCCAGTGGGGGAAAAACAGGGATGGTCTCCACTGGAACACAGGGTTGGTGGAAGGGAAGCTGAGTTAAGTATTATTGGCCCTGTTTAGCAAGTGAGAAAACATACTCAAGGCCAGGAATAGACCTACCAAGGTTCTCAAAGGTGTACTTGTTAGTGTGGCTGCTCCTAGCATAGGCCTACCCCAAGCCATTATTTCAACTTCCTATTTGAAAGTTCCTCTCAAACTGGCCTACCACTAAGCCCAGCCACAATGGTGGAACTAGAGATATCCTACAAAACCTTGGTTTTAGGGCTGGGCTGCTCTGAAAGCAGTCCTCAAGGTGGGCACTCTGAGGAAAGCATCTTGGTGAGTCCCCTGTACGCACCCAGGCATAATGTTTCATAATACACATTTTCTGTGAAATTTCTGAAGACCTCTCCTATACATAAATGTGTTATTTTGCACCAACATCAACTTATCTTTTATTTCCCATGAACTTTTGAAAATGCCCTCCTAGACATGGCACAGTCACCCACACAAAAAGCCCAGCCGTGGCGCTGAATGAGCATCAGTCTCTGTCATCTCCTTCCCACCCACCTGTTTGTTCCCACTCTTCCACACTCACCTCCTCCTTTGGCAGTGGGCTTCTCACATTTATTTATTTAGTTATTTATTTATTTTCAAAATGTTATTTAAGTTATACAAGTTTCATGTATATCATATATACAGATTTAGGAACATAGTGATACTTTCCACTCTACCTTCCCTCCCACCCATGCTCCAAACTTTTCTCCTCCTCCCTCTCCTATTCCCACTCATAAGTTTTACAAAGTTCTACTTTCAGTTTACTTAATGATTGTAAGGTTAACCCTATACTGTGGAAAATAATTCAACAAATAGTATGAAGAAAAAAACCACTGCTCCTCAAAAGAAGAGACAAGAGCTGTAAACAAACATTGAATCTCAAAATGTCCATTTCACTCCAATACATTACATTTTAGGTACTCTATTAGTCTCTTTGGATCAGGGAAAACTTATGGTATCTGTCTTTTTGAGGCTGGCTTATTTCACTAAGTATAATGGTTTCAGTTGCATCCATTTTGTTGCATAAGACAGGTTTTTATTTTTTTACAGCTGAGTGGTGCTCAGTAGTGTGTGTGTATATATATATATATATATATATATATATATATCTTACAGTTTATAGACATCTGGGTTGATTCCATATCTTGACTATTGTGAATGGGAGCTTCAGTAAATACAGAGCTATAGATAACTCTTTCATATGCTGATTTCTTTTGGTTTGGGTAAATTCCCAGGAGTGGAATGGCTAGATCATACAGTATCTCCATACTGTCTTCCATAGTGGCTGTAACAGTTTACATTCCCACCAATCCTTGCCAGCATTTGTTATTTGTTGATTTCTGTATGAAAGCCATTCTAACTGGGGTGAGGTGAAATTTCATTGTGGTTTTGATTTGCATTTCCCTGATGATTAGTGATCCTGAACATTTTTTCAAGTGTCTGTTGGCCATTTGAATTTCCTCTCTTGAAAAATGCCTGTTCAAGTCCTTTGCCCATTTCTTAACTGGATTGTTTACTTTGTTGTTGTTGAATTTCTTGAGATTTTTATTTATTGTTGAATGTCTTGAGCTCTTTATAGATTCTAGATATTAACCCTTTATCAGTTGCATAGTTGGCAAATATTTTCTCCCATTCTGTTGGTTGTCTCTTCACCTTGCTGAGTGTTCCTTTTGCAGTGCAGAAGCTTTTCAGCTTGAAATAATCCCATTTGTCAATTTTGGCCTTGATTGCCTATGCTTCTAAGGTCTATTTAAAGAAGTCTTTGCCTATGCTAATGTCTTGCAGAGTTTCCCCAATGTTCTCTAATGATTTGATGGTATTGGGTCATAGATTTTGGTCTTTGATTCATTTTGACTGGATGCTTGTGTAAGTTGTAAGGTGGGAATCTAGTTTCATACTTCTGCATGTGGATATCCAATTTTCTCAGCACCATTTGTTGAAGAGATCGTCCTTGCTCCAGGTATTGATTTTAGCTCCTTTGTTAAAGATAAGTCAGTTGTAGATGTGTGGATTGATGCCTGTAGTATTTACCTTCATATTACCCAAAAGGCATAAAGAGGGACATGGCTTCTGATGCCTACTTTAGGCTCCTTACTTGGATGATAGTTAATAATAGCTGATTATGCAGCTCGGAATTTAGCTTACTTTTCCAAGTATAGCCGGCTGCATATCTCTTTACACCAACAACCTCCAATTGTTGGTAAAAGAAAAAGTTTCCACTGACTCCCCTTGACCTCTCCATTTCCAACTTCCCTTGGTGCATGGGCATCAAGCCTTGAGCCTGAATGCAAAGGCCCTCCATTTCCTGGTACTCTCAGTTTTAGACACCAACAGACATAGAGCTCAGTGGGAAAAGAATAAATGCCCCATGCTCTTACTGCCTCAGCTGCTGAAACTGGCACAGAGGTGGCCAGGTTGACCACATCCTCTTCCTCTGTAGTCCACACTTATCAAGGATCCAAAATGAGGCCTCCTATATGCCAAAGATAAGAGCCACAATGACAGGTACGATTGGCCACTGTAAGCCAGGAACTGGTTAAGGAATCTTTAAACACATTATGGTTAACACAAAGGATAAGACACCTATTATTTCTCCAAGTTTTACAGATGAGGACACTGAGGTTTAGAGAAGGGCAAACTTATTCAAGATCATGCAGCCCATAGATCATGGAGTCAGGAATAAGATCCAGATCTGTTTAACATCAAAACTAATAATAACACATAGCCTCTTAGGGGTTTCCAAGAATAATGAAAAATGGACTCAGTGAATTTGTGCAGAATGTTCACACTTAGCATGTTAGAATAAAAGAGAATTACCTGCTCTGTGTTGGTGACTTTTTAAACCTAATTCATTTTTCCTAAAAGAATGCCAGTGTTAAAATTATGTTACAGAACATCAAGGAAAGTGATGGCCTGGATCCATCTACTTAGGTGAGTCAGTCCCTCAGATATCATGTCCCATCCTGGGACAATATTTGAAGTGAGCAACACACAATGTAGTGTGTCCAGGAGGGATCAAGAAGGCTAAGACCCAGAGTACATGAGGAAGTTTTGGGAGGAGCTTTCCATGTTGTCAATGTTTGTATATTCCCAAAATTCCCATAAGGGGACTTCAGAAAGTTAGTGGAAAATGTAAATATAATTAAAATGTAAGCTTATTTGGTGCAGAATATTATGAAATTCATGTACACAAGGGGTCTTCAAAAAGTTCATGAGAACATGTATTCTGAAAAAAAGTATGTATGAATTTCAAAATGTCTTTGCACCAAAATAACCATCTTTTATTTCGATTTTCCATGAAACTTTTGAAGTGCCCTTGTGTATTAGCTGTTTGCCACTATAACAATACACCTGAAACAAGCTACTTATGAAAGAAGTAAGTTTATTTTGGCTAATGGTTTCGGAGGTTCAGAGTCCACTGGTTAGGCATCTGGAGATGATGTTCCTTTTGGCAAAGTCCTAAGGTGTAGCAGAGCATCACATGGCAAGAGCACATCTTTCTATTTATGTGTTTCCTTATAAAGCCACCAGGATTTAGTCATGGGGGCTCCACTCTAAAGACATAATCCAATCCAATCACTTCCCCCAAAGGCCCACCTCTAAACCCTGTAATTGGATTAAGTTTCCACCCTCTTAATATGATTGGCATAAGACTTTAGGGGCCAAACTTTCAACACATGGGCCTTTGGGAGACACTCAAACTAATATTCAAACCATAGAATCTTTTATGTTAGAACCTAATCCCCAGTGCAATCGTATTACTAGGTGGTGCCTTTAGGAATTGGTTAGGTCAATGATGGCTTCATCCTCATGAATGGGATTAGTGCTCTTTTAAAAGAGGCCCAAAATTAGATCTCCCACCATTCTGATGGCTCTTTTTGTTTTATCATGAGCAAGCCAGACAGGATAAAAGACTGCAAATCAGGTCTTTTGATGAGTTTTGTCGCTGCCTTATAACTGAATGTCAAAGTTTTTTTCTTCCCCAAAATTTTGCTTAAAAACCCCAGTACCACTGGCCCCTTTGGGTTTTGCCTTTCTTGGAGCCTCCCTCCAAGCCACTCTGGCTGAAGGTCTTTGAATCTAATAAATCTTGCTTTTAAATCTCAAAAAAATAAAAATAATAAATAATAAAAGAGGCCCGAGGTAGCATGGTTGCCCCTTCTGTTATGTGAGGACAAAGCAAGAGGATGCCACCTATGAGGAAGTGGGATTTCACCAGTTACCCAGCCTCCAGAATTGTAAGAAATGAGTCTATTATCTATAACATACTCAGCCCAAATGGACTAAGAAGCTCCAATCTAATGGCAAAGTGAATGGACCAAGTCAGAGCTAAAGCTGGTTAGCCTGGGAAAGAGATGACTCCAGAAAACACAAATCAATTCATGTCACTCTGCTCCTATCTCACTTAGGGCAAGAGCCAAAGCTTTTACAGTGATCAACAAGGCCCTTTTCATCTCCCCAACACCATCTCTGTGAGCTTCTGTTTTTTAAAAATTTTATTTATTTATTTGAGAAGTAGAGCTACAGACAGGGAGAGACAGAGAGAATCTTCCATCTGCTGTTTCACTTCCCAGATGGCCGGAGCTGGACCAATCCGAAGAGAGGAGACAGGAGCTTCTTCTGGGTTTCCCACGTGGGTGCAGGGGTCCAAGGACTTGGGCCATCCTCTAATGCTTTCCCAGGCCATAGAACAGAGCTTGTTCGGCAGAGGAGCAACCAAGACTCAAACCGGCGCCCATATGGGATGCCGGCGATGCAGTCAGAGGCTTTACCCCTACACCACAGCGTCAGCCCCTGTGACTTTGTCTTATACCAGCCCCTACTGATTCTTCAGCCACATTGCATTCCTGGTTGTTCCTGGAATCCATTATCTGCCCTCACCTCAGAACTTTTTTCACCGATGTCAACTGTGACCTCAGTGAGTTCCCCTGATCAGTCTATTTTAAATTGAAATTCCTGTCTCTCCTCTCCCACTTTATTTTTCTCCATTGTAACTATCACCATGTAAATAACTATATCTGTTTATTGCCTATACCCTATGCCCTGCAAAAGAGTAAGCCCTGTGAGTATAAGGGTGTTTTCTCTCTAGTTCAGTGTTGCATCTTCCCTACCTAGAAGAGAGCCTGGCACATAATACACACTCAATAATTTTGTTGACCCAAAGAATATTGTTTCTGCCTTCAGATCTGGAAGGGCTGTTACAGGGCAAAGGGAATAGATACAAGATAGGACCTGTGTGACTGCCAAGGATTGCACCATCTCAATATAAGGGGGACATCTTAGGCAGTAAAATTTCCCTAGGAATCTATGCACATGGAGATAAATAGGCATGGACAGAAGGAGTGTGTGTTTGAGGGAGGGGGGTGAAGCATCAAAATGGGCAGGATAAAGAAAGAACTGGGGCTGGAGATGCTATGTTCTCCAACCCCTTATTGATGAGGAAACTGAGGCCTGGAGAAACCGCCCAAGTCACCATGAATGGCAGGCAGAACCGGCACTAAAATCTCAGAGGGAAATCAGGTTTTTCTGAATGAGGCAGCCTTTTTGTGGCAAGGTAAATTTTGGAACTATGTGTGTGTGTTTTTGTGTTTACCGTCTCTACATCCTTGCTCCCCATTTGTCTGCCCCACAGGAAGAGGGATTTTTATAGAAAGAAGAAGTTGGCTGAGACCACTGCACAGCTGGGAAGGAGAGGTCCTGAGTAGGGCTGTGGAAAATCTTATCAGTGCCACAGGAAGGGAGAAGAGATTGACCCTAACAGGCTCAGAGGGAGGCCAAATCTCAGCCCCCAGGGCCTCTGGCTTTCCCTCCCCCATGGCCGGCTGCGTGGGAAATGACAGTAAGCGGTGGTGACTGGAATCAATTGGAGATTAGTTGCCCTTGCTCTAATCTGAGGGCACCAGAAATGCCTCTTGGATTCCAGTGCCACCCTTGAGTGGGGGGAGGGGCAGTCCTGACTGACATGGAATTTTCTTCTGTTAGGCTGGGGTGCTCAGAGTCAGAATTCAGTTCCTTTAAGGCAATCAAACAAGTATTTCTCACCCACCCACATCTGAGTTTGTGACCCGAGCTAGAAGCCCATTCTGTCTTTTGGCTTGTTGGAGGACATTCACTTGATTTGAATCGCAGCATGTGTGGCCAGGCCTTGCAGCATTCCTGATAGCAATGGGTGCTACACAGGAGTCCTTGGGAAGCCACATGAGGCACTCCTTGGGCTGGGAGGACCACAAAGAAAATGTGCTCTGGCATCTGGGGGGAGGAATTGGGAAAGCAGGAGAGAAGGGAGAAGAGGAGAGCAGCCTTCAAGAGCCCATCAGACAGCAATTATTCTCCCAGAGAAAGAGACTCTTTCCCACTGTGGCTATTAAGTGATTTACAATTAAGTAATTCTTCATGAGGGGATGCTCCAATTGATGGTGCAGGTCTGAGTGGCAGGAGGCCTGTTCCTCCAGGCATCTAAGTGCTCCTGTCTATTGACTCATTCTGCTATTCATCATCTTTCCCAGGCCACTTATTAGCAGGTTTAAGTGGGAGGAGGGTTCAGCCCACCTGACTAGGAACAATTCCCAGAGACCCAAGGCGAAGAGTGCGAGTGGGGGAAGGGTGCCTCACACCGGGCTCATGAGGGCCTCAGCCCCTGCTATGCTAACCCAGGCTGGGAGCTGGGAGGCAGGGCTGGGCACAGTGGGATAGGGAGGCAGCCAGGGGTTCATTTTAACTTTCCAATGCTGACTCGAGGCCAGCTGTTGGAATTCACCCCTGATGATTAGCTGATCAGCAGCTTCACTGCAGGTGTGGTAGGAAAAGCGCAAGATTTAGAGCCTAGTGATGTGGCTGTTGTGAATTTTGGCAAGGGTCTGAGCCTCTCAGAGGCTATTTTATTATCTGAAAAGAGGGGTAACATCAATGTCAATCTCATAGGGTTAAGGGGGAGTTATACAACATAACACTGTCAAGTGCCTAGCACATATCTATGGCATTATTCATTCTGTGCTTGGAGAATGATTAGGAATAAATGTTCTCTTACATTCTAGCCCATCCCGCATCCCGCCCTCCTCCCACTCCAACTTGCGGTCTGTTCTGTATCACCATATGTGAACCACCTCCCTTCTCCATGCCTCCTTTTCCTCATCTGTAAAGTGCAAATGAAATCACCTGCTCTGTCTACCTGTTTCGTGGGGCCTTAGAGAAGCTGCAGAGATGGGAGGAGTTTCAGGTTGCTTGCTCTTAATGGCTAAGTCTGGCTCCCAGAAACTGTGCAACCCAGCTAAAAGCCCATGAATCACCCAGAGAGAGAAAAACACAGTCAATAAGGGCCAGAGCCCAGTCAGCCTCTTTGGGTGTACGGCATTAGGGAATTAGCAGATTGCCCACAGTGGTCTCCAAAGGGTTTGCACAAAAATCCTTTATCTGTTGGGTTTGCATTTGTTCTAAAATATCCACTACCTAGATGCAAATCCAGCCTTCAATGGGACCAGAGAACAGGGCTGGAGTGGATCAAAGTATGTTTTGTGTAAGACTCAATTATTTGGGCCGGCGCCGCGGCTCAATAGGCTAATCCTCTGCCTGCGGCGCTGGCACACCGGGTTCTAGTCCCGGTCGGGGTGCCGGATTCTGTCACAATTGCCCCTCTTCCAGGCCAGCTCTCTGCTGTGGCCCGGGAGTGCAGTGGAGGATGGCCCAAGTTCTTGGGCACTGCACCCACATGGAAGATCCGGAGAAGCACCTGGCTCCTGGCAGCCATTGGAGGGTGAACCAATGGCAAAGGAAGACCTTTCTCTCTGTCTCTCTCTCACTGTCCACTGTGCCTGTCAAAATAAAAAAAAAAAAGGACTCAATTATTTGAAAAGCAAAGTGAAAGAGAGAGAAGAGAGACCACTCCCCAGATGACTGCAATGGTCGGGACTGGGCCAGGCTGAAGCCAGGAGCATGGAACTCCATCCAGGTCTCCCATATTGGTGGCAGGGCCCATGCACTTAGATCATCTTCTTTCAGCATTCCAGGCACATTAGCAGGGAGCTGGATCGGAAGCAGAGTAACTGGAACTCAAAAGGGTATTCCGATATGGGATGCTGGCATCACAGGCAGCCACAGTGTTAGCTGGCTCCCGAAAGTGTATTTTTTTTAAGATTTATTTATTTATTTGAAAGTCAGAATTAACAGAGAGAGAAGGAGAGGCAGAGAGAGAGAGAGATAGAGAGAGAAAGTCTTCCACCTGCTGGTTCACTCTCCAGTTGGCTGCAAAGCCAGGAGCTTCCTCCAGGTCTCCCACATGGGTGCAGGGGCCCAAGGACTTGAGCCATCTTCTACTGCTTTCCCAGACCACATCAGGGAGCTGGGTTGAAAGTGGAGCAGCTGGGACTCAAACTGGTGCCCATATGGGATGCCAGCAATGCAGGCAGCGGGTATACGTGCTATGCCACAGTTCCAGCTGGGAAGTATATTTCTTAATGATAAAAAGAAAGTTGTGGGGCCAGTGCTGGGGCATAGTGGGTAAAGCCACAGCCTGCAGCGCCGGCATCCCATGAGGGCATTGGTTCGAGTCCCAGCTGCTCTTCTTCCAATGCAGCTCTCTGCTATGGCCTGGGAAAGCAGTGGAGGTTGGCCCAAGTCCTTGGGGCCCTGCACCCACGTGGGAGACCCGGAAGAGGCTCCTGGCTTTGGATCGGCACAGCTCCGACTGTTGTGGCCATCTGGGGAGTGAACCAGCAGATGGAAGACCTCTCTCTCTACCTCTCCTTCTCTCTCTGTGTAACTCTGACTTTCAAATAAATAAATAAATCTTTTTAAAAAAGAAAGTTGTAAGAGGTTCCTTCCAGCAATATACACCTCCAGCACTGCAAAGGGCTCCTCTGGGGGCCAGAGCAAAGGCAACCATCTGTCAGAGCAAAACAAACAGGAAGAGCTATTATCACCTGCTTTGTCTAGGTCCAACATGCCAGCCATATGGGATTTACAAAAAATATTGATAGAACTTCATCCCAGGCCAACTGAGTCAGGATCAGGGTGGGGAGGGCCAGGCTTAGGGGGTTGAAAAGCTCCCTGGGTCCCTCTGAGGGAGCCCAGTTTTCTAACTTGCATATAGGAAACAGCCTAATTAAATATATGCTCATGAAGGAGAAGGGATTTGCCTAAGGCCCAGTTGATAAATGAGAAGCAAAATTTAGGGCAGAAACCCAGGCCATCATGACACTATCACCCCATGGTATTTCCAGTGGATGCAATGAGACTTGATGAATCTTCCCAGAGGGCCTTGCTCCAAAAGTTTCCTTAGCAACCACATCTGCATCTTTTCTCTTTCCTGGGCAGCCTAGGACACAGAATTCAACTTGTATGAAAAGTCAAACCCCCACCCCCTCCCAAGAGGATCTCTCTTGCTAATTTGCTTTTAATTGGATTTACTTGCTTCATCAGGTCCTGAAGCCCACAAGCTTCTTTGCTGGTCTGGGAGAGGCCCCAGGGATCTCTCCAGTTCTATCAGTGGCAGCACTGTCCACAGCACTTTCAAGTAGCTGCTCTTCCAGGCCTCTAGCTCACTTGGAAATTACAGCTGGGGGAGGGGGTGGGGAAGCATTTAGGGAAGCCCCACAGCAGGTGTCTGATTCACTTGCTTGCCAGGGGCCAAGGTAAGAGTTTGGAGCAGAGAAACCAAATCCATGAGCCCAATCACCTCCTTCTGGTTGGTGGCGGCACAGGTAGGCACCTCCATGGATGACAGAAATGGGCAAGCAATTTCTGATTAGGCTAGGACAGGCCCTGAAATCAGCACATGACCCCAAGGTAACTGAGATGCTGCTACGGTACACCTCTGGTGCCAGATCTGTAAGATGCTCTGCAATAACGGGCAGAAGCCACACTCCCGACTCAACCCCACAGCCAAACATGTGGAGCAGTAACTACCTGGCCAGCACCTCTGCCCACAAGCCTGGGTGAAGCATCCCCTTCCTTCACCTGAGCCTGGTAGTCCCACATCCTCTTGATTGAGGCATCAGCAAACATGCATCCCTCTACCCCTTAGCTGGTGGGAAGGCCAGCACACTTGCATGAACTGAGGCCAATTTCAGAAGTGCTAACCAGCCCTTGGCAGCGTACAGTGACTTAAGGGGCAGATCTCAGGGTATGGAAGGTATGTATGACGGAGTTTACCAACACAGCATCAGACTGAGATACAAGGTGCAAGGTACAGCTTTGGATGAAGAACTTGTTTCCTCTACTTTCAGTGTCAGCCCTGGCTTCTGTTTCCCCTGCTGAGTGCCCTGCTCGCTCCCCTCCTCCCACTCCTTGGTTTCTCAATTTCCCTTCAAGGGCAAACCCAACAACCACGGATCACAAGAACGCTGCAGTGGAACAAACCACAAGAATGCACTTTAGTGACTGGGGGGGGGTCCCTCTTGAACCCAGAAGTTTATTAGCATTCAGCAAAAGAAATAGATGTTGTAACAAACAGGCAGTGCATCAAGATATCCAGATGTCAGTGAGAGCTAGGAGTGGAGAGGTCACAACGCAGGTGATTCTGTGGTGCCTCACGGATCAAACCGGGAAAGGAAAGCTCAGGCACAGCCGGGAGCCATGCTCCTGTTTCTGCACTGGGAGAAAAGAACTCCTACACCTGCAGTGACAATCTACTGCAGTTCCTCAGTTCTTCCCTCTTTCCCCCAGCCATTTCATTTAACATGACCTAAATATACATTCCTGTTTTCTTCCCCCCCACCCCCATCCCATATACAGCAAGGAAAATAAGCACCAATAGTAACAAGAATTAAAGCCCCGCCTCTCAATGGACCCAACCCTCACACATATCATGCCATGTGGATTTTCTTCTCTGGAGTGACTGACCATAGGATGGAAATGTAGGGGATCAGGCCAGAGAGCCATCACCCTGACAGTCATCATTTCCCAAAGGATCATCCACGTGTGAGCTGGAGTGGGGCGGGGGAGGGGGAATGGTGGCAGGGGGAGAGATTCCCCCAAAGCAGCAAGAGGGGTCAAGGAATTCCCCAAAGTCTCTTCTGGGAAAATGTCACAATCAAATGAGCTCCTAGAAAGTCCCATGCAAGGGTTTTCTCAACGAGATGGTCAATTCCTGATGTTTCAAGCATCATTGCCATCAGTCTCCCCCAGCTTCTCGGAGAAAGGGGGCATGCTTGAAACCCCCTGCCCTCCCCACTGGGTAGAGAACATCCCCAAAATGCTTCTTTGGAGAAACTCAACATGACTAATAGCACAACATGGGCACTCTGCTTTCAAAATGAAAGCATAAGACGTACAGAAGGGGGGAAAATAAAACAAAAGAGACATGAGTGTTCTCAGAAGGTCTACACACGGGGAAGGTGGGGTCCGAAAGAAAAACATCAAATAAAGCTATAAAACGACACACTGTCTACCAGGTTCCACACGCCTGCATTACCTGGCGTTGGTCTTCGGTACCTGGGCATCTTCTGCTGTCCCTATGACGGGGGTCTGGGGGAGGGAATGGACAGAGAGATACAGCACGGGTAGGGAGAGGGAAAGAGGGAGGGCCCTAGGCAGTTGAGATGCCAGCCCTCTGCACGAGCAGCAGCGTATTTTGTGTCATCTTTGTTTGTTTAAAACTGTAAACAGCACCGCTTAAAAATAAAATATATCAGAAAAGAACAATTGATAAACATTGTTTTCCATGAATATAAAATGCAAACAATACAAAAATAGATAATTGACTTTTGATATATATATATTAAAAACAACTTGGATGCAACATACACATGGGTAAACTTGAAGTCTCCCTGCTAACCCCCCCATACCTCCCTCTAGCAACTGGGCCTGGGAGCCGAGGGCAGATGGGGTGGTGGCACTGACACAGGTGGGAAAGCCACTGGCAGCAGGATGAGGGGTATGCACCCAGCCTCCTGGGTATGGGAAGCTACTTCCCTCCTTGGTACGGCACTGAGGAGGGAGGGAGACTAGTGTTTGTTGAAGCCTTTATCCTAGGAGGCTTGCGGCCTGGTCGCCAAGCTGAGGCCAGATGGGCAGGACTGGCTCTAACTGGGCCCCAAGGCAGGGCTTCCTTGGAGACTCTAAAGCACCAAGAAACTGGCATCCTGGCCCTGGGAGAGGCCTGCTAGGTGGCCTTCTCTATCCACGTTCACTGGTCCCCCAAGGACTGGTCTCATCTGGGAATTCTCAGGATCAGAGATGTCTGGCACTAGAGAGGCCTACTGGGTAGTAAGATGAGGGCAACTACCTCCTCTGAAGTCACATCTTCCCTGGAAGCCACATCCAAAAGCATTATCCCAGGACCTTGCCATGGAGACATAGTGTTCATCTGGTCACAGCCCAGGAGGTGTGGACGTGACATCAACACCTTTGGTCGTCTGGGGGCATATTCAGTGCTAGCCAAGCGAGCACAGGCCTATGTGTGGGTGGACCTGGAGCCTGGCTGGCTCCCCCAGTGTCACCCTGTGCTGCCATCATCACATGTCTCCAGCCAGGTCTTCCTTCCTTCTCTGGGTTGCAGCTGGGGTTCAATCATGAACCACTTGGCTCTACAGACTCAAAGCAGCCTGCTTTTGCAGCGGACCCTGACTGCCTCACTTCTGGTGGTAAAGAGCCTGTCCTTGGGCTGGCCAGGGCAGTGAAGGGACTTACAGGCAGCAACGCTGTCCAAACCATGAACTTCCACTCAGCCCTGAGCCTTACTCTGTGGTATGTGATCTTCCACAGCCCAGCAAAGTATGTCAGGGCTATGACAGCAGAAAGCTCTCAGCCCTTGGCCAAAGACTGACTGCCTCCTTTTCCTCTTCCCAGATAGGCTGGTTGCCGTTCTCCAATGGGCTCTGGAGGCTGGTGATGGCTCTACTGCCTGCTGCAGCTGGTACAGTTTACATGCAGGCAGGAGCTTGAGCTGCCCTGAAGGAAGAGGCCAGAGGTGGGTTTTCCTCTGTGGTAAAGGCATTTGGTGAGTGTTTACTTCCTGCCAAACAGCCAGGCCAATTTCAGCCCCACTTTCCCAAAACAGCTTTGGTAAGAGGCCAGATGGTTGGAATTTGGGCACTTCTCTCCCAGAATTCTGTGCTCGGAGCGAGGAGGGTCTTCCTCACCCCATTTCATTCTTCAGCTCCACAACAGATGCATTTCTTCATGATGCAGCCAAAGTCAGCCTGGAGGACTGCGCTGGGTCCCTTGAGGGGTGGCATTGGTACCAGGCAAGCTCATGTGGTGCCTTCGGGGGCTCAGTTTTCTACTCGCCAGGTCTGCTCTTCGTGGGGAGGAGTGTAGGGTCAACCCCAAACATAAATGGTGTCAAAGACCGGCATGGAAGTTTTCCCACAACATCATCTTGACCCAGGGGGCTAACAGCATCTGTTCCCAAGCTAAATTGCCATAGCTCAGGAATAGTAAGAGCCCTGTTGACTTCTTGTAACAGGCAGGAAGACAGGTAGGGGCGCTGGAGCAGGGCAGGGGACAAGAATCATAATTTGTGTCAACACATCCAGGCAAAAAAATGTTCTATGTGCCATTTCCAAGGGAGAAATTTTAAAAGAACCCTCTCATATGGGTGATTAACGAGAGGTCAAGCCTGACAAGATCAGCCTGTTGCAATGTTTCTCGACAGCAAGCTCTCGCCCTCCAGTATGTCCAACATGAAAATTGCATGGGTGCAGAAGGGAAGTTGCTATCCAGTCCATGCAAATCACAGTTCTGCAGCTTGGTAGAGTGAGGGCAGGTCACAGTCTTTCCTCTCAAGAAGCCTGGTCCTTTGATAATGCTAAGGACTTGGCTAATCAGAAGATGAAAGCTCTTTCCAGAGCCCAGAAAAGCAGCGGAGATGCCTTTGGTATCCTGTCTCAGGAGTGCAAGGCTGGAGCCTCTTTACAGGGTCCAAATGAAGGGCTGGACAAGGCTTAAGGAACTTTCTGTGTTGGGGGGCAGAGCTGGGGGGCACTTTTCCCTCCCAAGAAGCTGGGTTACCTTGACTTCCACAAAGGCTGAAATCCCCTCTTGTGCTGGCTGGTAAAAACAGGCCTCCTTTTTCTATTCTTCCCCTGCACCCCACAAAACCCCCAACTCCTACAGTCAGGCCTAACTGAGGTTGCTTCTCTCCCCTTATCTCAATTAAGACTGCGTTCTTTGTGATGAGATTATGAGAACTTCCTTTAGAGGAAAAAAGAATAAAAATTCAAACATGTCTGCAACTGAGACAGTTACAGGCTTAAGACAGGAAGAAGGAAAAAAATTATAGCCTTCCAGAGCTCAAGACTCAATGGTATGTCCACAACAGAAGTTTGGTCTGTCTTCTGTTTGCAACAGGACGAAGTTAAATCACTCCATTAAGGGGATTAGGGTTTTTGTCTTCAACCCAAGCTATGACAGGCCAGGTTAAAAGGACCCATCTAGTTATGATACCAAAGTCCACAGCAATAAGCAGTGAGACACTTGCTACTTGATCCTCTCTAAGGACAGCTAGCTGGGACAAATAGCTTATAGTCATCTGATTTAATGGTGGCAGCTACACCAAGGCTAAAAGGAACGGGAGTGGGTTGGATTTGTACCATTCATTTCACATTGCTAAGAGCAACTAAGCCTCCCACCCTGCAGGGGGAGGCAGTGCAGACCTGGCTGCTACCAGTCAGTGGTTAATCATTCACTAGGGGGAGGAGGAGGGGCACTAAGGGTACAGCCTGTGTCAAGGATGCATGCTATATATGTATATGTGTATATATATATATATATACACACACACACATATACATATATATACATGTATAATCACTAACGCAGCAACTGGAATAGGCACAAAATTACAGCATCCTAAACCCTGCATGGGTCACAAGAAGAAACCCCAAAAGCAAAAACTGGGGCACAGCAGCAGCAGCCTCCTTGGGCAGATGTACTGGAGCTGAATGTGGCCATAGATAGCAGGAGAGGGAAGTGGGAAAACAAAGGTGAAAACTCACAGGAGTTTTCCTTGGCCAATAGGATTTTCAAGTTAAACAGCGACCCCCACCCCCCCACCCCTCTGCCCTATCCCTGATCCCCATTCACATGCTCAGGCCCCATGCCCCCACTCCGGAATTGAGGATGACTACTTGGCTAGGTTTCCATTCACGGCAGTGGAGGAGTAGCTGGTGGGGAGAGAGGCACCTTGCTCGGCCTTCTCCTTTGACAGGTCAAGGCCGGAAGCCCCATAGTGACTGGGCCGAGGCTGGAGGAGCTCAGGCCGGACCCTGGGCAGCTGAGGGATGCCATGGGTGATGCCTACAGGCTTGGCCTGGGGCAGAGGGCTGGGATTGAAGCTTACAGAGCCAGAGGAGCAACTGGGCTCATTGACAGGCAGCAGCACATCTCGAGGCCTGGCCCTCATACTCTGGGAGGCCTGTGGCTGAAGGTTATAGCAAGGGCCCATGGGTAGGGGTAGGTGTGAGGGTCGAGCTAGCTGAGGCCCAGATTCCTCAGGTGCCCTTGGCTCTGGCCCTGGCCCTGAAAGCGCCACTGGCTTGGCCACAGGAGGTACACAACAGGTTGCCTGCCCATATGGAGACTGGCTGGAAGGCCCATCCAACTGGCCAGGGCTCATCCAGGCAGGGCCTGGCCCAATGGGTAGGGGACAGGGAGCCCAGGCAGGCCAGTCATAGGCCCCTGGGGGTTCAGTATAGAGGGACAGGGGGCTGTCTCGGCCCCATTCTCCCTCTTCCTCCTCTTCTTCTTCATCTGAATCTTCCTGCTGAGCCTGGAGCTCATCAGACTCCAAGTAGCCCTGGGCTAGGTGAGAATTAGACAGCTCCAGCTCTAAGGTCTCCGCTGTGTCGAGGGAGCGGCTCCTCCTGTTGAGGGCCATGGCAGCAGGTGGAGGTCGAGGGTGCATGCCAGGTAGTCCCAAGTATCGAGGGAGGCTGCTCACACCCCAGGGCAGGCCTTGGTAGAAACGGCTGCGGTAGTTGTTGAAGGCATGTTTGTGGTAATAGCCCAGTTCGAAAGCTTCCAAGGAGGCTGCGAGGTCTTCGTCATTGTGGAACTCAGGATTCTCTTCGCACTTGCCTTCTCCGTCTCGTTCCACATCAGCGATGTCAAAGGTCACCATGGGCGGCAGCTCGGGGAGGTTTTGAGTGAAGGACGAGTCAGAGTCAGAGCTGCAGGACATGCTGGAGAAGAGGTTTCCGTTGCTGGTGAACTCCACCAGGGCCTGGGAGAAGCTCACGGTGGCATTCCCTTCCTTCTCCACCTCCTCTTCCTCTGGCTCCTCAGGGGGCGAGTAAGTAGGGTAGGCCCTCCTGGGTGAGCCTCCAAAATTTGCTTCCTGCATGTCTGGCTCAAACATGGCATCACTCTGGAAGAGCTGCATCAGGCAGGTGCTTTGATCTTTCTTGGAGCAGGTTCCCTCGAATCGCTTCTCCAGTGGACGGAAATCCCTCCAGTCTGGCTCACTGCTCGCAGTGGTGGGGAAAGCTGAGGTGGTTCCCCGGCAGGACGTCTGAGAGGCCCCTGATGCTCCTGCCACCAGGCCCATCACCGAGGGGCCTAGGGGCCTCATCTGATACTCCAAGACGGGCTTCTCTTGCCGGGCCGGGGCTTCTCGAGCACGAGCCTCTCTGGCTGGGGCCTCTCGGGCACGGGGCTCCCTGGCATGAGTGTCCCGGGAGTGGGTCTCTCGGGCACAGGCTTCCCTGGTATGAGCCTCTCGGGTGCGTGCCTCCCGGGCCTCGAGTTGCTCCCGCCGGAGTTCCCAATACAACAACTGTTTCTGGATAGTCACCAGCCGCTCCTCCTCTGTCTCCATAGCCCCTGGTGGCCGTGAGGAAGAAAAGGGCTCGAAGTTCAAGAAGGGGTCAAACATCT
The DNA here is from genome assembly GCF_033115175.1 of Lepus europaeus. Classification (NCBI taxonomy): domain Eukaryota; kingdom Metazoa; phylum Chordata; class Mammalia; order Lagomorpha; family Leporidae; genus Lepus; species Lepus europaeus. The sequence continues at coordinate 92,032,003 of NC_084850.1, read as the reverse complement.
CAGAGCTGCGGCCATGGAGGTCGTAAAGGCAATCATCCTCGGGCGGGGAGTTCTCGAGACTGTCATCTGGCTCATAGAACTCATAGAGGGCATCACCACTGTAACTGTCACGGGGTAAGCAATCCCTACGCACGAGCCCCAGGGCCTCACCTGAATCATCCTCAAAGCCGGGTGTGGTAGAATCATAATAGCCTTCATCACTATTAGGGGCCGATTCTTGCTGGTCACTCTGAGGAGTCAGAAGTTCCCCAGGGGCCAGACCAGGGTAAGACCGAACAGGGTCAAGGAGCATGTAGGCATGGTGGCCCGGGGATGTGGTGGGAGGGTAGCCCAGGTTCATATTGGGTCTCGGGTACATCTGAGCACTGGCCCACAGATATTCTAAGTCATTGTCTTCCTCCTCCTCTTTGACTTCCTCTTCTTCCTCCTCTAACTCCACTTCCTCCTCCTCCTCCTCCTCTTCGTCATCATCATCATCATCCGGCAGGGCCATCTCTTCCCCACCTCCTTGGTAGGTCACCAGGCAAGAACTTCTTTTGGTCCCATCTCGGTTGGCCCTCTGGCCCCCAGAGGCCATGCTGTCTGTCATACTGTCCATGTCCTGTTCAGCTATAATGTCACCACAACCTGTCAGAGAGTCAAAGCTTTTCAGGGATGTGACATCCCCAAACAGGAGGCTCAGCTGGTCTCCCACAGGACCGCCAGGCGGGTTTACGTCTCCTGCCACCACTTTCTCGCCTGTTTCTGGGCTGTGGGGCTCCTCTAGGCTACTGGCTTCAGGGACAGAGTTGGGCTGCACTAGTACCGGGGCACAGGCCCCTGGGAGCTTTTCTGTATCTTTGCAGGCCATCTTCTCAGTGGGTGGTGGAGAACGCTCTGGTACCGGAGAAACTTTTGGTCCAGGGGCTTCCTGGGGCTTGGAATTTTCCTTTCTTAGGGCTTGGAAGGACTCCTCAGAGGGGAGCAGAGGTGACGAGCTAACGAGCTCATGAGGCCTGGCTTTGGTGCCCTCAGGATCCTTTGCCCCTGGCTCATTTTGCTCAGCCCCAGTGACCTTGCTCTTCCTGTGCCGACGAATACTGCTGAAAAAGCCTTTTAGGCCTTTCTTTGGCTTGGGCACAGAGGGAACCTTCTCATCCCCAGCTTTCTCTGGGGCTCCAGCCGCTGATGTCTTCCTCCTGGAGCCTGTCTCCAAAGCCCCGTGGGCACTCTGGGAGCTGGGAAATCCGCAGGGTGACTCAGGCAAAGGTAGCGGGAAGCCAGTTCCTTCACTGACAACCTCTTCAGGACCATGGGCTGCTTCGCTCAGGCCATCATGGGTCTTGCTCTTACTGAGACCCTTCCTGGAGCTGCCTTTCCCAGAACCTTTGCTTCGTCCCCCTCCAAAGAAACTAGGCAGAGTACAGATCCCCTTCTTGCCACCAAAGAGTTTCATGGCAGTTTTCTTCAGCCTACCTGGGCCAGAGGAGGGCGGCTCTGATGTTGGCCCTTCTGTCGGTTCAGCTGCCTTGTTCTTCTTGGCTCCTTTTTCTGCCCCTTGGTCCTGGGTGTCCCCCGAAGCTGTCGCTCCCCTGGCCTGAGCAGCTTCATCCTTTTGGGTTTCCATGGCGATGGGGACAACTCAGATAGGTTTAAGCTGGAAATGCAGCCGCTGCCTTCCAGGCACTGTTACAACATCATCAGTTGAGGAGGCATCACCGTAGGGTCTGCAAGAGATGAGAGAGGCAGACAGAGAGACAGATACTGGTGAGCAAGCAGCCAGGCTGGGTTTGTTTGCACAGGTGTCTGTGGTCTCAGGGTTGAGTGGAGCCAGAGAGAAAGAAAAGGGAAACGTGGGGAAAATCATAATCCACTCCATATGTTTTGCTTGCTTGGCCAGCCCCCTCCGGGCCCCAAGGCGGCAAAATCCCACACAGAGCAACAGGCAGCCATCACCTGCTATCCCCTCACTGGGTCCACTCCTTTCAGGTCACCCTAAGCTCAGGGGAGCACTGGGCAGGGGAAACCGCAGACATGCAAAAGGTCAGGTTGTGCTATTGGCTGTGGGGCAGGGGAAGGGGGGGGGTGGCCATTGGCTGTCTAAAGGGCAGTTGTAGGGAGACACACATAAGGCAGGAGGGAGCCTGGCTCTGTTGTCACAGAATTTTTGTAAAGCATCTGACCACATGGTCCATTAAGTCCTCACTGCGTTCTCCGGGATCCAGGCCTCAGTTTCACATTACACTGAGCTCCCACTGACATTTTGCCTGGGGTGGGGAAGAAAAGCAGATGTAAAGTTTCTCATCCTGCCCACAGGGCTTGGCAAATCATGTGCAGGACCATGCTCAATCCTTCAGAACCCCAGAGAGGGAGGCTCACAGACCCGCAGACTGAGGTTGCACTCCAGAACCTGCTAACATGATGGGGTGGCCTCAGGAAAGGTACTCTCCGGGCTTCAGTATCCTCCATCCAAGAGGCCTACCAACCCCTCCTCCTCTTAGAGGTCATTGAGGAATGATCTAAGCCACTACTTACTGTCCTCTGCCAACTTGGAGCCCCCATGAGGTTTAGAGCTTTACCTTTAGAAGTGGGAGGCAAACTGTTTCTCCTCCAGTCCCCTCCCTGGTTCTGTTGGCCCCTATCTAGCAGCTCCCTCTCCAGGGAGGGAACTCCTTAAAGGCATGACCCTATGTGGTTTACACTTCTTGCCCACGACACAGGCTTTCAACAGCTATTCAAATAAAACTGGTACAAACCAAACCCCTCTGGTCTAGGCTCCCAATCCTCCAAACACCCAAATGCCAAGAGAGGGAATACAAACAAGGGCTAACCACCACCCACCCAAACATACCTCCTCCTACCCCTATCTGGTGTGCTCCATTGACTGTAGCTGTTCAACAGCTGAATCAGTGAGCAGCCTGCTGATGGACTTAAGGTGGGAAGCAGAGGTAGAACAGCTGCTGGGAGGGCTACTGGGACACACACACACACACACACAGAAAGAGAGAGAGAGAGCGAGAGAGAGAGAGAGAGAGAGAGAAATATCACTGCTGTCTGGGAGCAGCTGATCAGCAAACCAGCTCTGCGACTGGTAGCAACAGGAATAAGACTCAAACATTCACGATGCAGTAGAAGACTGTGGACCAGCACGGAGTGGAGAGAGACTGGCAGCTGTACTCAGGCTTCTGACCTCATTAGAAATCTCCCCCTCCCCCACCCTGACCTCTTCCTGGAGCCCCTACTCCTCTCTTCCAAACATTAATTTGTGCTTGTTGCCTTGCTTGCCTTGACACTTCAATCATCAGTGTGATGCAAGTTTCCATCAAGAGCACTCTGTAGAGATAAATATTAAAATAGGCAAAAGATAATGGCTGGTTATCCAGAATAGTGCAAGACCAACTCATCTGATGGCTTCTTTGCTGAGATCTCTGTGTTGCCATTTTCTCAGGTTACAGGTTTTCCTGGGTGGCATATTTTTTTACCTTTTATTTATTAAATATAAATTTCCAAAGTACAGCTTTTGGATTACAGTGGCTTCCCCCCCCCATAACTTCCCTGACACCCACAACCCTCCCATCTCCTGCTCCCTCTCCCCTTCCATTCACATCAAGATTCATTTTCAATTAACTTTATATACAGAAGATCAATTTAGTACATATTAAGTAAAGATTTCAACAGTGTGTACCCACACAGAAACACAAAGTGTAAAGTACTGTTTGAGTACTAGTTATAGCATTAATTCACATTGTACAACACATTAAGGACAGAGATCCTACATGGGGAGTAGGTACACAGTGACTTCTGTTGTTGACTTAACAATTGACACTCTTGTTTATGGTGTCAGTAATCACCCTAAGCTCTTGTCATGAGTTGCCAAGGCTATGGAAGCCTCTTGAGTTCGTGGACTCTGATCTTAGTTAGACAAGGTCATAGTCAAAGTGGAAGTTCTCTCCTCCCTTCAGAGAAAGGTACTTCTTTCTTTGATGGCCCATTCTTTCCACTGGGATCTCACTCACAGAGATCTTTCATTTAGGTCTTTTTTTTTCCTTTTGTTTTTGCCTGAGTGCCTTGGCTTTCCATGCCTAAAATACTCTCATGGGCTCTTCAGCCATATCTGAATGCCTTAAGGGCTGATTCTGAGGCCACAGTGCTGTTTAAGACATCTGCCATTCTATGAGTCTGCTGTGTATCCTGCTTCCCATGTTGGATCATTCTCTCCTTTTAAATTCTATCAGCTAGTATTAGCAGACACTAGTCTTGTTTATGTGATCCCTTTGACTCTTAATCCTATCATTATGATCAATTGTGAACTGAAACTGATCACTTTGACTAGTGAGATGGCATTAGTATATGCCACTTTGATGGGATTGAATTGGAATCCCCTGGTATGTTTCTAACTCTACCGTTTGGGGCAAGTCAGATTGAGCATGTCCCAGATTGTATATCTCCTCCCTCTCTTATATTTAACAGGGATCACTTTTCAGTTAAATTTCAACACCTAAGAATAAATGTGTGTTGATTACAGAGTTCAACCAATAGTATTAAGTAGAACAAAAAAATACTAAAAGGGATAAAGTATTAAGTTGTTCATCAACAGTCAGGGCACGGGCTGATCAAGTCACCGTTTCTCTTCTCACCATTTCACTTCAACAGGTTTCCTTTTTGGTGCTTGGTTAGTTGTCACCGATCAGGAAGAACATATGATATTTGTCCCTTGGGGATTGGCTTATTTCACTCAGCATAATGTTTTCCAGATTCATCCATTTTGTTGCGAATGACCAGATTTCATTGTTTTTTTACTGCTGCATACTATTCTATAGAGTACATATCCCATAATTTCTTTATCTAGTCTACTGTTGATGGGCATTTAGGTTGATTCCAGGTCTTAGCTATTGTGAATTGAGCTGCAATAAACATCATGGTACAGACAGCTTTTTTACTTGCCAATTTAATTTCCTTTGGGTAAATTCCAAGGAGTGGGATGGCTGGCTGGGTGGCATATTTTGACATCACACAATTCCAATTCAGCCCTGCCTGTATCTGAGAGCCCCCACAACACACAGTGCCTTCCATTTCCAAACACCCACACCCACACACTCACTTACCCATAGTCCCCTGCCCCAGAGTATGATGGGAATATAGGCTCTGTCATCCACATGAGTCCCCCATTTTCCAGAGCACAGAGGTTTTCACCTCAGCCCTGAAATTACTGACAGGGTTGTCATTACAGTATTAGAGATGGGGGAGCTGGGGTGAAACAGTATTCACCTCTGTGGGATTCATGAAACATACCGCTCCTGCACAATCAGTGAGTGACAGGTGCTGAACTCCAAGCTGCAGGGCAGGCCAAGAAGGGGCACCCCCAGCCTAGACTTTTAGGGAGTTCCTAAACTAAGGAGCGAGTCCCTTATGTTAACAGGGTGAAAGTACAACATGAAGCAGGTCCTAAAGAGCAGGTCCTGTTCTTTCTCAAGCCAGGTAGTGGGACATGGTTCCTTTGTGACTTGTTTTCATACCCCGTGGGTAAATATGACAGCCAGAAAGCCATCCTCCGTGCTCAGGAAAGCTGCCTTGAGGAGAAGGCATTTGGTGTGGGCTTTATCAGATGGGAGGGAGTGAAAATGGCAGTGATTCAGCAAAAGGCCCAGGTGAGACTAGTAAGTGCAACCAGGCCTTAAAGAAGCCTCATGGGACCCAGACATGCTCATGAATCAAAGCTTGACCCATCCTGCTGGGGCTGGGGCTGGGGCTGGGGCTGGGGCTGGAGTTCCCGGGGCACAGAGGGATTGGGCAAAGTGAATCACAAACAGGGCTGCTTTTCAGAACCTTGAGCTGAAGGGCAGTCCTCTTGGGCTTTCACTTGCCCTTATTCCTGTGCGCTGTAGGGGCAGAGGCCAGTCCACCACCGCTTTCAATATCGTCCCCTTCCCTGCCACAGGCAGCTGCGGTGTGTTGTGGAAGGAGCCTGGGCCACAGGAGTGTGCCAAGGGATGCTGAGCAGGCCAAGCCAGCCTGCTGAGCCGCAAGTACTTGTGGGCTATTCCAAGATGGAAATAGCTCCTCTACCTACACCCCCTCCACACACACACACACACACACACACCTCCAGTTCAACTGCAGCGGTGCGAGGATGAGATGTGCTAATGGGCACCAAAAAGCACTTTGCAAACTGCAAAGTACAGTGCAAATGAGAAAGACTGGCATGACTCTCATTATTACTCCCTTCCAGGTCAGATCCCCATTTCTTAGGAAGCAGAAGACCTTGCGTAAAAGGCTGCTCATTTGTAAAGCCATTTGCCGTGGGGCACTGCGGGACCTGCTCCTTTGGCCAGGCAGATGGGGAGCCAGGTGTGAGGAGGTTTTATATGCATAGACCCATGTAAAATCCTCTGCCAGGAGATTTAAAAGGCTTCTGCCTATGTGATGGGGGTGCTTGAACTAGGCAGGGTTGTGTGTCCCTGGGTTGCAGACTTTCTTGGTCTCAGCCCCAATTCAAGCCCTCCCCTTAACCTTGCTGGCAAGGATCAGCCTGGAAACTGCCATCTCTCATCTCCCTGCCATGTCTCTCCCAGGGCCATGTCTCCCTGCTGCTTCTGTAATTCCTCAGCCTGAGTCCCCAAAGACACTAGGAAGGAAGGAGGCAGGGGTCTCTCCTAGCTGGCAGCCATCCAGCCTATCCCACCTAGTTAAATCTAACTGAGACCTCCTCTACTCTGCCTACCTCTTCCCTCATTGCTACAGCCTCCCTCATCCCTGCCCAGGTCACGAAGCTGTCCTTCCTCATAGGTGGTACTGCATTTACTGAGCACCACACAAGTTCACCAGGGGAGTGAGGTGGGGCAGAAAACACAAGGGACAGACTCTAGCTCCCTTAGACTGGCGCTGGTTTCCCCCAAGGTTCTCGCCAAGAAAGTGGCCCTGCTAAATGCAACCCTCAGGTTTCTCAATCTGTGTGGCTGTCTCTCTCTGTTTCAGGAGGACTGCAGGATAAGCTAGTCTGGTGTCCCTGGTAGGGACTTCTCGCTGAAGCTGCTGCTTTCACAGCAGGGAGAATACTGAGACAGAAAGCAGTAGGGGGGCTGACAATGCTGTGGCGTAATGCATAAAGCCACCGCCTGCAGTGCCGGCATCCCATATGAGCACGGGTTCGAGTCCCGGCTACTTCACTTCCAATCCAGCTCTCTGCTATGGCCTGGGAAAGCAGTAGAAGATGGCTCAAGTCCTTGGGCCCCTGCACCCATGTGGGAGACCTGGAGGAAACTCCTGGCTCCTGGCTTCAGATCGGCACAGCTCCAGCCGTTGCGACCATCTGGAGAGTGAACCAGTGGATAGAAGGCCTCTCTCTCTCTACCTGTGCCTCTCTCAAACTCTGCCTTTCAAATAAATAAATAAATCTTAAAAAAAAAAAAGAAAGCAGTAGGGCCATCCCCACTCCCAGAGCCAGCCTCAAGGCTATTCTGGAAGCAGTGCAGGACTGGCTATCAGAGAGGAGCTTCTTTATTCTCCCCTCTACTTAAAACACAGGACTCAGACCCACCCCAGAGACACTTCTTTGGGAGGAAAAAAACAGTTACAGCCTGAGCCTTGCACACTGTACTCCTAGCTCAGCTTCCTGGGGCTCATACAGCCAACTTAGAGAAGGCTGGATTTAGGGAAGAGACAGAAGTATGTGGACTTACGCAGCGGCTCCAGAGGCACGGCCTCAGCCAGCCCCTATTCCCCAGGCCTGTTTCAAGCAGTCTTCCTGGAGGCAAGCCTGCTCCAGGCCCATCCTGCCCTTCTGTATGTTGGGGAGAAGCAGTGAGAATGAGGACTTAGCCCCCGCCATTCCTATCCCAAGTCAGCCAGTTCTTTACTGGAATCAGCTCTTCCAGCTGGGAGAAATCTACCGAGCTATTTCACATGCTTGTATCTCACTTTTCTCAATGGTAACATGAAGCCTTGAGAGCGCATCCCTATTGTAGGCAGCAAAACCAATGTATATAAAGTATCAAATAAAATGTGTTACAAAGCAGAAACTCAAAACATTATAGCAATGAACACTTACTATTTTATTCAAACCAGGCTTGGACAGCTTCTAGCTATAATACCACCTCAGTCAGGATTGGATAGGGTGCCCCCCGGGGCTCTTTAACTAGGTGACCAAACCTCCTTGGGCTTCACTGTCCCCAATAGGAGGCTGTACTTAATCATTTAGCCAACTTTTCCACATTCACGGACCCAAAAGAGTGAGCTACTGGCTATCAGCTCTCATTTATCTGAGAATTTCAACCAAGCCCAGTTCACTAGCCCAGGCCAGAAAGGCCAAAAACTCAAACTCAGCTAAAAGCACCAATATCAAAGGAAATGCAAATCAACAGACATCCTTCACCCACTTAGGGTACACCAGTTTATAAAACACTCCCCACCCCGACTCCCATTTTTCCCTTCCCAGCATGCATGAGTCGCGTCTGGCCACAGAACAGGAAAGTGTGCCTACTTGGGAAAGGACTTGTCCAAGGTCACGCAGTAGGATGGTGACAGAGCCACACTAACTCCCAGGCCTCTTGGGTCCCAATTTCATGCCACTCTATTGCACCGGACAGGGCCCCCAGCCAAAGGAAGAAAACTGAATGTGAATACTGCAAAGGTTCTCCTCACACCTGTAAGAGCCATCATCTCCCCTCCCACCCCACTTCTGTCCCAGCCAAGCTGATCTTTCTCTGCAGCATTTCCAGTCCTCACAGGCTGCTGCTGATTTGGCCCCGCCCAGCACATTCCAGAAAGCCTGAGGACTTCGGACTCTAGGGCCGCCAACCCAGCTTGTGGCTGCTCTCCTCATCAGCAACCCCACCGCACTCCGCCCAAACTGTGGAACGTGTCCCTCTAACTCCCATTTTCCTCCAGAGATAAGTCCGAGGGGCCCAGAAGAGGCTGAAACAGAAACTTGCCAGTGTGGACACAGATGCAGAACGTGAGCTATTTAAGGAGAACAAATTCGGAGATTATCTGGAACTTGAACAACCCATTTCTAAAGCTCTCAAAACTGTCTTTTTCAGGGCTTGAAGGCAAGGCTGCTCAGCCTGGTAGCCTTTGGCAAAACTGCAGAGGTTGCTGACGGAGCCCCCTTAGCTGCCCCTGCGACCAGCACTCTCCTAACTGGAGGACTTCTTGCTGAGGCTGGCCTCTCCCTCCAGGAGGCAGTTTGCCAACTCCAGACGCAGCAGAGATGCCAGATCGGGCCTTCTCTCCCTACCAGTCCCTTAGTGGACTCATTCACATACTCAGCCACGCGCCACTCACTCTAGCAGGCCTCAGTCAGTTCATCTTTCCCTCAGAAGTGGACCCCTCTTCCTCTCACAGTTGCTGCGACCAGCACAGAGTGGGAGCTCCAACAGCATAAATTCAGCTGGAGCTTGTCAGCCTGAAACCGGAATGCCAGTTTGTTTTGCTCCTTCCAAGCTGTGTGCTTTCCGCAAGTGGCCTGCCATCTCCAAGACCCAAATGCCTTATCTGTAAAATGAAGAAAATGCTACCTACCATGCAGGGCTGTGGTGAGATGTGATTAGAGATGATCAATGTCAAGGCAAACTAATCGCTGGGCACCAAACAGATGGTTGATAAATGGCCCTTGTGACGGCCTTGCTTGCAGTCTCCTTCTGCTCTCCAGCTCCTGAGAAGATGACAGGAGCCTCTTAGCTGAGCTCCCTCTAGTCCCGCCCTACCGCAACGCCGAAGTCCCGCCCCTGCCTCTCCTCCCATCGCAGCCTTCCTGCACACCCTTGCCAGAATCATTTTCTTACAACCCTGATTTCAGCGCATCCCTCCTCTACTTATCAAATTATTCCGCATTGCCTACAGGATCGGGGCCAAACCCCTTTGCCTGACCTTCAAGTCTCGCTCTGCCTGCATTCAGCCTTGCAGGTTTCCAGGCCTCACTTCTCTGTCCCTTGGCCCAGCCCCAAATCCACAGGAGTTTCTTTCTAGTTGGGGAAACCCAGACACTGCTTCTCCCTAAAAATGGACTGTCCTGCTGCCTCAGCTTTCTCCTCAGGCAGCTCTGGCCCCCTACCTGCCTGGGGCGTTGGGAGTCAATCCCTGCCCAGGCTCCCAAGCCTCCTTACAGAGCAATGTACCCAAGGTGAGTAGGCTCCATAGGCTTTCACCATGTCCGCAGGAGCCCAGAAAGGGCAAGGTAAGAAATGGGGGCCCCCTTCTCCCTCCCCCCCAGTGCAGATGAAGAACAAGAGAGGAGCTAACCTCAGGGACACAGGTGTTGACAGGCCAGTGGCAGCGGGGCAGCTAGGCCAAGTGGACAATGGAGACCTCAGACTTTCTTAGGCAGCCACCTCTCTACTCACCACATCCTAGGTGGGCAGCTGAGTGGGAAAAGGGAGTCTTGGAAGGTGATCCGGACAGTGTGCTTTGAGGAGGGAGATTTAGTTTGGGGATCTGGAGCTTTGGACTTAGGTGTATCCTTGGGTAAATCCCTTCTTTGTTCTTCCTCAGTTTCCCCATAGAGAAATGGGAGATTGGACCAAACAGTCTGCTTGACTTTAGATTGCCCTGAGTGGCTAGGGGCGGGAAGGTAGCATGTTCAATTTTCTAGCAGCTGCTAAATGGCACAGTTGGGGGATGGGAGGGCACTGGATTGGCTTTGGGAGTCCTAGGCTATGCTGGAAAGTCCAGGTACCTACCTGATTGGACTCAGTCCACCACTGCAGGAAACAAGTACATTATGGACCAGCTGCACTCCTCAACTGCCCTTCCCCCAATATTTTACACAATGAAAATACACTAGTCCCAGCTTTGGAATATTCCCAACAGAGCCAAAGAGGAGGGGGCCCAGAACTGCCTTGATCTAGCCCTCTCTCCCCAGAAAAGAGCTGCAACCCGCAGCGGGGAGAGCTGAGCAGACAGAGAGGGAGGGTTGGGGAGTGCTGGCTAGAGGAGGAGGGTTGCAGTCTGCTTGGAGGCCCAGCAGGGGGGAAAAACCTATAGGAGATGAAAGCAATGAGGGCTCCATGACAAGAAATGCAGATCAAAGGTTTGCAAAGGCCCCTGTAGCACCAGTATGCCTGCCTCTGACCCCACCAAGCCCCCTCGGGCCATTCTCTCCATTGTCCACATTTTCCCCTAAACTCAATAGGGGAGGGAGAGCGACGCGCCCTCACTTAGCTGGTACCTGCATTTCTGCAGAGATTCCGGTTTCCCTGCCTGCCTTGCTGGAGGTACCCTTACACACGCATGGGTTTGAAAAATAAGATGGAGCGGAGGAGATGAAAGACTCTGTGATTATTTAATTCCGAGAACAGAAGTTAGGGGTGGAGAGATGGTTTAATGCCTGTGAAATCTCCAGTGGGTTGTTAAGCAGAAAAGCAATGGTGGCCAGCTGCTCTCCCCTCCAGCCCTCCACACACAAACACACACACACACACAAACACACACCACAAGGCAAGGCTTAACTATAGCATGAGAGGCTCAGATTAGCTCCGAGAAAGAACTCCTTGGCAGTGAGATGGGTGACCCAGGAATGAGTGACACAGGAAGGGTATGAAATACCTCCTCTGGGGGCTCAACCTTTATCACCTAGTTTATCTGTCTGGGCAGGATTCGAGGCAGGATAATTGATGGAAAAATGTTGGGCATCCCTGCTTCTAGCTGCAGGTGGCTTATCTGTTAAGTGAAGAAGCTGGAAACTCCTTGTTCCTCTTTGGTCCTACAGGAATGCTCATGCTCGGGCCAGGGTTGCTGTTATTTCTCTCCTTCCCTTAATCTCCTGGACCAACTGAGCAGTGCTGTTCTCCCACACACATTTTCTGAGAGTATAAATGTAACAATTCTTGAGGAATGTTTAACACCTCTGCTATCCTAGGAAGGAATCATTCCTGCCAACTTTTCCCAACCAACCTCCCCTCTTTCTGAAACTTTCAACCCTCAACAGGCTGCAGACCAAGAGGCCAAAGAGACATGAAAAAGAAAAGAGGTTCCCCAGATGGAGCCTCCAAGTTATTAACTCAGCCTCTTAAGGAATGGGGAAGGTGAGGGGAGGAGGTGGGATAGTTAATGACATCTGCCTGGAGCCAAAGCTGCTGGAGCCTGGGGCACAGTGGAATGATCTGCTGCACAAGAGGCCACAGCCTATCCCTAAATAGCTATGTGACCTTCAGCAAACCCTGGTGGCATAGGGGTACAAACTGGTGCTCTCCCAAGGCCTGTCCAGTTAAGAGGAAGGGGTGCAGCAGGGCCCTAGGGAACATTTCTCAACCTTTGCAGCATTGGTATTTGGGAATCCAGGTTGTCCCCAGTTGCTCCCAAAAGGCTGAAGGGAAGCTGACATGGTGAATCTGTCTTTTGGAGATAGCCTGATCTCAGCCCTAGTTCCAAACTTGCAGCAGGCTTCCAACCCCTTCCTAAGACCTCATTCTACAATTTTCTCAAAACCCCATTTTTTATTATGGCATCTTTATACACACAAAAATGTCAATGTCTCTCAATTCCCCACTTTTTAATGTGCCCTTCTCCCAAAAGGAGAAGTATTTGGGTATTTGGGCATCCCCAGCACTGGGCTCCAACCTCTTCTCTCCTTCTGGGCCAGACCATCTCAACCGCAACAAAGTCAGCTCACTCACCCTGTCTGCCAGGCACTCTTTCCCACTCCGAAGTTTTGCTAGCCCTCTGCCTACCAAGTCCTTGTACTTTCTGACAGCTACCCAGGAAGATCTCCTGGCATACACAGGTCGTTCCTCTCTCTCCACAGCAGCGTGCCCCTGAGTTAGCAACCAAAGGTATGCAAAATCTGGGCTCTGAGCCGTCCAAATGCAGAGCTTCCTGTTGGGGGATCCATCACAATGTTTATTCTTGCAGTTGGAGCCTAGACCCCTTCTCCATGCTCATAAGGCACACTCAATAAATATCTGAGCCACGTGTATCCTTTCTTGAGTCACTTGCCAATGAAGACAAGCAGAAGTTGGAAAGGTGAAGATCTTCTCAGCTGCTCTACAAAGAGAGCAAGTCCTTGGGAGCATTCAGTAAGTGCCCTGCACTGCTAAGTTTTGAGAGAGTTGTGGCTGAGGTGCAGGTTTCATTTGTTCCTCTGAAGGGTTCTGGGAGAACCCAGACATCCACAATACCAGGGAGACAAAGCAAAGGTAGGGAAACTTAATTACAGTCTGCCTTCTATTATAATTTAAGCCTGAAAATGCCCAGGAGAGGCAGGTAGTCCTGGAGGAGTTGGTGGGGGAGGGGGGGCGGTGAGGGAGAAGTCACCATGGGTGGCAAACAGGGAGGCAGAAAAGGCACCAAGGAGAAGGTAGGCCTAGAACTGGGGCCTGCCAGGGAAGAGGATCTGGACAGGTGGAGGCTCAGTAGGTTTGGCTGTGGGGAAGGGAATTACATAGAGCAGTGAGATACATTAGGGGGCTGTAGGCCTGAACAAGGCAGGGGGCATGTTCTACCCTGAACTGGAGAGATCCAGCTACAAGTGGAGGCCTGGTCACGGTGGGAGGTTACTGTACCTTGGTCTCTGCAGTCCTGGCTGGTGTCAAAAGGTCCCCAGCTAGCCTTCCCCCAAGTCAGGGATTTACTGGGTCTTATTGCCCCTCTGCAAAGGTGGTCAGGGTTCGCCTGGGCCCTGCAGCCCACAGGGTTCTCCACCTTCAGAGGTTGATCAACGGTCCAGCAGAGCCTTCCAGGTTCCTGTTCCTCAGAAAGGCCTACAGAGCCCATTGCCAGAGATGCACTGTGGTGCTGTGCCTGTGCAGTGGGTGGGGCCCAATGAGGGGGACTGCACGGGGTTGGGGGTGGGGGGCTGAGCTGGAATCCCCACAGGTGGGGCAGGAGGGAGTTCAACAGCGCAGTGCCCTCCACCCTGCCCATGCTCACACCGCTGCGGCAGGCGGGCAGAGCCACAGAGGGAGGTGTTTGTGTGCGGGACAAGGCTCGCCTTGATCCTGTGGCCCACGCCGAGGCGAACCTGACCGAACCTGACCAAACGGAGGCTAGCTCAGCTCTGCGGGGCCAGTCGAGCTGCCGCCTGGGCGTCTGGGCTGTGGCGCGCCAGGCGGGCACAGCCCCCTCAACGCCTGAGCAGCAGCCCAGGCAAAGTCCGATGTCTGGGCGGTCACCAGTGTCAGAGGTGTCTTTAGCAGACAATGACAGTGGCCAGGCGGGTTGGATATTTTAAGTAACTGCAAAGTTGTCAGGCTCGACTCCCTAGCACCAGCCCTTTCACATACACAGCGACGGTGCGTCCCCTACTACAATGACTGGCTCCTCGGCCTCTGGCACGGAAATTCCCGCACAACACTGCGCCTATGGATATTTTTAAACAGGAGGCCTTAGAGAAAAGCGCGCCAGTGCCCCTCCAAGGGAAAAAGAGGAGAGGCCGGGGCCGGGGGGAGACAAAGCGGCCTTGCAGCTCTAACCCAAGGACTAGCTTGCGCTGCAGCTCTGACCCAAGGACCAGCAAGAGCCCGCGGCTGGCCCGCCTGCCCGCGGAGGCGGGCGCCACATGCGCCCAGAGGCCCAGGAGGAGGGGGCGCGGCTGGTTGGGGCCGCCAGGCCGAGGCTCCGAAGGGAAGCGGGCAGCCCACAGGCCCAAGGGAGTTTCCCTCAGGCCCGAGGGAGCTCCCCTAGCGAGGGGGCAGACAGTGTGGATAGGCTAATCCACGCCAAAGACAGTCCCCGTGGGGCCCGAACCAGCGCGCTGGCTTCGTCCGCAGAGAGGAGGGAGAGGCAGGAGATGCGCAGCGGAGGGGAGGGGCCGCGGCAGGGCCGCTGGGGTGAGCAGTACCCGCGTAACACAGCTGTTCCACCAAATGTGCTACAACAAAGCTGCGGAGCTCCCGGCCTACAGATGCGCGGCCTGGGGTACTGGCTGGCGGCGTCCCTCCCGGGACTGCGCGGCAGCACGTGCGGGCCCATCCCCGCCTCCCCCGAGAGCCTGGAGGCATGGCCCATGCTAGCTCGCCCTCCCTACCCTCCATACCTTCCCCACCCCCAGCCTTGGTCGCCCGCGCCCAAGGGACTCGCGGCCGCTGGGCCCCTCACGGACAGTCTGTAAAGCGAGCTCCAAAGGAGAGAGGCCAGCGGCCCCGATGCAACCAGCCCAGTCCTTAGTGCCCTCCTCCAGGCGACCCGAGCGAAGCACGCGGGAATGCACCCGACCGCCCGCAGGCGGAGGCTCCTGGCTGCGCGCAATGCTTACCCGGCCCGGTCCGGCTCTCAGCCCGGTTATTGTCTGCTGCGCCGCCCTGGCCGCGGCTGGATCCTTGGCTGCCGCGGCCGAGAGCGCCGCCACCGCTGTTCCTGGCGCCGCCGCCGCCGCGGCTCCAGTCACCTCCTGCACTGACTCCCCTTCCCCAGGCTTTGGGCAGCTCCCCCATACCCCCTCCCCACCGGACTCCACGGCCACAGGGTGGGGCGTCATTGCGTTGATTGGCAGGCGTATGACCCAATCGCTATGGTGGGAAGGCGTGCCCGGACTGCCCACTGTTTTCCTTGGTGCGTTTCTCTTTAAATGCAAATAAGCGCGGGCGTGGTGTTGGCAGGAGGCGGAGAGGGTGCGGAAACCCTTTCTGGGGCTCCCCGCTCCCGCCCCCACGCCAGGCGGGTTGCGGCGTGGCTACACCGCTGGCTGGATGGGCCGGTCCCTCCCGGATGGAGTTCGCTGAATCCCTGGAGTTCGGTTTCGGTTTTGTAGGGCTCCCATTTTCGTGGCCGCCTGCATTCATTTTTCTGTGCCCTGGCTGCCACCCGGCCGTTCATCCCAGAGCTAGAGGCCAGCGAGGAGAGAAACTGGTAGAGAGTTTGGGTGGGTGGGGTCTGGGAAGACTTCACAGCCCCTTGGCACCTTGGCTTGCCTATCCTTAGGCGTAGAGACAAGGCCCTGTGGCTCGAACTCCCAGACCACCCAGAGGAGGCACTCACCTGCTAGGCAAGCCAGCTGCAGCTCCCGCGCCCCAGCTTCATTGGTCTCTGTAGCACCCCAGGGCCCTTAGGGAGACTGAGGTCGACTTCCACCCGTTACCGACAGGCCCGCTACTGCCCGGAGAAAGGAAGGAATTTCCCCCAAGGTTCGCCAGCCTGTCCTAGCCAGGGGCAGATTTGGATTCCGGAGCCCCAAACTCCCCATTCAGGGCTGCTTTAACTTTTCTTCTATGGGGAGATGTTTCCCCGGCTTGCACAGAGCCTTCTGGAGATCCCCAAGGTCTCGAGACCCTTCTCGCCCCCCTTTAACTGTGAGCCTGACTGACTACAGGTCCCTGTCCCTGAAAAGCCTAGATGTTGAGAGAAAAATCTTGTCCAGGCCCAGACGGGAGGTTGTGCTGAAGACACAGGTAGTAGGCCTGTGGCAGCCTTGCCCTCCTCTCTGAGATGTGGCAGGGGGCCAGCCCAGCTTGGGTCTCTAACTAGCCTGAGGACGTTAAGTGGCATTAGTGGCTGCCAGGGCCAGGTGAGCTGAGGCAACAAAGAATCCAGTTCTACCACTAGTCAAGAATATCCAGAAGGCCCTGCCCTAAAACCGTGAAAGTCTCAAAAGGCAGGAGGGTGGGTTAAGGCTGAGGGGAGGGAAAGGATTAGAGAACAATGCATGCCAGCTTTGTATTGCGGGAGTGTTCTCTGCTGCTCCACAGGGTCCTGTCTGCCTTGAAAAGATCCAGCTGCTGAACTGGTGAGCGTTGCCCTGCTGCCTCTGCTTGTGTGGGGAACAGGAAGGGGCATGGCTGCTGGGGCTGGAATCTGGCTTCAGCTCTGCCTCCAACTCATGAGATTTTGACCAATCCATTTTCCTGTCTCAGCCACTCCATCTCTGTAAGTAGGAGGTAAGACTCATTGGCTCCCTTGATCTCTCTGAGATTTGACAGTTCAACTCAACTCTTTCTACAGCATTCTGTGACCTTCCATGACCATCCAGGACATTCTGTACATCTTCAATAAAGATCAAGATCGAATATCAGAACCCCCCCAATCCTAGTTCCAGATCTGAATCAATGGTGGGGAATGGGAAATTGCTGCTGTCTCATTATGCAACCGTGTTAAGTAAATCCCTTCTGCCTAGCCTCAGTTTCCCCATCTGGATGGCTGGACTGTGACATTCCCCTGAAGCTGTGCTTTCATGCTTTGCAGAATGCTATCTTGTTCGTTGGGCTTGATCAGCAAGTTTCTTTCCTTTTGCAGCGCCTCCATCATAGACTTCCCTAATGCCTCCTGGCTCTGGTCACTTACCACCTGCTCACATTTCACTCAGAACTTTGATTCTCTCTGAAGTAGGCCAAGATTATGATTTGAAGAAAACAGTTTCCAAATCTGGAGCCCAGGGGAACGAAGAGCCAGGGCAGCCTCAGCTGTGAGAACAGGAAGAGGGGAGGTGTGCAAAGTAGTCAGGTGGCAGCCTTGAAATAACCCAGGACACTATTGTGCTGCTCCCCTGTCACGGGAGACCGTCCTCCATGCCCTCTGCCTTGCCACCAAACATTCTACTGTGTCAGTCAGCTTTGGGAGTGACAGATTTTGGGCTGAACCTAAAAGGAGCAGAGCTTCAGGGGAAAATAAGAGTCTTTGAAATGCTAAGAAAGCTTCCTAACTGGGCCTTTTATTGTGGCCCTGATATTTCTGAGCCTTGAGGGGAGATTATATGTGTGCACAGGGCAAAGGAGAGCCTTTGGTCCACTCCTCCCCAGGGGTGATTATGGAAAGACCAAGTGTGTCCATAAACTTTTACCCCAAAATGCCTCCTCTCAGAGGGACCCCACTGAGGCCCCATCCTTCATGCTGACTGGCAGGAGATCAACTTGTTTGGTTAAGACATGAGCTGGTGGTGGACCGAAGGAATTCTTTCTTAAGCTTTTTTACCTGCCAAATGGAGATTAAGCCCCTTCTGCCCAGTGTCTTGTGGCTACAGTAAAAAGCCCATGAAGACAGACAAGCAGGCTATGTGGAGGCAATTTCATAAACTGAAGGCTGCATGATGACAATGTCCATTTCTGTCTTTGATATGTGCTCCATGGGCACCTGCTCTATGCTAGGCCTGGTAACAGATATTGGGAGGAAGCAGCACAGTGGTAACCTTCTGGGGGGACTTGGGGATGAGGTTCTGAGAGGAGCTGAAAGTGAGACTGTTGGTCTACCAGGGTGGGAAGAGGCATCTGAGGAAAGCTCCATGGAGGATAGCCTTGATGACTGAGTCAAGGCAGAAAAGTAAAGAAAGCTTTCCTGCTGAGGCCAAAGTCCATTATTGTGAAAGGGTATGGTGGGTTGGGCAAGAGCTAGGATTCTTGAGGGCTACAGCTGAGAATTTCTGTAGGGTAGAAAGATAGACCTGGAAATGAGCCTACCAAGAAAGGGCCAAAGTGCAAAAGACCATGACTTCTGGGGTAAACCGAGGCTCAGCTAGTTAAGTGTGTTCTTGCTAATGAGGCAGCCCAGTATAGTGGCTCTGCCTGGGCTGAGATGCCACTTAGAAGCAATGTGATGTGGACAGGTTAATTTACCTCTCTGAGTCTCAATGTTCACTTCTACAAAGTGAGGCTAATAATAGTCCCCAGGTCACAGGATTGTGGTATGAATTGAGTATTTCATGTAAAGTGGCACAGGACTTGGTCCATACAAAGCTCTCAGTAAGTGCTAGCTGCTGCTGTTAACTGCCATTACCACTATCACCACTACAACCGCTGCTCCAATGTACAGATATTCAAAATTGTAGAGTTTGGCCGGCGCCGCGGCTCACTAGACTAATCCTCCACCTTGCGGCGCCGGCACACCGGGTTCTAGTCCCGGTCGGGGCACTGATCCTGTCCCGGTTGCCCCTCTTCCAGGCCAGCTCTCTGCTGTGGCCCAGGAGTGCAGTGGAGGATGGCCCAAGTCCTTGGGCCCTGCACCCCATGGGAGACCAGGAGAAGCACCTGGCTCCTGCCATCGGATCAGCGTGGTGCGCCGGCCGCAGCACACCTACCGCGGCGGCCATTGGAGGGTGAACCAACGGCAAAAGGAAGACCTTTCTCTCTGTCTCTCTCTCACTGTCCACTCTGCCTGTCAAAAATTTAAAAAAAATAAAAAAATAAAAATAAATTTAAAAAATCAAAATTGTAGAGTTCATTATACGACTTGGAAACCACTTTTAATAGAAGCACATTTGAGTCTGTGATTCCTTGTGTATAGATTCCTTTTGCTTGTGCAGTCGCAGGCGAGTTTCCCAGAATCTCTTGTTCCCCTTTGTAGCTCAGCACCCATCAGAAACTGCAGCACAGACTCAGCACTGAGTATAAGTTTGCTGACCATCACCAGGTGAGGCATTTTCAGGCCTGATATTAAGCTTAGTTGCCAATATCCGTCAGTGTAGTGTAATATTGCCATTTGCTGAGTACCTCCTCTGTACCAGGCTGCATCCATCACCTAGATTGGTGAACTAGACACAAATTCTGCTCTCAAGGGCAACCAGTCTAGTGCTGGAGGAACACAACTCATGAACCAATATCCTGCAATTTCTCACTCAGACAAAGGACTGCCATTCGCTGAACCAGGAAATCTAGAAACAGAATGAGGAAAACATAATGCTCCTGTTTGGAACATTCCGTGTTTGACATGTCAGATATCCCACATCTGGGCCTTTGCATTTGTTCCCTGTGCCCACTATGTTTGTCCTCTGAATATCAGCATGGGTTTCACTTCACTTCCTTCAGATCTCTGCTCAAATGCCACTAATAGTAAGCCCTTCCCACGCTTCAAAAACATTCATGGATAAATGGAATTAAAAGCATGAGCTTTATTTTAGTGCATTTTTTCATGATAAAGGGAAGTGTAAATTATGAAAAAAACTATCATGTATTTAAAAATTTTATACCAAAATAAACTCATCCTTTTATTTACTTTTTCCTTGAACTTTTTGAAGTACTGTCATGTAATATAGCAGTTCTCATTCCTACATCCTTTATTTTCCAATCCTTAATCTTTTTCTTTTTCTTTTTTTTGAAATTTATTTTACTTGAAAGGCAGAGTTAGAGAGAGGTCTTCCATCTGCTGGTTCACTCCCCAAATGGCTGCAACAGCCAGGGCTGGGCCAGGCTGCAGCCAGGAGCCAGGAGCCAGGAGCTAGGAGCTTCATCAGGATTTTCCACGTGGGTGCAGGGGCCCAAGAAGTTGGACTATCTTTCTTCTGCTTTCCCAGGTGTGTTAGCAGGAAGCTGGAATGTAAATGGAGCTTCCAGAACCCGAACTGGTGCCCATATGGGATGCCGGCATTGCAAATGGCGGCTTAACCTGCTGTACCACAATGCCAGCCCCATCCTTTTTTCTTATTCCTAGCATTTACCACCTCCTGGCATATTATTTCTTATTGTTATTTATTCATTTGTATTCTCATTTTTTATTGTTTCTTGCCATGATAATGGATGCTCTGTGAGGGCTGATAGACAAAGAACAAAGTACATATGAAAATTGTACAATATGTGAGAGAGCAATAAATGTGAGGGAGAAAGAGAGAGCAGGGAAGGAGTACAGGGAGTACTGATGGAGGAGGTGCTGTTTTAAACAGGGAGGTTGGGATAGGCTTCATTGAGAAGGTGATATTCAAAGATCTGGAGGAACTAAGGGAGCAAACCACAAGCATATTTAGAAGAAGAAAGCTCCAGGCAGTGGGAACAGTAGGTGCAAAGGCCCTGTGGTGACAACATGCTGGGATGTTAGTGGAAAAACAAGAGGACATCCAGTGCAGCTGGGGCAGAGTGAGTGAAGGGAGAAGCAGAAGGGGAGTCAGAGAGGACATGGGAGGGGGCAGATGTTGTTTGGCTTTTTGAGTCATTTTAAAGACTTTAGACTATGTAGGATTTTGAGCTGAGGAATTGCATGATCTTAGCAAACCATCTAGAGAGCTGTAGCAGCAAGGGAAGTTCAGAAGCCAGGAAGGACACTCTGATAGTTGTCCAGGAGAGAGGGACTCGTGCCTCAAATCAGGGTGGAGGCTGGGAAGGTGGTGAGGAGAGGCTGGATTCTGGATACACATGGAAGATGGCCCTGATGGCACTTCAGCTGAAGGGCGTGAGTGAAAGAAAGGAGTAAGGAACAGGAGTCCACGAATTCCTAACAGGGAAGGATTGACACAGTGAGAACAGAGCCAGGAGAACCAGTTCTCCTGGAAGCCAAGAAAAGCACTGGGGTTTTATGAACAATAGTACTACCCAGAGTGTATGTGTCGGATGCTGCCCAGAAGTCTGGCAAGATAAAGGGAGAAAAGACGCCACTGGATATAGATCTGGCAATTCACTGGTGATGTGAGCAAGGCCAGTTCAGAGCAGGAGTGAGGTATATGCCAGACTGCAGCGGGGTGGTAGCTAGAGGGAGCCCTGGGATCCAGGTTTGTTTTTACCAGATAGAAGGATGTGAGCTTGTTTATATGCTAAGAGGAAAAAAATCAATCAAGTAGAAGATACAGGAGACAGGATAATTGATGGGGGTGGGGGGGCAATGTCCCAGGATGGGGGGAGGGGAGATAGAATCCTATTAATGAGTTAGCCTTGGCTGGGAGAAGGGACCAAGACTAGAAGGAAGGATGGGTGGTGTCAGTATAGTTTATTATAGAAGCTTGAAGATGTCTTGCTCAATGAACTCTACCTTCTCTGGGTGATGGGAGGCAAACTCCGCAGTTGACAGAGCAAAAGCTGTAGAGGGTGGAGGTTCAAGGCATTTTGTTAATGTTGGACAAGTCTTGTTAATATTAGACTGGAAAGAATGGGCTAGTTGATAAAAGCCCAGCTGGGAACCACAGGAATGCATAGCCTGTAGTTTTACGAGATCCTGCTTCCTAGCTATGTGACCTTGAGCAAGTTGCTTAACTTCATTGCACCTCAATTTCTTCATCTGTAAGATGGGAATAAATAAAACAGAGCTGTGGAAATAAATGAAGTTAATTCATGAAAAGTGATTACTGGGGTTGGCACTGTGGCGCAGCGGGTTAACACCCTGGCCTGAAGCACCGACATCCCATGTGGACGCTGGTTCAAGACCCAGCCGCTCCACTTCTGATCCAGCTCTCTGCTATGGCCTGGGAAAGCAGTGGAAGATGGCCCAGGTCCTTGGGCCTCTGCACCCATTTGGGAGACCTGGAAGAAGATCCTGGCTCCTGGCTTTGGATCGGCATAGCTCCGGCCATTGCGGCCAACTAGGGAGTGAACCAGCAGATGGAAGACCTCTCTCTTTCTCTCTCTCTCTCTCCCTCTCCCTCTCCCTCTCCTCTCTCTGTGTAACTCTGACTTTCAAATAAATAAATTTAAAAAAAAAAGAAAAGTGATTACTGAGCACATAATAAATACTTAATGGAAATTAGCAGTTTAGGTTTATTTTCTAAATAAATTACTAAGATTTTTGACAAACTGTAATTGTACATATTTATGGGACACAATGTGAGATTTAAAAAAAGTTATTTATTTTTTATTTATTTATTTATTTATTTGAAAGGCAGAGTTACAGAGAGAGACAGAGAGAGCAAGCGAGATCTTCCATCCACTGGTTCACTCCCCAAATGGCTGCAACTGCCAGAACTCGGCTGATCCTGGGGGAATCCAAAGCCAGGATCCAGGAGCTTCTTCCAGGTCTCCCACATGGGTGCAGGATACCAAGGACTTGGGCCATTTTCTGCTGCTTTCCCAGGCACATTAGCAGGGAGCTAGATTGGAAGTGGAGCAGCTGGGACTTGAACTGGTGCCAGTTTGGGATGCTGGCATTGCAGGCAGTGGCTTTACCCACTAAGCCAGAGTGCTGGCCCCACACTGTGAGGTTTTGATACATCTATACAATGAGGCATGAAATTAAAATATTTATCACCTCCTTTATCTATCATTTTTCATGGTGAAACATTTGAAATTTACTCTCTTGAATTGTTATGAGTATATAATACATTGTTTCTGATGAGTAGTCACCCAGCTACGCAGATCTCAACAGATCTCAGAGCCTGTTCCTCAGGGCTGGTGCTGTGGCCTAGAGGGTTAAGCCCCTGCCTGCAACGCTAGCATGCCATGCTAACATGGGTACTGATTGAAGTCCTGGCTGCTCTACTTCTGATCAAACTCCTTGCTAATGGCCTAGGAAAGCATCAGAAGAGGGCCCAAGTTGGGTGCCTGCACTCATGTGGGAGATCTGGAAGAGGATTCTGGCTCCTGGCTTCGACCTGGCCCAACCCCTGCTATTACAGCCACTTGGGGAGTGAACCAGCAGATGGAAGATATCTCCTCCACCCTGTAACTGTGCCTTTCAAATAAATAAATACATCTTTTAAAAAAGCCTGTTCCTCTTGTCTATTCCCTTTGGTCAGCATCTCCCCATCCACTGAGTCTCTGGTAACGATTGTTCTACTCTCAACTCTAGATTTCCATGATGATTAGTTATTTCAATTTCTTCTATGATGTTCATCAACTGAAGCTTAGGAGAAGATAATAGCTTGATCCAAATTTAATGTGTTACTGGATGAGAGATTCAAGTGGTTGAACATGGAATCAGAAATGGAGAGCGAAGGAGGAAAAGGAGAGAAAATAAAGGGGTCATGCCTGGCATGGAGTAGATAGTCCAGAAATATTTGTTGAGTAAAGAATGGAGATTCTGTGAGGGAAAACCATAGGATCCTAGGAATGTAACTCCTGGAAAAGCAGGCAATTCTTTCCAGAAAGGGGAGCTGCATTTACAGGTGAGACCAAGTTTGCTGAAATGCAAAAGGAGGTGAAGAAGTTACAGGCCACCCTGCCATCAACCTAACTACTGGGAAGGGGCAACCTACTAGGACATTGGTGAAGTAGAAACTAGCAGGCAGGGTAGTGACTTGAAGCTACCCACTTCTGTTCCTACAGGTAGTACAGCTCAGAAAACACTAGAATGAAGCAGTTGATCATTAACTTGACCATGGAGGAGCAGGGTTTTCTTGAGGCTAGGAGAACAGTGAAGCCCCTTTAGAATTTGTAAAGAGCCATGAAAAGTGAAGTCAGGGCTCTGCTGATTCCTAGACATGGAAAGGGTGAGCTCTGCTCATCCGATATGCCCACCCCCTCACTTTGGGGTTATCCCAGTGCCTGGGGCTGCTACCTTTCCCTGTCTTGCCACATCACTGCTTAGTACCAGCTGTATTATGGGCTCCAGGCTGGGGCCCCTGAAAGCTAATGGACTGCCATCCGTCACAGTGAGAGTCCTGCTCTCACATTCCTGGGCCTGGAAAATGAAGTCAGGGCTTGCTGTCATTCCCATGCCCAGTGTTACCACCCTTACATGAGACAGGGTATAGCATCTGGGAGAGACCCCTGGCCTAGGCAACAGGAGCTCCATAGGTTCTAGTCCTGGGTCTGGCATTGCCTCTTTGTGTGACCTTGAGCAAGTTGCCTCCTTTCTGTGGGTCTCAGTTTCTGCATCTGTACCAAAGCTGTTCTGCGTACCTTGCAGAGCTGTTCTAAGAAGTAAATGAGAAGACATAAGAGCTCAGAGAGCGGCAAGATGGCGGAATAGGAAGGAAGCACATTGATAGTTCGTCAAGACACACGTTAATATAAGTGGAGATACTGCAGGGTCAAGGAAGAGTAGGGGAAGAAACAGCAGAGGAAACTCTTCCGGAACTAGTGATTCACAGTGGACCTGCGTGGAGAGCGTGGGAGCCCAAGTTCGGGACAGCAGCGGCAGACTCAACGCACCAGCGCTGGAACGCGAGCTGTGCGGAATTACTTCCCTTTTGAATCAAAAAAAGAAAGAGAGATTTACCACGCCTAACCTGGGAGTGTCATCTTTGACACACCCTCAACCCTGAAGAACCAAACACAGCTCTCAGTCCACACTCATCTCAAGCCTCTAAGGCTCCACCGAAAGCAGACAGTCCACTTAATAAGGAGCCATAGTGTAACAAGAAAAAACACCACAGTGAAGAAACCAAATATCTCCAACATGCCAAACAACAAACGCAAAAACCAAGCTAACAAGAACAAGGAAGACACTATGACGCCCCCAAATGAAAAAGACACCCCAATTCAAGATTATGAAGATGATGAGATCGAAGAAATGCAAGAAGCGGATCTCAAAAAATTGCTAAGAACATTAAGAACTTCTCAAAAACAAATTCTTGAACTACAGAAATCCTTAATGGACAAGATAGAAAATCTCTCTCGTGAAAATGAAATATTAAGGAGGAATCAAAATGAAATGAAACAACTAGTGGAACAAGAAACTGTGATAGTGACGAGAAATCATAATGAAATGAAGAATTCAATAGATCAAATGACAAACACATTAGAGAGCCTTAAAAACAGAATGGGCGAAGCAGAAGAGAGAATATCGGACTTAGAAGACAGAGAACAGGAAAGGAAACAGGCAA
This sequence comes from Lepus europaeus, assembly GCF_033115175.1. Taxonomy (NCBI): domain Eukaryota; kingdom Metazoa; phylum Chordata; class Mammalia; order Lagomorpha; family Leporidae; genus Lepus; species Lepus europaeus. The sequence continues at coordinate 92,006,709 of NC_084850.1, read as the reverse complement.
ACCAAAGAAAAGAAGAAGAAATCAGAAATCTAAAAAATATTGTCGGGAATCTACAGGATACTATTAAAAAACCCAACATTCGAGTTCTAGGAGTTCCTGAAGGCATGGAGAGGGAGAAAGGATTAGAAGGCATTTTCAGTGAGATACTAGCAGAAAATTTCCCAGGTTTGGAGAAGGACAGAGGCATCTTAGTACAGGAAGCTTATAGAACCCCTAATAAACATGACCAAAAGAGATCCTCACCACGACATGTTGTAATCAAACTCACCACAGTGAAACACAAAGAAAAGATCCTAAAAGATGCAAGAGAGAAACGTCAGATTACTCTTAGAGGATCTCCAATTAGACTCACAGCAGACTTCTCATCAGAAACCCTCCAAGCTAGAAGGGAATGGCGAGACATAGCCCAGGTACTAAGAGAGAACAACTGCCAGCCCAGAATACTATATCCTGCAAAGCTCTCATTTGTGAATGAAGGTGAAATTAAGACTTTTCATAGCAAACAGAAACTGAAAGAATTTGTTGCCACTCATCCTGCCCTGCAAAAGATGCTTAAAGATGTGTTACACACAGAAACATGGTCACCAATATGAAAGAAGGTAAAGGAAGGAAACCTCACAGCAAAAGATCACAGGAAGCTCAATTTCTCTTTGACATAGAATTAAACTCTAATGCTCTGTTAAAGCAATGTGTTAAAGTAATCTATTGTGTTCTCTTGATGTCTGTTAAATTCTAATTGTTCAAAAACAGCTGAATTTTTATTAAGATCTATGGGTTATGTAAATATGTGCTTATTTTCAAAGATTTGAACAATCACCTTGTAACAAGATCAAATTTGGTCTATGAGTTTATAATTTTAAACATGGCGACTTAAAGTCTTTTGTCATCCACAGTTATATATGATTTGCTGCTCATAAAACTAAAGCGTTGTTGGTTCTGTGTGTAGCTGTCCTCCTATGGGTTCCTATGGACTTTTTCCAGCCACTTCCATTGTATTCAGTACTTTGGGATGGCTCTGTAAACAGATGAAGCCAATAATGTATTAACAGTACCATCTGAGAGAAAGTATGGTTAACTGAGGTTACTAAAAAAGCAATTCAAATCAATTGGCAATCTACAAAAAGAGTTAAAGATTTTAAAAGCTATTATTAAAAACGCTATATTGGTCTATTATGCTATGTTAAATGTGTGTACATATTGTATGTCCACATGGGGAAATTTTATTAAGAGTCTTATTTTAAATGGCTTATAGATAAGATTGTCCATAAATTTAAGCTGCTAAAATCAATCAAAGATACATTTTAATTTGAGTGACCTGAATCTATGTATCATATGTTTTAAACTTGTAGGTAGAAAGAAACTAAAAACATTTTATATGGTTGTGCTTAAGTTTGCTGGTTAAACAAACTACACCATGTTAGATATTTAAGAGATATTTTCAAATACATGATTCTTAAAATTTATAGAAGGCATTGGACCTTCTGGTAAATGTTTTCTTAAGTTGTTATCTAATGGTTGAAACTGTTTGCTAAGTATTCATGTGATATTGCTATTGTCAGCAAGCGATCTAGGACTTGCTCCCTCATTTCTCTATTCTAAGCCCAACTTGTTCTTTCATTTCTCTATTCTCTTCAATGTAGGAAACTAAATCTATTATGAAGGAATCTGTAGGACGCACAATTTAATCTTTAGACCTTATAAAAGAGATGGCTAACATTTTTCTGTAATAGCATAGCCAAAATAAGAACTTAAATAATAATCTCATAGCTAGATTCACTTCGCCATCAGCAAAATATACAGTAAGTAGAAAAAACCTCCCTTTCAGACCAAAGGGAAAGAAAGTTTTAAAGTGAGAATATAATTTTCCTCATGGGCATTGTCTACCTTAGAAAAACTACTACAGAACATGCCTGTGACTATAGACTTGTAGTTCAGGCCACCGAAGATTAGAGATGGGACACGGGCACTCCCTTGACTTGCATCCTCTGGTCTGCTTTAACACAAACAAGGAGGAAAAGAAAGCTAGGCATCAGAAGCAATGGGTGGCAGGCCTATTAATGGCTGATCTATACAGTGATCTGCCCTCAAGGAGACCCAACAGGCCAGTCCACTGCAGTGGCTTTCAATGAGGTAAGCCTGGGCTTCAGCAGAAGTCAGCTTGTGAAGAGCCCTGGCAGCTCTGCCCAGAGTTGGATCACTGGAAATGGACCTGCCCTGGAGTCGAAGGATGCCCAGGTCAGAGCCACAGATCTTATTGGCTCTAAGCTGAAAAGCCCTTCACTCAGCCCAACTTCCAAAGTGACCACTGCAGCTGAGGGTGAGGTCAAGTAGGGTCAGCAACATTGCAGGCAGAACTGTAAATTTCTTGTTAGAGTTGCCACCTGCCTTTACCTGGCCAGCTCTCCTCCCAGGCCAGCCAAGTAATAAAAGTCAACAGAGTGCCTTCCCCTAGGAGGTTCACACCTCCCTTAGGATATACCCCATGTGAAGAGATAGATAGGTCTGGGCCTCTGAATTTACAAGGCCTAAAGCCCACCAGATTATTATCAAGCCCCTTCTATCAGGTTCTATTTGCCTCTCAATCAGAAAACTTAATTGTAGCTTAGACAGCACCTTTCTTAGCTCCTCTAAGAATGACTCTGTCCTTTGTTCTAGGCCCTGTCTAGCGTACTTGGGCCTCATTCCTTTGTAATCATAACCTCTACTCTACCACCAATGGCTCTACTCCCAACCTGTGTGTACTGATGGTCCTCTTCCCCACTTCATGCTGTATAATTGTTCAAACCTGGTTAATGCCACTCTTAGGATCATTGGTTACTATTCTCACTCTGTCTTTTATGACCTTGTCTAAATATGATCAGAGTCGGCAAACTTGGAAGGCTTCCATAGCCTTGGCAACTCATGACGACAGCCTAGGGTGGTTACTGGTGCCATAAACTAGAGTGTCAATTTGTTGGGTCAACAACAGGAGCCACTGTGCACTTGCTCCTCATGTGGGATCTCTGTCCTTAATGTGCTGTACATTGTGATTTAATGCTATAACTAGTACTCAAACAGTATGTTTCACTTTGTGTGTCTATGTGGGTGCAAACTGTTGAAACCTTTATACTAAATTGATCTTCTGTATATAAAGAGAATTGAAAATGAATCTTGATGCAAATGGAAGGGGAGAGGGAGCGGGAGAGGGGAGGGTTGCGGGTGGGAGGGAAGTTATGGGAGGGGAAAGCCACTGTAATCCATAAGCTGTACACTGGAAATTTATATTCATTAAATAAAAGTTTAAAAAAAAAAAGAAGTAAATGAAACGAGTGTGCAAATAATTTGTAAACAGTACAATGTTCTGTGCACACAAGAGCACAAGAGAGGGGTTAAATCAATGCTGCCAGATGAATGTGTTCTCCATACACTCAGCAAATCTTTCCCGTGACTATGCATGTCCTGTTTTAAGAACTGAAATCTTAAAATCCAAAAGACCAAGATATTCACTGCCCTCCTCAGTTTAGTCACCGCCTCTTTTCAAATGCACTGACCTCAAACCAAATGGAACTGCTTATCCACACTGTCATCCATTTTCTCACTTCTATGCCTTTGCTTACTGAGTTCCCTCTACTAATGTCTTCTTTGCTTCCCCTCTGCTAACATTATTTCCACCATTCAAAGCCAAGATCGAATACCACCTCCTCCATTAGGCTTTCTATCATGTTAGCATCTGAAAGGAATCTCGCCTGTTTCTGGAGTTCCATGGGCCATTTTATACTTTGGATCTAGTCTTGTAGGGGGCGGGAGGGGGGACCCCTGTCTGAATAAAGTAAAAGAATTTTCCCATTGCAAGACAGAGTAGAAACCAATCGGTGACGTGTGCATAACCAAAAACCCAGGCTCATGGCAATGTCAGAAAGGAAGACAGGAAGGTGTTTAGCTCTCTTGGTACTGCTGTAACAAAATACCTTAGATTGGGTAATTTATAAACAACAGAAGTTATTGCTCACAGTTCTGGAGGCTGGGAAGTTCGATTAAGGTGCCAATATATTTAGTGTGTGACAAGGATGCATTCCTCATAGATGGTGCCCACTATGTATCCTCATGTGGTGGAAGGGGAAAAAAGAGCTCCCTAGAGCCTCCTTTTTGAACATTTGTTTTATTTATTTGAAAGACAGAGTTACAGAGAGAAGTAGAGATGGAGAGAGAGAGAGGTCTTCCATCTGCTGGTTCACTCCCCAAATGGCTGCAACGGCTGGAGCTGAGATGATCTGAAGCCAAGCCAGGAGCCAGGAGCTTCTTCCTGGTCTCCCATTTGAGTGCAGAGCCCCAAGAACTTGGGCCATCTTCTGCTGCTTTCTCAGGCTATAGCAGAGAGCCAGATCGAAAGTGGAGCAGCCAGGACTCAAACCGGCTCCCATATGAGTTGCCAGTGGTGCAGGCTGGAACTTTAACCCGCTGTGCCACAGAGCCAACCCCTAGAGCCTCCTTTTATTTTTCCACAGGCAGAGTGGACAGTGAGAGAGAGACAGAGAGAAAGGTCTTCCTTTTGCCATTGGTTCACCCTCCAATGGCCGCCGCAGTAGGTGCGCTGCAGCCGGCGCACCGCACTGATCCGATGGCAGGAGCCAGGTGCTTCTCCTGGTCTCCCATGGGGTGCAGGGCCCAAGCACTTGGGCCATCCTCCACTGCACTCCCTGGCCACAGCAGAGAGCTGGCCTGGAAGAGGGGCAACCGGGACAGGATCGGTGCCCCGACCGGGACTAGAACCCGGTGTGCCGGCGCCGCAAGGTGGAGGATTAGCCTAGTGAGCCACGGCGCCAGCCTAGAGCCTCCTTTTTAAGGGTGCTAATTCTGTTCATGAGGGTGGAGCCCTTATGACATCATCATTTCCCAAGGCCTCACCCCTTAATACTGTCATTATGTTGGGGGTTATGTTGGGGGTTATGTCGCAACATCACAAGTTTTGGGAGACACCAATGTTTAGAGCACAGTAGGATGGATGTAAGGAGGAGTGGACAAGGGAGGAAGAAAGAGGAAAGAGGAGTGAGGAATAAGCAGGGAAAAAGGGAGGAAGGAGGGAGGGAGGGGGGCCTTATTCATTAGATACTGTTAGCACTCAGCTTTCCTGAAAGCTGGCTGCTGTGCTGGAGGGTGGGGTGTGAAGAGACTGGGATAGTACCTGCAGTCGATGCCAACAAAGAACTAATGGCCAAGGGGTAGATGCCATTCCAGGAACAGGAACATCACCTTTACTTCCTTCTCACACACTTGCAGGGAAATTAACCTTGGAAAATGGACCCTCAGGATTTGAGGTAATCTATTCCAAACCCTAGCCCATAGTATGGATGGGAGTGGTGAGGCTTGAGGGATTAAGGCATCAGGTCCTGAAGTTGTCTCTGCCCACTAGCAGCATAGGCAACTGGAAAAAGAACAACTTGGAGTAGTCAGGAGAGCTGTGCTGCCAATAGTATGCACACTTAACATTGTCGGGTGCTCAGTCTCCTCATCTAGAAAATGGGGCTAGGAGTTTCAGCCTTCCCTCATTGCCTACAATAGGCACACACCTCCTCGACTGCATGTCCTCAGAAATGCCTAGAGTGTCCAAGTGCTCTCATGAGTCGATGTCACAGATGCCCTAGGGGGAGTCACCCTGAATAGGCCCTTCTTGAAGGATGTGCTTTCCTGGGGAGGCCTATGGTAGATGAGGTTGATGAGCTTGACTCCTCATCCTCAAGAGCCCTGACTAAGGGGAGAGTGGGCAGGGCCAGTGGAGGGTCCTGGACAAACCACCCCTCAGGAGCTCAGACTGAACGGAAGCTAGAAGACAGCCCTGGGTGGCTCCCCTGAAGCCCCCTGTCTGTGCTTGCTGCCCTGGCTTTCAGGTCTCATGATCCATGGAGATAAATGTTTGCACTGCCCCCACAGTGCCTGTGAATGAAAGTCTGGAAGGAGGACTGAGCAGGGCAGGAGCACGGAGATGGATGTGGTTTTCTCACCTTCCTTCCTAAAGCCTCTCAAGCAATAGTTGCTAGGGAGCAATGAGAGGGGAAGATAAGTCAGTTTAAGTTCCCATGCCCTGCACCCTGTCCCCAGGATGGGGGAGGGGAGGAGAGGAGACATGATGTAAAGGATGCCAAGGCAGTTTCCTGGAGGACCCTAAACATCTGAAGTGCTTCCTGGGTCCAGATTATCTGGGCTCTCCATCTCTACACCTTCATCTTGTGTCCCCTTCTCTGTTCATCGACATCCCCAGCCACAGTGGGAAAAACACAAGAAGGTGCCTGTGGATGATGATGTAGCAAAATGAAGGTGTCTGGATTTGCTGGACATCTGTGCTGGTCCAGGGTTTGTTTGCCACCTTCCTCTCCTCTTTTCCATATCTTAGTGTCTGACCCCTTCAGGCTGTATTTCTCAGGCTCCTGAATCAACTGTCTGGCTAGGTTCAACCAGTGAGAAGCACTGGAGGGAAAGCAAGACAAATGGAGGAGCCTGAATACTCAGCCTTTGCCTTCTCTTCCTCAGGCTCTGCTGTATCTCGTCTATGGAGCCGGCTACCAAGAGATCTCCAATTTCGCTGTGTGATTCCAGCTCAGGTCACAGCAACTGCTCCCTCAATTTGTTGCCCCCTGCCCCCTGTTCTGCCCTGTACTATAAAAGACAGCTGACCCTTATAGGCTTTCCCAGGCCCTCATATTAGTTGACTTCTGGTTTCCCCAATGAGAGAGAACTATTGGAAGCCAGGAAAGAGGGAAAGGAGAGGGCATGTCTTTCTTCTGGTTTGGGCAGCAGGTCATGTGTGTGGCTCTAGCTCCCACAGACAGGCTCGTGGTTCCATTTCCATCAGGTTACTCTTATCTCTGAACTGTACGACTACCTCCTTCCTTACCCCTCTAGCCTAGGAGTGCTGTTGGCTTCCTGCTGTTGCTAATCTTTGGGTTATCCGCTAATCATCTATGTAGTCAATTTCTTTCCTGTATTAAATTCCTTGCCATAACTATTTGGGAGTTTGTTTTCTCAGTTGTATCTTGACTATGAACTGGTGAAAAATGCAGCTTGTGATTCAAGAGGAGTGGATTGGAAGCTCTTAGGTTACCTGACTCAAAGTACTAAAGGGGGGCTGGTGCTGTGGTGTAGTAGGTAAAGCCGCCACCTGCAGTGCTGGCATCCAATATGGGCGCCGGTTCGAGTCCCGGCTGCTCTACTTCCAATCCAGCTCTCTGCTATGGCCTGGGAAAGCAGTAGAAGACGGCCCAAGTTCTTGGGCCCCTGCACCCACATGAGAGACCTGGAAGAAGCTCCTGGCTCCTGGCTTCAGATCGGCAAAGCTCTGGCTATTGCAGCCAATTGGGGAGTGAACCAGTGGATGGAAGACCTCTCTCTCTCTCTCTCTCTCTTTCTGCCTCTCCTTATCTCTCTGTATAACTCAAGTAAATAAATAAATCTTTTAAAAAAGTACTAAAGGACACAGAGACAGTATCTGAAAAGGTGCTTTGTAGTAGACTGAGAAGTGAAGGGAGGTCCAGGGCTGGGCAAGTTGATTCTACCCTTACCCCCACTTGGATTCTTCAGGAATTTGCTTCCAGGACCACACAAGCTCCAAACTCCATAGAGGATCTTGGTGGGGAGGGTACAGGCCATTGGGTTAATCTTCTCTTTTGCTCTCTCAGTGGCCAAGACTCCTGTGCCTGTCAGATGCCAGGCTGTTACCTGGCATCTTTCCCTATAGCCACCCAAGTCCCTTCCTTCATGCCCCGCCACCCCACACATGACAGACACAGTAAGCACCAGGGCATATTTTGTTGAGGACTTTATTGTGGAGGATAATTCAGGAGAGCATGTCCAGGTGAGTGGATGGAGCTGTTGTGCTCTCCAGCTACCTGGGCCCCCAGGTGGTTTTTGGAGTCGTCTTCATTTTCGGGGCGAAATGCAAGATTACAGTTGGTGTTTGAGGTAGCTAATCAACATGGGGGGAATATCCAGCTGGTCGATGGCTTGTGGCTGGCCAGCCTGGCGCAGGGCTCTGCGGATAACTAAACGGGCCTGGGATAGCAGCGACTGTGGATAGGCTACAGCAGGGAGAAACAGGTCATGAGGAGCAATTCTAAGCATAATTTTCCCATTCAAGCCTACATGCATCCTGCCTTAATGCCTTCTCCTTTCCTTTCCAAGAAATGTTTCCCACCCTGTCCCCCAATGCAGAGTACCAATAGGGTCCCACTGAAGCCAGGAGAGGGCATGCTCAGGGACACAAAACAGTGATTGGCAGAACCAGTACCAGAACTTGGTCTAGTGCTAACCACCACCCCCCACCTCATCTTGGTGAGCCTTTCCCTAACATGGAATCTGTAACCTCTTCTCCACTCCATACCCAGGAGATGGAGAAAGATGGAGTTTTCTCCAGTTCAATCCAGAGGATTGGCTTGAATGGTGACTTGGGGCCTTGGAACCTCCAAGCCAGAAGGCCCACCAGGCTTAGGTTACCCGCCACTCACCTCGGGCATGTAGCAGCAATGCAACACCTTTATCATTTTGTGATGTTGTGTCCAGGGGTAGAGATGGAAGGTAGATGTTAGCACCAAAATCAATTAACAGCTGGATGTACTCTGGCTCACAATTATGGTGGAGGCAGATTTCGAGGAGACTGCGGGGCCTTGGAACGCGAGCCAATAGGCCCTGGTCGGTGCAGTTGTAGTCAGGGTCTGCCCCGTGGAGCAAAAGCAGGCGGAAACAGTCGAGGTGTCCATAGACTGCAGCTAAGTAGAGAGGGCCAGAACATGAAGCTATGTTTGATGCCCAGACTGGTAGTTTAGCTTTGACATTGGCCTCAGCACCATGACCTAGCAGCTCCTGCAGGATAGCAACAGCGCCATCACGGGCAGCTGTAAGGACAGGAGAACAATTATTGTAGATGCTACCACCAGGACAGGCACCAGCTTCCAAAAGCACCCGCACACAGTCCAGATGGCCATGACTGACAGCAGTGAAAAGTGGTGTCTGTGCCTTGACGTCCAAGCTGTCGACATCAGCGCCATGTGCCAAGAGGACCCGCAAACAGCTCAAGTGGCCATAAGAAGCAGCCAAGCGCAAAGGTGTTCCAGGAACGCCCCAGCCACTCCTGCTGTTAATAAAACGTTTGTAACGCTCCTGGCGCAAAAGCTGGTCCAAGGTGTAAGAGTCGTTGTCGTACACTGCTTGATTGAGAGCCTGCTTCTCCCCCATGTCGGTGTCCTCCTCCTCCTTATCGGGCTGCAGGAGGGAGAAAATCTTGGTGATGTCCATGAGGTTCATTTTGGCTGATTGGAAGAGGACTATTCTCATTATGAGCAGGGAGGGAATGCCAAATCTGTCAACGACAAAAAACAGGGGAAGAGACTGAAGGTCCCTATCAAAAGCCTGCAATGCCAGACTCCACTTGAATTTGTTGCTCTACGCCCTTTCTAATCTGCTACTCACACTGCGGGTCTCCTGCTTCTCTCTCCCACTGCCACTGTCTTATTTTAGACCCCAAGTCAGGCCATTTCCTAGCCCGTTCCCATTCTGCTTGCCCCTCAAACTACTACTACTGGGAAGCCTTCTCTCATCTCCAACTCTCCTCCTCCCCACTCCCCCGGCTCAGGGGTTCCAAAGGATCACAACTAGACTTCAGCTATGAAATCTCACATCACATTTTTCACTTATCTGTGCTCCATTACTATGTAAACTCCAGGGCTGAGACCTTGTATCATCTTGTATTCTTCCACTCCCAGTAGGGCCCACATCTTGGCTGGAGATTTGCTAAATGCATATTTCTGAATTAAGAATTTGTGTGTTAATGAGGTGATCTGGTCCAGCAGTTGCTAGGCCAACAGATTGGTGCTTTGGGGTGTGAAGCTGTCATTCCTGCACCTTCTGATATCAGTCTCTTGACTCCACCTCTCAGTCTTTTAGATGAACTTCAATGTAAGCACAGCCATTCGTCTCTGACCAAATATGGCCCTCCCAAACTTTCTGTAACATCCCATTGGGCCCCACATTTCAGGAACAGAGATGCTCAAGAAATGGGTGTTGAATGGAATTTACTGATTAAATACAGAGGTGGTATTACAAAGAACTCCCATCCGGTAAAATGAAGGCAAACAGATGACTGGTAACAGTTGTTTCCAGGGCAAGGTCTCCTCTCTACTTTCAACTGCTTTCTCCCTCAGGACTATTTCTTTCCAGGAGTCCCTTTGATTGCCAGCATCTCCTCAGAACCTACTACTTTCCCATCCCCCTGGCTCAATATTTTTCCCTTCCTCTCTGCCCAACCCAGCTTAAAGCCTTTCCTTAACTCTGTACTATTCTCTTTCCATACTGCTTTGGCCCTATACAATCACCCATGGCCCAGTCACTGACTCATCCTAACCCCTGACCTTATGAGTTCATTCCTAGTGCTCCAAAATCAAGCTTACCCACCTGAGTTTTTAAATGTCCTCAAAGCGAGCTGGTAGGTTTTTCAGAGCTCGTCTTCCTATTCTCCCATACCCTGCAGCCAAGGTCTCAGGTCCTCACATCTCCTTTTATTCACTGCCCAACTCCACCCCTCTTTATTAACCTAGGACCTCAGGTACCCACCTCATAGAAAAAAAATTGTGAAGTAGATGGGTGGGGTCACCCTCAACTTGAGGCCTCTCCCCACCTGCCAGCATCAGCTCCATATATGGTCTTACTATTTATTCATTCTTGGGATACTGTCAGAAGACTAGAACTTTGGAATTCAAGCAGACCTAGGTTTGCAACTGAGCACTTCCAGGTCCTCCTCCTTTCTTTGGCAATCAGTTTCCTCATCTAAAGGCAAAAACGATAGCCCCTGCCTCACAGGGCTGTTAGAAGGAAGAGAGCTACCATGTATCAGATCTTCAGAGGTGTTGTCTACTGGGTACTTCCCTCTCTCCTGTTCACATCCCCACCCCTTGTAGTCGTGCTGCACCCATCCTCCACCACACACTTCGTAAGCTCTTAAATATGTCAACCTTGTGCCTAACCAGTGGATGTTTCTCATATCCTCCCTTCCCTGACTTTTCTAGGACACCTGTCCCTACTGACCATTCCTTCCTACAGACTCCTTCCTCTGCTTCCTGGCCATCACACTCCTGATTTTTTCTTCCTTCTGTTCTTCCCCAGAATATTTCTGTTCTCTTTCCTCTCCCCTCCACTCTCTTCTATCCAATCCCATAACTTTAGCTTTCACCTTTACTCTAATGATTTCAAGCCTATTCCTCAAAGTTCCCTGAATTTCTATTCAGCTCCAAGCATGTATTAATGGAGTTTCCTCAGGCATTTCAAAGTGAACACTATCACACCACCACTACCACCACCTCTGCTGCTGCCACCGCCACCACCACCACCACCACTACCACCACTGCCACAGCCACCGAACTTGATCCATATTCTATCTACCTGGTCAACCAAACCAAAAGTTCACAACTCAGTCCTCTTGCCTCTTTGTCCTACTTCTGTCCAATCCCATTAAGTCCTATGTATTTTACCTCCTAGAGACCTCTCTAGGACATCTGTCCTCCTCACGGCTCATATCCATTGCCAATCTAGATCTCCACCATCGTTTGCCTCAATGGTTGCAGTAATCTCCTAAGAACTTTCCCTTTTCAATATTTTCTCCACATTATGACTAAAGTGATAATTTATAACTACAAATTTGTCCTATACCAATCTTCCAGGTGTTTTTTTTAAGAAAGACTTTTTTTAAAGAAAGATCTATTTCCTTATTTGAAAGGCAGAGTGACAGAGAGGGAGGGAGGGGGGAAGGAGTGAGGGAGGAAAGGAGAGAGGGAGAGAAAGAGAGAGAGATCTTCTAGCCACTGGATTATTCCTCCACTTTTCTCAATGACTGGGGCTGGGCCAAGACAAAGTGAGGAGACAGAAACTCCAACCAGGTCTCCCAGGTAGGTGGCAGGGCCATCTTCCATTGCTTCCCCAGGCACATTAGCATGGACCTGGATCAGAAGGGGAACAGCAGGAACTTGAACCAACACTCTGATATGGTATGCTAATTTTGCATGTGGTGGTTTAACCCAATGTGCCACAACACTGGCCCCCGATACTGTTTTAAATCCCTTAAATGTTTCTCTTTCTTTTGGCATATGACGTAAAGACCTTAGTCCAACTCATGGGTCCTTCATAAACAGATCTTGGCCAAACTCTCCAGCCTCCCTTCCAACTTCCTTCTCTACTTATACCCTGAGATCCAGTGATAAGTAAAGAAAATTATTACTCTCCATAAATATCAGACTTGTTTCTTTTACATTCAATTGCTTCTGTTGAATTAGTTCCTCCAGAATCTGTGCTGTGATAGCACTACAGCAGTCATCACAGTATGTTGTAGTTCCTTCTAGAGGAGTTTTTTTGGCTCCCACTGCAGATGGAGAGACCATATGGGAGAGTGGTAAAACATGAGTCTTGAATTCTGCTTCAATCCCAGCTCTACCACTTAGCAGCTATATGATCTAGAGCAGGTCAGTTAACCACTCTGTGTCCATTTCTTCATCTGTAAAGAGAAGATAATTGTACCTGCCTTGGAGGATTGTTGTTAGGATTAAATAAATTAGTACACAATATACATAGTAAGTTCTTTTTTTAAAAAAAAGATTTATTTAGTTAGTTGAAAGGTAGACTGAGACAGGAAAAGACAGAGAGAGAGAAAAAAAATCTTCCATCTATTGGTTCACTCCCCAAATGGCCACAATGGCTGGAGCTTGGCCAGGCCAAACCCAGAAGCCTAGAACTCCATCTGGGTCTCCTACGTGGGTATCAGGGGCCCAAATACTTGGGCCATCCTCCTCTGCTTTCTCAGGTGCATTAGCAGGAAGGTGGGTCAGAAACTGAGCAGCTGGGACTCAAACCAGGGCCCATATGGGATTCCAGCACTGCATACGCCGTGAGCCACAATGCCAGCCTCATGTAATGAGTTCTTAGAATAGTGCCTGAATGTAGTTTTCAATAATTGTTTTGCTATTATCATGATGATCACTTAGATCTCCAATTTCTATGACTATTGCTCCTTACTTAATGTCCTAGAAATTCAGAACTGGAATGGACCTTATAGAACATTTATTTCATTTCTTTGGTGGCAATCATTGTGGAACATTGGGTTAAGCTTCTGCTTGGGGCACCTATATCCCATACTTGGCTGCCTGGGATTGAGTCCTGGTTCTACTTCCAATCCAGCTCCCTTGCAGTAATGCAACCCTGGGAGGAAGCAGGTAATGATTCAAATATTTGGGTCAGTTCCTGGCTCCCAGCTTAGGCCTGGCCCAATCCTCTCTATTGCAGGCATTTGGAGAGTGAACCAGTGGATGGAAGATCTCTCTTTTTGTCTTTCAAGTAGATTAAGATAGTTTTCTCAATTTAGGTGTAAGGAAACCAAGGTTCAGATGGGTGCAAGAACTTTCCTAAGGTCATATGGTTGTTATTATCAGTTATTTCACTGCCAAAGACCAGAACACACTTACAATCTTGCACTTTTCAAAGCTATTTGATATAGTGGGATAGGTAAGATTATCCCCACTTTTTGAATGGTGAAAACTGAGGCTGGGGAAGGTAAAGGATTTACAAGATGCCTTATATCAAGGCAATAGCACAGCCAGAAATGGAATCCAGGTTTCCTTGCTCTGCATCCTGTTCTTTCTATTGCAACATGAACCACAGACACACGCCCCTCCCCCTTGCCTCAAGCAGCGTCACATTGCAGCGCCCAGGATCCTCAGGTTTTGAATATCACGCTGAATTCCAGGGACTTTGGTTAGTGGGAGACTTCTTTACAAGTAATTTCTTCTGACAGCTTGTGGTCATCCCTTGCTTACTATTTTATTGAGGGGACAGAGGCCTGGGGAGATGAAAAGGGCAGGGAGTGGTGGAGGGAATGCTGAACTGCTCACCAAGGTCATAGCATGAGGCCACAGCAGGGCCCGTATAAAGGGCCTCCAGAGGGAGAGCAAGCTTCGGCGACATGCTGGTGTTGCCACTTAAGTGAGTTGTGCCTCCATTAGATAAGCACAAGAATACTCAGCTAGTCTACTGTCTGACCTTCACTTTGCTGTGGTTTGTTAGAGTTACACACCCTGTGCAAAAAGCCACTTTCAAAAATGCAGGACTTTTAAACTTCTGTGTCACATTAGCCCCTGTAGCAAACTGGTGAAATTTGTGGACCCCCTTCAGAATGGTTTTCAGAACATAAAATAAAGTACATAGGATAAAAGGAAACCAATTGTATGGATATATTGCTCTCAATATACTTTTGCAACTGCATGATACCATAATTGATGTTCTTGTTGATTAGCACATTTAAATAACAAGACCTACTAATAATTTTTGAGTGGCCATGAATATAAATGGCATTGCAATATCTCTGCCCCAGTTGCAATATGATCTGAAATCTCTGTGATTTCTTCTGGTGTCCAAGTTACAGGAACTGGTACTAGCATGGTCATTTACTGCCTGCATTCATCCTTGAGAGAAATGGCAAATTTCAAGTTAGAGGTTACGGTGGAAAAAGGATAATTTTTTTTTTTTTTTGCTTATGCAGGTCTCTAGTCCCCTTGATTTCTAGTTCAGGCCCTCTTGGGTGTCTGGGAATCCAGGTTAGGAACTCCTACAGGAGAGTGTCTGGTTTCCACGGGATCTAGAACTCTCCTTCAGGTATTAGTAGACTATTTTAAAGCCTCACTTTCCTCATCCCACACTGAGGAGCTCTGTCCTTAAGCCCACTCGGCTGACCCACACACACAGATTCACAAACACCATACAGGGGCACAACCCATTAACCTTCACCTCACTGCAGTGTATAATTGCAATTGTCTTCAAGAAGTAGGTGACTATCCACAAAGGCCTAGGCAGACACACCCTCTCGGGACTGCAGTAAGCTGGCATTCACCCCCTTCTCTTCCACCCGCCGGCTTTTCTAGCCACCTCCCAAGCACCCCCAGGTCCCAGATTCAGCAGGAACAGCCTACGAAGGATGGTGGCCACAGGTCCGTGGGCTGCCAGGACTCACGCTTTCCTGACAGACAGCACTGAGTCCTAGGCTCCAGGTACTCACGGTGCTTCAGCCTGAGGCCGTGCTGAACCAGGGTCTGCCCTGGCTCCTGTGCGAAGCCCTTGGGCCCTTGGTGGCTCTTCGGCTGGGAGCCCCTGCTGCCCGACGCTGGAGCAGGCAGGGCCCTCAGTTCCCACTGTTCACTCCGCAGAAAGGCAAAGCGACAGCCCTTAGGCTGACTTGGTCCAGGGGGCTAATTTTAGGCTACCCTCCACTCCCCCCCCTTCCCTGGGCCGTGTTATCTTACCAGTGCCATTCTGGGAGCGATCCCAGAGACAGAGAGAAGGGGGGCCGCCTGTGGGGAAGTCCTGGAAGGACTGACTGACAGATAGACAGGTGCCTGGCGAGGCTGGGGCTATGGCTCCCAGAATGTCCTTGTTTATCCCTCCCACCACTCAAATAGGTGCCAAGGTGCCCTGAGCTGTTGGCACTCCAACCCCTGGCTAAGGGGCTTTTGAAGGCCCAGCCTCACCTAGCACACCTTTCCTCTGAGCTGGGGCCTCTTAGTCTCTCTGGATTTCCTTTTTCCCTTCTTGAGAGCCCAGCAACTCACTCCCTTCCCAGAGGACATAGGCAGATTGGGAAGGAGAAGCCTCCGTGCTGGGACATGCTCCCACTCAGCTTTTCTGAAGCTGAAGAAGGCCCTGAACATTTGTGAAGACCTTCGCAGTCCTCTAGCCCACCTAGGCTCAGCCTAAAGAAAATGCCCACAGCCTCCCAGTCTGCTCACCACTAAGGCATCCCTGCCAGATTAATGTGTGTAGCACTGGGAACTCTGTCAAGATACTCTTAAGTATCATTTGATGTCCCCGGATGCCTTCAAATGGGAGAAGTGGTAGGGAAATACTTTTAGAAATATGTGATCTTTTTTAGATGTCACACAAAAATAAACTGGGAGCTGGCATCCTACTTTCTTCTGGAAGGAGAAGCCTGCCCACCATGAAGTTTACATACTGCCCCACGAACAGTCTGATCAATTCTGATAAAATAGGATAAAAGGAAACCAATTGTATGGATATATTGCTCTCAATATATTTTTGAAACTGCATGATACCATAATTGATGTTCTTGCTGATTAACACATTAAATAACAAGACCTACTAATAATTTACTCTTTGGAGAAACTCTTTGGGGAGAAACTGTCAAGTAGTCATTATGTTTAAGGTTCTGGATGCAGGAAGAACACAGAGAGAAGACACAATGTTCCTCAAAGAGCTCACAGAACACTGACTCCAAGTCCCCAGAGTGCATCTCTTTCTCTTTCCAATCTCCAGAGAGTAGTTTTGAGTCAGGAAACAAATAGAAAGGCAGCAAGGAGACCACAGATGTGGTGGAATGAAGCTCTCCCTTTCACGTGATTGCTTTGGTGTTGGGCTCTGCCCACTGTACGGGAATTCCCACAGTTTTGAAACATTTAGCTTGAATGCTTCCACTAACAGGGCACTGCTAGGCAGCTCCTTCTTTCTGTTGAGCCCCAATCTGCAGCTACAGAGTACCCCTGAGGTCTGAGCCTATCTTCTTTCCACCCTTAGGACCCGGGAGAATATGGTCACTTTCTCTGCCCCAATACAGCCCTCTAGAGGCTGAATCCAGAGGTAACCTATCCTATATGTCACCTGTCTCAGGGAAAATAACCCCAGATCTTCCAACTATTTCTTTCAATTTGGTATCTCGCTAGTCTTGTCCACAGTACTTATGAAGTGGTCTTGCAGCCTGCCTGTACATTGATAGTGCCCAGGAGCTCACTGGAGGCCAGATGACTCGTTTGGAAAGTGTCAGAGTGTTTCAGCATGATAAGTGATACCGAAGATGAGAAGCATCAAAAAGCACATGAGCTTCAGCTTAGTTTGAGCCATGGCCTGTGGCTGTTCATTGTTGGAGGCCTCACACAAGGCTGATTGACAGCCACTAAATAAGCTATTACCTATCATGTTAAAGATGGCAGAGTAGGATATTCTTGAAAAAAAAATCTTGCAAGATTAATATAAAGATTTATTGAAACAATTATAAATTCACATGCAATTGTAAAACTGATAAAGAGATCCCATGTTTCTTCCAACATTAACATCTCAGTATGATATTGACATTGACACACTCCACCTATCTTAGCTAGATTTCTGGAGGTTTACTTATACTCATTTGTGCATATATGTGTGTATGTGTTTATTTCTTATAATTTTGTATAGGTTGATTCTTTTTTTTTAAAGATTGATTCACTAGGTCGGTGCTGTGGCATGATGGTGAAGCCACAGCTTGCACACCATCCCCTATGAGCGCCAGTTCCACACCTGGTTGCTCCACTTGTGATCCAGCTTCTTGCTAATGCTCATGGGAAAGTAATAGAAAATGGCCCAAGTGCTTGGGCTGCTGCACCCATGTGGGAGACCAGGAAGAAGCTACTGACTCCTGGTTTCGGCTTGGCCCAGCCCAAGCCATTGCAGCCATTTGGGGAGTAAACTAGCAGATGGAAGTTCTATCTCTTTCTCCCTCTCTTTCTGTAACTCTGCCTTTCAAATAAATAAAATAAATCTTTAAAAAAAGGAGACACAGAGACAGAGATCTTCCATCTGCTGGCTCACTGCACAAAAGGCTGCAATGGCCAGAGCTATGCAGATCTGAAGCCAGGAGCCAGGACTTTCATCTGGGTCTCCCACGTGGGTGCAGGGGCCCAAGCACTTGGGCCATCTTCCACTACTTTCCTAGGCACATTAGCAGGAAGCTGGAACAGAAGTGGGGCAGAAGGGGACTCCAAGCGGCACGCCGATATGGGAGGCTGATGTTGCAGCCTGCTTTACCAGTCACAATACTGGCCCCTACAGGTGGATTCTTATGTCTACCACCTAATACCATATATGGGATAGTTCTATCTCCAATAAGGATAGCTTATGTTGCATTTTTATAGTCATATCCACTTTCTTCTCACTCCTAACCTTTAGAAACCTCTAATATCTTCTCCGTTTCTACCTTTGCAAAATTATATAAATGCAACTATGTACTATATAACCTTTGTAATTAAGTTTTTCACTCAGCAGGCCCTTGGGATTCATCCAAGTTGTGTGTATCAACTTGTTTCTCTTTCTTACTGATTGGGAGTCATACTATGTACATAGTATAATTTACTTAACAGTTGATCCATGGAAGGGTATCTGAGTAAAATCTAGTATTTGGTTATTACAAGTAAAGCTGCTATGAACATCTGTGTATAGATCTTTATCATTATAGTTATATGGTAGTTACTTGGTAGAATGATTCCAAATTTTAGAGTAAGCTTTTGTATGCCTTCATATTTTTAAAAGATTTATTTTATTTATCTGAAAGTCTGAGTGACAGAGAAAAGCACTGAGACAGAGAGAAAGAGATCTTCCATCTGCTGGTTTGCTTCCCAAATGGCTGCAGTGGCCAGGACTGGGTCAGGCTGAAAGCAGGAGCCTAGAACTCCATGTGGGTCTCCCACATGGGTGAGTGGCAGAGTCCCAAGCACTCGGGTTATCTTCTGCTGCTTTTCCAAATTCATCTCTGCATCAGAAGTGGAGTAGCAAGAACTCAAACTGGCGCTCTGATGTGGGATGCCCGCATTGCAGGCTGCAGTTTAACGTGCTGCACCACATCAGTCTCTGACTACAAATTTTTTGAGAAACTTTCCCATTATTTTTCTGCAATGAGTGTGCCATTTTACATTCCCAACAGTGATGTATGGAAGTTCCAATTTCTCCACATCCTAGCCAGTACTTGTTATTTTCCTTGTCTTTTTCTATAGCCCTTTCAGTGTGTGTGAAGTGGCATCTCATTGTGATTTTGATTTGCATTTCCCTGATGGCTAATGAAGTTGAGCATCTTTTCATGTGCTTATTGGCCTCTTATACATCTTCTTTGGAGATATGTCTATTCAAGCAATTTGCTCATTTTTTAAAGAAAATACTCATGTTTATTAGCTGATTTACATTTGAAAAAGGAAAGTTAAGTGAACCACAATTGTTTGGCAAGTCTCCGTCATCAATAGTATTTCCCTGGCTGCCTTCTTCAGAGGGCACTTATGCAGTGCTCTGGAATGCAGCCATTCAGTATATAACATTGCATTGCTATTGTGTTGCACATAAAGTACAGGCATACATGTGTTGGACATCAAAGAACTAGACCATTAAACACAAAGTGCTAGTTTCAAATGTCAAAACATGATGTTAGTAACTGCTAAATACAAATTATATAATAAAATAGTCAAGCTTTGAATATTGTGAAATAGACCTTATGTGGAGATTAGGCTCTTGTGAGCTGCCTCCATCTTATTTCCTCCCTTTGCCAAAGCCTGTGAATGCATATCAAATCAAGGACAAAATAACCATTTTTCACTTGTGGTAAAAAGCACCTAACATAAAATTTACCATTCTAACAATTTTAAGGGTACAGTTCAGGAATGTTAATGTGTTGTTGTATAACACATCTCCAGAACTTTTTAAACCTGCAAAACTAAAACTTTACATCCATTAAACAACAGCTCCCAATTTTTCTTTCTCTCACCCCCTGATAAGGACAATTCCACTTTTTATTTTATTTTATTTTTTTATTTTTTGCCAGGCAGAGTGGATAGTGAGGGAGAGAGATAGAGAAAAAGGTCTTCCTTTTTGCCGTTGGTTCACCCTCCAATGGCCACTGCGGATGGCACATCGCGCTGATCCAAAGCCAGGAGCCAGGTGCTTCTTCCTGGTCTCCCATGCGGGTGCAGGGCCCAAGGACTTGGGCCATCCTCCACTGCCTTCCCGGACCATAGCAGAGAGCTGGCCTGGAAGGGGGGCAACCGGGATAGAATGGCGCCCTGACCGGGACTAGAACCTGGTGTGCTGGCGCCGCAAGGCGGAGGATTAGCCTGTTAAGCTACGGCGCCGGCCAATTCCACTTTCTATGTCTATGGATTGCATTGATTTTAATACTTCACATAAGTGAAATAATACAATAGGTGTCATTTTTTATGACTGATTTATTTAACTTAGCATATGTCCTCAAGGTTCATCCAAGTTGTAGCACACAACAGGATTTCCTTTCCTTTAGAGGATGAATAATTTAGTGCATGTATATACTATGGTTTGTTTTTTCATTTATCTATTCATGTGTATTTGGGTTGTATTCACCTTTTGACTATTTTTAAATTTTTCTTTAATTTTTTTATAAATGTATAGCTTGATAAGTTCTAAGTGCTTACTCTCTTTTATTTTTTAATTTTTTTATTATTTTATTTATTTGAAAGACAGAGTTATAGAGAGAGGTAGAGCCAGAGAAAGAGACAGAGGTCTGCAATCCACTCATTCTCTTTCCAAATGACTGCAACGGCTGGAGCTGCACCTATTTGAAGCCAGGAGCCAGGAGCTTCTTCTGGGTCTCCCACGTGGATGCAGGGGCCCAAGGACTTGGGCCATCTTCTACTGCTTTCCCAGGCCACAGCAAAGAGCTGGATTGGAAGTGGAGCATCCAGGACTCAAACTGGTGCTGCAGGCTGGAGCTTTAACCTACTGTGCCACAGCACCAGCCCCTTTCTTTAATTTTTAATTTTTATTTAAGGTATACAAATTTCATGTATTTCCTAGATACATATTTAGGAACATAGTGATACTTCCCTCCCTACCCTTCCTCTCCCCATGCCCCTACCCTTCTTCCTCCTCTTTCTCCTATTTCCACTCTCATTTTTACAAAGATTTATTTTCACTTTATTTATTTTAAGATTTATTTATTTATTTGAAAGGCAGAGTTACAGAGAGAAACAGAGAGACCTTCCACCCGCTGGTTCACTCCCCAAATGGATGCAACAGCGGGAGCTGTGCCAGTCCAAAGCCAGGAGCCAGGAGCTTCTACCAGGTCTCCCATGCAGGTGCAGGGGCCCAAGGACTTGGACCATCTTCTACAGCTTTCCCAGGCCACAGCAGTGGATCAGAAGTGGAGCAACCGGGACTTGAACCAGCACCCATATAGGATGCAGGCCCTACAGGCGGTGGCTTTACCTACTACACCACAGTGCTGGCCCCTCAGTTTACTTTATACTCATAAGATAAACCGTACACTAAGTAAGGAGTTCAGCAAATAGTATGAAGAAAAAAAAAAAAAAACCACTGTTCCTCAACACTAGAAAAGGGCTGTGAACAATTATTGAATCTCAAAATGTCAATTTCACTCCTATATGTTACATTTTTGGTACTCAATTAGTTACCACAGATCTGGGAAAACATATGATATTTGTTTTTTTGGGGACTTTTGTTTCACTAAGTATAATGGTTTCCGGGTGCTTCCATTTTGTTGCAAAGACAGGATTTCATTATTTTGGCTATTGTTAATTGCTGCCATGGCTATACCCAGTTCTTTTGGGTATATGTACCCATAAGTGGGGTTGCTCAATAATATGGTACCTCAGTTTTTAATTATTTGAGAAACTGCCTTACTGTTATCCATAGCAACTGGACCATTTTACATCATCAGCAGTGCAGAAGGGTTCAAACTTCTTCACATGATTGCCAACATTTGTTGTATGCGTGTTTTTTTTTTATTTTACAGTAGCCACTGTAATATGTGTGAGATACCAACTTATCACAGTTTTAATTTGTATTTCCCTAAAGATTAGTGATGTTAAGCATCTTTTCATGTGCTTTTAGGCCATTTGTACATCATCTTTAGAGAAATGTCTATTAAGTTATTTGCACTTTTTTCCATCAGTTTATTTATGAGTTGGGTTTTTAAATAATTCTAAAAATATATTACTTGAAAGGAAGAGAGATAGAAAAAGAGAGAGAAATGCAAAGAGAACTTCCATCCATGGTTCACTTCCCAAATGCCTGCAACTGCTTGGGCTGGGCTAGGACAAAATCTGGAGCCAGGAACTCAATCCAGATCTTGCATGTGAATGGCAGGGACCCAAGTACTTGAGCCATCTCTCCTGTGGCCTCCCTGGATAGGAAGCTGGAATCAGTATTGGAGTTAGGATTTGAACCACTCTGTTAATGGGTGCAAATGTCTAGAATGGCATCTGAAACAAGAGGCCAAATATCCACCTCTATTTTTTAAATTGGTGTTGAATTGTAAGAATTGTTTAGTCTAGATTTTAACCTATCATTGATATACGAGTATGATTTTTCAATATTTCTTCCTATTCCATAGGTTTCCTTTTCACTATGTTGATATTGGTTTTCTTTGATGTGCAAAGGTCTTTTGAGTTGATGGAGTCCCATTTGTCTATTTTGCTTCTATTACTTGTACATTTTGTGTCATATCAAAGAAGTAATGATCTAATCTTATATTATGAATTTTCCCTTATGTTTTCTTCTAGGAGTTGTATAGTTTTAGGTCTTACATGGAGGTCTTTAATCCATTTGAGTTACTTTTTATATATGGTGTTAAGATAAGGGTTCTTTTGCATATGGATATCCACTTTTCCACATTTGTGGAAAGTGTTGACACTTTGTTGCAGATCATTTAATAACATATTTAAGGGTTTTTATACTCTGTATTATATTCCATTGGTCTATGTATCTGTCTTTGTGCCAGTACCACACTGTTTTGATTACTAATGCTCTGGCATCCAGTACTATTTTGAAGAGAAGCGGTGAGATCAAGCATCCTTCTTTTGTTCATATTACATGAAAATATTTCAATCTTTCAGGACTTTTTAAAAAAACTTTTATTTAATAAATATAAATTTCCAAAGTACAGCTTAGGGATTACAGTGGCTTTCCCCCCCCCCATAACTTCCCTCCCACCTGCAACCCTCCCATCTCCTGCTCCCTCTCCCCTTCCATTCACATCAAGATTCATTTTCAATTATCTTTATATACAGAAGATTAATTTAGTATATATTAAGTAAACATTTCAAGTATTTGCACCTACACAGAAACACAAAGTGTAAAGTGCTTTTTGAGTACTAGTATAGCATTAATTCGCATTGTACAACACATTAAGGACAGAGATCCTACATGAGGAGTAAGTGCACAGTGACTCCTGTTGTTGACTTAACAAATTGACACTCTTGTTTATGGCATCAGTAATCCCCCTAGGCTCTTGTCACAAGTTGCCAAAGCTATGGAAGCATTTTGAGTTTGCCGACTCTGATCTTATTTAGAGAAGATCATAGTCAAAGTGGAAGTTCTCTCCTCCCTTCAGAAAAAGGCACCTCCTTCTTTGATGGCCTGTTCTTTCCACTGGGATCGCACTCGCAGATTCTTTCATTTTAGGTTTTTTGTTATTATTATTATTTTTTTTGCCAGAGTGTCTGTGTCTTGGCTTTCCATGCCTAAAATACTCTCATGGGCTCTTCAGCCAGATCCAAATGCCTTAAGGGCCGATTCTGAGGCCAGAGTGCTGTTTAGGTCATCTGTCAGTCTAAGAGTCTGCTGTGTATCCTGCTTCCCATGTTGGATTGTTCTCTCCCTTTTTAATTCTATCAGTTAGTATTTGCAGACACTAGTCTTGTTTATGTGATCCCTTTGAGTCTTAGGCCTATCATTATGATCAATTGTGAACTGAAATTGATCACTTTGGCTAGTGAGATGGCATTGGTACATGCCACCTTGATGAGATTGAATTGGAATCCCCTAGCACGTTTCTAACTCTACCATTTGGGGCAAGTCTGATTGAGCACATCCCAGATTGTACATCTCCTCCCTCTCTTATTCCCCCTCATATATTTAACAGGGATCACTTTTCAGTTAAATTTAAACACCTAAGAATAATTGTGTGTTAATTAAAGAGTTCAACCAATAGTATTAAGTAAAACAAAAAAATACTAAAAGGGATAAAGTATTAAGTTGTTCATCAACAGTCAGGACAAGAGTTGATCAAGTCACTGTTTCTCATAGTGTCCATTTCACTTCAACAGGTTTCCCCTTTGGTGCTCAGTTGTCACCGATCAGGGAAAACAAATGATATTTGTCTCTTTGGGACTGGCTTAATTCACTCAGCATGATGTTTTCCAGATTCCTCCATCTTGTTGCGAATGACCGGGTTTCATTGTTTTTGACTGCTGTATAGTATGATGCTGGATGTATACTTTTCACATATATTGAATTATTTATCTTTTTGTTGTTGAGGAGTTGTTACTTGTGTTTTTTTGTGTCATTGACAATTGTATTGCTAAATCCAAGGACATGAAGATTTATATCTACATAAGAGCTTGTGGTTTTAGCTCTTATATTTGTTGATGCATTGTGAGTTAATTTTTGTATATGGGGTGAGGTAATGATCCAACTTTGCTCATTGCTTGTGGAAATCCAGCTTTTCAGCATCATTTGTTGAAGTGAGTTTTTGTCACCCATTGAATGGACTTTTGAAAATATTGGCCACAAATGTGTTGATTTGCATCTGTACTCTCAATTGTATTCAACTGTCTATTTTAGTGTGAAATTCACACTGCTTTGATTTCTATAGCTTTGTAGTAAGTTGAACCCCAACGCATGAATCCCATAATTTTATCTTTCTTCTGTGAGATTGTTTTGACTTTTTTGGGCCCCTTTAGGTTTGATATGAATATGAAGATTCTTCCATTTCTGAAAACACTTTACTTTTTTTCTGTTTTATCTTTTATTAAATCCCTATTTTTTTTTTTTGACAGGCAGAGTGGATAGTGAGAGAGAGACAGAGAGAAAGGTCTTCCTTTTTGCCGTTGGTTCACCCTCCAATGGCCACTGCAGACGGCACATCTCGCTGATCCGAAGCCAGGAGCCAGGTGCTTCTCCTGGTCTCCCATGCGGGTGCAGGGCCCAAGGACTTGGGCCATCCTCCACTGCCTTCCCGGGCCATAGCAGAGAGCTGGCCTGGAAGAGGGGCAACCGGGATAGAATCCGGCGCCCCAACCGGGACTAGAACCCCGTGTGCCGGTGCCACAAGGCAGAGAATTAGCCTGTTAAGCCACGGAGCCAGCCTAAATCCCTATTTTTAAAAAGATTTATTGATTTGAAAGGCAGAGTTACAGAGAGGCAGAGGCAGAGAGAGAAAGAATTCCATCCTCTGGTTCACGTTCCTGATGGCTGTAACAGCCGGAGCTGTGCCGATCGGAAGCCGGGAGCCAGGAGCTTCTTCCAGGTTTCCCACATGGCTGCAATGGCCCAACAACTTGGGCCATCCTCCACTAATTTCTCAGGCCATAGCAGAGAACTGGATTGAAATTGGAGCAGCTGGGACTTGAACCAGCGCCCATATGGGATGCCGGCACTGTAGGTAGCGGCCTTACCTGCCACCCCACAGCACCGGCCCCAAATCTTTACTATTTTTCTGCTTTCAGCTATCTTTGCATTAATTTCTTCCTTTGTTTTTAAAATACTTATTTTATTTATTTGAAAGTCAGAGTTATAGAGTGAAAGAGAGAGCGAGAGAGAGATCTTCTATTTGCTTGTTCACTCCCCAAATGGCTGCAATGGCCTGGAGCCAGGAGCTTCTTCCAGGTCTCCCATGTGGGTGCAGGAGCCCAAGAACTTGGGCCATCCTCTGCGGCTTTCCCAGACACATCAGCAGGAAGCTGGATTGGAAGTGGAGCAGGAGGGACATGAACCAGTGCCCATATGGGATGCCGGCGCTGCAAGCGGTGGCTTAACCTGCTATGCCACAGCGTTGGCCCAATAATTTGTTATTTTTTCCCCTAATGCCTCAAGGAGTAAATTTAGGTTATTTATTTGAGATATATTCTTCTTTTTAAAATGTAAGCATTAATATATATAAAATTTTTCTCTGGGCAATATATCTGCTGCATTCCCTAGGGTTTAGTGTGGTATGCTTTGTTTGTTCATCTCTGAGTTTATTTTAATTTTTTGTGACCTCATATTTTATCCACTGATTACTTAAGAGCATATTATTGGGGCCGGCACTGTGGCACAGCCAGTAAAGCTACTTCTTCTTGTTCATGACTTAAGATATTGTGATGTGTTCTATCCTGGAGAGTGTTTCATATATATTTGAAATGAAACTGTTGATGTTCTATGTATGTCTGTTTAGGTCTACCTGGTTTATAATGTTGTTTTTTAAGATTTATTGATTATTTGAAAGGCAGAGTTGTAGAGGGAGAGACAGATGTTCACTCTAAATGGCTACAATGGCAGAAGCTGAGTCAAGCCAAAGCCAAGAGCCAGGAACTCAATCCAGGTTGGGGCATAAACACTTGAGCTGCCTTCCACAGCCTTCCAGGTGCATTAGCAGGAAGCTGGATCAGAAGTGGAGCATCAAGACTGTGCTCATATGGGATGCCAGAGTTGCTGGTAGTGGCTTAACCTGCTGAATTACACTGCCGGCCCCAATGTTGTTCTTTTATATGTTTATAATATTTTTTTAAGATTTATATTGTTTACTTGAAAGACAAAGTTACAGAGAGAGGTAGAAACACACACACACACACACAGAGAGAGAGAGAGAGAGAGAGAGAGAGAGAGAGAGAAAGGAAGAGAGAGAGAGGTCTTCCATCCACTGGTTCACTCCCCAGATAGCTGCAACGGCCAGAGCTGCGCCAATCCAAAGCCAGGAGCCAGGAGCTTCTTCCGGGTCTCTCACATGGGTGCAGGGGCCCAAGGACTTGGGCCATCTTCTACTGCTTTCCCAAGCCATAGTAGAGAGCTGGATCAGAGGAGGAGCAGCCGGGACTCGAACCGGTGCCCATATGGGATGCCGGTGCTTCAGGCCAGAGCTTTAACCTGCTATGCCACAGCGACAGCCCCTGTTTATATTTGTTTTCTTTTATTTCTTGTCTAGAAGTTTTACTCATTATTGAAAGTGTTGTATTGGGGCCAGCACTTTGGTGTAGCTGGTAAAGCCGCTGCCTGCTGGCATCCCATATGGGCACCGGTTCGAAACCCGGCTGCTCCACTTCTGATCCAGCTCTCTGCTATGGCCTGGGAAAGCAGTAGAAGATGGCCCAAGTCCTTGGGGCCCTGCACCCATGGGGGAGACCTGGAAGAAGCTCCTGGCTCCTGGCTTCAGATAGGCCCAGCTCCAGCCATTTCAGCATTTCAGCCAATCGGGGGGGGGGGGGGGAGGGTGAACCAGCAGATGGAAGACCTCTCTCTCTCTCTCTGCAACTCTAGCTTTCAAATAAAAAAAAATCTTAAAAAATAGTAAGTGTTGATTAACGTCATCAAATATTACTGTAGAAATATTTACTTCTTCCTTTAATTATGTCAAGGTTTGTTTCATATAGTTTTGACTGTAATTTATATCTAAATGGTTCTTTTGGGTTATTAATGTAAATGATATTGTGTTTTCAATTTCAAATTTCATTGATTTATAACTGGTATATAGAAAACGTTCCATTTTTATAAATTAACTGTACCCTGCAAACTTGCTATAATTGCTTATTAGCAATAGGAGGTTTTTCCTTTTGTTCTTTGGTATTTTTCACACAGAAAATCATATCATGTTGCATTCAAAGATGGTAAATTTACATTCAGAAAATTTTATCCAATTTTATAAATTCTAAGTTTGTATGTGTTCTAAGTTTGTATGCCTTTAATTTTCTTTTCTTGTCATCACATTTTCTAAGACTTCCAGTATGATGTTGATTAGATGTGGTGAGCGTCAACATTCTTACTCTATTCCTTATCTTAGCAGAAAAGCATCTACTTTCTTATCATTAAGTATTTTGTTAGCTATAGACTTTTTCATGTTCTTTACCAAGTTGAGGAAGTTCTTTATTTCTAATTTGCTAATAGTTTTTTTTTTGTTTTTTTTAAGCATGAGTGAATGTTCAATTTTATCATTTTTCTTCATTTGTTGATGGAATCCTACAGCTTTTCTTTTTTTTCTTGTTGATAATGATGGATTGCAACAAGTGATTTTCTGGAAGAGAATACTGAATATTGGAGTAATTTTCTCTCTATATATTTTGTATATTTCACTAGTGAACACATCTGAGAGTGGTGTTTTATGTTTGGGAAAGTTATTTATTTAATATAGTCCTACTCAGATTATCTATTTTCCTTATATGAATTTTGATAAGACTGCTTTTCAAGGAAATGGTTTCATTAAAGTTGTCAAATTTGTGGACATAATATTTTTCATAATATTCTTTTGTTATTGCTTTAATGTCCATGGGATCAGTAGTGATGGATCCTCTTTCAGTTAATAGAAATTTGTATTTTCCTGCCTTTACCCTGTTGTTCTCCACTATTTCAGTGATCTTTTATTTTTTTAAAAAGATTTATTTATTTATTTGAATGTCAGAGTTACACAGAGAGAGGAGAGGCAGAGAGAGAGAGAGAGAGAGAGAGAGAGAGAGAGAGAGAGAGAGAGGTTTCCATCCACTGGTTCACTCCCCAATCGGCCACAATGGCCGGAGCTGCACCTATCTGAAGCCAGGAGCCAGGAGCTTCTTCCTGGTCTCCCACGTGGGTGCAGGGGCCCAAGGACTTGGGCCATCTTCTACTGCTTTCCCAGGCCACAGAAGAGAGCTGGATCACAAGTAGAGCAGCTGGGTCTTGAACCGATGCCCATATAGGATGCTGGCGCTTCAGGCCAGGGCGTTAACCTGATGTACCACAGCGCTGGCCCCTATTTCAGTGATCTTTTCAAAGAAACAGCCTTTGGCTTTGTTAATTTTCCCTATAGATTTTCTTTTTCTTTTTTTTCCCCACTTTCACTGTTTTGTGCTCTTTTATTTTCTTCTGCTTGCTTTGGATTTAATTTTCTCTTTTTTCTAGTTTCCTAAGGTGGAGGATTAGGTTATTTATTTTAGATATTTTTTTCCTTTCTAATACATGCAATCAATGCTATAAATTTCCCTCTATGCATTGCTGGTACTTACTGCATCCCACACATTTTGATAATTTTATTTTCATTTTCAATTAGTTCAAAATACTTTCAAATTTCTCTTTAGACTTCTTCTTTGAGCCATGTGTTATTTAGAAAGATGTTTAATCTCCAAATATTTTGAGATTTTCCAGATATTTTTCCATTATTTATTTATAGTTGAATTCCATTACGGTCTGAGAGCATACGTTTTATGATTTCTATTCCTTCAATTTTTTTAAGATTTATTTTATTTATTTGAAAAAGTTACAGAGAGGTGGAGACAGAAAGATAGAGAGGTCTTGCATCCACTATTTCATTTCCCAAATGGCCAAAGCTGAGCTGATCCAAAGCCAGGAGCCAGGAGCTTCTTCTGGGTCTTCCACATGGGTGCAGGTGCCCAACCACTTGGGCCATCTTCCACTGTTTTCCCAGGTGCATTAGAAGGGAGCTGGATGGGAAGTGGAGCAATCAGGACACCAATTAAAGGGCCTAAAATGCCCAAAAGGGATGCTGGCGCTGTGGGCTGGGGCTTTAACTTGCTGTGCCACAGCACCAGAGCCAAATGGAATTTTTCTTAATTTCCTTTTTGACTATTTCATTTTTAGTGTATAGAAATGAAACTCATTTTTTGTATTAATTTTATAACTTTGCTGAGTTTATTAGTTCTAACACTATTTTTGTGGAATCCTAACATTGTCTGCAAAGAAAGGTAATTTTAATTCTTCCTTTACAATTTACATGTCTTTTATGTCTTTTTCTTGCCTATTGCTTGCACTAGGACTTCTAGCACTATGATGAATAGAAATGGTATATGTGGATATCTTTGCCTTAATTCTGACCTTAGAGGAAAAGTTTTCACCATTGAGCATGATTTTAGTTATGAGGTTTTCATAGTCAGCCTTTATTACATTTTATTGAGTTGTTTTTTTTTTTTTTTTGACAGGCAGAGTTAGTGAGAGAGAGAGAGACAGAGAGAAAGGTCTTTCTTCTGTTGATTCACTCCCCCAAATGGCCGCTATGGCTGGAGCTACACCGATCCTAAGCCAGGAGCCAGGTGCTTCCTCCTGGTCTCCCATGCGGCTGCAGGGCCCAAGCACTTGGGCCATCTTCCACTGCCTTCCCGGGCCACAGCAGAGAGCTGGACTGGAAGAAGAGCAACCGGGACAGAATCCAGCGCCCCAACCGGGACTAGAACCCTGGGGTGCCAGCGCCGCAGGCAGAGGATTAGTCTAGTGAGCAGCAGCACTGGCCTATTTAGTTAGTTTTTAAAGTGACTTACAAATATTGTATGTATTTATGAGGTACCATGTGCAGGATGAGCATATTTGTCTTTGTACTGAAGTAGCTTCCTTGTATTTCTACTATGTTGAGTTTTCTTTTTTAAATCATGAAATAGCATTGCTATTGAAGAAAATGCTTTTCTCTTCATTAATTGAGGTCATCATGTGATTTTCTCCATTTATGCTATTCATGTGGTATATTGCATTGATGGAGTTTAGTATGCTGAACCATTCTTGCATTACAGAGGATAAATCCCATTTAGCCATTGTATACAATTCTTTTAATATGATGTTGAATTCTGCTTACTCGTATTCTGTGGAGGAATTTTGCATCTATGTCCATAGGGACATTAGTCTGTATTTTTCTTTTTTGCCATTCATTTATCTGAATTTGGTGCTGGGCTTTCATTTTTGGGAGGTTATCTAATTACATAATTCAATCTACTTACTAGTTATAGGTCTATTCAGATTTTTTTCATTTTAAACAAGAAGTTTATTTAAACAACAAGATGCTTGACTTGAAGAAAAAACTATCTAGGATTCATTTTTTTTAAAATTTACCCCTACTTAAAGACAGATTGCCCTACATGTAACAGCTATGTACAAAAGAGTTATAAAATTGTCCTTGGTTTTGATAATGATAAATAAAAAAAATTAAAATTCTCCAATCAAACAAGGTATGCAGGGACTTCTATTTTGTTGTTGTTGTTGTTGTTGTTAAAACAGTGAGAGCAAGATAACTTACTGAAATATAAAGATAAGAGCTGGATGAGCATGCGCTAGTGGAGAAAGGGGATATTTTCACAGAACCAGTGTTTTTCCCCATTCCATCTCCATTCGATGCCAATCAAAATATACCATTGGTCATTTAGTTAAAAAAAAAGAGAGAAAAAGAAAAGAAAAAAATGCAATATGCTTATGCACATACAACTGTTACTTTATGTACAATAAAGGAATGGGGAAGGGGAAATGAAAGAATAAAGACTATGCTGCAGTAGTCAGGATGTGATGGAACCCAATTGCAGTTTTCTAGTTGAGAATGTGTTCTTGATCTGTAAGGACAGAGTTCTGGAGTAAAGCAGCGAGTTCCTTCTTCAGTAGACACTGCCCGTCTGCTTCTGAAACACAGCAATCCTATCTTCGTCCTCCATTTCCAACTGTGTAGGTATGCCTGATTCACTGATTAGCTGTCCATCAAATCAGAATCTGATCTGCCTCATTGACAAACCCTGTCGTTCACAATAGGCTTTCATTAGTTTACTAAGTGCTGTATGCCTCTTAATCTTAAACTGCACCACAGAATCATCCTGCTTCACCACCTTCAAATTAATATGATTGTTGTCCTCAGTCTTGACTCCTTCTTTGGGCTTTTCGTTGGCCATGGCAAGTGCCAGTCTCCTCAGCTGCCATGTCACAAGAGGTACCAGGTCCACACAGAACAAGCACTCAAGCAGCACCAGGAGCGACCAAAGGAGGCGGCAGCAGTGGACCCAGATTTTTCTTTCTTCATGATTCAGTCTCGGTAGGGTGTGTGTTTCTAGGAATTTCCATATTTCAACAAAATTATGTTTTTGGAATATGATTGTGTCTAATACTCTTATAATTTCTTTTAATTCTGTAAAATCAGTGATGATGTTCATCTTTTTGTTTCTAGTTTCCTTTTTCTCTTTGTTTTATTAGTAAATTTGAGTAAGAGTATGTGGATTTTGTTGATCATCTCAAAGAACCAACTTTTGGTTTCAATGATTGTCTCTATAATTTTCCATTTTATTTATCATTGCTCTAATCTTTTTTATTTCTATTTATTTTGTTAAATTATTGCTTTATTTTTGATTGACATATAATTATATGTATTTGTGGAGTTCAGTGTGATGTTCTGATACATATGTACACTGTGAAGTGATCATATTAGAGCAATTAGCATATTCATCACATAAAATATTTATTTTCTTTGTGGTCACATTAAAAATCCTCTCCTAGCTATTTTAAAATACACAATACTTTATTGTTAGCTACAGTCATCCTACTATGCTATAGAACAATACAATTTGCTCTATCTAACTGTAACATTGTGTCCATTGGCTAACCTCTTCAGAGGACCTCCTGTCGCCCTCCATTCCCCAGACCTGGTAACCACTATTCTATGTCTGACTTCTACGAGATCTACATTTTTAGATTTCACATACAAGTGAGATCATGAAGTGTTTGCCGTTTGGTTCCTGGCTTATTTCAGCTAACATAATGTTCTTCAGGTTCATCCATGTTGTTGCAATAACAGGATTTCATCCTCTTTAATGGCTGAATAGTATTCCTTGATGTATATATACCAGTTTCTCATCCATTCAACTCTTGGTGGACGCTTAGGTTGATGAACAGTGTAGATGTTTCTTTGCCATACTGATTTCATTTTCTTTGGATATATATCCAGCAGTGGCACTGCTGGATCACAAAGTAGCTCTATTTTCAGTGTTTCAAAAGCTGTTAAATAATTATGCCAACAATTTTGGCAGCTTATGTGAAAAGTACATATTTCTTCAGAAATACAAATTTCAGTAAACTGACATGGAAACAAAAATATCTTTTTTTAAAAAAAAGATTTATTGGGGCCAGCGCTGTGGTGCAGCAGGTTAAAGCCCTGGCCTGAAGCACAGGCATCCCATATGTGCGCTGGTTCGAGTCCTGGCTGCTCCACTTCCGATCCAGCTCTCTGCTATGGCCTGAGATAGCAGTAGAAGATGGCCCAGGTCCTTGGGCCCCTGCACCTGTGTGGGAGACCTGGAGGAAGTTCCTGGCTCCTGGCTTTGGATCGACGCAGCTCCAGATGTTGTGGCCATCTGGGGAGTGAACCAGCAGATGGAAAACCTCTCTGTCTCTACCTTTCTCTGTAACACTTTCAAATAAATAAAATAAATCTTAAAAAATATTTATTTATGGGCTAACACTGTGACATGGCAGGTTAAGCAGCTGCCTGCAGCACTGTTATTTCATGTGGGTGCTGGGTTGAGTCCTGGCTGGTCCACTTCTGAAACACTTCCCTGCTAAAGCACCTAGGAAAGCAGTAGAAGATGGCTCAAGTGCTTGGGCCCCTGCACCCATGTGGGAGACCCAGAAGCTCTTGGCTTTGACTTCCATCTGCTGGTTCACTCTCCAAGTGGGTGCAATGGCTAGGGCTAGTCCAGACGGAAGTCAGGAGTTGGGAGTTTCATCCGGGTCTCCCAGGTGGGTAATTGGGTCATCTTCTGCTGCCTTTCCAGACACATTAGTAGGAAGCTGGATTGGAAGTGGAGCTGCAGAGACTGGACCCAGCACTCTGATATAGGATGCCAATGTTTCAAGTGGAAACAATCCATGGCACCACAATGCTGGCCTTTTCCATTTTGTTTTAAGAGACCAACATAACCCTGATACCAAAACTTAATGAATATAAGAAAAATATTTACAAAACCATAGTCCTAATTAGTATATGTTAAAAAAAAATCTTAGCTAAAGGGGAAACCTTCAAAGTTCATGGAAAATATGAAAAAATGCATGGATTTCAACATTTTTGTTCCAAAATACATTCATCTTTTAATTCCATTTTCCTAAAACCTTTCCAAGCACCTTTGTATATAGCCAGTCAAATCCAGGAAGGAAAAGCATAAATAAATTATGAATAATTTGATTTTTCTCCTTTTATGTGTCTTCTCTACTGTTGAGATTTGTACTTTTGCATGTTTTCACGATGGTTGTTTTCATCCTTTCACTTCCAATGTAGGATACCCTTAAGCATTTCTTGTAGGGTCAGTGATGATGAATTCCTTCAATTTTTGCTTGTCATGGCAAGTACTTTTCTTTCATTTCTGAAGGATAACTTTGCTGGGTACAGTATTCTCAGCAGGCATTTTTTCCCCCTTCAGTACTTCTAATGTTTCATCCTATTCTCTCTTGGCCTGTAAGGTTTCTGCTGAGAAGTCTGCCATTAATTTAATGGGGATTCCCTTATAAGTGACTTGATGCTTTTCTCTTTCTCATTTTATAATTTCTTCCTCATCTTTTTTTTTTTTTTTACAGTGTGACTATATATAATATGCCTTGGAGTGGATCTCTTTTGTTTGAATCTATTTTCAGTTCTTTGGGCTTCCTGGACAAGGATGTCTATCTTGCCAACGATTTGGAAAATTTTCTATCACTGTTCCCTTCTCTTCTTCTAAAAGACTAATAAAAAGCAAATGCTTGCTCACTTAATGGTGTCCCCAAAATATTAAAGGCTTTCTTAGTTCCTCTCATTTTTTGTTTTACTAGTTTATTTCAAAAGACTTAATTTCAAGTTCAGAAACTCTGCAGGGGTTGTGGGATGGCACTGCTAGTTTCATGTAGCTCCTTAGGCAGGTTGGGTACACTGGCGGCTCTGGGTGTGACTTACCTCATTGTGAGGGTGAAGCACACATCAGTTTCTGCACGTTCGATGAGGACGCAGCCACCTTTGTGGGCCCAGGTGGCTGTGTCCAATAGCAGGGTGGGATGTTTGTTAGCATTTGAGGGCACACAGATAACTCCGCTCCCTCTCCCCTTCCATTCACATCAAGATTCATTTTCAATTATCTTTATATACAGAAGATCAATTTAGTATATATTAAGTAAAGATTTCAACAGAGTTACACAGAGGAAGATAAAGGTGTTCCATCTGCTGGCTCACTCCTCAAATGGCTGCAAAGGCCAGAGCTGGGTTGATCTGAAGCCAGGAGCTTCTTCCAGGTCTCCCATATAGGGTCCAAAACCTGGCCTGCCCTTACTGCTTTTGCAAGCCATTAGCATGGAGCTGGATCGGAAGTGGAGCAGCTGGAGCTCAAACTGGTGCCCATATAGGATGCTGGCACTGCAAGCAATGGTTTCATCCACTACACCATGGTGCCAGCCCTACAATTTTGTTCTTATTGGTTTATCAGGCGCCACTGGGGCTCACTCTTGTGCTGCCTGATGATTTTTCTTACATCCCAATGTTGGGGATGGGACTTTTGGGCCTGCTGGAACAAAGATACTTCCCTGCCTGATTGCTTCTATCAGTAAGATTTCCCCTGCCTGTAGACATGGAGAAGGCTTCCTGGGATGAGTGCTTGTTGTGGCAGGACCTCTTTTGCTGATGTCTCCTGACTGCCCCACATCCCTGTGTAGGGGAGGGCAGAGAAGAAAAACTCTTCACCTGTGTGCTATAGTGTTAGTGGAGAGTGGGGGCGCTCTTAATCAATTCCTCTTGCTGATGTTGCCAGGCTCACTTGGGGGAGTAATGAGCCTACCTGATCTTCCTTCTTAGATTAAGGATCAGGAAATGGCCAGCTTGGATTTCTTCCTGTGTTTGGTGAAGGGACATGCAACACTTTGCTGCTCTCAAACCATTTCTCCTTCTTACTACCTTTCAGAGCTCTCCTTTGGTTGGTTTTCTTATGTTGTTTCCAGGGTTTTGATTTGCATTTCTCTGATTGCTAGTGATCTTGAACATTTTTTGATGTGTCTGTTGGCCATTTGGATTTCCTCTTTTGAAAAATGTCTATTGATGTCCTCAGCCCATCTCTTAAGTGGGTTGTTTGTTTTGTTGTTGTGGGTTTTCTTGATTTCTTTGTAGATTCTGGTTATCAACCCTTTATCTGTAGTATAGTTTGCAAATATTTTTTCCCATTCTGTCGGTTCCCTCTTCACTTTCCTGACTGTTTCTTTTGAAGTACAGAAACTTTTCAATTTGATGCAATCCCAAATGTTAATTTTGGTTTTCACTGCCTGTGCCTCTGGGGTCTTTTCCAAGAAGTCTTTGCCTGTATCTATATCTTGCAGGGTTTCTCCAATGCTCTCTAATAATTTGATGGTTTCGGGTCATAGATTTAAGTCTTTAATCCATGTTGAGTGAATTTTTGTGTAAGGTGAAAGATAGGGGTCTTGCTTCATGCTTCTGCACGTGGAAATCCAATTTTCCCAGCACCATTTATTGAATAGTCTGTCCTTATTCCAGGGATTAGTTTTGGATCCTTGATCAAATATAAGTTGGCTGTAGATGGGTTTTGTTCCTTAACCCAATCAGCCAATTGGTGTCTTTTAACTGGACAGTTCAGGCCATTAACATTCAATGTGACTATTGAGAAGGAGTAACTTTGGCCTGTCATTTGCCAAAGATATTTTTTAATATATGGTTTGAGACTCCTGTGATCTTTTGCTGTGAGGTTTCCTTCCTTTACCTTCTTTCATATTGGTGACCGTGTTTCTGTGTTTCTGTGTGTAACACATCTTTAAGCATCTTTTGCAGGGCAGGATGAGTGGCCACAAATTCTTTCAATTTCTGTTTGCTGTGAAAGGTCTTTATTTCACCTTCATTCACAAATGAGAGCTTTGCAGGATATAATATTCTGGGCTGGCAGTTTTTCTCTCTTAGTACCTGGGCTATATCTCGCCATTCTCTCCTAGCTTGTAGGGTTTCTGATGAGAAGTCAGCTGTGAGTCTAATTGGAGATCCTCTGAGAGTAATCTGGCATTTCTCTCTTGCACATTTTAGGATCTTTTCTTTGTTTCACTGTGGTGAGTTTAATTACGATGTGTCGTGGTGAGGATCTCTTTTGGTCATGTTTATTAGGGGTTCTATGAGCTTCCTGTACTAAGATGCCTCTGTCCTTCTCCAAACCTGGGAAATTTTCTGCTAGTATCTCACTAAAAAGGATTTCTAATCCTTTCTCCCTCTCCATGCTTTCAGGAACTCCTAGAACCTGAATGTTGGGTTTTTTAATAGTATCCTGTAGATTCCTGATAGTATTTTTTAGATTTCTGATTTCTTCTTTTCTTTGATTTGACTGTTTCCTTTCCTGTTCTCTGTCTTCTAAGTCTGATATTCTCTCTTCTGCTTCACCCATTCTGTTTTTAAGGCTCTCTAATGTATTTGTCATTTGATCTATTGAGTTCTTCATTTCATTATGGTTTCTTGTCATTATCACAGTTTCATGTTCTACTAGTTGTTTCATTTCATTTTGATTTCTCCTTAATATTTCATTTTCACGAGAGAGATTTTCTATCTTGTCCATTAAGGATTTCTGTAGTTCAAGAATTTGTTTTTGAGAACTTCTTAATGTTCTTATCAATTTTTTGAGATCCGCTTCTTGCATTTCCTCTATCTCTTCATCTTCATAATCTTGTATTGGGGTGTCTTGTTCATTTGGGGGCATCATAGTGTCTTCCTTGCTCTTGTTACCTTGGTTTCTACGTTTGTTGTTTGGCATGTTGGAGATTTTTTTTTTTTTTGTGCTATGGTGTTTTTTTCTCGTTATACTATGCCTCTAAGTGGGCTGTCTGCTTTAATGGATCCTTAGAGGCTGTGATGGGTTTGGCCAGAGAACTCTGCTTGATTCTTCAGGTTTAAGGCTGTGTAAAAAGTGACTCACCCAGATTGTACTCTCCCTTGCTCCTTGCTGGATTTTTTTTTTTTTTTACTCACTTGGGAAGTAATTCCGAATGGTTGAGTGGAATTGAGGGTAGTTGAAATCTGGCCTCTGTGAGTTTTCGTTTGATCTACCCCTGGGACCACACAAAGAGTTTATGCAGCCCTCAATGTGTTCTCAAGTTTCGCCATGGTCCCAAAGTTACTGAGTTTGTGTACTCTTGCCGCTTTAGATATGTAAAATGGCGCCTGCTCTTTGTTTTGCTCAGCTTTGTTAGGTGAGTGGAGAGAGAGGCTAGTGTCTGTGCTGGTTTCCCTGATTTATTCGTGATCTTTGCCCAATGGGGCCTCAGGCCTCTGCCTTTCCCCACCAATGTCTCGGGTTTCTGAGGTTTTTGTCTTACCTCCTGTTCCCGCACCGGTGAGATTCTGCGGCAGGGCTCCCGTGGGTTTCCACGCGGTGGGCTCCCTGTAGGTCCTCTGTGTCACAGCCACTAGATCTGGAAGTGTTTCCTCTGCAGTTTTTTTCTTGAGTCTTTTCCTGAGGCTACAGTAATTCCACTTTTATGAAACTATATTTTCCCAGACTATCGGTGCACGTCCTCACTATCCGCCATCTTGGCTCCGCCCCAACACAGTGATGTATTATAATAAAAATTGAGACAGATTATTTGAAATGGAAAGGTGTTCAAAATTGACTGAGACATTATATAGGAATGTATTGTGGGACCCTATTTTTGTTTTCTATGTGTGCATATAAATTTATCTCTGCCTGGAGGAATTAAGATGGCTTTTTCTGTCTTGTTTTCTATATTTTAAAAGCACTCTATACTGAACAAAGATTTATTGGCCAGTTATAAAAGTCATAGTCTAACCCATTATATTGTAACCTGATTGTGTAGACAATGTGTTAACCCCATATTCTTATAAGCCCCAGTCTGAATACAGACTGTTCTCTCAGCTCTTAGCTCTTTCCTGAGCTGCCTGCCTGGCCTGTCAGGTGTATTCTTTCCATCAAACCATGTAAGCTTGCTTTCCCCAGTCTAAATGACCTGGCATTTGCTCTCAGATACTGTCTGGAGAGGTGCCCATGTATTCTGATGTATGCCCTACCCCATTAAACCTTGTAACCTTGCTTACCAATGGGAAAAAAAAGAATAGGAAGGAAGAATAATGGGATAGTGGAAAAAGGAAGCACAGTAATAAAAATGTTAGTTTTATTAGTAGCATTAGAGCTGAAAGTAGAAGGCAAAGCAATGTTTTTTTTTTTTATGTGCCAGGCACCTTTTCAGGTAGTTCTTTATATTGCTAGCTCAGTTTATGTGTACAATCACTCTGTGTGTAGGTACAATTAATACAATAAAATTTATTTGGGCCGGCACCACAGCTCAATGGGCTAATCCTCCGCCTGCAGCACTGGCACACTGGGTTCTAGTCCCAGTCAGGGCGCTGGATTCTGTCCCAGTTGCCCCTCTTCCAGGCCAGCTCTCTGCTGTGGCCCAGGAGTGCAGTGGAGGATGGCCCAGGTCCTTGGGCCCTGCACTCGCATGGGAGTCCAGGAGAAGCACCTGGCTCCTGCCTTTGGCTCAGCGCCATGTGCTGGCCACAGTGCGCCAGCCACGGCGACCATTGGAGGGTGAACCAACGGCAAAAGGAAGACCTTTCTCTCTGTCTCTCTCTCTCACTGTCCACTCTGCCTGTCAAAAAATAAAAAGATTTATTTGAAAGGCAGAATTGGGAGGGGGATTGAGGATCTTCCATCTGCTGGTCCACTCCCCAAATGGCTGCAACAGCTGGAGCTGAGCCAATCCAAAGCCAGGACCCAGACGCTTTCTCTGGGTCCCCTGCATGGGTGCAGAGGCCCAGGCACTTGTGTCATCCTCAGCTGCTTTCCTAGGCACATCAGCAGGGAGCTGGATGGGAAGTGGAGCACCTGGAACTCCAACCGGTGTCCATATGGGAGGCTGGTGCCACATGTGGCAACTTTACCTTCTACACCAAGATGCTGGCCCCAGTTAATTCTATTTTTAATAAGTGAGGCCTCCGAGGCTCAGAGAGGGGAACTGACTTGCCCAATACCATCCAGCTAGTAAATGGCAAAGTCAGGACTAGAAACTAGGTCTGTGTTCCATCTACTGGAGGCCCTGGTATTTGACTCCCAGAGATGGAGACTCTGTTGTGGGGTCTTTTTGTTTCTTCTTTAAAAAAATCGTATTATTTGAAAGTCAGAGAGACAGACATTTCCCATTCATTGCATGACTCCCCCAAAAAGCTGGGGCTGGGTCATGCCAAAGCCAGGAGCCCAGAACTCAATCCAGATTTCCCACATTGGTGATAAGGACTGAAGTACTTCAGCTATCACCTACTTCTTCCCAGGGTGCGTATTAACAGGGAGCTGGAATTGGAAGCAGGGCTGGGACATGAACCCAGCCACTCTGATATGAGATGTAGGCACTACAAGTAGCATCTTAACTTCTGTACCAAATGCCCACGTGGGGCCCCTTTCCAGGTCTGGAGTAAATAGCCCCAGAGTCCACGAGGCTCTATGTCTAGGAATTCTTGCTGGGCACGGGGCAAAATTTGGGATTCTGGTGGGGGGTAAAGAACCTTGTCCCTGAACAGATCTGTCCCCAATGTGAACAAACTGTTAGTCTGTCAGCACACTTTTGTGAGTTAAGTTAGTGTCAGTCTTGTCTTCACAGCTGGTCACAAACCGATGTGCTTCATAGCATTGTTCAGACAGGTGACCTCTTTCATACCTGTCTTGTCTTATTTTCACATCAGCAGGAATATTTTAACCTATCTGCAGATTCTCTTTGTAAGGTGGTCCATCTATTGAGGTTAAATTGGGATACAATTTTTTGGGAGCGTGCCATCCTTGGTCCTATTTGTAGCTAATACAAAGCAACCTCATAGACGTAAGATTGAAAGTTTTTAATTTTAATAAAAGAAAATTGTATCAACCAACCAAACATTTTTAAACTGGAACACAACTGCAGAAGGGAGACAACGTACTCTGTGGTACTGGACAAAACAACCGGCAGTGAATCTCGACTGGATTATACATCCATACCCCAGTGATGTAACAGGCTCAAGATACACAACAGGAAGTTTAAAGTCAATCATTCACACAGCTGTACCTTGGCAAATTCATACTTGAGATGCTGTGACAGTGTAATTCTGTAAACCTGGGGCTACAGTTAGACTCTCAAAGAACCTACACACTTTGGATTCTGAATTATACATCGGTTGTGGCTAACACTGACACAGTGCAGTTAACATTGGTCATAAATTTGTTTCTTACATCTAATAAAGCTGCATGAGCAATACACCCCAAGGAAAAGGCCAATTGCTTTGCTTTGCTTTGCTTTATATCTCTGGAGTGGCATTTCCTAAACTACTGATGGCACTTAGCTGGACAATATCAAAGTTAGATGTTTAGCACTAAAAGAGATTTTCATTCTTGGACAAATTCTTTTCATCTGAAATGCTCAAATGACATATGAGACCAGACAGTAAACACACACATACACACACACACACATATATATATATATACACACACACACAAATAGTCTTACTATGAGTTACATTCTGAAAGGACTGAGCTTGGTAGCTGTTCCTAAGCTGAGGCACTGTTACAACTGGAATACAGAACATGCTCTGTTTTAGAATTAGGATATGTGCTCTACATCCCCACTGATATTCACAAAATACAGAAACCACGCTGTCTGAAAATATGAGTGAGGTTAAGAATCATATATATTTTATAAGAGCTAGTGTGACCAACTGCATGTGAGGTGTAACCAGGGACATGGGTCTTTGAAGAGTGATCATTTAGTGACTTTGGTGAACATATTCTCACCTGACAGGTGAGGAGTCCAATGAGGATACTTCAGCTACAGAAGCAAAGATGGGACTCAGGACTTACTTATTTTAGGAACATAGTAAGGGAACAAAATACCACCTACCATCCTGACTCTCTAAAAGAGAAAACCCAGGACCATATATATACCCCAGCAGAGAAATGTGTTCACAAAGGAAATACACAACTCATGAGATTCTCAAGGAAAGAGTTTCTATCAGTATAAAAGCTAAGCTTAAAAAATATTATTCACATTACTGAATGGAAAAGAAAATTTGTTTTAGTCCTTAGTGTGAACAATTTAATCTCAAGGAGCACAGGAAAGCATAAATAACTGGAATGCTAGTCATCATGAACGGGTAGATATTCTTTTTGTTTAACTGGCCAGGTATATTTTTGTATTACTCTCTATCCTCCTCCTCTCCCTTCACCTTCTCAAAAACTTGCATTCTGTGAGAGCTGACGTAGGGCCCTCTAAAGAGTCCAAGCACAAAGCTATGAAAATGTTTGAAAGGCAACAAAGCTTTGTAAGAGAAAGAAGCTTTTAGGTCACATCCAAAGCTTCAGAAAACATGAACAAGAGATAGGCCACCAGATAACATGGAAGCCACTAGTTCACACATGCCAACTTCTTAATGTGTTTTGCCAGCCACTGCAAAATATATCAGCCTAAATTAGACAGTTCCTTTCAAAACACACTTGTCTTTTTTTGAAGCCAAGTCACAAATCACAGAGAAAGTTAACATATTTTTACTTGCATTAATATCTAGAAGAGACATGGGCTGCCATGATTGGTGAATACAGCCATACTTCCTATTAAGGGGAAGGCACAGCCAGGGAATCAGAGAAGACATGTTCCGTAGGACTTCAAAAGTATTTTTTTTTGCCTTAGAAAAGCTTCTATGATGCCATCAAATGTTTCGAAAACAGAATGCCTTTGAAAGAACAATATACAAGAGTTTTTTATGACCCCAAATCTTTCCTCTTGGGTTCAGTGTCACTTGACAGGCCAGCCATTTACTCACATTATCAAAAAAAAAAAAAAAAGCTCCATAGGAAAAAATTCAAAGCTTAAGCCATGTTTATATCAAAAGTCAGGTCTAGATTTGGCACTTGAAAGATTTGCTTGGGATCTTACCAGTCTGTATCGTACATAGAATTCTGGGAGAGGTCTGAGGGTTGGGGAAAGATTTGGTATAAATATCACTAAATCATACACATCGGGAATTAAAGGAAAAAGTGAGACTAGGCTTTCTAGGTTTAAACCAATGTGAAATATAGTAAATCTCTTTTGAGGTATTTTTCTTAAAGGTAACTTACATTTCCCTAATGCAACTGTTTGAAAAAAAAAAAGGCCACTGTATAAAATACTCACATACAAAGATTTGCCAGTGGTATATCAAAGCTTAATAGCATCAAGAAAAGGTATTTGTTTTTAGTGAAAGCCAGTAAGTAACAAAGATCTGACATGTGTATCCTTAGTTATTAAATTTTTCTTTCTGCTAAATTCAGGCCAAGCTTAAATATTTATAGATTTTGTTTGAAAAGCACCTCTTAAGATCTGGATTCCTTTCGGCTTGAAGTGTTCTGGGGAAGGTCTCACTTCCAGTGAAGTGTGAGGTGTGTGAGACAAAACGTGATCCATACATGTTGGCAGGCCATGACAACTGACTTTGTGGTAATCAAATACAATTTCTTTCTTTTTTTTTTGACAGGCACAGTTAGACAGTGAGGGGGGGGGAAGGTCTTCCTTTCCATTGGTTCACCCCCCAAATGGCCGCTACGGTTGGCACGCTGTGCCGATCTAAAGCCAGGAGCCCGGTGCTTCCTCCTGGTTTCCCATGTGGGTGCAGGGCCCAAGCACTTGGGCCATCCTCCACTGCCTTCCTGGGCCACAGCAGAGAGCTGGACTTGAAGAGAAGCAACCGGGACAGAATCTGGTGGCCCAACCGGGACTAGAACCTGGGGTGCTGGAACCGCAGGCAGAGGATTAGCCAAGTGAGCCGCGGCGCCAGACTCAAACACAATTTCTGAGGTGACTTTCCAAGGATATATTTGTCTAATTCATGTACCACAAGGTTTAGATTCTCCCTCTGTTAGTTCTAGATTATTTCAAATTTTCTCTCTAAAAAGACTGTTAACTGTTACTTAAGTTTGTTATTTAGGATTGCTTTACTACTGTGATAAACTTGTCATTCCATGAACTAAAAAATAATTAATGAATTTTTAAAAAGGTGTCCATGTAGAGTCTTAGCATGGCCACAAGCATAGAACAGGGTCTGCCTCACCCTTAGAAAAGATAATAAGCAGTGACCCTAGACCTGTGAAACTTGTGTAGCAAACAGGCAGAGGTCATGTCAGTGGATGAGACAGTGGCAGGTGGTTAAATGCCTTCCTATTTAAATGGGACAGTCATATGAGAATGGAATTTCTGCTTGGATAATTGGGAGGGTAGGACAGTGGGGGAAGGGGTCACATTTCTTTCACAGCCTACGTGCTATAAGACAGTATGAAATGAAAGCCATTAATAGATCATCTTTTCTAGTACTCCTGGAAATATTCCCTTGGGAGTCTCTATTGCTGGGCTCTTGATTATAGATAGTTACTGAGTTTTTTCTAGTACATTAATATTTGGATTCCTATGAACCTTTTTCTTTTGTCAGCTTTTTAAATCCAGTTGTTAAACAAGGAGGTGTTTGGTGTTGAGAATAAATACAGGGTTTTCAAAAGGCTTTCCTTAGTTCTATGTATGGTATTCATAAACAATAAAGGGATATGTTGGGGAATAAAAAATAAAAGACCAAACGAGTTGATATCAGAGAATTTGAGGCTAAAACCATTCTATGGCCTTAGATACTCAACAAAATAAGCATTTTAAAACTTTTTGATTTTGCCTTTGCAGTTTAGAATTTTATTGAAAAGATCTTCTTTTACTATTGATTTTGTTTCAGATCTAAGAAATAAAGTTGGATACCATGTACTACCCTTGTACAGGTCTTTTAGAAATAAATGAGACTCTTAAAACTATTTTTTCATAGGATTTGCAAAATCTACTATTTCTTCCCATTTTTCTTTCTCCCCAGAAAAAAACCTCAGCACATGATCTGGAGTATCATGCTAGTTAATGGAATGCAAAATACAAATTCAGATATGAGAGGAAAGCCCTGGGTGTAAAGTAAGATCCAAAATAGGCTCATTTGTGACAGGCTGGTACTGTAGCTCTTTCTCACAACTTATTTCACAAAACCTCTAGACCCAAACAATGTGCATAAACCCCAATATT
Source organism: Lepus europaeus (assembly GCF_033115175.1). Taxonomy (NCBI): domain Eukaryota; kingdom Metazoa; phylum Chordata; class Mammalia; order Lagomorpha; family Leporidae; genus Lepus; species Lepus europaeus. The sequence continues at coordinate 91,962,102 of NC_084850.1, read as the reverse complement.
TTTTTCCCAAAGGAAGAAGTCACATGAGAACTGGCAACATCTGATGATATAAGTTATATAAGCCAGGGAACTATCTATAGAAAGAAGAGGAATGAAAAGATACAATAGAAAACCATCTTAATGCTTTAAAAATTATAGGATCCTGGCAGCTGTAAAGAAGCAGCAGGTAGAAAAACGGCTCCTATTTACATATGAAAAAGGACAACCAAAATGATTTAGAGTTCTTCTCAAGAAGAAGGTTATTTTGGGTCCACAGTTTAGCTAGGGACAAGGAATGGAGTTATCCTGGCCCTCTTCTACATTTAAACACTTAAATTAAAAGGCACCTCTTTCTTTTTGAGAAAAATATCGAATGAAGTGATTCTTTAGATTTAGATTTGTGTGTTCACAACTGGATGTGACAGTGATTTTTGAGCTTAAACCAGACAGAGAATTTGGAATAGACATCTTGGGTGAGGACCTGGATTATGTTGGCATTTGAGTTCTAGAAATGCTGACAATATGTACAGCGTGACCCAAACTGTCTGAGGCCTACCCTACCTTCAGCCTGTGATAGTAGCAAAACCATGAATAACTATTCAATAGGTAAGATGTGTATCAATCTGAAGGTGAAATATCTGGTGTTTAAACAACATTTGCTTTTCCCCCAAGAGTATGTGGAGTGGTTGTAACAATGGGCTTTTTTTCAAAAGTATATATTAGCACAAGGTGACAAATGTATTTTTAAAAGTAGTGCTCATTGTGACTAAAAATTGACAAATTTCATGTGATATCTACATATGTAAAACTACAGATCTTCATAAAAAGACCTAAGTGGGGGGCCTATTTCACAAAAGTTCAGATGAGCAAACAGAACATGTCTCAGAACATGTTACTGACATTTTCAGTTAATTCTTGAACTGATGCTGAGAATGCTATTAATCAATGTTATTAAATCAGACCGCATTAATTTGGAAATGATCACTTTAGACTGTAGTAGATTGCAGTTTAACTATGGGCTAAAAGGTGATAAAAAAAGGTGATTGGCTGAGTATTATAACAAGACCTAGATGTGTGAGGGCTGGGGAAAGCAAGTGTTGTAACTTAAGCAAACTTTCCTTATTTGTTCTAAACCACCAAACACCTATGCATTCATTCTAACAATTAAGGACCATTTGATTTATGTCTCAGGCAACTGTTGAGGTCTCTATGGGCAATAACATTAGCTAACATCTCATGACTAAGCATATCTTAAGGTAAATTTTTCTTTTAAAATATTCTGCATTCATAGTTCCCTGCTGCATATCATCTCTCCATCAACTTCAATAGGGTAGTAATTTTCCTCTGTCACAATATTTCTACTTCACTTTCAGGCTACAGAAATGAAGACAGAAAATTAGGGATGTTGATCATTAAGGAAAATGGATGGGGGATCCCACCTCATAAGCATCTCAGCTGAAAGGAAACATATCTAAAATTAAACCCTATAACATATTCTTTTTCTTGCTTACAATTCTAGAGGGTTTAACGTGCGTTTATTGGTTGCCTAATCAGTAACTGGCTTAAATCCCCTTCCAGACTCTTAAGTCAGGAGGAGGGGTGCCCTGGACCCAACCATTTAAACAAACTGGAAAAGTAATATAGCCCTCTTTGGGACAAAGATCATGTGGCTGCTGCAGGTGCACGTACCATGGAAGCAGCTGAATAGCTAGCTCACTGTTGCTTGTCGCAGTCTGCCGCCTTCTTGCTGGCCTTGGAGATACTTGTGTCTTTAGAGATGCCTGTATCTTCCAAAATGCCCACATCTCTGGAGATGAAGGTGACTTCAGAGATGTCCATGTCTCCAGAGAAGCCCCTGGCCTCAGAGATGCCCATGTCTCCAGAGCAGCCCATGGCTCCAGGGAGGCCCACATCCCCAGAGATATTTAGGGACCCAAGGCTGTCCACAACCCTACAACAACCATGGTGGATGGCACCACACTGGCTTTTTACTTGATCCACCTGAGCTCGGAGACATCCTTCCCTGGACAGGGTGCCGCTCTTCATCAAGGTATTCAGGTCTCCATCAATACCCATAAAGCCAAGAGGATTGGTAAAAGAACTTTCCAGCTGCTGGGATAATAACTTTCCATAGTGAGTACATGTACAGCCTTCTTCTGGTGGCTCATCATGGCCTTTCAGTTTCTGTCTCAGGAGCAAGGGATAGTTTAAAATAATTAGTAACAGGAGAAAAATTAGATAAATATCACACTGATCTGTAAAGATCCTGTTTCTGTCATATGGTACCAAATCACCTTTTCACCCCTTCTACAACATCTTTTCATTATTATTTGCCATAGTGTTTTAAAATATCTACCATTAAAGAACCTCAAAGGTCTTATATCTATATAAGTTTTCTTTTTCTTTTCTTAAGGATTTATTTATTTGAAAGATAGAGAGAGAGAGAGAGAGGTCTTCCATCTGCTGGTTCAGTCTCCAAATGGCCACAACAACTGGAGCTGAGCCGATCCGAAGCCAGGAGCTTTTTATGGGTCTCGCATGTGGGTTCAGGATCCCAAGGACTTGGGCCATCCTCCACTGCTTTCCCAGGCACATTAGCAGGGAGCTGGGTCAGAAGTGGGGCATCCAGGACTCAAACTCGCGCCAATATAGGATGCTGGTACTACAGACTGGGGCTTTAACCTGTTGTGCCACAATGCCAGGCCAAGGGTATCTTTTCTTATAAAATGCAGTTTTATTACTGTGTGGTGAAATGAGAAGGCCATGCCAAGGTGGCCGCTGGCAAGTGAGCGTCAGTTACTCAGGAATGGCTTTGAAACCCACCTGACAACAGAGCCTGCCTGGCAACAGGCTGTGATTGGATGGCTTTGAATCCCACCTGGCAATGGAGCCTGTCTGGCAACAGGCTGTGATTGGCTGGGGCATAGACCACCCCTTGACCGGATTGGCTGGTCTTGGCTATATAAGATGTTGTACCAACTGAAATAAACGAGTCTGCGGGCTGCTTGCCTCAAGCCCACTTTCACCTGACTCCCAGGGTCTGTGTGGTGACTCCACGCCTCTTGCCCCCACCATGCTCCTCCTCTCAGAAACGAATCCACTGCAACTGGGATTGGGGAGGCAGGGAAGAGGACTACTAACATTTATGGAATACCTTTATGTGCTGGGCACTTTACATAGAGTAAGTTGTTTAATTCTTCTAAGAAACCTATTAGTTAGGCATTAGCTCTATTTTACAAATGAGGAAACAGAGGCTCACAGAAGTTAAGTGGGTCACTCAAATTCATAAATTTAGGAAGTGGAGAATTGCATCTTCTTAATGTCAAAGTCTATGACCAGCCTACTACTTCATGTTGCTGCCAATGTATAATTTTATTTTCAAGGATGACATGATGATTCACTGATACTTAACAACAGTGATTCTTTGGTGTCACAGGCCCCAGTGTAAATCTGAAGAAAATGATGGATCTTTTCCTCAGAAAAATTTATGCATTTACATATGTGTGCAAAGGCAGTACATGTACACAAACACACATGTTAAGCATAATTTAAGGAGCCCATCTGAGGCCACTTGTGAGTTCATGGACTCCAGTTAAGAGCTCCTCCTGCCTTGGTATATAGGCAAATCATTTTCATTTCCCTAGAAATCATAATATTACAGTGATTTTAATAAAAACAGTGATAATCTTTGAGTGGTACTGTATACTGTATGAGTAGTTGGTAGGGGGTATCTTTTATTAAACTTTTCATTTTGTACTTTAGCGTATTCTTAATTTTCTGACTTTTCATGTATATTGCTTTTTTAAAAATCACAAACATCAGGCTGTCTGGGTGATATTATGGGACATTTTGGTTCTTGTCTCTGCATTAAGAAAAGTTACACATACACACATATATATATACATATGTATATACATGCATATATGTCTACACACACATACTTGGATGTATATTTTAAAGGAAGTCTTTACATAGAATGATTTAGGTCTATCGGAAATGAATCTGATTCTCAAAAATCAGGCAGGTAGGGCTAGTGCTGTGGCACAGCAGGTTATTCTGCTGCTTGCAACATCGGCATTCCATATTGGAGTGCAGGTTCCTGTGCTGGCTACTGCTTGATTCAGCCCTGCTGGTGTGCCAGGGAAAGCAGAGGATGATGACACAAGTGCTTGGGCCCCTGCCACACACATGGGAGACCTGGATGAAATTTTTGGCTTCAGCCTGGCCCAGTTCCAATTATTGTGGTCATTTCAGGAGTGAACCAGCAGATGGAAAATTCCTCCTCCATCCTGCTTTTCTCTCTCTGATGCTCTGCCTTTCAAAAAAAAATCTTAAAATAAGTAAGAATCAGGCTAAGCCATTGGGTTGGGTCTGGAGTAGGGGACCTGCTTAATAGCTAAAAGAGGAAGCAGGAAGCCCTAAGTACTTGCTTCTCACTTCTGCTGCTTGTTTCCTATTATTTTAAGTCATGCTTCATTTTTCTTCATTTTTAAAATGGAACAAAGTAACTGGCTATTGCCTCCAAAAGTTTGGAATCTGATGTAATCACAAAACATTTATTTTCACAGAAAGGATATTTATTTACTTTTAGGGAGCAGAAAAAGTTATGCCTTATCTGGCCTAAAGTGGGTTAACACCCAGTTCCTAAACATCACACCCTTTCCAAGAATTCTTTTCTAAGACATATCCCTCCCCGGTTGTTCAGACTTAGTGATCCCTAAATTCCATAAGCAGCTTAGCATTTATCATTTTTTAAAAAGAAATTCTTGTTGACTTGTTTAACCTGTAATTAAAAGCAAATGTCCACAGCACAATCAATGAGCAGAGTTTATAATCTAAATGGGAAGGAGATAACAATATTCTTTTACAAAATTTTCTTAATTTGAAATATAACAATTTCATTGTCCCTATCAGTTAACTCAAGGTGGTATTCTTTTGACTGATAACAAATGCCAGTGTGATTAATTTGTCATTCCTCTTGATCCTCCTAATCATTCTACCCAGATCCCACAAGGGCACCAATCCACTTGCTTACCTAGCTGAGCACCACATTTACCACACTTTAGGAAGTAAGAAAAGGAATTATGCCTGGAACTTTATAGACATAGGACACTCAGAAGCCAAGGAGTATAACAAGTCAGCCAGGCAGACCTCTGCAAGTATCAATTCAACTACAAGAGGGCAGAGCCTACACAGAGAGGGGTAAAGATCTCTTTTGGGGACCTTTCTCCTCACCTTTTGTAGTTTGTGCACATCTTCCTCCAGTTCTGTTCTTTGTTTCTTAGATTCCAGGAGTTTCTCTGGTATACTCTGCTTGGGCTGCAGACCTTTGTCAAAACGGTTATACATGCCACACCAGAACCTTGAATAAACAAGAAATTTGTTAGTGGCTAAGTTTAGCTGAAGGAATTGATTGTCAAAGTTTTTCTTTTTTTACTTTTGCCAAGAAAATATTAGGCTGGTACATGGGAAGATCTTAAAAGCAATGTAATGTTGATGACATTAAAAAGATTGGACATACTCACCATTGAAGAGTAAAGTTTCCAGCAGAAAGATCTCTGCTAGAGGAGGCACTTTAGACTTGAGCAAACTCCAGCCTCTTTTTAAACATCAAATTAAATTCTAAATTTGAGAAAATTATAGATTCAAATATAGTTCTAACAAATAATAAAGGGAAAGGTTGGTATCAGCAAGAAGACAGAAACAGAAAGCTTTGAACTCTCTTTTCCATCCATGGACACACTGAATCAACAGCAATACAAGGATCAATTCCCTTTGTGAGAAATTCAAGACTAATTAAAGAGCTCCTGTAACCTGGGTGAGTATGAAACTACCTACAGTGAATCAAGTAGGATAAGTGGAAACACACACCCTCAACACAGTCCCAAAGGATCTGGAGAGAACCCAAAGTCCCAGCTTCCACCTGAGTACAGGAGAAATTGGACCATATATCTAATACCCCACTTCTTCAAGTGTTGAGGGACTAGCTTCTTGGCTATTTCAGAGAGCTGACAGAATATGGCATATAACAGTACCTTAGAGACTCTGAAAACAAACTGGAAATTTGAACTAGCATGTAGGCATGTACCATAGCTCCTGTCCCCAGCTCAACATGGACTGAGTGGGTCAAATTATTGTCTCCCAGCTTTCCCCTGGGGATGCAAGGCATTCCAACTTCTCCAGGAGCAACCAAGGAAATGGGTTCTCTACTGCCTGTCTAGGAGCACCAATGGGACTGGACACTATAGATATTTGGGGGCCACTAAGAAGGGTCATTCAGACTAGCATAAAGATTTTGGAAGTTCAAAGAAGCTCTGGCCAAATTGGCTGGTGAAGGTCTTTTATAAAAGGCTGATCCATAGGACTGGGAGAGGTAGCTTTTTTTTCTAACATGTAGATACAAACAAAAAGAGTCATAGAAAATGAAGAAAAAGGAAAATATAAGTCGAACAAAGGATCAAGTTAAAACTTCAAAAACTGATGTTAGTGAAATGGAAATACATTAAATTTCTCACAGAATTCAAAACAACCATCATGGAAATGCACAACAAGTTCAGGAAAACAATTTGTGAAAAAAGTAGGAGTTTCAATAAAGAGGCTGAAACTTCAAAAAAGAAAAAAAAAACAAATCAAAATAGGGATCAGATCAGCATTGTGGTACAGAAGGCTAAGCTGCCACCTGTGATGCTGGCATCTCACACTGGAGTGCTGATTCAACTCCCAGCTGATCTGCTTCTGATCCAGCTCACTGCTAATGCATCTGGAAAAGCAGTTGAAGATAGTTCAAATACTTGAGCCCCAGCCAACCACATGGGAGACCTGGATGGAGTTCTAGGTTCCTGTCTGTAGTCTGGCCATCCCTGGCCATTGTGGCCCTTTGGGGGGAGTGAACCAGTGGATAGAAGTGCGTGTGCTCTCTCTCTCTCTTTTCTCCCTCTTCCCCTCCCTCCCTTCCCCTCTCCCTCTGTGTATGTGTGTGTGTGTGTATGCCTGCATCTCTATCACTGTCTTCAAATAAATAAATCTTAAAAAAAGAAAAAAAAAGGGAGTCCTCCAAGATGGCAGAATAGGGAGGGCATGCACTAATAGTCTGGGAAAGAAAGTTTAATAAAAGTGGAGATACTGTAGTTTCAGGGAAGAGTTAGGGAAAAAATTGTAGAGGAAACTTCCGGAACTAGTGGGACATGGTGGACCTACGTGGAGGGCACGGACGCCCAGGACTCAAGACCCTAGCCGCCAAGTCTACACACCAGCGCTGGAAAGGGATATGAGGTGAAACATCAGTAGTCCGAGACACTGGCGAGAAAGTGGCAGAAGAGCCAAGAGGGAACAAGGCTTGAAGCTCACCAGGCTAACCAGAGGAGAGAAAAATAAATAAATAAATAAATAAATGGGACTGGTACGGACACAATTCTCTCTCTCCAGGCGAGCAAGAAAAAGAACAGGTGCAATTTTGGACATACATAAAAGCTGAGTCACCTCAGGGCTGCGCCCGCCCTCACCCAAGCAGAAAAACCTGACTCTGCTGGGGAGAAATAACAGGAGGTTAAGACCTAGTGAATGTGTGGAACTTAGTTCTGAACTGAGACTGTGAAAAAAAAAAAAAACTGAGGGTGTGTGAGAGAACTCATGGAGTGCCTGAAACGTGAGTACTTGGTGGGAGATGCCACAAACTCGGTAACCCTGGCATCCCAATGGGAGATTGCAGGGGAATTTGAGCTTGCACTGAGGACTGCACAGATCCTTTGTGTGGTCCTTGGGACAGACCTTACGAATATTATACCTACAGGGGCCAGTACTCAGACACTGACTACCTTCAAGGAGAATAGCTCAGCTGTGCAGAATTACTTCTCTTCTGAATAAAAAGAGAGAGAGAGAGAGAGAGAGAGAGAATTTTCCACCCCAAACCTGGCTGTGTGTCACCTTTGGCACACCCTTAACCCTGAAGAACTGAACAGAGCTCTCTGGCCACATCCATCACAAGCCTCTAAGGATCCACCAAAAGCAGACAGTCCACTTAATCTAGGGACATAGTATACCAAGAAAAGCCACCATAGCGAGGGAAAAAAAAAAAAGAAACCGAAGAATATCTCCACAATGCCAAGCAACAAACGCAAAAACTGAGAAAACAAGAACAAGTATGACATTATGACACCCCCAAATGAACATGACACTCCAATTCAAGATTATGAAGATGAAGAGATAGAAGAAATGCAAGAAATGGATTTCAAAAAATTTATGATAAGAACATTTAGAAGTTCTCAAAAACAAATTCTTGAACTATAGAAATCCTTACTAGACAGGATAGAAAATCTCTCTCGTGAAAATGAAATCTTAAGGAGGAACCAAAATGAAATGAAACAACTAGCAGAACATGATATTGTGATACTGAAGAGAAATAAAAATGAAATGAAGAATTCAATAGGTCAAATGACAAACACATTTGAGAGCCTTAAAAACAGAATCAGTGAAGCAGAAGAGAGAATATCGGACTTAGAAGACAGAGCACAGGAAAGTATACAGTCAAACTAAAGAAAAGTAGAGGAAATTAGAAAGCTAAAAAATATTGTCGGGAATCTACAGGATACTATTAAAAAACCCAACATTCGGGTTGTAGGAGTTCCTGAAAGCATGGAGAGAGAGAAAGGATTAGAAGGCCTTTTTAGTGAGATACTTGCAATACCAATGAAAATACCAAAGACATTCTTCTCAGATCTGGAAAAAATGATGCTGAAATTCATATGGAGACACAGAAGACCTCGAATAGCGAAAGCACTCTTGTACAACAAAAACAAAGCCGGAGGCATCACAATACCAGATTTCAGGACATACTACAGGGCAGTTGTTATCAAAACAGCATGGTACTGGTACAGAAACAGATGGATAGACCAATGGAACAGAATAGAAACACCAGGAAATCAATCCAAACATCTACAGCCAACTTATATTTGATCAAGGATCCAAAACTAATCTCTGGAATAAGGACAGTCTATTCAATAAATGGTGCTGGGAAAATTGGATTTCCACGTGCAGAAGCATGAAGCAAGACCCCTATCTTTCACCTTACACAAAAATTCATGATTGCTCTACTGCAAAAGCGGTTGTCCGTTTGAGGGGCTGTGGGGTGCGTAGCGGGCGTTCAGGGCCTGGCCGCGGGAAAATTAAAAAAAAAAAATTCACTCAACATGTATTAAAGACCTAAATCTATGACCCGACACCATCAAATTATTAGAGAGCATTGGAGAAACCCTGCAAGATATAGATACAGGCAAAGACTTCTTGGAAAAGACCCCGGAGGCACAGGCAGTCAAAGCCAAAATTAAATTTGGGATTGCATCAAATTGAGAAGTTTCTGTACTTCAAAAGAAACAGTCAGGAAAGTGAAGAGGGAACCGACAGAATGGGAAAAAATATTTGCAAACTATACTACAGATAAAGGGTTGATAACCAGAATCTACAAAGAAATCAAGAAAACCCACAACAACAAAACAAACAACCCACTTAAGAGATGGGCCGAGGACATCAATAGACATTTTTCAAAAGAGGAAATCCAAATGGCCAACAGACACATCAAAAAATGCTCAAGATCACTAGCCATCAGGGAAATGCAAATCAAAACTACATTGAGGTTTCACCTCACCCTGGTGAAAATAGCTCACATTCAGAAATCTACCAACAACAGATGCTGGAGAGGATGTGGGGGAAAGGGGACACTAACCCACTGTTGGTGGGAATGCAAACTGGTTAAGCCACTATGGAAGTCAGTCTGGAGATTCCTCAGAAACCTGAATATAACCCTACCATACAACCCAGCCATCCCACTCCTTGGAGTCTACCCAAAGGAAATTAAATTGGCAAACAAAAAAGCCATCTGCACATTAATGTTTATTGCAGCTCAATTCACAATAGCTAAGACCTGGAACCAACCCAAATGCCCATCAACAGTAGACTGGATAAAGAAATTATGGGACATGTACTCCATAGAATACTATACAGCAGTAAGAAACAATGAAACCCGGTCATTTGCAACAAGATGGAGGAATCTGGAAGACATCATGCTGAGTGAATTAAGCCAGTCCCAAAGGGACAAATATATGTTTTCCCTGATCGGCAACAACTAACTGAGCACTAAAGGGGAAACCTGTTGAAGTGATATGGACACTATTAGAAACAGTGACTTAATCAGCTCTTGTCCTGACTGTTGATGTACAATGTAATACTTTATCCATTTTAGTATTTTTTTGTCCTAGTACTATTGGTTGAACTCTGTAATTAATACACAATTATTCTTAGGTGTTTAAATTTTAACTGAAAAGTGATCCCTGTTAGGAATTTGGAAAACATTATGCTGAGTGAAATAAGCCAATCCCAAAGGGACATATATCCTATGTTCTTCCTGATCGGTGACAACTCACCGAGCACCAAAAAGGAAACCTGTTAAAGTGAAATGAACACTATGAGAAACAGTGACTTGATCAGCCCTTGCCCTGACTGTAGATGAACAACTTAATACGTTATCCCTCTTAGTATTTTTGTGTTTGTTTGTTCTACTTAATACTTTTGGTTGAATACTATAATCAATACACAGTTATTATTAAGTGTTGAAACTTAACTGAAAAGTGATCGCTGTTAAATATAAGAGTGGGAATAAGAGAGGGAAGAGATGTGCAATTTGGGACATGTTCAACCTGACTTGCCCCAAACGGTAGAGTTAGAAACATACCTGGGGATTCCAATTCAATCCCACTAAGGTGGCATGTACCAATGCCATCTCACTAGTCCAAGTGATCAATTTCTGTTCACAATTAACCATAATGATAGGACTAAGAGCCAAAGGGATCACATAAACAAGACTAGTAGCTGTAAATACTAACGGATAGAATAAAAAAGGGAGAGAACAATTCAACATGGGAAGCGAGATACACAGCAGACTCATAGAAGGGCAGATGTCCTAAACAGCACTCTGGCCTCAGAATCAGCCCTTAAGGTATGTGGATCTGGCTGAAAAGCCCATAAGAGTATTTTAGGCATGGAAAGCCAAGATACTCTGGCAAAAAAAAAAAAATGACCGAAATGAAAGGTCTCCGTGAGAGAGATCCCAGTGGAAAGAACAGGTCATCAAAGAAGGAGGTACCTTTCTCTGAAGGGAGGAGAGAACTTCCACTTTGACTATGACCTTGTCTAAATATGATCAGAGTCGACGAACTCAAAATGCTTCCATAGCCTTGGCAACTCGTGACAAGAGCCTAGGGTGATTACTGATGCCATAAACAAGAGTGTCAATTTGTTAAGTCAACAACAGGAGTCACTGTGTACTTGCTCCTCATGTAGGATCTCTGTCCTTAATGTGCTGTACATTGTGATTTAATGCTATAACTAGTACTCAAACAGTATTTTTCACTTTGTGTTTCTATGTGGGTGCAAACTGTTGAAATCTTTACTTAATATATGCTAAACTGATCTTCTTTACATAAAGAGAATTGAAAATGAAAAAAAAAAGGATAGAACAAGATAAGCCATGATAAGAAAGAAAAAAAGAAAGCAGGAAAAGCTGGATTTATATAAAATAAAATAGATTTTAAATAAAATGTAGTAAAAAGAGACTAGGAAGGCCATTATGTAATGACAAATGGTTTATTTCAGCAAGAGGAAATAACACTTGAAAAATCATATGTACCTGGGGCCAGCGCTGTGGCATAGCAGGTAAAGCTGCCAGCTGCAATACTGGCATCTCATATGGGTACCAGTTCAAGTTCCAGCTGCTCCACTTCCAACCCAGCTCTCTGCTATGGCCTGGGAAAGCAGGAGAAGATGGCCCAAGTCCTTGGGCCCCTGCACATGCTCTGGATACCGGGAAGAAACTCTTGGCTTCGGATTGCCACAGCTCTGGCTGTTGTGGCCATCTGCAGTGTGAGCCAGCGGATGGAAGACCTCCCTCCCCCCAACCCTCTCTCTGTCTCTGCCTCTCAGTAACACTGCCATTCAAATAAATAAATAAATCTCTAAAAAAAAATTGTATGCATCCAATACTGGAGTAGCCATACACATAAAGCAGATATCAATAGACCTAAAGGGAGAGACAGACTCTAATAAAAAAACAGTAGGGGACATTAACACCCCACTTTCAGAAACGAACAGATCATCTCACAGAGTTCAATATCATCCTAGAACAAATGGACCTAAGAGACATCTACAGAACTTTCCATCCTACACCTGCAAAATATATATTCTTCTCAAAAGCACACAGGAACATTTTCCAGGATACATCACATACCTGGTCACAAAACAGGTCTCAACAAATTAAAAAAAAAAAAAACAAACGGAAATCATATCAAGTATCTTTTTGGCAACAATTCAAGAGAAGTGTATAAACTATACAAACATGTGGAAATTAAACTTACTCCTGAACAACTGATGATCAAGGAAGAAATCAAGAAGGAAACCAAAAAATTTCTTGAAATTATTGAAAATGGGAATACAACATACCAATAGTTCATGGGATACAACAAAAGCAATATCAACAGTTAAGTTTACAGCAATCAATGCCTGCATTAAACAAATGAAACAAACCAAAAAATCCATTTCACATTGCTTACATGTATTAAAACATCACATTATACCTCATAACTATATACAATTATAATTGATAAATTAAAATACTGATAAAAGAGGTAAATGTATAGTGATAAATATTACATTAAAAAAGAAAAATTATCCCAAGTCAACAGCATAACCTTACATCTCAAGGAACTAGGAAAAGAACAAACTGGCCCAAAGTTAACAAAACATTAAATATTAAATGTAAGAGAATAAATAAATGTAATAGAGAATAAAAAAATCAAATAATCTGAGATAGCTCTTTTTAAAATAAAGATGAGCAAACTTGACAAAACTCTTTAGCTAAACTATGGGAGTCAAATATAACCATAAATGAGAAAGAATCCATTACAATTCATGCCATATAAATAAAAAGAATTATAAAGATTAGTACAGGTTAAACACCCCTATTTAGTAACTTTGAGCGGCCTGCATTGTGGTGCAGCAGGTTAAGCTGCTGCCTGAGACACAGGCATTCTACAAAGGTGCTGGTGTGAGTCCCAGCTGTCCAACTTCTCATCCAGCTTCCTGCTAATGTGCCCGGTAAAGTGCTTAGACCTCTGCTGGTTTCAGCATGGCCTAGCCCTGGTCATTGCAGGCCTTTGGGGAGTGTACCAGCAGATGGAAGATCCTGTCATTCATTCATTCATTCATTCATTCATTCATTTTCTCTCTTTCTCTTTCCCCTCTCCTGTCAATTCTACCTTCCAAATAAATATTTTTTAAATGAAAGATTGAAATCTAAAATGCTCTAAAATCTGCTTTACTCAAAAGCTTTGGATTTTGAAGCATTTTGGATTTCAGATTAGAAATGCTCAACCAGTAATTGTAAGGAAATACTCCAAAACCTGAAATTGAAATCCTTCTGGTCCCAAACCTTTTGAATAAGGGATACTCCACCTATACAATTTTATGCCAACAAACTGAACAACCTAGAAGAAACGGATAAATTTCTAGAAACATAGCCCACTGGGTCATAAAGAAATACAAATAATGAATAAGGATAGTGAATCAGGAATCAAAAACCTTCAAACAAAGAAAAGCCCAGGACAAGTGGCTCCACTGGAGAATTCTCCCAAACATTTAAATAGGAATTAATGTTAATACTTCAAAAAATTGGAGAACAAGACATGTTTCCAAACTCCCTTTACAAGGCCACCATCACCTCCCCACCAAATCAAATAAGGATATCACAAGGAAAGAAAATTACAGGTCATATCTCTAATGAACACAGATACAAAAGTCTTCAAACAAATACTAGCAAAGTCAATTCAACAGCAAATTAAAAGGATTCTATATCATGATAAGCAGAATTCATCACTGGATATCAAGATGGCTCAATATATGCAAATTAATGTGATATACCACATTAATAGAATAAAGGGTAAAAATCACAGTATCTCAATAGATGCAGGGAAAGCATTTGAGAAAATTCACTACCCTTTTTAAAAAAAGATTTATTTATTTATCTGAAAGGCAGTTACACACAGAGAGAAGGAGAGGCAGAGAGAGAGAGAGGGAGCGGTCTTCCATCTGTTGGTTCACTCCCCTATTGGCTACAATCTGAAGCCAGGAGCCAGGAGCTTCTTCTGGGTCTATCACATGGGTGCAGGGGCCCAAGGACTTGGGCCATCTTCTACTGCTTTCCCAGGCCATAGCAGAGAGCTGGATCGGAAGTGGGGCAGCTGGGACTTGAACTGGTGCCCATATGGGATGCTGGCACTGCAGGTGGTGGCTTTACCTGCTATGCCACAGTGGCAGCTCCTTAATATCCTTTCATAATAATAATGATTTAGGGGCCGGCGCCGTGGCTCACTTGGTTAATCCTCTGCCTGCAGCGCCAGCATCCCATGTGGGTGCCGGGTTCTAATCCCGGTTACTCCTCTTCCAGTCCAGCTCTCTGCTGTGGCCCGGGAAGGCAGTGGAGGATGGCCCAAGTGCTTGGGCCCCTGCACCTGCATGGGAGACCAGGAAGAGGCACCTGGCTCCTGGCTTCGGATCGGCACAGCGCCGGCCATGGCGGCCGTTTGGAGAGTGAACCAATGGAAGGAAGACCTTTCTTTCTGCCTCTCTTTCTCATTGTCTATAACTCTGTCAAATAAAAAAAAATAAGCAAACAAACAAACAAACAAAAAACAATTTAGGTACAGAGGGAATTTATGAGGCAGGTTTTTGGCCTACCCCTAGTGGTTAAGACACCAGTTAGGATGCCTGCATCCCATATCAGAGTGTCTGGGTTTGAGTTCTAGTTCCACTTCCCATTCTAGCTTCCTGTTAATTGCACACCTGTGGAGGCAGAAGATGGCTCAAGTACTTGGGTCTCTGTCATCCATGTATGAAAACTGGATTGAGCTCCCAGTGCCCAGCTTTGGCCTGACTCAGCCCCAACTGTTGTGAACATTTAGGGAGCAAAACAGCAGCTGGGAGATATTTTGTCTCTCTGTCCTTCATATAAAGTGAAATTAAATAGTAAAGAAAAAGGGAGCCCAGAAGCAAATTATTCCATATCTGGTAATTTTTTTTCATTTTATTTGAAAGGAAGACAGAAAGATCTTCCATCCACTAGCTCAATTCCCAAAGCCTACAGCAACTAATGTTGGGCCAGGCCAAAGCTAGGAGCTAAGAACTCAATCCAGGTCTCCCACATAGGTGGCAGGAACTCAAGTACTTCAGCCATCATCTGCTGCCTTCAAAGGTGTTCATTAGCAGGAAGCTGGATCACAAGTGCAGGAGCCAGTATCAAACCTAGCTATCTGGCCAGCGCCACGGCTCAATAGGCTAATCCTCTGCCTGCGGCGCCGGCACACCGGGTTCTAGTCCAGGTTGGGGTGCCAGATTCTGTCCCGGTTGCTCCTCTTCCAGTCCAGCTCTCTGCTGTGGCCCAGGAAGGCAGTGGAGGATGTCCCAGGTCCTTGGGCCCTGCACCCTCATGGGAGACCAGGAAGAAGCACCTGGCTCCTGGCTTCGGATCAGCGCGGTGCACCTGCTGTAGCGGCCACTGGGGAGTGAACCAATGGAAAAGGAAGACCTTTTCTCTCTCTCTGTCTACTCTGCTTGTCAAAAAAAAAAAAAAGAAAAAAAAGAAAAAAAAATCCTAGCTATCCACATATCCAATACGTGTGTGGCTGAAGCAGTGACATAACCACCATGACAAATACCTGCCCCCCAGTGAAATGATTTTTGATAAGGGTGCTAAGACAATTCAGTGGAGGAGAGGATAGTCTTTTGAACAAATGTTGCTGGGGAAACTTGATATCCACATGCAAAAGAATGAAATTGGGTCTTTAACTTATAAACAGCAATTAAAATATACTCATGCATAAGAGCAAACATTATAAAACTCTTAACAGAAACTACAGGGTAAAAGTTTTATGACAATGAATTTAGCAAGGATTTAATGGATAAGACACCAAAAAGACAGGCAACAAAATAAAAATAGATAAATAGATATCATACTCTTGTAATTACTGACTTCTGGAACACAAGAGCCAAATTTGTTCATTACAAATTACCCAGTCTGTGGTATTCTGCTATAGCAACATAAATTGAAATGAGTCAAGACCTGAACTGGGAATCTAATGAAAATGGGACTTCCCAACTATATAGAATGTATGTGGCACAGATCAAGCTCTATCTAACAGGGATCATAAACAATTGACTACCATAGACAGATCTCACTTAAGTGTGGAACGAAGGAATGACCCTCAAAGGAGGCTTTGGACCTCAGTCCACATACACTTTGTTGATGTGGATTTTTATGGCTTTTAGGGTTGCCCAGCATATATTAGACTTCATAAAGAGTCTGGGCAGACAATCAATGGAAAATGTTAGCCAAGGCCAAAGATCTCCTCCATCAGCTAGAGATGTTGAAGTGGGCTTATCAGGCAACAGGTGGTGTGAAGCATGATGACTTGGCATGTCCAGAGTAGACTAAATGGAGTCATGAGTCTGCCCAGTTGTTTTTCAGGAAGACTCCTGACAAGTCTAAGTCCTCTTTTCTGACACTAATAGATAATGGTAAAATAATTTAAGATATCATAGCTGTCCTGGATTTAAAAGAAACTCATTAAAGACAAACTAAAGTGTTCCTTGTTAATTCTACAAACAATATACCATCTGCTTAAACAAAAATTATTATCAACAGTGATCCCAGTATCCCTCAAGGCCCAGCAAACCATCTACAGCCAGGCCCCTGCTTCAGTGTGGACCCTGACATGAACAAGAGAGGTTATACTAGATATTAAAGAATAAGGGGGAACCAAATTTGATGACCTCTGGTCAGCGGAACAATTACAATGCTTACTAAGGTTATATTACAATCTGCAGCAAGTGTTTAAAGACAGCTTCTCTTTCAAAGCCTGCCCTTGATCCCCTCCAATAGTAGGGACCTGGCAGTTGTAGAAGCCAGCAACTTCCAGTAAATAGTTGTGCTTTTACCATATTAACTGTAGTTTTGCTCTAAACAATGGGTGCCCAAATCTCCCTAATGCCAGGAATCATCCATGCTCTAAAGGCATCCCTTTACCCCAACCCTATCCTCTTGACTTAAGAGGAAGACTATTTAAAGGAATAATTACCCATTTCATTATTAAAACTGGCTCAGCTCTGCTAAAATATTTCATCCTGGTTGTATCACTTGAGACTACCTTTTTTTTCCCCAATTATTTGAATGAACTTCAGTGAGCAAGTCATCTAAGGAAAAAATTTCAGACTTTTCAGCATTTGGTGGATACCACCTTGTGAGAAACAATTAATCTTTGCTTACTGGTGTAGTTGATAAATATGGCACAGTACTAAGGCTAGATGACTTAAAGAAGGGTTATCAATTCCTATCATCTCACCTTTCAATTCTTTGGTATGGACTGTGCATAAAATCACTACTTATAAATGGGAGCTAACAATAGACTGTAGTGAGTTAAATAAGGTTATACCCTTTTTCTGAGGACCTCTACCAGGTATCATTAATTTAATGAATGCCATTCAAAACAATATCATATGGAGTTTATAGACTTGCCTAACATTCTGTTCAGTAAATATTCTGCAGAAGGGTCAACTATAATGTCTTCACCTTTGCAGGTCAAGAGTATAATTTTCCTAGTTGCCTATGACATACTTAAATAACCCTATGACTGCACATGTGCTTTGCAGATATGATCTAGATGCCTGGTCCACATTCCCATCAGAAATTTGTGTTTGGCATTATGATAGTGACATCTTCTTCACCACATCTGACCAAAAAAGTGTCTTATAGATCATCACAACTACGAGCAAACATTTCTATAAGAAGGGATGGTGTTTAGTCCATTTGTAACAGAATACTACAGACTGGGTGGCTTACAAACAATGGATATTTATTTGTCTAGCTCTGCAGGCTAAAGGTCTAAGCTCAAGGTGCCAGCAGATTCAGTATCTATTAAAGGTTCTCTTCTTGGTTTATAGGTGACTATCTTTTACTGCATTCTCACAGGGCAGAAGAGGGAAGCAAGCTCTCAGGGTCTCTTTTCTAAGGGTACAAATATTATTAGCAGAATGTTCATGACCTAATCACCTATCTCCCAAGTCTAAGCCCTACCTCATAGTGCCATCACATTAAGGTTTAGGATTTCAACATCAATTTGGAGGGACATAAAATCATTCAGACAAACAATTATATTACATAAAGCACAAGACTTTTCACGGTCTGTTAAATTTTCAGACTACTTTTGGAATCAGAAGGTGAACTATTCTCAATCTGGTAAAACATAAGCTCTTACTGTTCCAGGTTCAAATAATGGCAATATTTGAATTAAGCCTTAAAAAAGAGTGAAATTCTGGCACTGCTGTTGTGGCATAGCATGTCAAATGGCCGCCTGAGATGCTGACATCCCATATAGGTGCTGGTTCAAGTGAACTAGGAGATGGAAGGTCTGTCTCTTCCTCTCTAAAACTATGCCTTTTGAGTAAATAAATAAATCTTAAAAAAAAAGATGAGTGAAGTTCTGATACATGTTACAATGTGAATGGACCCTGAAAGCATGCTAAGTGAAATAGGCCCAACAGAAAAAAACAAATATTGTATGCTTCTTCCTATATGAGTTACTTAAAATAGGCAAAGTCATAGGAAGAGGGTATAATGGAGACTGCCAGAGGATAGAGGAAAGGGGATGTAGAGCTACTTTGCTTTGGGTATAGTGTTTGTTTATAATGACAAGAGTTCTAGAGATGGATAATGGTGACAAAAGCATGTTGTGAATGGCACTGAATTATACACTTAAAATGGTAAATTGTGTTATTTATTTTACAAACAACCAAAAAAAAATTAACCACCATGGGGCCAAGGGATAGATCATTACGTAAATGAGCCAAACATGGCCTGTAAAAAAAAAAAAGACTCCAAGCTGCTGCTGGCCTTCAGAGCTCTATAGTTGGTGCTTCCTATAAACATCTAGACATGTCAACCATCTCTGCCCCATGAGTTTTCTTGACTATATCCCTTTCTGGATGGTGCCCCCTATCTTGCAAGGCAGAGTTGAGATAGTCTCATGTTATGAAGGATTTCTCCCATGTGCAAAGCTGTCAAAGCACCACCCAAAGCTCTTTGAATGCTAAAGTCATCTCATGGCATTTTATCAGACATGAAATTCTTCAATGTCACTAATAGTCCCACAATGTATGAGAATTTTGGCTTTTCAGGACCCTCACCAGCATTTGGTGTTGTCACTATTTATGTATTTTAGCTGTTCTCACATGTGTATCCTGATAACAGATTGAGACTTTAATCCACATTCTCCTATTAGCTAATAATGTTGAAGATATTTTCATGTGCTTATTTGTCATTTATGTATCTTCTTCAGGGAAATATTTATCAATGACTTTTGCCCATCTTTTAACTGAATTTCTTTTTCAAATGAATGTTATTTATTCTAGTCTGTTATTGGATATGTGATTTGAAGTATCTTCTCCTGGTCCATAATTTATCTTTCATCCTCTGCAGAAAGGCTTTCATAGAGAAAGTCTGTAATTTATTTGATGTCTAATTTATCAATCTTTCTTTTTACAGATCATTCTTTTAGTATCAAGTAGCATGCAGAAAGTTTCCAAAAATTTGGGTTTCTTTGAAAAGATTCATAGTTTTAACACTTAACATTTAAATCTGTGATCCATTTTGTATTACATTTTGCATAAAATATAAGGAATAGGTCAGTTAATTTGGAGTGGGGGGGTGGTAGTCAATGGATTGCCTTGGTATCATTTGTTGAAAAGGCTATCCTTCCCCCATTGGATTGCTCTGCAATCAGGACATATTTATATGGGCCTAGTTTTAGATTTTCTATCCTATTCTATTGAGCTACCTGTCTCTCTCTCCATCAACATCGGAGACTTGATTACCACCGTTTGAAACTGGGTAGTGATTTTTTGTTTATAATTCGTTTTCAAAAATGTCTTAGCTAGTCTAGTTCCTTTGCCTTTACATAATAAGCTTCAGATTTTGTAGACATCTTCAAAAACATTTTGCTTGGATTTTGATATGGAATGTATAACTGCATATCAATTTGGGGAGAACTGACTGCTTTACTATGCTTAGATTTCCAATCCATGAATATGCAATCTATCTCCATTTATTAAATCTTTAGATTTCTTTCATAAGCATTTTGAAGTTGTTGGGACACGTCTTGTACATGTTACCATTAGGGCCTCTCTTGAAGTATTTTTTGAGTGATTACAAATGATATTTCAGTTTTTACTTTGTTTTCTATGTTGATTTTATATTCTGTGACTATAAAGAACTCACCAATTAGTTAGAATATTTTTCTTTACAGATTCTTTGGAATTTACTAAACAGATTATCATGTTATATACAAAGAGATAATTTTTTCCCTTTCCCATCTATATGTCTTTTATTTCTTTTTCCTCTTGTAATCCCCTGGCTAGGACCTCCCATATTATGCTGAGTAAGATGGTAAAAGTTAATATCCTTGCATTTTCCTTCAATCTTAGCCATAGAAGAATTCTGTCTTTCAAGTACAGGGGGATGTCTGTATCTGCGCATTCTACATCAGTGCATATTTGCATTTTAGATTTTAGAATATTTGTACAAAAATTATATCTGTACTGAACATGTAAATTTTTTGTAGCTTTCCCCTAAACAACAAACTACAACAAATATTTACTTAGCATTTATATTGTATTAGAACACTAAAGGTGATCCAGAGATGATTTAAAGTATATAGTAGGATGTGCATAGGCTACATGCAAATGTCATTTTACGTAAGACTTAAGCATCTGCAGATTTTTAAATTATGAATTAAAGTACCTTAATAGTTATAGGGCTATTTCAAATTTTTCTATTTCATGTTGCATGAGTTATGGTAGTTTGTTCTTTTTAAGGAATTGGTCCATCTCATCTAAGGTACCAAATTCATGAACATATATAATTGTTCTTTGGCTTATGTCAGGGTGACATCCTGATAAACCCATTCTAAGTTTAAAATATCAAAACCGGCCGGCGCCGTGGCTCACTAGGCTAATCCTCCGCCTCGCGGCGCCGGCACACCGGGTTCTAGTCCCGGTCGGGGCACCGATCCTGTCCCGGTTGCCCCTCTTCCAGGCCAGCTCTCTGCTGTGGCCAGGGAGTGCAGTGGAGGATGGCCCAAGTACTTGGACCCTGCACCCCGTGGGAGACCAGGATTAAACACCTGGTTCCTGCCATCGGATCAGTGCGCTGCGCCGGCCGCAGCGCGCCAGCAGCGGCGGCCATTGGAGGGTGAACCAACGGCAAAAGGAAGACCTTTCTCTCTGTCTCTCTCACTGTCCACTCTGCCTGTCAAAAAGTAAAAAAAAAAAAAAAAAGACCAACAGAGGTCTGCTTCCTTATATAAAAAAAAATATATCAAAACCAAAAGTGCATTATATATACCTAAGCACTGAATGTAATAACTTAGTAACAAAATACACTGAAGAATATTGGTTGTTCACCCTTGTAATCACATGGTTGACTAGGAGCTGTGCCTCACTGCTAACCCCTCAGTATCACAGAGTATCATATCATATATATCACTAGCTCAGAAAAAGATAACAATTCAAAAAAGTTGAAGTATGACTGCTACTGAATGTGTATCACTTTTGCACCAAAGGTAAAATAATTGTCAGTTGAACCCTGGTAATTCAGGACTGTCTGCAGTTGTTCATAATAGCTTTTTATTAATCCTCTTTTGATGTCTGCAGTGACACTCTCTGCTTCATTTCAGACACACCTTATTTGTATATTCTGTTTCCTCACTGTTGGTCTTTGTTCTCTTTATTCTTTCTTTCCTACCTGTTTTGGGTTTTTCTTTTCCTTTTATAGCTTGATGGCTCAGCTCAGAACACTTAATGCAATAAATTTCCCTCTCACTGCATCCCACAAATTTTGAAATGCTGTATTTTAATTTATATCAATGTATTTTTCCCCTTGAGACTTTATTTGAAACAAGAATTTTAAAGAATCTTGTTTAATTTCTAAGTGTTTGTAGATTTTCCTGTTATCTCTGTTTTCAATTTCTTGTTTGACTCAATTGTCAGAGAACACATTTTATATAACTTCAGTTTTTTAAAAACATTGTTAGCTTTAATGGCTCAGGACATAATCTATCTTGGTATACAATCCATTCATGTTTGGAAACAATACGCATTTTTCTGTTGTTGAGTGGACTATTATTATATAAATGTGGATTACATCTTGCTAATTGTGGAGTTCTTCTATGTCATTGCTGATTTACTGTAATTGTTCTATCAACTGCTGAGAAAGGACTGTTTCCAAGAATAATTATAGGTATGTGAAGAAACACTGATAAAAGAACATTAAGTAAAAATCTATAATTATGCTGCTTGCTTTCAATCCAGCTCCCTGCTAATGTACCTGGATAAACAGCAGAAGCTGGTCCAAGTACTTGGGCCCCTGCCACACCATGTGAGAGACCCAAGATAAGAGTTCCCAGTTCTCGGCTTTGCCCCGGCCATTGCGGCCATTTGGGGAGTGAATCAGCAGCTGGAAGGTGTCTCTGTCTGTTTCTCTCCTTCTCTCTTACTTCCCTCTCTCCCTTACTTCTTCTATCTCTCACTGCACCTTTCAAATAAATAAATCTTTTTTCAAAAGACAATAGTGATAAAATGATCAATTCAAGAACAATACCAACCTAAAACATATATACACCAAACAACATTTTTAAAAACACATAGTTAGGGGTCGGTGTTGTGGTGTAGTGGGCTAAGCCTCCGCCTGCAGCGTCAGCATCATATGGGTGCTGGTTCTCATCCAGGCAGCTCCTCTTCCCATCCAGCTCCTTGCTGATGTGCCTCAGAAAGCAGCAGCAGATGGCCCAAGTGGTTGGGCCACTGCATCAGACCCAGAAGAAGCTCCTGGCGCCTGGCTTTGATTTGGCTCAGCTCCGGCTGTTGCAGCCACTTGGGGAGTGAACCAGCAAAATGGAAGACCTCTCCCTCTGCCTTCCAAATAAATAAATAAATCTCTAAAAAAGGGGGAGGGGGGTTTCCTTTTGTTTTGACTACCTAGAAATTTTCTTCAAGCAGGTGTGGCCTCCTGGATGATATTTGCTGAAAGTATAAAAGGCAAATAGGATAGCAGGACAAGCAGCAGACAGAATAAAAAGCCTGAGAAGGAAGAGGTTGAGAGAGGAGATGCATGGGAAAAGCTCCTGTGCATACCAGGGAATGTGAAAGGCCAGGTACATGCTCAGGCTTATATACTCTATAAAGATTTCACAAAACTCTAAGCGTTCACCTGTGGCTAACTTTTAGGCTCTACACAAGCAGGATGTGAAGGCTAAGGCAGAACATAATATAAAGGATCAATGATTAAGAATTGATAAAGTGTATACCAACACAGAGAAAATCTGCAAAGACTAAGACAATAATTTATTTATCTGCATTTGAGGAAATATCTATTAGTAGCTAATAGACAAAAGAATTCAGTGATTACCTATGATACAGTATACAATCTTTACAAAATAATTTAGAAACATTAAAGAGAGGTGATACTCTGGTTTCTATACTTTAATATTCAATCTATCCAATTCTTAACAACAAAAATTATGAGTCACTAGAAAAGTACAAAATAGGCCAGTGCTATGGCACAGTGGGTTAAACCACCACTTGTGATGTTGGCATCCCATATCCATCGATTGGTTTGAGTCCCGGCTGCTCTACCTCCAATCCAGCTCCCTGATAATACACCTGGGAAAGCATCGGATGATAGTCCAAGTACTTGGGCCCCTGCCACCCACATGGGAGACTTGGATGAAGTTCTAGATTCCTGACTTCGGCCAGGACCAGCCCTGGCTATTGCAGCCTTTTGGGGAGTGAATCAGTGGCTGGACAATTTCTTTATTTTTTTAAAGATTTATTTTATTTATTTGAAAGTACAGAGTTAAAGTGAGAGGTGGAGACAGAGAGAGAGAGAGGTCTTCCATATGCTGGTTCACTCCCCAGATGGCCACAACGGCCGGAACTGCGCCTATCCAAAGCCAGTAGCTTCTTCTGGGTCTCCTAAGCAGGTGCAGGGGCCCAAGGCCATAGCAGAGAGCTGGATGGGAAGAGGAGCAGCCAGGACTAGAACCAGCACCCTTATGGGATGCCGGCGCTTCAGGCCAGGGCGTTAACCCGCTGTGCCACAGCACCGGCCCCTGGACAATTTCTTTGTCTTTCCCCCTCAGTCACTCTGCCTTTCAAATAAATAAAAATAAAAATCTCAAAAAAAGGAAATATACAGTACCTGAAACTGACAAAATAATGATATTGAGACTGTCAATAAAAAAGAAGGTAAAATACAAAAAAATCATGGGCCATTTATAGGAAAAAAGAGAAATTAACAGAAACTGTCCATTATGAAGTCCAAATTTTGGTTTTAATAGTCAAATAAATCAACTGTTTTAAAAATTCTAAACCGAAGAAAATCATAGCCAATTAACTAAAGGAAACCAGGAGGACAGCATCTGACCAAATAAAATTAATAAAGAGATAAAAATTACAAAAAGGAACCAAATATAAATTCTTGAGATAAAAAGTACAATAAATGAAAAGAAATTACAAGACATGTTTGATAATATATCTAAAAAGTTAGAAGAACAAATTAATGAATCTGAAGATAGCTCCACTGAGATTACCCAATTGGGGGAAAAAAGAAAGAACAATGATGAAAAGGTCCTAAAGGGCCTGTGGTAGACTATCAAACAAAATTGG
Source organism: Lepus europaeus (assembly GCF_033115175.1). Lineage (NCBI taxonomy): Eukaryota > Metazoa > Chordata > Mammalia > Lagomorpha > Leporidae > Lepus > Lepus europaeus. Next base: position 91,937,310 of record NC_084850.1, on the reverse strand, counting down.
AGTCCCAGAAATACACATAATTAGAGTCCCAGAAAAACACAAGTGATAGAAAGATGTAGACAAAGAAATCAATACATAAAGGCAGAAGACATGCTGATTTTGAAAATACATATGAATCTACATGTTTAAAAAGCTTAATGTAACAATTTAAAACTTAAATTTAAATATCTTTTCCTTTGATTATTGAGTATAGATAGTCCTTGCCTACTTTTCTGCTGGACTATGGTCTTTTTACTTTTGATTCGTTGAACTCTTTATTTAGTGGGGCCAATAAGCCTTTGACCATAATTTAAGTTAAAAATACATTATATTGGGGCCGGTACTGTGGTACAGTGGGTAAAGCCACTGCCACCCCATATGGGTGTTAGTTTGAGTCCTGACTGCTCCACTTCCAATCCAACTCCCTGCTAATGTGTCTGGGAGAGCAAAGGAAGATGGCCCAAGGGCTTGGGTCCCTGCACCCACATGCGAGACCCAGAAGAAGCTTCTAGCTTCAGATTGGCCCAGCTCCAGCAGTTGCAGCCATTTGGTGAGTGAACCAATGGATGGAGGAGCTCTCTGTCTCTACTTCTCTGTCTCTCTCTCTCTCTAACTCTGTATTTCAAATAAATATATCTTTAAACGTACATTATCCCCAAAAATGTATTTTTTTTTCAAAAGCTCAGTCAACTAACTCCAAGTTGGATAAACTCAGAGGTCCGTTTTGAGACATATTATAATTTGTCAACAGACAAAACAGAGAATCTTGAAAGCAAAAAGATCAAAGTTCACTGATTACATAGAAGGGATCCTCAATAAAATCAATCAACAATTTCTTATTGGAAACCATGGAGGCCAGAAGGCAATGGGATAGCATATTTAAAGAGCTAAATAAAAAAGTCAATGAAGAATATACCTGGGTGAACTACCCTTCACAACTGAGGAGATATTAAGACATTCCCAAACAAACAAGAGCTCAAGGAGTTCATCACTAGTATATCTGCCCTATAAGAAAGACTAAAAGATATCCTTCAGGCTTAAATGAATGTATGTTAGACAGTAACTGAGGCCATATTAAAAAAAAACACACACACCAGTACAGTACCAGATACTTAATTAAGTAATAGAGGATACTTAATTAAGTAATATAGAGAGAAATGTATAAAAACCATAATTATAGGTATATATTAGTGGATTCACAACATATGAGATGCAATTTGTGACAACAACATAGAGGGGGGGCTGGTGCCGTGGCTTAACAGGCTAATCCTCCACCTTGCGGCGCCGGCACACTGGGTTCTAGTCCTGGTCGAGGCGCCAGATTCTATCCCGGTTGCCCCTCTTCCAGGCCAGCTCTCTGCTATGGCCCGGGAAGGCAGTGGAGGGTGGCCCAAGTCCTTGGGCCCTGCACCCGCATGGGAGACCAGAAACGCCTGGCTCCTGCCTTCGGATCAGCGAGATGCGCTGGCCGCAGTGGCCATTGGAGGGTGAACCAACAGCAAAAAGGAAGACCTTTCTCTATCTCTCTCTCTCACTATCCACTCTGCCTGTCAAAAAACAAAAAAAAAAAAAAACAAAAAAACAAAACAAAAAAACAAAACAAAACAACAAAAAAACAACAACATAGAGAGGATGGAGCTATATAGGAGCAGAGTTTTTGTTTACTACTGAAGCAAAACTGGTATACATTTAAATTAGATACTAAGAAAGTAAATAAAAATATAGAAAGGAGGAAAGTAGAAGATAATCAAAATGATACACTAGAAAAAATCAATTTAACAGGAAGAAAATAATAGTGGAGACATTAAGGAATAAAAAGTTATATGATTTATAGAAAACAGCAAAAAGGTAGAAGTCATTATCAGCAATAAGTCCATTTAAAAGATTTGGTGAATAGATAAAAAGATATGGATTTTTAAAAAATATACCAAGGAAACATAATCCAATTATATACTATCTTTAAGAGGTTTTAGTCAAAGTAAAAAAAAAGGTGAATATACAAAGGAAGATAATCTATGCAAATAGTAACCAAAATGAAACTGATGTGGCTAAATTAATAAAATAGAACTGAAGTAAAAAAAATTTTTCTGGGCTGGCGCTGTGGTGTAGTAGATAAAGCCGTCACCTGCAGTGCTGTCATCCCATACAGGCATCGGTTCAAATCCTAGCTGCTCCACTTCTGATACAGCTCTCTACTGTGGCCTGGGAAAGCAGCTGAAGATGGCCCAAGTCCTTGGGCCCCTGCACCTGCGTGGGAGACCTGGAAGAAGCTCCTGGCTTTGAATCAGCGTGGCTCCAGCCATTGTAGTCAACTGGGGAGTGAACCAGCAGATGGAAGACCTCTCTCTCTCTCTGCCTCTCTTCTTTCTGTGTTACTCTGACTTTCAAATAAATAAATAAATATTTTAAAAAATAAAAATTTCATTACACAAAAAAGACATTATGATTCATAAGAGCCAATCTATCAAGAATATATAATTATAAACACCTGCATCTAACAACAGTCTAAAATACATTGAGTAAAAATTTACAGAATCAAAGGGAAAAATCAACAGTTATACAGTGATAGCTAGAGACTTCAATATCTCATTTTTATAACAGACAGAACTAGGTAGAAGATTATTAAGAAAACAGAGTACTTGACGTAAGGAGAAAGAGAACATGCCATGTAATAGCAGAATACATATTTTCTCAAATGACACACATTCACAGAACACATCTTATTCTCTAAGTCAGAACACATGTTAGGCCACAGAAAAAGTCTAAATAAATTTTAAAAGATGAAAATGATACAAAGGTTTTTCTCTGATCACAATGAATGAAATAAAAAATAAATAACAGAAGAAAACCAGGAACAATTTCAATATGTAGTAATTAAACAACATACCTTTTTTGAGAGGCAGAGACAGACAGAAAAAAAACGCCCTCATCTGCTGGTTCACTACTCAAGTGCCCACAATGGCAGAAGAGGCTGAAGTTGGGAAATGGGAATTCAACTAAATGGGAATTCAGCTAACCCATATGGGTGGCAAGAACTGAACTACTTGAACCATCACCACTGTCTTGTAGGGTCCACATTAGTAGGAAATTGGAGTCAGGAAGCACAGCTCAGGGTAACAGCCAAGTATTCCAATATGGGATATGGGTATCTTAACTGAAGTCTTAACCACTAGGCCAGCTACCTGCCCCCAAGCAACCCTTCATTTTTAAACAGTGTTGTTCTTTTAAACAGAAATTTAAAAACCAAACTCTTCCCTTGGTGATAGCTTCCTGGAAGGCAACAGATAATGGCTCAAATACTTGGGTCCCTGCCAACCATGTGGGAGACTTGAATTGAGTTCTTGGCTTGTGGCTTCAGCCTGGCCCAGCCCCAAATGTTGATTGAGGACATTTGGGTAGTCAACAAGTGGATAGGAGATCTCGGACATACAATCTTTAACACACACACTCTTTCTTTCTCTCCCTTTTAAATAAAATAAAATAAATAATAATAAAAAACTACAAAAATAAGATCAAATTAAACTCAAAGCTAGCATCAGGGAGGAAATGAAGATTGGAATATTGCTTAGAAAAACAATAGAATCAACAAAAATTGGCTCTTTGATGTCTCTTTGTTTTTGTTCCTTAAAACTGCTTTAGATATTCAAGACCTCTTGTGTTTCTATTTGAATTTTAGCATCAAGCATCATTTTTTCTAGATCTGAGAAGAATGCCGTTGGTATTTTGATTTGGGATCACACTGAATCTATAAATTGCTTTTGGGAGAATGGACATTTTGATGTCATTAATTCTTCCAATCCACGACCATGGAAGATTTTTCCATTTTTTAGTGTCTTTTTCTATTTTTTTCTTTAATGCTTTGTAATCTTCATCACAGAGATTTTTTATCTCCTTGGTTAAATTTATTGCAAGGTATTTAAAATTTTTGTAGCCACTGTGAATGGGACTGATCTTACAACTTACTTCTCAGCTATGGCATTGTCTGTGTATACAAAGGTTATGGATTTTTGTATGTTGATTTTAAATCCGGCAATTTTTCCAAACTCTCTTATGAGTTCCAATTGTCTTTTAGTGGGTTCTTTTGGTTCCCCTATATATAGAATCATGTCATTTATAAACAGGAATAATTTAACTTCCTCCTTTCCAATTTGTATCCCTTTGGTTACTTTTTCTTACCTAATGGATCTGGCTAAAACTTCCAGGACTATGTTGAATAGCAATGGTGAAATTGGGCATCCTGTCTGGCTCTGGATCTTAATGGAAATGCTTTCAACTTTTCCCCATTCAATATGATGGGTTTTTCATATATTACCTTGATTGTGTTGGGGAATATTCCTTCTATATCCAATGTGTTTAAGGTTTTTATCATGAAAGGATGTTGTATTATATTGAATGCTTTCTCGGCATCTATTGAGATAATCATATGTTTTTTATTCTTCAATTTGTTAATGTGATATATATACCATGACCAAGTGGGATTTACTCCAGGAAAGCAAGGGCAAATTAACACATGAAAATCAAATATATCATAATATCAGAATTAATGAAAAAATACACAATCATCTCAATCTGTGCAGAAAGAATATTTGACAAAATCTAACAGTTTTTCTCATAAAAACACTCAAAAACTAGAAACAGAAGGGAATGTTCTAAGCATAACAGCAGACAGTTGTGAAAAACTTCCAGCTAACATCACATTCAATGGTGAAAGACTGAAAAATTTTCCCAATACTGTATATATATACTTATTGTCACGGGTATTGGACAAGAAAATAAAAGGTATCCAAACTTTAAAGGAAGAAGTAAAACTATCTCTATTCAGAAAAGGCATGGTCTTTTATAAATAAAATCCTAAAGAATGTACAAAATAAGACTTTTTTAGCCAATATATGCTGTATTCAGTTTTGTCTTATTCTCATTCATTTGTTGTCAATAAGCACTTTAGCCTGCAAAGCTTTATAAAAATATACCAAATAGCTGCATTCTCTGCTTCTCTTTTCTTTTCTGGGGAAAGAGACATGAAAGAAGAGGAAGATACAGAGGAAGACTAAAGGAACGAAATAACCTGCATCCTGAGTGGTTGTACTGATGCAAATTGACTACTATTTCTTAATTATTGCCCAAAGTAACTAATAATGAACCCCTGAAAACCAAAAGGAGTCGAGCTCTTGTTTTCAGAGGTAGCAAGGAATGGGAGATGTGGGGACCTAGAGTCCTGCTCCATAGCCAGGCTTGTACAGATGGTGGCAGCTATCCAAGGATAGTGAAGGCATCTGAGGCTCTGGAGCCTGCTGTAAGAATGCGTGAACAGCTTAGGAACTTACTGAATGTTGTAGGGTACAGTACTGGGATTGAGTACCCCATACATAGTGAAGCCTTTATATAGAGGATTCTTGAAGTCTGGTTTCCTCTGAACCAAGAAAGGCCACACAGAATGTGTTTTCTCATGGACTCTGTTAGAAAAAAAAAAGTCAAAATTGTTAGTAGTAAGTAATCTTTTTTTTAAACTTTTATTTAATGAATATAAATTTCCAAAGTACAGCTTATGGATTACAATGGCTTTCCCCCCCATAACTTCCCTCCCACCTGCAACCCTCCCCTCTCCTGCTCCCTCTCCCATTCCATTCACATCAAGATTCATTTTCAATTAATTTTATATACAGAAGATAAATTTAGCATATATTAAGTAAAGATTTCAACAGTTTGCACCCACATAGAAACACAAAGTGAAAAATACTGTTTGAGTACTAGTTATAGCATTAAATCACAATGTACAGCACATTAAGGACAGAGATCCTACATGAGGAGCAAGTACACAGTGACTCCTGTTGTTGACTTAACAAATTGACACTCTTGTTTATGGCATCAGTAATCACCCTAGGCTCTTGTCACGAGTTGCCAAGGCTATGGAAGCATTTTGAGTTCGTCGACTCTGATCATATTTAGACAAGGTCATAGTCAAAGTGGAAGTTCTCTCCTCCCTTCAGAGAAAGGTACCTCCTTCTTTGATGACCTGTTCTTTCCACTGGGATCTCACTCACAGAGATCTTTCATTTAGATCTTCTTTTTTTTTTTTTGCCAGAGTATCTTGGCTTTCCATGCCTGAAATATTCTCATGGGCTTTTCAGCCGGATCTGCATACCTTAAGGGCTCATTCTGAGGCCAGAGTGCTATTTAGGACATCTGCCCTTCTATGAGTCTGCTGTGTATCTCGCTTCCCATGTTGGATTGTTCTCTCCCTTTTTTATTCTATCCGTTAGTATTTGCAGACACTAGTCTTGTTTGTGTGATCCCTTTGGCTCTTAGTCCTATCATTATGGTTAATTGTGAACAGAAATTGATCACTTGGACTAGTGAGATGGCATTGGTACATGCCACCTTAGTGGGATTGAATTGGAATCCCCAGGCACGTTTCTAACTCTACCATTTGGGGCAAGTCCGATTGAGCACGTCCCAATTGTACATCTCTTCCCTCTCTTATTCCAACTCTTATATTTAACAGAGATCACTTTTCAGTTAAGTTTCAACACTTAAGGATAATTGTGTATTAATTACAGAGTTCAACCAATAGCATTAAATAGAACAAAAAAATACTAAAAGGGATAAAGTATTAAGTTGTTCATCAACAGTCAGGACAAGAGTTGATCAAGTCACTGTTTCTCATAGCGTCCATTACACTTCAACAGGTTTTCTTTTTGGTGCTCAGTAGTTGTCGCCGATCAGGGAGAACATATGATAAATCTTAATAGTAATGTTGAATTTGATAATCAAATTTTACTAATAAATAACCCAATTCAAAAGAGAAGAATGGGATATAATAGAAGGATAGTAATGTCACTAAAAAACACTGATAGCAAAAAAAAAAAAAATACCTGGCTTTCAATTTATTCATCTTTAAAATGAGTAAGAGGGGGCTGGCACCATGGTGCAGGATAATCCTCCACCTGTGGCGCTGGCACCCCATATGGGTGCTGCTTCTAGTCCCAACTGTTCTACTTCCGATCCAGCTTTCTATTATGGCCTGAGAAAGCAGGGAAGATGGCCCAAGCACTTGGGCCCCTGCACCCGTGTACAAGACGTGGAAGAAGCTCCTGGCTCCTAACTTAGGATCAGCCCAGCTCTGGCTGTTGCGGCCATTTTGGGATTGAATCAGAAGATTGAAGACTTTTCTCTCTGTTTCTGCCTCTCACTGTCTGTAACTCCAACTCTCAAATAAGTAAATAACATCTTAAAGGTCAATTATGTCTATGCTAAATTTATAAAATAAAGTAAAAAAATAAAATGAATAAGAGGTTAGAAAGAGTTCCATATTGGTGAGCAGGAGATTCTAAGTAGAGTCTTTGCTGTAGAGTAGCTGTGTGATCTTTAGAAAATCCCTAGCTCTTTCTGGGTCTTTTTCCCAACCTGAATAATGTGACATATAAGGACTCTCCCTAATCTATCTAGCATTCCATGAATTGGTGACCTTACTAGTTTTAAAAATTTGGTGGTGGGGGAGAGATGCATTTGGCACAGCGGTTAGGATGCCACTTGGGATGCCTACAATCCATAACAGAGTACCTGGTTAGAGTCCTGACTATTCTGCACTTTCAATCCAGCTTCCTGCTAATATGCTCCCCTTGGGAGCAGCAGATGATGGCTTAAGTGCTTGGGTCCCTGAAACCCACATGGGAGACTGGGGTTAAGTTCTTGGATCCTGTCTTCAACCTGGCCCAGCCTTGGCTGTTGCAGGCATTTGGAGAAAGAATCAGCAGATGAAGATCTCTCTCTCTTCCAAATAAAAGTAAAAACAAATTAAAATTTTAAAAAATATTTTTGGAATTGTTTTAAAGTTACTAAGAGACAGGAATTCTGGAGGGGGAATTTCTGAGTTTTCTATATTTATTTAAAGCCAGTCTCTCCTTCCATAGACACTGAAATACAACTGGCAATTTATACTAGTAAATATTCACAAGTCATTCCAGGTAGGCAACCAATGACTATGGTATTTATATTCCAAGACGTATTCTGATGTTTCAGTTGAGGCTAAGGGGAGGCTGTTCATCCAGCCAGGAAGCCACTTAGTCAACCACCCTAAAATACCTGAGATCCTCTGATTCCTAATGACAGCCACTGTATCATCAAGCATGGGAAGGTCATTTGCACATAACATGTCAAGAAAAACTGAAGGTGGAGAATAAAGAGGAGTGGTGCAGGTGCTAGGACCTAAAATTGTGGTATTCTAACTTTTACAATTCTCAGACCATTTTAGTGAGGCCAAAGGCCCTGTATAATCATCTTTCGCATCGGCTGTTAGTTAAAACAAGAAAAAACAAGTCTTGTGGAGTTAAGGTAACCAATAATTATTTACTATGTGTCAAACATTGTTCTAGACTCTACTTGAAAAATCTCCTTAATTTTTTTATAACAAAATCCTGTGATGTGTTTTATCCCCAAATGGTGACAGAGTCCAAGTATGAACCTAGCTAGATCTGCCTGATTCTAAAGGCTGTGCTTCCTCCACACCCTGCCCCACAAATGAACAGCATTTCTGCTTGTTTTAAGTAAATACTATTTTAGCAGATGCTAAATGTTCAAAACTTTTTAACTTTTACATGGAGATACAGATTTTTGTGGGAAATAGATCCAGATATATTAATCTCATTTTAAGAGGAGGAAAACCAACAACAGAAAAGATCTTGGGTTTTAGTGTCTAGGGAAGTATGTCAGAGATAGAATGAATGTGTCTAAAAGCATTTGGGGAGGGAGTGAGGAAGGTCTACTTGCAAAATGAAGAGAAATGTAGATAGAAGCTACACAATAAGTACAAGTGTTAAAGCAGGAAGACTCATCACTGTTTTGTGCTGGAAGAAAAGGAAATCACAGAGAGGTGATATCATCCAAAGTCATAAAGGGGCCAGAAAACTTGGGCTAACTGCTAACTCTGCCAACAGCTGTGAAACAGGAACGGGTTGTGAAATACTTACTTTGCTGTCTACTTCTTGTTCTCTGTCGGTAAACTAAGGAGAGTACTACTTACAGGTGCTCTAACTTATCAACCTCAGGAAGTATTTATGTTTTGTGTACTCTGAGGATATTAATTTAAATCAGGGGTACAAATTCAACTGCCTATAGGAACCAGACGGATAACGTTAAAAGTATGCAGAGAATAAACTATAAGAAGTTGCAAGAACTGCAACCAACACGAGTGAGTTTACCTCATTGAAATGGAACAGCTGCTATTTTGCTCTAGCTAATTACCACCATGAGAAACTGCAGGCCTAGTATTGCCAGAGTTCCTGATTTTTTCAGAATATCTTGGTATAATGGTTTTTCTATTTGGAAAGAAATTCTAAATTATCTGGATTTTTGGTAAAATCTCCTGATAATTAAATGATTGAAAATAATTCACAGTTTAAAGATATACTCCACAGACTAAACAAACTGTGTCTTTTGGGCCATGTGTAGGCGTATGACCTCGCAGTCTGTGATCTCCGATAAGAGCACAAATTTGACTTAGATAATGACTACTCATACCTGAACAGTAACTGATTTTTTATAAAGCCTTTGTGCATCCATTGTTTTATTGGCTCTTCATGACTGCTCTGAAAAGTAGGCATTGATATTTCTGTTTTGCAGATGAGGAATCTAAAGTCTTGAGAGATCTCTGTGCAAACACTGAGTGCTTTATTCTTCCAAAGGTCTTTGCATTACTGTTACCTCCTACCCGTTCCTGACTGCCATCTCAAATTCAGAGTGGTCAGTACATTTCTTTTATACAGACCCCTTTTATCCCTATGGAGCATTTTCTCACAAGCTGAATTTACCTTAGATCTTCCCGATCCTTCTGGCAGTTTCCAAGGAAGTTTCCAAACTGGCAAGAGAAAACATGGTCATGGATCTCCAGCAGAAAGTTTTCATTAAATTCAAAGGCACAGGGAAACTGTTCCATTAATTGCCAAATGCAGTCTAGGAACTGGGTGAAGACAGGGGACACTTCTTTGGGGTCCCCATCCAGATGGCCACACCTGAGAAGTGAAAATAAAGGTAAAGAAAGACACTGGCTAGCATCAGGGACTATGCTGTTTGGAATAGACTACAAGGTCACCTTTTGTTTATGTTGGCATTGGGAAGGAAATATCTCATGCCAAAATGCCAGCCAGAATCTCAATGCCAGTGAATCCCAGCTGGCTTCTTATTGGTATTCTTCATCAACATCCAGGCTGCAAAATTTTGGTGATTGAGTCTATTTTCTCTTAGAGCCTCTTCCCAAATAGAACTTTCTGCAATGATGGAAATGTTCTACAGGTGTGCTGTCCAATATAACAGTCACTAACTATTAAGTACTTGAAATGCAGCCAGTGTGACAAAGGAACATTTTAAAAAATTTTAAAAATTTGATTTATTGAATGGCAGATAAAGCTCCTATCCACTGGTTCACTCTCCAAATGTCTAGTGCTGGGCTGGGGCCAAAGCTGGGAGCCAGAAACTCAATCCAGGTCCTCCACTCCCAATTATTTTAACCATCACTGCTGTCTCCCAAGTTTTGCATTGGCAGGAAACGGGAGTTGGGAGCCAGAGATAGGAATTAAAACCAGGTATTGCGATGTGGGATACAGGCATTTTAACCACTAGATTAAATGTCCAAACCTTGAATTTTTAATTTCATTTAATTTAAATCTAGAATTACATAGCCCCATTTAGCTCTATGTGAGCAAAGACCACAGTTAACATTTACTGTACAGTGCTTAGAACAAAATATGCATTTTAAGAAAAATTTATTAGGGGCCGATAGAGCAGGTAAAGCCACCATTTGTGATGCTGGCATCCCATATGGGCACCAGTTCAAGTCCTGGCTGCTCTACTTTCAATCCAACTCTGTTAATGGTCTGAGAAAAGCAGTTGAAAATGCCCTAAGTACTTGGGCCCTGGCCACCCAAATGGGAGACCTGGATGAAGCTCTTGGATTTGACTTGGTCCAGTCCTGGCCATTGTGGCCATCTGGGGAGTGAACTGGCAGACAGAAGATCTCTCTGTCTCTCTGTAACTCTTTCAAATAAATAAGTCTTTTAAAAAGAGAAACATTTATTAGGTGCAGGAACAAAATATGATTCCAGAACTGTTTAATGTTTCTTCTTCCATAATGTCCTGTTTACCACCCCTATCATCCACTGGATACCCTTTTCAACTGGAAACAAACTTGGTGTCCTCAGCTTCTATCCTGAATGTTCGCCTTCGGATATAACTGCAACTCAGCTCACCAAGGACAGCACCTCTTCTTAATTCCCAAATCAAACAGAGAAAACTGATCATTTCACCTTCCAGATACCATGATCCTAAACAGGGCACAGATGGGATCAGCTTTCTCCTTGTTCCTATTGATGCTTCAAAGCTACCACCCCTTTCACATTTCTAAAAACATTTCATTCATATGTGTAAGTATGTGTATATATACATGTGTGTGTGTATATTATGGGTCATGTGTTTAGCTTATTTACCTTCCCCTTCCTCAATGTTCTCTTCCACAAACTTGTGGGTCACTCCCCAACATTCTTTGAAGAATCTGACTCTGAAGTATTTATCTTTGGTGTTGATGGAGATGGCCACCTACAATGGTTTAAATAACTGGTTCTTAAGTGACTCAAATCCGATTCTCTTCACTGATCTACTCTATTTCAGCTTCCTGAATGCATGGTCATAGGCTGGTTCTTGAAGCCATATAGAAGTTCTTACCCCACTTTTGAAATCTTAATCTAATATCTCACTCTGAACATCATATGAGGGAGTCTTCAAAAAGTTCAAGGAAAATGTGTATTACTAAAATAAAAACTATGCATGGATTTCAAATATTTTATACCAAAATAAACAACTTTCAATTCCATTTTTACACAAGCCTTTGAAGTATCCTCATATTATTATATTGCCAAAGACTGATCATCTTCTTACCTCATATCAGGACCTCTCCACCTACTAGATTCCTATAGGTTTTCTTTCTTCTGGATCAAGCCTAGACTTCATGGTCTATTCCACTGACTACTTTCTCCCCATTTGCTTCAATTTTCTGGCCTTTCTTGTCATTATTCTCCTCAAAAATCCAACTGTAGTATCAGTCTGGAAAGCTGTTTTTGCTCCCACATCCTGACCAATGAATGATGCTTAAAAATATTACAAAACCGTACAAATTTATGCCATTTAAAATTAAGTCTCAGGGTTGGCATTGTGGTGTAGAGGAGAAAGCTGCTGCTTGAGATGGCCCAAGTGCTTGGCCTCCTTCCACCCATGTGGGAGACATGGATGAAGCTCATGACTTAGGCCTGACTCATCCCTGTCTGCTGTAGACATCTGGGGAGTGAATGGAAGATTTCCTTCCTTCCTTCCTTCCTTCCTTCCTTCCTTCCTTCCTTCCTTCCTCCCTCCCTCCCTCCCTTCCTCTCTCTCACTCTTTCATTCTCTTGCTCTTTCTTTCTCTCGCTCTCTCTCACTCGTCTTTCTCTCGCTCTCTCTCTCTTTCCCTCTCTCTTTCCCTGTCTGTTGCAGCCACCTGGTGAGTGAACTAGTAGATGGAAGCTATCTCTCTCTCTCTCCCCCCACCCCCGTAATTCTTTCAAGTAAATAATATTTTAGGCCTTTATTTCTTCTTAAAAAATAAGTCTCTATATTCAACTGAAACTTAATTGCTGCCAAGTGATCTTCATGTATGTAGTTGACACTATTTACTCTTTACTCTTGCAAATTTTAAGCTATATTCTCAAACCTCTAACACATTTCACATCTTCTTTCACACCACTGTCTACAGTTCATTGAAAAAGATCAAGGCCATCAAGTAAAAAAAAAAAAAAATCTAACTTCCGCCTCTAATGCTTGCTCTTTGGTTGCTTCTCTACTTCTCTTTCTATCCAGTCTCCGAAGACGTTTTCTTGGTTACAGCTCAAGATAATCTTTTCACATGGACTGGAGTTTTCCCTCCTTCTGTCCCTCAAAACTTTGCTCTGTCAAAGACTCAATTTCTCTTTCATAACTTACAACCTCAGCTTCTTTAACGTTTCTCTATTCTCAGTGCAAGAAACTGCTCAGATTGTACCTATCTTGAAATACACTTGTTCAAATCCAAAACCCTTATCTAGGTATCACTCCTCTTCTATCCCCTTCAGAGCCTAGATTCTTGGAAAGAGAGTTACATACTCATATTCTATTTCCTCCTCTCTTGCTCACACCTCTGATTCACTGCCATTTGGCTTCTACTTTCACCATTTTACTCAACTGGTTATCACTACAGATCATGAAAACCTGCATATAGCTAGTTGATAATCTAGGTTATGCTGAAGCACATGACACTACTGACTACTCAAAGTTTTTGTCTCTTACTTTTTGCTTTCCTTAGATTTAAGTTTACCTCACTAATCACTCTTTCATAATCACCTTCATGGGCTCCTTTCTTCACTAGACTTTCAGGTGTCAGTATTATCCAAGGCTCTGTCCAGTCCCTGGGCTCTTCGTCTATATATAACTTTTGGAGTTATCTTATCCAAATCCATGGCTTAAGCTGCCTCTTGAATGCAGATAACTCTCAAATCTCTAAACCTTTCTGCCTAATCCACAACTGGTCAGCTCCAGATCAATACTGGATAGTCTCCTTACTGGATATATCCTTTTGGATGCCCTATACCAGATAAGTCCCAAACCAAAACCATCCTTCCCCTCAGACCTGCCCTGTATCAGACTATATTCTCCATCTCAGTAAACTTAGCTACCTAAGGCAGAAACTTCAAAGTTCTATTTGAGTTTTTCTCTCATTCCTTGGTTTAGTCAGTTTTACTTCCTGAATATCCTTGTATCTGATATATTGCCTCATTTTCCAGGACCTCATCAGTTTTGCTTTTTTTTTTTTAATTCATCCCTTTGCTTTACAATCACAGTCTTCCACACTGCTGCCAAAGGGATATTTCTAAAATATAGATCTGATCACCATATTACTGCCCTATTCTAAGTCCTCCAATGCAGCTTTACTAGGCATATAAAAAAATTCAAACCTTTTAGCTTAAAAAAAAGAAAAATGTAGAGTTTTCAATGATCTCCTCATTGGTTCCATTTCCTCTACTCTCCCTACGTAACCTATGACTCAACTACAAAGCATGGTTTGTAGCACCTCAAATATTTCACAACTTTAGCCTTTAGAGCTTCACACATATTAGTTCTGCAATGTTTTCCCCCTTTCTAACTAACTCCAACTCATACTTCAAAGCTCAGTTAAAATGTGACCTATTCCTAGATGCCTTCTTTACCCAAGAATGGGTAAGACTCCTTTGTTTATGTTTTTCTCTGTCTTAGCACTTATCATACTATACTGTCATCAGTGATTTTCTTTTTCTTAAAAGAAGGGACAGGGCCATATCTGATTCAACTCAGTCTCCTCAATACCTGACATATTAACTGGCCCAAAGTTTGCTGATGAAAAAAAAGGATGAATAGATGGACCCAAATGGCTAGAATGTGGCCATCAAATTAAATTAAATGGATGAAAATCAATGGGGGAGAATTAGACCTGAATTGTAATATTCTTAAAAGCAAATCTCTGGCCGGCGCTGTGGTGGCTTAACAGGCTAATCCTCCGCCTTGTGGCGCCGGCACACTGGGTTCTAGTCCCAGTCGGGGCGCCGGATTCTATCCCGGTTGCCCCTCTTCCAGGCCAGCTCTCTGCTATGGCCCGGGAAGGCAGTGGAGGATGGCCCAAGTCCTTGGGCCCTGCACTCGCATGGGAGACCAGGAGAAGCACCTGGCTCCTGGCTTCGGATCAGCATGATGCGCTGGCCACAGTGGCCATTGGAGGGTGAACCAACAGCAAAAAGGAAGACCTTTCTCTATCTCTCTCTCTCACTATCCACTCTGCCTGTCAAAAAAAAAATTTAAAAAAAAAGTAAATCTCACATTTTACTTGCCTTTGGGATCAGCTCAGTGTCTGATACAGCATATAGTACACTATTAGATAGTTGGTAAATATTTATTTTTTTGCTAACATAGACAAAACTTTAGGCTGCTTATGTCAGTCAGTAGGTAAATGTAAGCCCTTGCTTCCAACCCCTTATTACAGAACAGGTATCTACAACTGTCTTTTCACTTACAAAAGGTTAAATGGTACATAATCTTAGATGCTAGTCTCTACCTGAATGCCCTCCTTATTCCACTGTTCTGCTTATCAAATTCCTATTCATCTCTAAAAATCCATCCTTAAATATTGCCTCCTGGAAGCCTACCCTGACTTTTTCATGTGGAGTTAAGTGCTTTTCCTCTGTGGCCTATGATGCCTTGTTTTTCCTGAACTATTTAACTACATGATATAATTACTTGTACTCCTTCAAAGCAGAGATGACATTCTGTGTCTTAGAATAGTGCCTGGAATATTTGTTGCTTGATGAAAAGATGACTTTTGTCACATTCAACTTCCTGTTCCTTCCTACACAAGAGCACACTGGATTTTTTATGAACTCTCCTTAGCTCCTTCAGTGAAAATGAAGATATTTTTACCTTTCAGAAAACTTGTGACCCATGGATATCCATTCTTTCTCTATTAGGATCTTCATTTTTATATAAAAAAGAAAAGTTTGCATTAGGAAAATCATAGAATGAATTAACCATACCATACACACAAGAATATCAAAAACACATTGCTGAAATGGTTGAACTGATCCCAAATGATAACTAAGTAACTTGGATTTCATTTATAGGCCTGTATAGGCTACCTTCAAGTTTCAGTTCTCTCAGGAGAAATTATTCTGGATTTATATCCAGTGTCACATTTCTTTTGACTTTTACATGATGTCTGACAAACTATTGAACCATAACTAAATGAAATCCTGATAAGCATGATATTAAATGAAACCCAAAGGCAATATTTGGATTAGTACTAAGAACAAAACAATTTCAACCATTTAGAAAATTTTCCAAAGAAATGACTAGAAACTGCTATTGTGAGTTCTGCTTCTTAGAAAGATCAACTAAGAAGCCTTGGATCCTGTACCAGAAAACTGTCATGAGCCTGACAATCAAACAGATGAGCTGTTAAAGATGATGAACCCATCAGTATATTTAATAGTCATTCATCAACTTTACAAACTTTTTGAGACTTTCTTATACCTCCTTAGAGCAGCCTATTACATACAATCTATGATATATGATAGGTAAGAATGTATGTTGAATGTACAACAGAAAGTACACAGACTGTACATACCTCAATTAATGGAAAATAAGCTAAAGTGAAAAAGAGCTAGTTTGTATATTTAGAACTTATTTTTTAAAAAAAAAACAGTTGGCTGAAAGTTCTTTTTTGAGTGATCTTTCCCTCGAATAAAGAAAGATACAATTGCTTGGTCTCTTACCATGAGTCCTTTGAATGTCCTATAAAATGGATCTAAGAGGATGCTGGCCACTGAGCAGACTTGTGCTGTGCGGTCCCACCCATCAGAACAATGGACTAAGACACTGGCCTTTTCTACCTTCACTGCCTAAGAAAAGAAGCAAATAATCAACTTTTATATAGCATGCTGGTTAATCAATAGGATTGCAAAATGCTATCACTTTAGCACAGAGAACCTGGTCTTACTGGGCTACACTGATATCCTGTCATAACACTAGAATTCTCTATAGGGAATGAAAAAGAAAACAATGGCGTGCAAGAAAAGAAGAAGAACTTACCTAATGTATAAAGAAAATTAAATCCAACCTATGATGGAAGATAAAAAGGAAAACAATGGGAGTTTTAAATTTATAAAATTTAAGAGGAAGATAAGGATCAATTTTCAGAGGAAGGCGAGAGGAGGAGGAAGAATCCAAGCTCAAAAACACAAGAAAGTTCTGCTTTCCAGTCACAGATATGACAATGATTTCTTCCAGTAATTTAGTCTTACTAACACAAACCCTTCTAATTTAGATGGATAAGATGGCGGGGCTTACCCACTTTGGCTGGTTTCCATATAATTAGCATGATGTGATGATCTGGGCAGTTTTTCAACTTGTACAATTTTGGCAATTGTAGACATTGATTATTCATTTATTCATTCTAACACTTAGTTGTGTACCCCTTTGTGCCAGGTATGTGCTCGATATCAGAGATACAAAGACTCAGTTTCTGCCTTTCAGGAACCCATAAACTAGTGAGGTGAATAAGGTAAATAAATAATTATCATACGGTGGAAAAACTGGTGCTACAGAGTAAAGAAAAGTACCTATATTCTTTTGCAGGATTCACAGAACCTTAAGTCTTAAAGGGTAGGACTACCTCAGGAGAGGAAGGAAAACAACATTAGTTAATTCGCCCATTCACTCATCCACAAACCTAGCCAGTAACTGTTAGATACAAGAGGTATATGGTATGCACTGGGAATGCAAAGAAAACAAACACCTAAAATGAATGATTGCAAATCAGTGATAAGTTAAACAATGCAAGAAAGACACAAAAGATAACCAAAGAATAGACAATTAAGTGGGTCTTGGTAGGTGAACAGACATTTGCCAAATGGATCAGGAAAATGACATTCTAGGCAGGGAGAACATGACAACACATACACAGGTAAGGAGGCATGGCATAGGTGAGGAACTTGTTAAGTAGCTTGGTAATGGCTGAGGCTAGATTAAGAGTGAGAGAAGGGGGAGGGGAGGGGGAGGGAAGGGGGGAGGGAGAGAGAGTGAGCAAGCGAGAGAGTGTGCAAGCGAGCGCACAAGTGCCCTGGCCAAGAGGACAAAGGTCAAGCCAAAAAGTATATTTTATCTTGTGTCAGGGAGCCATTGAGGTGATGAAAGCAGAGAAGTGCATGATCAGATATGCATTTTTGAAAGATCACTATGGTGGCTAGTAAGTAGAATGGATTTCAGGACATGTGTTTGGATATAAGAAGACCAGTCAGAGAGCTACTAAAATCATGAAAGGCCCTGAGGAACTGAAGTAGGGTAATAGCAGTAGGGCCAAAAAGGTGAAGAGGAACAGAAAGTAAAAAAATTTAGGAGCTGGTATCATGGCACAGTGGGTTAGGTGGTTCACTTGTGACACTATCGTCCTATATCAGAGTGTCAGTTGAAGTCCCAACTGCTCTTCTCCTGATCCAGTACCCTACTGATGTGCCTTAGAAAGCCATGAGTGATGGTTCAAGTACTTTGGACTCCTGCGACCCAAGCAGGAGACTCAGATGGAGTTCTTGGCTGTTGGTTTTGGCCTGGCCCAACCCCAGCTGTTGCTGCCATCTGGGGAGTGAACCAGTAGATAGAAGATTTTCTGTCTGTCTGCCTGTCTCTCTCTCTCTCTCTCTCATTTTGTCTTTCAAATAAATATTTTTAAAAAAAATTTAATAGGAGAAAATAAGAGAATGGATATGTGATAAAGGAGAAGGATGAGCAAAGATGACTCTGAAATGTGTAGTTTATTAGATAAATGGATGGCAGTACTATATAAGTTTGAATAATGAACACAGAACGAGCAAATTTTAGGTAGTAGTGAGGGCAGGTAAGAATATTTCAGTTTGGGCCATGGTGGATCTGAGGTGGTTGAGGGATATACAGTGGTACAATGTGTTCAATACAATACATATACGATGTGTACAATTGGAAACGTTGGTTTGGAATGTAGGAGAAGGAAGGATCTGAGCTGGAGATAGACGTGGCCACTCTCTGAACAGAGATGGTAACAGAAACTGTGTGTATATCTAGATATGTTTATGCAGATAACAAAAGTGAGAAGAAAAAAAACTTGAACAAGCAGTGAACTTTAAAGGGTACTTAGAGGAAGGGGACTATTACAAGCGTCAACTTGTAAAGCAGCAGCTCCAACAGCAGAAAAAGAGTCAGGAGGGAGAAGATGGATTAAATCCAGGACTAAAAGAAGGGCTCAATGAGAAAGGGGTTAACAGTGCCAATGAAGCATAGGTCAAAAGAGAATGAGGATTGAAAAGTGATCCTTAGGTTTGACAAGTCATTAATTGCCACAAGAATAACCGTAATAGTAGGAGTAAGTATCACAGTGGGCTGAAGGGTAAAGGGAGGTGAGGAAGTGCTAATAGGGAAGGACAACTACTTTCAAGGCTCTAATCAAGAGGAAAGAAGGCAATAGCTACAAGAGTATAAGGAAAAAGTTACTGTTCTTTAGAAATGAGAAAATATTTGAATAAATTTTTGAGGCAAGAAGAAATCAAAACGAACAGGAGGAAATTATCTGAGAATTGTTTCCTTAAAGAAGTAAGAGCAGGGGCCTGGTGCTGAGTACCACTTGAAATGCCAGAATCTCCTACTGGCCGGTTTGAGTCCCAGCTACTTTGCTTACAATCCAACTTCCTGCTAATGTGACTAGAAAAGCAGTGGAAGACAACCCAAGCACTTGGGCCCTCCCACTCCTCCCACCCCTCCCACCCATGGAGTTCCAGGCTCCTGGCTTTGATCCGGCCCAGACCTAGCAGTTGTGGCCATTTGGGGAGTGAATAGCAGGTGGAAGATCTCTGTTTCCCTCTGTCCTTCTTTTTAAAATAAATAAAATAATTAAATCTTAAAAAAAAAAACTAAGAGGGAATGACATTTAGGATACAAGCAGAGGGAGTAGCCTTACACAAAAGATGGGATGCCTAATTCTTTGAGAAAGCAATGAAGGAGACATGAAAAGAGTTGGTAAGAATAATACTGGAAAGATGAGGGATCACGTTGAGTTTTTAATTAAGCGTATGTCTGAACATAGGCTTATAAAGAGAGGAGTAAGATAGCTATAGCCAGCTTGAAAGCAGGGTAGAGATTAGGAGTTAGAAGTTTGATAGAACAAGATTGGGACCCAATGAGAGACATAAAATAACTGTTAAGTGTCCCTAAAACTACAAGACTTTAGCTAAGGTTACAGACCATAAACCCGTGTTAGCACCAATTAACATGTCTATGTGATTTATTTCTTTGCAGCATTGCTTATTAGAGAGTAAGAACAGAGACTACTTGGTTAAGGTAGGTAGAGTGGAAAGATAAATACCAAGGGGGAATGTATGAGGTACTACACCACTAGGTTTTGATAAATAAGGAAGGTGGAAGAAGGTGGATAAAGAGGAGTTTAAAGTATACAGTTTTCCATGAGATAGAACCATTCTATCTGGAGTAGAACCAAAGTACAAAACCTCACAGAACTTTAAGTATAGAGTATATGGCAGGTTATTCAATTCTCCTGCAATGAAGGGAAGGCATCAGGATGAAGAGAAAGGTAGTAAGGCTATTCCCAAAGTCATTAATGGAGAACAGAGACAAACTAGGAGAGATACATGCTGCTTTAGCTAAATGAACAAATTTCAAAGGAGGAAGAAATTTTGTAATGAGCAATAGGAATATTGAACCTGCCCTAGGCCCTGTGGTTCATGGGTGTGAAAGAATGAATAGCCTTTGTACTAGGGGTGCAAGAAACGTGTTACTCCTAGAAGGGTAGTCAGGTTGAGGTAAGAAAGAACTTAAAAACATTTGGAAAATGGTTTTTCAGGTTTAAAGTTTTTTTTTAAACTTCTTAAACAGATACCTCAGGTGGTATCAGATGCTCAACAGTGGCAACCATGTTCTTTTTCAGGGCTCCAAATGGAATGAAAAGTCATGGATTGAAAAGAAAAAAAGATGCTTGATTTCATTAATGATTATAGACCAATTAAAACCTGATATAAAATTGATCACCGGGGCCGGCGCTGTGGTGTAGTGGGCAAAGCTGCCACCTGCAGTGCTGGCATTCCCATATGGGTGCTGGTTCGAGTCCCGGCTGCTCCACTTCTGATCCAGCATTCTGCTATGGCCTGGGAAAGCAGCAGAAGATGGCCCAAGTCCTTGGACCCCTGCACCCGCATGGGAGACCCGGAAAAAGCTCCTGGCTCTTGCCTTTGGATCAGCACAGCTCTGGCCATTGAGGCCAACTGGGGAGTGAACCAGCGGATGGAAGACCGACCGACCTCTCTCTTTCTCTCTGCTTCTCCTCTCTCTGTGTAACTCTTTCAAGTAAATAAATAAATATTTTTTTTTTTAAAAATTGATCACCTATCACATTGGACAAGATAAAGACTGAGGGGGAAAAGTGCTTAGCTTAGCAGTTAAGATGACTGTGTCCCATGTCAGAGTGCCTGGGTTCAATATCCACCTCTGGTTCCTGATTCCAGCTTCCTGCTAATGCAGACCCAGGGAGACAGAAGTCAAGGCTCAAGTAATTGGATTGTTGCCATCTGTGTGAGAGATCTGTTGCGGCCATTTGGGGAGTGAGCCAATGGATGAGAGACCTCTCTCTGATTCTCTCATTCATTCTCACTCTCAAATGAAAAATGTGGCAATGTGGAAAAATAGGCACTGGTGGTGGGAAATAAAACTGGTGCTATCTATTTGGAGGGCAATTTGCCTACATCTATTCAAATCTGATTTGACTCAGAAAACCTACTTCTAAGAATATCAACATATGTATGTTTTAAGGTATTCGGTACATTTGCTACGTTAATGATAACATGGGGGAAATGAATTCCCCATCACCATGGGAGTATGGTAAATTGTCACACTGAAACATTATATGGACAGGTCTTCAAAAAGTTCATGGAAAATGTACATCTTTTGATTTTCCATGAACTTAAAAAAAATTTATTTATTTGAAAGGTAGAGTGACAAAGAAAAAGATCTTCCATTTGATGGTTACTTTCCAAATGGCTGTAACAGCCAGGCCAAAGTCAGGAGCCAGGAACTCCCTCTGGGTCTCCCATGTGGATAGCAATAACTAAAGCACTTGAGCTAGCTTCTGCTGCTTCCCAGGTGCAATAGCAGGGAGTAAGATTGGAGGTGGCATAGCAGTATGTAAACCAGCATTCCAGTATGTGATGCAGCTGTTTCAAATTGTAGTTAAACCTGCTCAGTCACAATGCTTCCCCTTCCATGAACTTTCTGATGTACCCTCATATAGCTGCTGAAAAGAATGAGACAGTTTTGAATAAATTGACTTGAAAAATGTTCATGGTTCATTAAGTATAAAAAATCAGTTGCAGAACAGTATGTACAGTATGATCTCATTTTTATAATGTAATAATATATCTAAGTTTCTTGAAAAATTCTAAAGTTGCACTGCACAATACAGGTGTCAATAGCTACCTGTGGCTCTTTAAATTTGAATCCATGACACAGGTGTTATAGCATGGTGGGTTAAGCCACTGCTTGAGTGCCTAGGATTGAGTCTCACCTCTGCTTCTGATCCAGCTTCCTGTTATTATGCCTGGGAAGCAGCAGATGATGGCCTAAGTACTTGAAACTTCCACCAATGTGGGAAACCTGCATAGAGTTTTTGCTCTTGGCTTTGGTCTGGCCTAGACCTGGTTTTTGTGGACATTTGGGGTGGGGCGTGAACCAGAAGAGGGAAGATATTGTTTGTTCTCTGTATCTTTCTGCCTTTCAAACAAATAATTAAATTCTAAATATAAATAAATTTGAATTTATTAAAACTAAACAGTAAACATTCAGTTTCTCAGTCTCACTAGTCACATTTCAAGAGCCACATTTCACATGTGGCTAATGACTACTGTATTATTCAGGGTAGAGAAAGAACATTTCTATTACATAGACAGTTAAAAATCAACAGTACTAATTGAGAAGCATGAACATTAAACTATTAACAGTGATGTTTGTGTATCATGGGGCTGTGTCGTGTGTGTGTGTATGTATGTATGTATGTATGTATGAGAGAGAGTGACATGTGTATGTGAGTTATTGGAAATGTTTACATTTTATGTTACATATTTCTGAAATGTTTATTGTGGCAATGTACACACATTGCTTTTATAATAAAAAAGATAAAAAGAAAAGTACATCATATTTTAGAGAACAGCAAGAGGTTCACTATTGTCAAATTGGTGTGAGATTGTGAAAGGCAATATGTATTAAGATACAGGGTTTTACAGACAATAGAGAACTAGCGGAGGATTCTGAGCTTAAGGTAACACCAGGTATTTTAAGAAAGATAACTTTGGAGGCCACACTGAAGAGCAACTATTAGACAGACACAAGTTTGGCAGGAGGTTATTATCATACTTTCACTAAGGAACAGCAAACATTTAAACTAGGGAAGTAGCAGTAGAGATTGTGGGGGGAAGTATAGATTTGAGGATAGATTTGAAGCTCACAGGACTTGACAATTTCCAGGAGGGGAAGAGAAAGAATTCAAGGCGGACATATTCTTAAGCTTGGGATAATTGGCTAGGTGTTACTAGAGATAGGGAGCACAGAAGAGCTGTGTAACTCCAGGTCTATTTTTTTCTTCATTCATTTTAATTCAACCAATATTTATGAGATGTACTATCTATCAAATTTTCCTCAGCCCTCTTTCTCTTATGTATGATAAACATGGTTTCAGAAAGGGAATACAGATTTATGGGTAGGTGAAAAAGGAACGGTGCAAAGAATGGTTAAAAAGTAGCCTTGAAACAACTGACAGAGTAACATAGTAAATATTAATAACATATTATAATGAAAGTATAGGTAACAGAACCAGGAACATGAAAAGCATTAGGGTTAGCTATTTAAGTCAATTACACACATTCTTGAAATTTTTTAAGCCAGAAGCCACATATGCTTATATATATGTATATGTATGCATATGTATATGTATTTTCTCACTTCAAGTGAGAAAATAACAGCACAGGAGTAAAAAGTCATTCTTTTTCTTTACTTCTACCAAATAATGGAAGTGGGGCGAAGAGGGAGAATTCTCATATACTAATATGTAAAACAAAACTTCAAGATGATAAAATCTATACTCTGAATTCCTTTTCCTAAAATCATCTAGCAAAAGATACAGAGGGCAGGTTTCTGGAGGTCAGAATTAAATAAGTGGGTCAGCATAAACACAGTGTGACAGAGCCAGCCCAGATTGCATTAGAAGGCAGGCCTAAACAAAGAAAGAATTTTAAAAATTTGGCTTTGTATACAAAGTTCTGAAAACCATACAATACACAGCTCTGCATTTATTTCACATCTACTGTTATGTTCACACGATTACATTAGAATACAAAAATATATCACACAGTAACTGAACTGGAAGGATCATTTACAGATCTCCTATTTTAAACTTGAGGTGCTAGGGTCTGTGGATAACCTGAAATTGAGATGCATTTTCTTTATGTATAGTTGTGCATTTTTCAGAGGAGGGGATTAATCATATTCCCAAAGAAATCTGTGGGTCCCCTAAGAATTATATCATTAGACTCTTGTTCAACCACCTTGTTATAAAAATGGAGAAACTGAGGCTCAAAGAGGAAAGAAACTTGCCCAAGGGCACACGGTCAACTGGTGGCAGAGTTGAGTCCAGAAACTAGGTATCTTCAATAGTCTTTCACCATGGCACTCTACCACCTCAGGAGACCCCATCATTAAAGTCAGTGCAAATTCTTAAAAGTCCTGATTATTACCTTTGTAATGAAAATTCCAGCATCCATAATAGCTTTAATGTGTCTCAACCACCCTGAGCTCTCCAGGCCGCTAAGAAATTCACTCATTGTTGGAGTTTTCAATTCACAAACTAAGGTAGAAAAGGAAGCAGAGATTGAAATTCACAATCACCTCAGTTTATTCATCAAGAAAGGGGATAAAGTGGATCCCCATTTTGTAAATGAGGAAAACTGAGGCACAAAAGGGTTAAATGATTAGTGTGAAACCACACAGGGAGTCAGGGATGGACTATGGCCAAAGCCCACTAGAGCTCCCAGCATGAGCCTCTGCTTTCTCAAGTTGTAGAATCCACTCCCAAGCCCTTAGAGAACCAGAGATTGAGTCAGCATCTATAGAAAAATACATCTCCTCTGATTAGAAAGCATATTTAATCCCCATCCTAATCCAACCCACTCTTCCTAACACTATAGGCCCTTAATATCAGTTTCTATTCCCACATAACTACCTACTCCCTGAAGCCCTATGCAGTCTCAACACGTTGGAAAAAAAAATACACACACACACACACAATTTTATGTACTTTGCACTGGTTATCCAGCAGAGGGCAATCTTTTCCCTGAAAAGTCTGTGAAACAAAGTCTTTATATAGAACATTCTGGGGAGAAAAAACAAACAAACAGGAAGAGACTTAAGGAAGGAGGACACAAATACAGTAAAAGGGATGCAGGCTGAGGAAATACGCTCTGTGGTGTAAGGGAGAGGTCCTGGCAGACTATACCAGTACAAAAGGGAAGAAAACAGGAAGAATAGAGAGTTAACTAAACAATGCAGGTTTTGAGGATCCCTTCAATCAGTTCATCCTGTGTAGCAGTTTTAAGAGAAATGTTCTAAACCCAAGCACTGTTAAACTTCAATCCCACTTTCCCCCAGTTATTAAGCAGTGATGACAAATGACCGAAGTTGTCTGATATCAGCTTTATTACTCTGAGGTCCACATTTCATGAGCAGTGATGAAATCAGAGTGACTTCTAACATTAAATCAAGTGGTTTCTTACCTTGATGAAATGAATTCGAAATACATTAGTACTTATGTTGGCCTACCCACCCTGAATACCAGTAATTCTGTAGAGAGAAATTATTTCCACAGCAGCTAGACCCAAATAGACTTCAATGAGTTATGAAAATGAATATATTAGTCCTTCTGCCAGAACATCACTGCCATAATTCAGTACTATGTAAGCTACATTCATACTACAGTTAAATATCTTATCATTTATTGACTGCTTGCTTTTTATGTTCCACCCCAATCCAAATCAGGCAATCATGTCATTTATGTAATAATGCAAAGACATGGCCACTGGCCTGGCCAAGGTGAAATCCCTGTACCTTCCAAGAGTTTCTGCAGGCTGCTCCGCATCACATGAATGTTCTCAATACCCATGAACCTGAAGCGAATGTTGGCATAGTAGTCTTCACTCTCATACCCCTTCCCAGCTGCTCGGTTGGCCATGGCATTCAACTGCAATAGTGAAGGACATAATAAAGGCCAGATTATGAAAGAACAGGATTCAATCTCAGTGCTTCATTCTGAACAGTTTTAAATCTCACTCATTCAGGGCTGGCATTATTGTTCAGATGGTTAAGCCACTGCCTGCAATGTCAGCATCCCATATGGGTGCTGGTTCAAGTCCTAGCTGTTTCACTTCCCATCTAGCTCCATGCTAATTTGCCTGGGAAAGCAGTGAAAGACGGCTCAAATCCTTGGGCTCCTGCACCCACCTGGGAGACCCAAATGGATTCCAGGCTGCTGACTTGGGTATGACCCAGCTTGGGCCATTACAGCCATTTGGGAAGTGAACCAGCAGATGGAAGATCTCTTTCTCTTTCTTTCTCTCTGTAACTCTACCTTTCAAATAAATAAATAAAAGCTTTAAAAATATATCCTACTCAAAAAGAAGTTATATCAGATAAGACACATTCTGGAATAAGGAGGATTTCATTGGCTTTTAGATCATGTACCTTTATAATAAATAGACTCATATAGGGAGAGAGAGGAAGACCTAGTATATTTGTTTTTTTTTTAATATTTTATTTATTTGAAAGACAGAGTTAGATGGAGGAAGAGACAGAGAGAGAAACATTCCAACCACTGGTTCACTCTCCAAATGGCTGCAATAGCAGATCTGTGCCAGGATGAAGCCAGGAGCTCCACTGGGGTCTCCTACATGAGTGCAGGGGCCAAAGCACTTGGTCCATCTTCCACTGCTTTCCCAGGCACATTAGCAGGGAGCTGGAAGTGGAGCAGCTGAGAGCTGAACCAGTGCCCACGTTAGGATGCCAGTGCTGCAGACAGTGGATTAACCTGCTACGGCCACAGTGCTGGCCCCTGTTTTATTTCATAAACCCTGCTTAAGAAATGAAGGATATGGCAGCTATAGGATATCTGATCTGAAATAATAATTTTGAGCTGCCCATCACAAACAATTGCTTTCACATCTAAAAAGACTTTATACTCACAAACATGTAGAAGTTCAAAAATCTTTACAACTGAGAAAATCTAAAAAGAAGTCTCAGAATGTCAGGACCAATTAATTTTAAATAGCTACTCTAGAAAAATGTAAAAAATATGACTGCATGAGATAAATAACTTTTATGCTCTGAGAAAACTGAAATGTAGACACTAACACTATTTTCAGCTTGCAGTAACCAGAGTATCTCTAGGTCATATGAAGAATATTGAGTTGGGGGGCCAGTTTTGTGGCACAGTAGGTTAAGCTACCACTTGCAATGGTGGCATCCCATATAGAGTGCCTGTTTGAGTCCTAGCTGCTCTGCTTCTGATCCAGATCCCCACTAATGTTCCTAGGAAGTAGTGGAAGATGGCCCAAGTAGTTGGGTCCCTGCCACCCACATGGAGACTTAGATGGAGTTCCAGGCTCCTAGCTTCATCCTGAGCCAGCCCTGACCATTGTGGCCATCTGGGAAGTGAATCAGCAAATGGAAGCTCTCTGCCTCTCCACATTTCAAATAAACACATATTTTTTAAAAGGATACCGAGCAAGGTAAGGTGTAAATGAGATTTGTAGAGAGGAGATATGAATACAATAATAACCAAGATATGATGATGGTCAGCTTGCAATTAAGTGTCTGTTGTCTGGGCCTGTTTTCTCATCTACCAGTATTTTATATTTCTGAAGGCAGGAGGAGCACATATGTAGCCAATATGTAGTTTTGTACTAATATAAAGGAATACAAAAACCTCAAAGCATATAAACTATTCACGTTAGCTTATGGAAAAGAAATAAAGTTAATGTTTCAATATATTCTCTTTAGAATGCAAGACACTTGTTAAACGGAGAACCATGATGGTGATTTTGATCTTTTATCACACTGATAGTTTCAGTGAGCTTTCATTAAATTAATGACAAATGTCAAAAGAATCCCTGTTGGGGGAAGGCATATGGTACAGCAATTAAGAGGCTGCTTGGGATAGCTGTATCCCATATCAGAGTGCCTGGATTTGAATTCTGGCTTCTCGCTCAATTCTAGCTTCCTGCTAATGCGTTCACTGGGTGGTAGCAGGTGATGGCTCAAGTAGTTTGAATCCCTGCCACCTGCTTTGGAAAACTGAACTGAGTTCTTGATTCCTGGCTTTGGCACTGGCTGTTTTGGGCATCTGGGGAATGAACCAGTAGATGGAATATCTGTTTTTGTGTCTTTCTCTGCCTCTGAAATAAATGAAAATCTTAAAAAAAAAAAAAAAACACCTTCTCACTGTCTAACTCTGCCTGTCAAAAAAAAAAAAAAAAAACTGTGTAGAAGTACAAGCAATAACCACTTAGAAGCAACAAAATTTCCTAGGAGGGATGCTTCAGTAAACAAAACATAATTATACTAGTCCCTACCAGGTTTGGATAGACCAGCTAACATAGGTAGGTAACTATCCTATGCCAGTATATACTCTTTGGAAATATATCCAGTGGATCTGAGGTCAAACAGCTACATATTAATGTCCAGGTAGAGAAAATGTAATATTTATTGAGTTAATACTATGTGGCAGACCTTTTACATATATTATCTCATCTAACTTTTACTATAGCCCCTCAAGGTAAGGACTATTATTATTCTCCTAAGTAAATAGCTTCAGAAAGGTGAACTAATTTGCCAAAGATCGCAAGGATAAGTACTGAAGGCAAGGCTTGACCTCAAATTTGTCTAACTCCTAAGAACAAATTTCTATCACTATAATATAGTTTCTACCAAATATTTAAATCTAGCCATCCAGAAAAGGGGAATTTCCAGATATTTCTAGGCCTGTCTTAATTTGCTTGGATTTAAGACAGGAAAATAGAATCTATTAAAGAGGACTTCCTGATATTGGATTTGAATAAAAGGCCCCAAGCTTTTAGATTCTCAGAAGCTTGGTATATGTCTCTTCATCATTTTAAGGGTATTTAATCTTGATAAAAGATACAGACTTGATTAAACTCTTGCCAATCTCAGAATGTCAGATGCAGAGGCAGGCATTTGGCTTAGCAGTTTAAGATGCCATATGGGATGCCTGTATCAAATATTAGTATGCCTGAGTTTGAGTTTCAGCTGTGGCTCTTGACTTCAGCTTCCTGCTCATGTAGACCCTGAAAGACAGCAGGCAGTTGGGACCCTGTCATTAACATGGGTTAGCTGGATTGAGTTCCTTGCTCCTGGCTCTTCTGTCTGGCCCAGCCCCAGTCACTGTGAGCATTTGAGTATTTTACCAGCTGATGGGATATCAGTCTCTCTCCTCTGTCTCTCAAATTAATAAAAAATTTTTAAACAGAATATGAGATGGGGTTATCATTGAAACAAAACAGTAAGCTTTTGAAACAGTAAAAAATGATACCTGAGCAAAAAAGGGAAATGGTGGCTCTGGAAAACAGCTAATGGGGGAATCACAAAATGGGACAGACAAGCTGTATAAGACCACTGTCTAGTCTCATGCATATCCAATTACTGAACTCTGAAGCCACAACTACCTAGTTTAGGCTTAGCTCTCACCTCCCAGGTTAGCAATCACTACTTAGCAACAAAACCTCCTCAACCACATTCTCACATCAAATTTTAAGTAAAACTGTTTCTTTTTTGGAATTTTTGTAAAAAGGACAACCTTTAAGAAAATGGGTTCAGTCCTTTACTTGCTTTGTGGAGCACAATAAATTCATCTACAATTCCCCATGGAGCTTGAAGGTCAAGGGTAAAAGTTTAAGCTGATATTTAGGTTGATCTAAGGATCCCCTGTTCAGTGACACAAACATTTGAAAGGGACAAAGCCTGTGAAAACAATGAAACAAATCACATAGCTCAAGCTCTAGGAAAGATGAAAGGATTTTGCTAGAAGTCCATGTCCACTGTCAAAATCTATGGCAAATTTATGTCCCTGTTCTTATTCTTTGGAACTAAGATTTAAATTGTACTTCAATGAATTGGGAAAACATAATCAGCTAATAGTACTGGGTGCTAAAAAAAATTACTGCCACAAGATCCAAACATTTTTAGTTAATCACACAGCAGTCAGATTTGTGATCCCTGCTCCTTCAGGAAACAGCAAAATATTATTAACTTACTATGGCTCAAAACATTAATTACAAAAAGATATGCTGGTAGTAGTTAGGTTTCCATTGTCTAAATTGAAGTTCTCTCTCTGAGAGTAAATTTCTACCACAGAAGACTACAAAAAATTCTGGTTGAGGAACAAATTTAGTGACACATTTAAGATGTGTCAATGAACCTTCAACTCAGGACATCTTATTGAGGTGGCAAAGCTAAGTTGTTCACGGTACCTTGACAGTGACAGGCTTATAAAAGGAGCTCCAAATGGCTTGCTCAAATGATTTTCTACAATGTCTGACATACACAAATCTGACTTAATAACACTACAAGTCTCAGTATGTGGGGATAAGGATTATAGTAAGTAGAAATATCAGAGAAGTCACTGACAAATAGATACCTTTGGTCTTGTGTCTACGACATACATAAACTGGTTCCCTGGGTTCGTCTGGCCAATGGCTTCCAGCAAGAGCTCATCATCTACAGAGCGAGTGTAAAATCCCGACAGGGGCTGGCTACAGCGGCAAATGACAGCCTGTAAGGAAAAAGTGTATCAGTTGAGTGTTATATTCTCAGCTGGTCAAAAATCCTCCTTGACTCCAGGTTTACTAAGTAGTGGGAAAAGAAAAACCAACTCAAGACAATGACTGAAGAGATAGGTGACTTTAAAGTCCAGGCATTCCACTGATAATGGACTCAGCCTCCTACTTCCCAAAGGCATGTGGCTGACTCCCAACGTAGTCTTGGCAAATCAGACTACTAAAAAGTCACATCTTGAATGCTTCCTTAATAAAAATCAACTCTCCATACGTGATAGGCTAGTTATTTTTCTAAAATTGCCCACTATTATAGTTCCAGTAATATCACTCTTACAAACCAGAGGATTACAGTGGTAGCAGAATTCAAAAGAGAGCAAAGATCTAGAGATTTAGAGAATAGAATTCCTTAGTTTCAGGAGTTAATAATAAATCAGAGGGCTGGTTTGTTTTCAAGCCTTTTCCATATAAAAACAGCATAGCTATTTAACAGGTTTGTCTGGATATAATTAGTTAATGGACTTCATTACACTTTGATATGGATTTAAGGAATCTGTTCACTTTAATAGCTTGACACAAGGGCACCCAATTGTATCATTATACTCTTTAGCACTTGAACAGCTGCCCATTTGAGAACCTAACTACTTGTCTAACTCCTTTTGGGGAGTATAGCAGAGGACAGAAGAGATTCTCTCTCTCTCTCTCTCTCTCTCTCTTCTCTCTTCTCTCTTCTCTCTTCTCTCTTCTCCTCCCCCCTCCTCTCTTTTCTCCTCTTCTCTCCCCTCCCCTCCCCTCTCTCGCTCTCTTTCTCCCCGGCTCTCTGTAACTCTGTGCTTCAAATAATCTCTAAAAAAATAAGCTGGTAGAAAAGAATCAAGGACCTTTGTATCCTCGTGGCAAGCCATAGTCCCCAAATATCCTCTCATACTACTAGTTTCCTTTCATGCCACAATTTCTTACCAGCTGGAATCCATAGAAAGGAAACAAATTAGAAGACTTAAAATGCCACTTAACATCTGCATACTTACAATTTACAAAGTATATATCTATTTTTCCTTCATGTGACCCTCTCAAAAATGCTCAAAAGTCCAAAGTTCAGAGAAGTTAAATAACTTGCTTGAGGTCACACAGCTAGTAAAGTGGAACAGTGACACTTAAACCTAGGTCTTCTAGAGGCAAGTTAGCGTTCATTAGAAAGTTTGCTTAACTCACATTGTTCTCTTTGTAGAGGTAGGAAAGCACAGGCACACGTTCTCTACTTCTGAATTTTGAACTTCCAACCACTGTTCCCAAGGTAACAGATTTAGGAACCACTATTTCAGGAGGGTAGGTACCGCATATCTGAAAAATAAACCAATACAAATACATGTGTGTGTGTGTGTGTGTACATTTTTCACTTGCTAGCAACAGACTAGCATTGGCAATCATTCAAGCTTTAGCTGGCTGGTATTTACTATTCAGAATCATCCATTCCTCAGAAACAGAAACAAAATACTCTTGGTTTAGAGTTTTTTCAAGTATGCCATTAATTTCCATAAAGAAAAACACTGAGACATATAAGAACAAAATTTACTTTGTGATTAACTAAAATCATAGGCAGAAACATATATAACCCTACTATAAAATTCACATTTTTTTTCTATCAGAGCAACAAACAATGTAGGCTATAAACAACTAAATCACAAAAATCAACTCAAGAAGACATGTAGAAGAGAATAAGGATGTATGATTTATTTCGTCATAAACTGCAAACTGCTTCATGCATTTCTGGACGGTCTGTAAAACACTAGTTGGGGGTTGAAGGTGCTGACATTTTAGTTGTGACATACGCTATAAGAAGACGGGACACATTTTCTCAAATTTATCAGCCCTTAGTGGTTAACAAAATACAACTTTCCAAAGAGACACAAACAAAATATTGTTAACAGGACAGATGTGATGATGCAAAATTAACTCTAATCACTTTCTTTTTTTTTTTTCTTAATTTTTGACAGGCAGAGTAGATAGTGAGAAAGAGAAGACAGAGAAAGGTCTTCCTTTTTGCCATTGGTCCACCCTCCAATGGCCACTGTGGCCGGTGCATTGTGCTGATCCGAAGCCAAGAGCCAGGTGCTTCTCCTGGTCTCCCATGCGGGTGCAGGGCCCAAGGACTTGGGCCATCCTCCACTGCCTTCCTGGGCCATAGCAGAGAGCTGGCCTGGAAGAGGGGCAACTGGGATAGAATCCGGCGCCCCAACCAGGACTAGAACCCGGTGTGCTGGCGCCGCAAGGCGGAGGATTAGCCTGTTAAGCCACGGCGCCAGCCTTCTAATCACTTTCTTAAGTGTAAAATATACCCAAACATTTAATAACAGATCAAATAAATAGAGAAGACTTTGAAAGTTCTCAACATATAGAAATCATACTATTTGAGGAAATGGAAATGCTAATTACCCTGATTTGATCATTATACTTTGTATACATGTATTAACTTATCACTATATTCTATAAATATATATTAGATCAATTAAATTAAAAAAAAACAGGCAGAAATAATTTATGACAGATTAAGAATCCTCTATATAATTCATTAGTCAATGTCCTCGGAATGAGGACCATTTGAGAAGTTCTCTACCCATCCCTTTCCTGGACTCAGACTTTGGAAAAGCAAGTCATACAAAGAGAAAAGTATGGAGCTTTCCACTCAGCTCAGAAGGCCATATGCATCCAGAGAAACATGGGCATTTCAAAACTCATTCAGAAGACTTCAACTCGACAGAATTCACCCCAACTCTACTCATTCCTAACAAGCCACCTCACAGATAACCCTGCTAAGTGACAGCTCATTAATCCTCACACCTAGTGGATATTCAAAACTGTGTTACCAGAAAGTCATTATAGTCCTACTATGGTAGTGATACACTGGAAACTTAAAGATCCAAAAATTCAGGAATATCACTTAACGATGAATCTGTGCAGAACAGTTATCATAGCAAGCCTGTTATCCTTAGAACAGGCCTACCTACAAGGTTCCCACTTGGCTGCGTCTGAGGACTTGGCTTTTGGGAGGGTGTTCACTGTTACCTAATTGGTAAGAGCGGCTCACTGTATATAGACTGTATAAAAAAGGTGGCTTACGCTGAACATTTGTTTTCTTGGTGGGCATCTAGAATTTTGGTATACTCTAGGCAGAGGGTGTATATGTGCGCAGCCCTTGAAAATTCCAAAAGCACTGAGTCACTAATAAGCTTGCCTGGTAGACAACATTACATGTGTTGTGTTGTCACAACCCATTGCTGGAGGAATTAAATGTGTCCTGTGTGATTCTACTATGAAAGGACTTCGGAAGCTTGGACCAGGTTTTCTGCAGATTTACCTATGTACTTCGTCCCTTTGCTGATTTTGCTTTGTATCCTTTCATTATAATAAATCACAGCCATAAATATGACTGTATGTTGAGTCATGTGTGTCTTCCCAGTGAATTACAGACTCTGAGGAATAGTCTTGGGGACCCCCCCATATAATCCTAGACCCCTATATTCATCCCACAGTTCCTTCCTGAGATTGAGACCCAAATGCTTGATATGTCTTTAATTACCTTAAACTCAAGTCTAAAATCGAGGATATTATGTGTCCTTCTTGTGGTCATTATCAAGGCTAACAACCACTATCCACTTGGTCTTTCAATTCTACAACCTAAATATGTTTTTTTAAAGCTTTTATTTATTTATTTAAAAGGCAGAGTTGCACAGAGGCAGAGAGAGAAAGAGAGAAAGAGAGAAAGAGAGAGAGAAAGTCAGTCTTCCATTTGCTGGTTCACTCCCTAAATGGCTGAAATGGCCAGAGCTGGGCCAATCTGGAGCCAGGAGCCTCTTCCGGGTCTCCCATGTGGGTGCAGGGGTCCTAGGACTTGGCCATCTTTTACTGGTTTCCCAGGCCATAACAGAGAGCTGGATTGGAAATGGAGCAACTGGGTCTTGAACTGGCACCCATATGGGATGCTGGCACTGCAGGTGGTGGCTTTACTTGCTATGCCACAGTGCCAGCCCTCTAAATATCTTTTGTAATTCATCTCCTCTTCTCTGTCTGCATTCATTGTCTTAGTTCAGGTTCTCATCACTTCATTTATCATCCTTCTGCATTCTGCAAATTGGTTTGCATCTAGAAACTAATTCTCCACACTCATAACAAAGTTATCTTTCTAAAGTACAAATAGATTTATGTTGCTTTCCAGCAAAAAACACTCTCATGCTCCCAAATGTCTTCAGGATAATATTCAATTTCTTTAATTTAGTCATGAATCCCCTCATGATCTAACTGCACTTCCTGAACTCCTTTCTTCTCCCCCTGCATAAATTAGGATAAAGCTCTTTCAAAAGGCTATTCCCTAAAGTATCCAGCTATTTCTGGCTTCTCTGGCTGATTTGTATATCCCTCGTCTGTGCTCCACTGCATCCTATGCTTTAGACCATTAGATCTCTTACTCAGTTACCTGAGCACAGTTGGTACTCAATGTTCTTTGAATGGCTGACTGTTGAATTAAAAGGATCAATTATGACTGTTTCCTTTCTCTTTTTTCAAACCTTTGCTTGCTGATACTCTGCCATTTTAATTAAATACACTAAATGAATGACAACAATAACAAACTTACCTCATAGCTTCTGTTAGCATCTGTTATGGTCCAGTACCTGTTGGGTATTCCCATACGTTCAAAGTCTGATGTTGGGTTAATCAGTTTCCATCCATTTTCCCTCATCTCTTTTGAGGTTTTGGGATTATAAGCAAAAGCATAAAGATCTTCAGGTAATACTGGAGAAGACAGACATGACAACAAAGTAATGATGAATGAAACTCAGATTACCAAACAATGCAAATAAAGGTTAATTTCCTTCTCTCAAAGGAATGTTTGTCAAACAGCCTTAGAAAAAGTGTTTTGTACACAAGTTTGCCTTTATATAAGGAATAAGAGCTAGAATATTGCTTCAGGTTTTTCTTTTATAAATGTTTATTTTTTTGACACTAAAGGAAAGAAGAAACTTTCTGCCTGGCTTCATTAAAAAAAAAAAAACAAACAGAATTCTGTACAACAGATTTAACTGAGGCTTCCAGGTTTCACATGTTAAGAAACACTTCTGGGGCCAGTGTTGAGACAGAGCAGTTAAACCTGCCTCCTGCTTCACTGGCATCCCATTTGGGTGCTAGTTTGAGTCCCAGCTGCTCCACTTGTGATCCAGCTCCCTGCTAATGCATCTGGGAAAGCAGTGGAAGATGGCTTAAGTGCTTGGGCCCCTGCGCCCACATGGAAGACCTAGAAGAGCTCCTGGCTCATGGCTTCTGCTTGGCCCAGCCCTAGCATTGCAGCCATTTGGAAAGTGAACCAGCATATGGAAGACCTCTCTGTCTCTCCCCACTCCCCTCTAACTCTGCCTTTTAAATAAATAATATTTGAAGAAAAAAACCAGTCCTTACCAAAAGTTCTTAACTGAGCTTCTGTGTCTTAAATGCACTGCTTGTTGTAACGTGTTGCACAACATTAACAACGTTCTTGTAATCTACTCTTCAGGCCAACACCAGCCTCTGGCTGATAAATGGCAATCTCTTCCCTTCTCCCTGTCAGTCCTGCTTTCTCCCTTCACAAGATACAATACAGAATAATGCGTTTGGCCAACTGATGTGGCAATAATTTTTCCAGAGATAGATGAAGCCAACCAAAGCCATATACAACAACACTGGCCCATGTAATTATGTAATGCTGTCAAGAATTATCATCAAAAACTGATGAATTATTCTGGGGTAAGGAGGGAAGAGAATTGGGAGGGAAAAATCTAAGAGTATGGAGATTCCACAGAATAAAATGAGAGGACAATGATAGCTGTCTAGGGGTGGGGACTAGGAAATGAGTGGGTGGCCGGCACCACTGCTCACTAGGCTAATCCTCTGCCTGAGGCGCCGGCACCCCGGGTTCTAGTCCCGGTTGGGGCACTGGATTTTGTCCTGGTTGCTCCTCTTGCAGTCCAGCTCTCTGCTATGGTCCGGGAAGGCAGTGGAGGATGGCCCAAGTGCTTGGGCCCTGCACCCACATGGGAGACCAGGAGGAAACACTGGGCTCCTGGCTTCAGATGGGCGCAGTGCGCCAGCCGCAGCGCATCAGCCGTAGCGGCCATTTGGGGGGTGGTGAACCAACAGAAAAGGAAGACTTTTCTCTGTCTCTAACTCTGCCTGTCAAAAATAAAAAAATAAAAAAAAAATGAGTGGGTAAAGCTGGAGGAAGCAGCGGTAACTGTAGTAGTGAGGACTCTGATACACTACCCTAGTCTTCTAAGTGGAACTGAAGGTAAGCTGGGAACAGTAAGTCAAACATAATGCCAACAGAACAGGAATCAAGAGAAGAAAATATCTTTTAATTATCTACTATATACTGCATATACTAAAAAATGCATGAATATAAATAAGTGTCAAAATATCCCCCTTAGGGAGCTTAAACTCACTGTACTTTAACATGTGAGAAAGCTGAGTTCAGAGGTTATATAAATTGCCCAAATACCATGAAGCTAGTAAGTGACAGAGCCCAGATCCAAACCCTGCTCTAACTCTATATAATCTTTCCATTACACTATTTCGGAAAAAAAAAAAAAAACAAAACAAAATGGCTTTACATAAAAATACTATCATAACTACCTGGCTGAGAAAGCTTGAGCAGTGAAATATAAACTTCATTGCACACAAGATCAGAGTCTAAAACAAAGTGGGCCACCCGGAAGTTCTTACAGCGGAGGATCAGGGGACAGCCCAGGTTAGTGATGGGCAATTTCTCCACAGTGGCAATGTGATGGACCGCAATCTGTAAAAAGAAAAGAACTACAATAAACATTTATTAAATAAACACTCTCATTATGTCTGACTCTCAGTAATACTATAAGCATGGACAGAGATACAATCACATCTATAGCTTATAGCCATCTTTTCTAAGACAGCTGAGGTTCTTTCAAACAGAAATAAAGCATTAATAGTGGTCAAGCAGGGGCTGGTGTTGTGGCATAGCAGGTTAAGCCGCTGCTTGTGATGCCAGCATGCCATATGGGCACCAGTTTGAGACCCAGCTGCTCCACTTCCAGTTCTGCTCCCCACTAAGCAGCAGTGGAAGATGGCCCAACTGCCTGAGTCCCTGCACACATATGGGAGATCCAGTGGAAGTTCCAGGCTTCTCGCTTCAATCTGGCACAATCCCAGCCATTGTGGCCATTTGGGGAGTGAACCAGCGGATAGAAAATCTCTCTCTCTCTCTCTCTCTAATTCTGCCTTTCAAATAAATAAAGTTTTTAAAAATAGTGGTAAAGAAATGAGAAGCAAACTGTAGTTAGAAAACTTCTCTGTCCTTAGGCTATTAGATTAATGGGTTTATAGGACATTTTAGCAGGTCAGCTGTAGAGTTTACAATCACAGGAGTAATCGTAACAGAGGAAAACAGAAATTCCGTTTGTTCTATCAAACTGCTAATTAAAATAATGATTAATATATAAGACAGGTAGATGGTACAGCAGTTAAGACTCCATTTGGGACAGCCACATCCCATATTGGCGTGCCTGGGTTCAAGTCATGATTCTGCTTCCAATTCCAATTAGCTTCCTGCTAATGATCACTCTGAGAGGCAGCACATAATGGCTCACATACTTGCCTCAGTGCCACCCATGTGAGAGACCCAGATTGAGTTCCTGGTTCTTAGCTTTGGCCTGGCCCAGCCCTGGCTGTTGTAGGCATTTGGGGAGTAAACCAGTAGACATAAGATCTTTGTCTCTCTGCCTTTCAAATAAACAAATAATTATTAATAATTGTGCTTTATTCCATTGTAACCCATGAGCTATACTTTGGAAATTTATATTCATTAAATAAAAGTTTAATAAAAAAAAATAATTGTGCTTTATTTATCACTAAGTAGTCCATGACCATTAGCTATATACCATGTAAAAGCCTTTGGGATGGATATATTCACTATATTTCATGAATGAACAAAACAAATCTCTGAGGAGATTGATTCACAGGCCACATATTCAAGAAGTAATACAGAATTTGATCCATGGGAGTCTAACTCTAAGTTCAAGATTCTTTCTCTAGAAATTCTAATCTAGTTCCAGAATTAGAGTTTAGCTAGAAACATTAGGGAGGAAATAGCATCCCACATTTCAGACTTTAGTGACAATAAAGCTTTGAACATAGGATGATCACTGTCCACACTGTTTCTATAAAGATAACTCGTAAAAGAAAATATATTCAAATAGTACAATTCTATGTCCAAAATAGCCACAGAATCATGAATTTGAATTGTAGTCTTTGACATTCTCTTCTTGTTCCTATCTCTGATGTTTCCCACAAGTACAGAGCCTGGATGTATTCTTTCCATTCACTGGACTTCCTGTCCTGTGCTTGGAATGGTCTTCTGAGCAACACTGTGCTTTCTTCTCCTTTCTCTCCCCCTATGCCATGCTTAGCACCCAATTGATTTGGAAAAGTCATCTCTTCCATGAACTCTTTCGATCATATCCACCATCTAGAATGCAGCAACTATGTAGATCAGTCACACGTTCCTGGGAAGAATTTTCTTTTTTTTTTTTATAATTCGAGAGGCAGACACAGACACACACACACACACACACAGATCTCATTCATTGATTCAATTCCCAAATACCTACAATGACCACATTGGCCCAAAGCTGTATCTGGAAACTGGGAACTCAAGGCAGATCTGCCATGTGTGCGGCAGGGACCCAACTACTTGAGTCATCACTTGCTGCCTTCTGGGATGCACATTAGCAGGAAGCTAGAATTGGGAACAAAGCTGAGATTTGAACTCAGGCACTCCAACATGACAGGCAAGTGTCCTAACCAAACACTCTCCTTTCAGGAATAATTTTCTATCTTTTCAAACTCAATTCCTGCCATGGCAGTTTTGGAGGGGTCACAGAAACTCTTGATAATGTAATAAGAATTCATGTATCAAATCTCAAATAAATCCATGCCCTGCCAGTCAATATGAAGGATGTACATTTGGGTAGTCAAATAGTGATCATCAAGATCAGGGAATAGAGGCTGGCATTGCAGCTTAGTGAGTAAAGCTGCTGCTGGTGATGCTGGCATTCCATATGGGCAGCAGTTCATGTCCCAGCTGCTCCACTTCCAATCAAACTCTCTGCTAACGGCCTGGGTCCCTGCCACCCATGTGGGGAAACCTGGATGAAGCTCCTGGATCCTGGCTTTGACCTGGCATAGTACTGGTGGTTGCAGCCATCTGGTGAGCGAACCAGTAGATAGAAGATCTTCCTCTCTCTCCTTCTCTCTCTGTAACTCTTTCAAATAAGTCAATAAAGGGACAAACAATTATGATGAACAGGATCGGTGCCCCGACCGGGACTAGAACCCGGTGTGCTGGCGCCGCAAGGCGGAGGATTAGCCTATTAAGGTGTTTATTTTAAAGATTTATTTATTTATTTGAAAGGCAATGTTACAGAGAGGCAGACACCGAAAGAGAGAGAGAGAGAGGTTTTTTCCATTTGCTGGTTCACTCTCCAAGTGGCCACAAGAGCCCGAGCTGGCTGATCCAAAGCCATGAGCCAGGAGCCTTTTCCAGGCTTCCTACGCGGGTGCACGGGCCGAAGGACTTGGGCCATGTTCTACTACTTTCCCTGGCCACAGCAGAGAGCTGGATTGGAAGTGGAGCAGCCAGGACTTGAACCAGCATCCATTAGAATGCTGGCACTGCAGATGGTGGCCCTACCCTGTACACCACAGTGCCGGGCCCCCTTAATGTATATTTATGCCTTCTGTATCTTAAAGCAGCATCATAATCATTAATCAGTAGCATGATTTATGGTTAAATCTCTTCATTTATAAACCTCATAGCATAG
The DNA here is from genome assembly GCF_033115175.1 of Lepus europaeus. Taxonomy (NCBI): domain Eukaryota; kingdom Metazoa; phylum Chordata; class Mammalia; order Lagomorpha; family Leporidae; genus Lepus; species Lepus europaeus. Next base: position 91,896,956 of record NC_084850.1, on the reverse strand, counting down.
TGATTAAGATCACTGTATGCTGAGCTTGAAATTCCAACTGCAACATTTACTGCCTTTGTAATCTTGCGGCGCCAGCACACCAGGTTCTAGTCCCGGTCGGGGCACCGATCCTGTTCTGGTTGCCCCTCTTCCAGGCCAGCTCTCTGCTGTGGCCAGGGAGTACAGTGGAGGATGGCCCAGGTGCTTGGGCCCTGCACCCCATGTGAGACCAGGATAAGCACCTGGCTCCTGCCATCGGATCAGCGCGGTGCGCCGGCCGCAGCGTGCCTACCGTGGCGGCCATTGGAGGGTGAACCAACGGCAAAAAGGAAGACCTTTCTCTCTGTCTCTCTCTCACTGTCCACTCTGCCTGTCAAAAAATAAAAAAAAAATAAACACCTTAAGTTGTGGGTGGGTGTTGTGATGTAATAGGTTATCCCATCACTTGGGACACCTGCATGGATAAATGAGGTGCATGGGGGGTCAAGTCCCACCTTCATTGCAAATCCAGCTTCCTGCTAATGCACACCCTAGGAGGCAGTAGTACTTAGATCCCTGCTACACACATGGGAGACCCAGATGAAGTTTCTGGACCCTGGCTTAAGTTTGCCTGGGCCCTTGCTCTTGCAGGCATTTGGGAAGCAAACTAGCAGACACCCTGCCTTTCAAATAAAAAATGAATAACCTTAAAAAATCTGAGGCTTAAGATTTTGCATTTTAACAAGCTCTCAGATTGATACAGATGCTGCTGGTACTCAAGACTACATTTACAACTAGCATACCTTTAAATTATTTCAGATTGCTTACCAACTAACTAGGTTCAGAAAATAAGCAGAGACTACCTACTAGAGACAATAACTTAAAGGAAGAGGAGACTATAAAAAGAGTTCTAGAACAGGTCCTTTAAAGAAAATGATTTATAGCAATTTAATAATGCTACTTGAAATTTCAAGAAACCATTATATATAAAGTATATATGCACAATTCTTTAAGACCTTTCAAGATTCTTCTCATGAACATACCCATGTTTCTTTCCGGGTTTCACCAGAAGCTTCCACATAGATCAGGTGAGTTGCGGTGAGATACAGAATCCCATTAGCTGGTTTCTTTTCCACATAACGATCCAGTAATTTCACATTTTCCACCTGTTTGAGGTGGGGGAGATACTGATTAATTCTCAAAGCACCAACCATGATTGATGTGGAACAATTAAAAGACAAGTGTCATTAATTTGCTATAAAAACTTCTTTGGGGCTTTCCAGTACCTCTCAAGATGGCAAACTAGTATGATTTTTATTTTCTTGTCCTGAAATAGCTCTATAAAGACTATAAGAGTAAAAGGAAAGATGTATTCTAGGAGGAGTCAAAATTCTAGACAATGTTGACATCATAAGTTAGGTGTGGGTAGAAAACAGACAGAACCTAGAAACTTGCTGAGGTACTTATCTTGTTGAAAGGAAGGTGCAGTTATTATATGTGAAAAAAAACAGTAAGAGTAAATAACTTACATATGACAAACCCACAGTCAGCATCATATTGAATAGGGAATGTTGGAAGCATTTCCACTAAGATCTAGAACCAGACAAAGGTGCCCACATCCACTATTGTATTCAATACTGTTATGGAAGTTTTATCTAGAGCATTTAGGCAAGAAAAAGAAATAAAAGGGATACAAATAGGAAAGGAAGAAGTCAAATTATCCCTGTTTGCAGATTAAAAATATATACAGAGAGAAACCAAAAGACTCCATTAAGAAACTACTGGAACTCATAAAAGAGTTTGGTAAAGTTGCCAGATGTAAAATCAACACACAAAAATCCATAGCCTTTGAATACAGACAAGGCCATGGCTGAGAAAGAATTTATAAGTATCATTTACTACAGTTACAGAAAATTTTGAATACCTTGGAATAAATTTAACCAGGGATGTGAAAGATCTCTACAATTAAAATTACAAAATATTAAAGAAAGAAATAGAAAAAGACACACAAAAAATGGAAAAATATTCCATGTTCATGGATTGGAAGAATCAGTATCATCAAAATATCCATACTACCCAAAGCAATTTACAGATTCAATACAATCCCAATCGAAATACCAATGAGGGGGTTAGCACCATGGCTTAAGAGAGTAAAGCCACTGCCTGCAGTGCTGGCATCCCACATGGGTGCCAGTTTGAGTCCCAGCTACTCCACTTCCATTCTAGCTCCCAGCTAATGTGCCTGGGAAAGCAGTGGAAGACAGCCCAAGTACTTGGGCCCCTGCACTCATGTGGGAAACTTAGAAGAAGCGCCTGGCTTCGGATCCACACAGCTCTGGCTGTTGCAGGGAGTAAACTAGTGGATTGAAGATTTCTCTGTCTCTGCCTCTCTCTCTTTCTCTGTAACTCTTCCTTTCAAATAAATAAATCAAGCTTCAACAAATGGTACTGGGAAAACTGGACCTCCACATACAGAAATATGAAACAAAACCCCTACATAACACCTTATACAAAAATCAACTCAAAATGGATCAAGGATCTAAATCTACAACCTGCTACTATCAAATTACTAGAGGAAACTAGTAATCGGGGAAACTCTCAAAGACACTGGCACAGGTAAAAACTTCTCAGAAAACAGCCTTAGAAGCATAGACGATCAAAGCCAAGATAGACAAATGGGATTATACCAAGCTAAGAAACTTCTGTACTACAAATGAAACACTTAACAAAATGAAGAGGCAACCAACAGAATGGGAGAAAATATTTGTGAACTATTGAACTGATAAAGGATTAATATCCAAAATCCATAAAGAGCTCAAAAACTCAACAACAAACAATCCAGTTAAGAAATGGGCAAAGGACATGAACCTCCATTTTTCAAAGGATGAAATTCAAATGGCCAACAGACACATGAAAAAAGGCTGAGGATCACCAGCCATCAGGGAAATGCAAATCAAAACTACAGTGAGGTTTTGCCTCACCCCAGTTAGAATGACTCTCATACAGAAATCAACAAACAATGCTAGTGCAAGTTGTAGTCCTGGCTTCTCCACTTCTGATCCAGCTCTCTGTTATGTCCTGGGAAAGCAGCAGAAAATGGCCCAAGTCCTTGGGCCCCCGCATCTTTATGGAAGACCTGGAGGAAGCTCCTGGCTCCTGGCTTCAGATCAGCGCAGCTTCAGCCATTACGGCCATCTAGGAAGTGAACCAGTGTATGGAAGCCCCACCCCCCACCCCTATGCCTGTCACTCTGCCTTTCAAATAAATTTTTAGTCATTCCAAGATGGCGGGGTAGGGAGGGAGTTACTCCCCTAGTGTGCAGTTTCAGGGGAGAGTTAGGAAGAAAACAGCAGAGGAAACTCTACACAAATTAGAGGGACATGGTGGACCTACGTGGGGGGCATGGATGCCCACAACTCAGGACTACAGCAGCTGAGAGTCTACATACCAGCGATGGAAAGTGAGGTGAGACCAGACTGCAGCAGCCCAAACCACTGGGGATAAAGCTGCAGGAAGAGCCTAGAGGGAACCCAGCTTAGAGCCCCATGGGGGATAGTGTATCTGCCAAGCAACAGCAGAAAAAAAGGATGGATATGTTTCTCTCTCCCCAATCACTTTACAACTGCATCCTATAACAAGCCGATAGAGCAGGTAGCATTTTGGACACATATAACAGCTGTGCCAGCCGTGTCTGCACCCAATAACCAGCCAAGTGGAAACTCCTGACTCTGGTGGGGAACACTAACAGGGGGCGAGCAGCTTGTGACTGTGGGGGGATTCTGTGCCAGGACTGTGAAAAAAACTGAGGCTGTGTGGGAGGACTTATAGTGTGGCTAGGACTTTGGGCAGTCACAATGGGAGACTCCAGATGCTCAGGGCTTCCTGGTTACCTGGTGAGAGACACTGCTGGAGAATCTGAGGACTGCACAGATCCTTTGTGTGGTCCTTGGGACAGAGTGGATGAATATAATACCCACTGGGCCTAGTGTTCAGGCACAGTTCTTCTTTGAGAAGAGGAGCTCAGCTGAGCAGAATAAACTTCCCTTCTGATTAACAAAAAGATTTATTATGCCAAACCTGGGTATCTCACCTTAGGCATGCCCTTCAACCTAGAGAACTGAACAGAGCTTCCTGGCCACACCTATTACAAGCCTCTAGATATTCACTGAAAGTAAACACTCCACTTATCTACAGAGTCATAGTACAAAGATAAAAGCTGCCACAGAAAAGAAAAAAATAAGAAGCCAAAGAGTATCTCCCACAAATGCAGAAAAACAAACATACCAATTCAAGAAGAAAGAACAAGGAAGACAAAATGACACCTCCAAAAGAACAAAATACTTCAATACTAGATTTTGAAGATGATGAGATGGAAGAAATGCAAGAAATGAATTCAAAAAATTGATCATAAGTAACACAGAAGTAATCAGAAGCAAATACACAAACTATTGAAATCTGTACAGGATATGAAAGAAAATTTCTCACATGAAATTGAAATCTTAAAGAGAAACCAAAATAAAATGAAGAATTCAATAGAACAAATAAAAAATGCAGTGGAAAGCCTTAACAGAATCGGTAAAGCAGAAGAAAGAATATCTGACTTAGAAGACAAAGCACAGGAAATTATACAGCCAAACTAAAAATAAGAAGAGGAAATTAGAGAACTAAAAAACACTGTTTGGAATCTACAGGATAATACCAAATGACCTAACATACAGGTACTAGGAGTTCCTGAAGGTGTGGATAGAGAGAAAGGATTAGAAGGCCTTTTTTAGTGAAATAATAACAGAAAACTTCCCTAATTTGTGGAAGAAAGAGACATCCAAGTACAGGAAGCACATAGAACTACTAATAGAGATAACCAGAAAAGATATTCACCACAACACATTGTAATCAAACTCACCACAGTAAAACATAAAGAAAAGATTCTAAAATGTGCATGATTACTTTCAGAGGATCTCCAATTAGACTCACAGTGGACTTCTCATCAGAGAGAATGGCAAGATATATTCCAAGTCTTAAGAGAAAAAAAAACAACTATCAACCCAGAATACTATGCACTACAAAGCTCTTCTTTATGAATGAAGGTGAAATGAAGGCCTTCCATACCAAACAGAAATTGAAAGAATTTGTCAGCACACATCCAGCCATACAAAAGATGCTTAAGGATGTGTTGCACACAGAAACACAGAAACATAGTCATCACTACAAAAGAATGTAAAGAAGGAAATCTCTCAGTAAAAGTTCAAAGGAAATTCAAAGTAAAAAATAGGAATATTTCTGGAAAAATGGCAGGGCAAAGTCGTTACTTATCAATAGTCACCTTGAATAAAAATGGCCTCAACTTTCCAGTTAAAAGACACAGACTGGCTGAATGGATTTAAAAAAAACCATCCATTTGCTGCCTACAAGAAACATATCTCACCAACAAAGATGCACGGAGACTGAAAGTGAAAGGAAGGAAAGATATTCCATGCCAACAGAAACAAAAAAAACAGCTGGTATAGCCACCTAATATCAGACAAAATAGACTTTTACACAAAAACTGTTAAGAGAGACAAAGAACAGAACTATGTAATGATTAATGGATCAATTCAACAGAAAGATTTAACTATTATAAACGTTTATGCACCTAATCACAGAAAAATAAATAAATAAATAATAGATAAATATAAATAAATAATAAATAAATAAATAAATAAAAGGCAGACATAGACTCCAATACATTAGTAATGGGGGACTTCAATACCTCACTTTCTGCAATGGACAGATCAACCAGACATAAAATTAGCAAGGAAACGGCAGATTTAATCGATACCATAGACCCAATGGACCTAACAGGTACTTACAGAACTTTTCATCCTACAGTTGCAGAATACACATTCTTCTCACCAGTGCATGGAACTTTATCTAGGATTGACCACATACTAGGCCATAAAGCAAGTCTAAGCAAATTGAAAAAAAAATCAAAATCATACCATGCATCTTCTCGGACAACAATGGAATGAGGTTGGAAATCAGCAATTCAGGAATCTTTAGAACATATGCAAACACATAGAGATTGAACAACATGCTCCTGAATAAACAGTGGGTCATAGAAGAAATCAAAACAGAAATCAAATTTCTGGAAACAAATGAAGATGACACACCATATCAAAACTTACGGGATACAATTAGTAAAGATCTCATCAGTTTGTACCCACACAGAAACACAAAATGTAAAAATACTGTTTCAGTACTAGTTATAACATCACTGCACATTAGACAACACATTAAGGACAGATCCCACATGGGATGTAAGTACACAGTGACTCCTGTTGCTGACTTAACAATTTGACACTCCTGTTCATGGCATCAGTAATCTCCGTAGGCTCTTGTCATGAGTTGCATAGAAAATTAATTTTTTTAAAAAAATTATGTAGGATCTGTCTTTAATGTGCTGTACACTGTTATTTAATGCTATAACTAGTACTCCAACAGTATTTTTTTTCACTTTGTGTTGCTATATGGGTCAAACTGCTGAAATCTTTACCTAATATATACTAAACTGATCTTCTGTATATAAAGAGAATTGAAAATGAATCCTGATGTGAATGGAAGGGGAGAGGGAGCGGGAAAGGGGAGGGTTGCGGGTGGGAGGGAAGTTATGGGGGGGGAAGCCATGGTAACCCATAAGCTGTTCTTTGGAAATTTTATATTCATTAAATAAAAGTTTAAAAAAAAAAAACTTACGGGATACAGCAAAAACAGTGTTAAGAGGAAACTTTATAGCAATAGGTTTCTACATCAAGAAATTGGAAAGGCACCAAATAAATGAGCTATCCATGAATCTCAAGGATCTGGAAAAACAACAGCAAACCAAACCAAAAACTAGTAGGAGAAAATAAATTATTAAAATTAGAGAAGAGGCCAGCTCCGCAGCTCACTTGGCTACTCCTCCACCTGTGGCCCAGCACCCCAGGTTCTAGTCCCAGTTGGGGTGCCGAATTCTGTCCCAGTTGTTCCTCTTCCAGTCCAGCTCTCTGCTGTGGCCTGGGAAGGCACCTGCAAGGGAGACCAGGAGGAAGCACCTGGCTCCTGGCTTCGGATTGGTGCAGCGCACTGGCCGTAGCAGCCTTTTGGGGGGTGAAGCAACGGAAGGAAGACTTTTCTGTCTCTCTCTTACTAACTCTGCCTGTCAAAAAAAAAATAGAGAAGAAATCAACAAGATTGAATCCAAAAAGCAATACAAATGATTACAAAACGAAGAGCTGGTTTTTTGGAAAAAAAAAAAAACACTATTGGCCCAATTAACCAAAAAAAGGAGAAGACCCAAATCAATAAAATTAGAGATGAAAAAAGTAATGTAACAACAGACACAACAGAAATAAAAGGAATCATCAGAAATTACTACAAAGAGCTGTATGCCAACAAACTGGGAAACCTAGAAAAAGTGGACAGATTGCTGGACACATACAACCTATTTAAATTGAGCCATGAAGAGATACAAAACCTAATCAGACCCATAACCAAGATGGAAATCGAATCAGTAATAAAGGCCCTCTCCACAAAGAAAAGCCCAGGACCCGATGGCTTCACCGGATGGCTTCACTGTAGAATTCTCTGCTGAATTCTACCAGATTTTTAAAGAAGAACTAACTCCAATTCTTCTCAAGTTATTCAAAACAATTGAAAGGGAGGGAATCCTCCCAAATTATTTCTATGAAGTCCACATCACTTAATTCCTAAATTTGAAAAAGATGCAACAGAGAAATAGAATTACAGACCAATTTCCCTGATGAACATAGATGCAAAAATCCTCAACAAAATTCCAGCCAATAGAATCTAACAACACATAAAAAAGATCATCCACGCAGGCCAAGTGGGATTTATTCCTTGTATTCAGGGATAAATTCAACACTCAAATCAATCAATGTGATACATCACATTAACAAACTGCTGAACAGAAACTATATGATTGGCTCAAAAAATGCCGAAAAAACATTTGATAAAATACAACAGCATTTCATGATGAAAACTAAGCAAATTAGGTATAGAAGGAACATTCCTCAACACAATTAAGGGAATTTATGACAAACCCATGGCCAGTGTCATACTGAATGGGGAAAACTTAAAAGCAGTCCCACTGAGATCCAGTAGCAGACATGATGCCCACTCTCACCACTGCTATTCAATATAGTCCTGGACATTTTAGCCAGAGCCATTAGGCAAGTAAAATAAATCAAAGGGATACAAAGCAGGAAGGAGAAAGGCAAACTAGCCCTACTTGCGGATGACATAATCTTATATATAGGGTATCCAAAAGACTCCGCAAAGAGACTATTGGAACTCATAGAAGAGTTTGGTAAAGTAGAAGGCTATAAAGTCAATACATAAAAATCAACAGCCTTTGTATACACGGACAATGCCAAAGCTGAGATTGAGCTTCTACGATAAATCTCATTCACAAAAGCTACAAAAAAAAATAATAAAATACCTTGGAATAAATTTAACCAAGCATATCAAAGATGTCTACGATGTGAATTATAAAACATTAAAGAAACAAACAGAAGAAGATACAAAAAAATGGAAAAATCTTCCATGCTCATGGATTGGAAGAATCAATATCATCAAATGTGCATTATTCAGAAAGTACTTTACAAATTCAATGAGATAGCAATCAACATACCAAAGATATTCTTCTCAGATCTAGAAAAAATGATGTTGAAATTCATATAGAGACACAGGAGACCTAGAATAGATAAAGCAATCTTATACAACAAAAACAAAGCTGGAAGGATCACACAATACCAGACTTTAAGACATATACAAGGCAGTTATAATCAAAATAGTCTGGTAATGGCACAAAACGAGACACGCAGACCAATGGAACAGAATAGAAACACCAGAAATCAATCCAAACATCTACAGCCAACTTATATTTGACCAAGGAGATAAAATCAATCCCTGGAGCAAGGACAGTCTCAACAAATGGTGCTGGGAAAATTGGATTTCCACATGCAGAAGTATGAAGCAAGACCCCTACTTTACAGCTTACACAAAAACTCCACTCAACATGGATTAAAGATCTAAATCTATGATCCAATATCATCAAACTTTTAGAGAACATTGGGGAAACCCTGCAAGACATTAGCACAGGCAAAGAATTTTTGAAAAAGACTCCAGAGGCACAGTCAGTCAAAGTCAAAATTAACAAATGGGATTACTTCAAATTGAGAAGTTTCTGTACAGCAAAAGAAACATTCAGTAAAGTGAAGAGGCAACTGACAGAATAGGAGATATTATTTTCAAACTATGCTGCTGATAAAGGATTAATAACCAGAATATACAAAGAGATCAAGAAACTCCATAACAACAAAACAACCCAGTTAAGCGATGGGCCAAGGACTTAAGTTTTCAAAAGAGGAAATCCAAATGGCCAACAGACACATGAAAAAATGGTCAGGATCACTAGCTGTCAGGGAAATGCAAATCAAAACCACAATGAGGTTTCACCTCACCCCGGTCAGAATGGCTTACTGCAGTCAGAATGACTTTCATACAGAAATCCACAAACAATATATGCTGGTGAGGATGTGGGGGAAAAGGGAATGTCAACTGGTAAAGCCAGTATGGAAATACCTCAAAAATCTGAATATAGACCTACCATATGATCTAGCCATCCCAATCCTGGGAATTTTCCCGAGAGAAATGAAATCCATAAAAAAAAGAATTATCTGCACCTCCATGTTTATTGCAGCTCAGTTTACAAGAGCTAAAAAAGGAATCAACCTAAATGCCCATCAACTGAAGACTGCATAAAGAAATTATGGGATATATACACTATAGAATACTACATAGTGGTAAAAAAAAATGAAATCTGGTCATTTGCAACAAAATGGATGAATCTGGAAATCATCATACTTAGTGAAATAAGCCAGTCCCAAAGGGACAAATACCATGTGTTTTCCCTGATCTGTGGGAATAGAGAACTAAAATGAAATCTGGAGAAGTAACACTTCAAGAAGGGATGACTTGTACTGCCCTTGTCTTGACTGTCAAGGAACTGTTTCTTTTTGTTGTTTTGGTTTTTTTTCTTCATACTATTTGTTGAACTCTTTACTTAACATAGAACTAATCATATGTATATAAAGTCAACTGAAAGTAGGTATCAGTAAAAAAAATAAGAGTGGGAATATGAGAGGCAGGAGGAAGTCTATAATTGTAAAGTTGTTCTCTGTGTTCTTCATTCATTCCCATGGACTTACTTCTAAGGGTACAGTTTAAAAACTTGTCATGGGACTCTAAATATGATTAAGCTTCATGGTAAAAATGCCATCTTAATTGTTAAGGTGATCATGTTAAGTGTTAAAGTGAACATATAGATAGGATTAAGTGTTAAGGAGATCATATATAAATAGGATCAAGTGCTTGGTAATAATGATAGAATTAAAAGGAGACAATGTCCCACATTGGAAGCAGCCTGCACAGCAGACTCATAGAATGACAATTGCTTTAAGTAACACTCTGACCTCAGAATCAGCCCTTCAGACTTCTTAGTCTGGCTGAAAAGCCCATGAGAGCATTTCAGACATGGAAAGCCAAGATACTGTGGCAAAAAGTGTTTTACATAAAGGATCTCTGTGAGTGAGACCCCAATGGAAAGAAGTAGCCATCAAAGAAGGATGTATTTTTCTCTAAATGGAGGAGAGAACTTCCACTTTGCTTATGGCCTTGTCTAAATACTGACAGAGTCTGTGGACTCAAAAGGCTTCCACAGCATAGGCAGCTCATGTCAAGAACCTTGAGTGGTCACTAAAGTCATATATAAGAGTGTTAATTGTTAAATTAACAAGAGGAGTCACTATGCACTAACTCCCCATGCAGGACCTCTGTCCTCAATGAGTTATATTTTGAAAGTTCACTGTAAAACTAGTACTCAAACAGTTTTGTGTGTGCATGTGTGTGGGTATGCAAATTATTGAAACCTTTACTTAGTACAGAGTTGGTCTTCTGTGTACAAAGTTAATTGAAAATGAATCTTAATGGCAATGGGACTGGCAAGGGGAGGAGAAGGAGGTGGAGGTATGGGAGTGTGGGTGGTATGGTGGGAAGAATAACTGTATTCCTAAAGTTGTACTTGTGAAATTTTATTCCTTAAAAATAATTTAAAAAATAAAAAATGAGTTTTTAAAAAGTAATAGAATGAGAGAAAACATGTGCAATGTCTAAAACGAACCAGAAATTATCTAAAATGCATAAGCAATTCCTGAAACTCAATAAGAAAGAAGTAACTCTAATAGAAAAACACATGAAGCACAAGAACAGGCAAGTAATGTAAGTAGAACTCCTGGAAGAGTACAATTATGAAGAGGTGTTAAAAACACTAGTAATAGAAAAAAAAATTAAAATGAAAAGTTGACTACACTTTAAGTCTTTAAGATTGACAAAAATCAAAAAGCTAGATAATATCCAGGGTTAGTAAGCTTATAGGGAAACAGGAATTCTTCATCCATTACAACAGATGTGGCCATTCAAGAGGCCAACCTGGCACTATCTCATCAAAATAAAAAATGTGGCCAGCGCCGTGGCTCAACGGGCTAATCCTCCACCTTGTGGTGCTGGCACACTGGGTTCTAGTCCCGGTTGGGGTGCTGGATTCTGTCCCGGTTGCCCCTCTTCCAGGCCAGCTCTCTGCTGTGGCCAGGGAGTGCAGTGGAGGATGGCCCAAGTGCTTGGGCCCTGCACCCCATGGGAGGCCAGGAGGAGCACCTGGCTCTTGCCATCGGATCAGCACGGTGCGCTGGCCGCAGCGCACCGGCCGCGGCGGCCATTGGAGGGTGAACCAACGGCAAAAAGGAAGACCTTTCTCTCTGTCTCTCTCTCACTGTCCACTCTGCCTGTCAAAAAAAAAATTAAAAATGAGCCTTAAGAAATTTTCTATAGATCCATAAGAGGACAAAGATGTACATGTTCATCACTTGGAGAACACAAGTCAGTTGTGGTGGAGTATTAAGGCTGAAACATGGATGGCTGAAATAAAATACTCATATAACTTAGTGAAAGAAGTAAAAAACAGAAGACATCACTATCAAGGGTGGGAAACATCAAGCCCAAGGGCCATATAAGGCCTATGAAATCATTTGGTCTGGCTCTGTAGCAGGGTCCATGTACCGAGAACAAGAAACCAAGACCTTTGAACAGGAGATAGTCTTTTATTATGTCGGCATAAGGCCCATGTCCTGAGCCCTGAACAAAGGGTTTTCCCTTATATATGGTTTTAGCTTCTTTGTTTCTCTTATATGGTTACCTGCATACATTTGATTGGATATTCTAATATCACATGGTAGCCACAGGATTGATACCATACCATGCATGGGAATGTAGTTACTGAAGATTTTGTTTTACACACATACTGAGCCATAAGCTGTTTTGGAAGGGTTAACATCACTGTTCTGTACTAACAAGCAGAACCTGAAATGTTTACATATAAGCAGATAGAGACTTCAGTTGAAGCACTCTAGGCAAGCAGATAACAACTACATTTCATTCCCAGGAAGATGCCTCCCTTTTTGCTTCTGACCTTGGGAAGGCCTCTACCACAACTTTAATCATGTCAGTTAGAAACAAGTTTAATTAAAAGACAAAGGCCTCTGCTACATTCCCCCCTTTGAAGCTTGGGACCCTTTTGGGTCAGAAAGCATCATTCTGCTCCAAGGATTTATATTTTTACAGCATTATGACATGTATAACTGTTTTTGTTTTTGACCATGGTCTTTATGAAGTTAGAGACCTTTTTTTTTATAAAAAAGGGCACAAGACAAGGAAGAGTCAGACAAGTCCCTGACATTATAATCACAGCACCTATAAGAGATTTGAATCTACTAAAAGTTAAAAACCTTCCTTTAAACAAGTATCTGGAGTTTTACCCTTTCTAGGTCTGGACTGAAACATGGATGATCTTTTTTATTTGATCAGTAATTTTTTAATGATCTTTTCCTTATTATCTTGTATTATTGTATACAATGGTTATTTAGATTAAAACTTTAAGACCAATATAAAGAGGGAAAAAAGAAAGGATCAGTCCACTATTTTTATTGGGCAGCTGATTCCTCAAGCTTCTGCTGTGCATAAATCAGTCAGCTTCCAAAATGACTTGATGCAAGATGGTCGTCCTCTGGAGTTTCTTTTCAGCCACCATCCGTGGTGATCTCTATAGGGTTGGTCTGCTTGTTTTGGATGGTCAGCTTGTAGGGTGTTGCTGGATTTGAGCTGCAATCCCAGTTTTAGGCCAGGTTCACTCTGCTGTGGTGGATCCAGGGAGCTATCTTATCAACCTTGACCACGGTAGGGATAGAAGAAGCAACAGACTCTTATTTGTAAAGGCTTGTTTTATCTGAAGGCCATTTTACAATAGAGGCCTCCCCCAACCTTTGTGGCTTTGTAAGTCAGGAGGAAACAGACTTAACAAACAAATTAAACACAACAGGATCTAAGACAAGAAGACTGAATTATTATTAGAGTATCTAGGAAATGTGTTATTTAAACCTGGAGGAAGTTTTGTTATTGAGAGAGACATGTAAGCCTGGCCAGGTATATGTGAGGCCCAGACCTAACTATCTCTTTATATGAGATACTGGAAGAGACATCATAAGGAAGTGTGAACCTCTTAAGGGAAGACACCCTGTCGACTCTCATTATCTAGCCAGCCTGAGAGAAGAGCTGGCTTGAACAGGTTGGTATAGAACAGGTGGCATATCTAAAGGATCACAGTCCTGCTTGTACTGACCCTAGACCTTCCCCTCAACAGTGGTGGCTATTTTGGAAGCTGGGGAGAGTAAAGAGCTTCTTTAGCTTGGACCCAATGGAGTTTGTGGTTTTAACTTGGGAGCCCTTTGGCTCCAGTACAGTTCCACTTACCCAGCTCTTGACAGAATTTTGTAGAGGCTGGCTTTTATCAGGACAGCTGTTTGCCTAATCTCCTGGCTTTTCATATTGAAACCTGAGCCATTTGGAATGGACTGACATCCTTGGGTCTCTTTTATGGCAGAACACTGTGTAAAGCAGCTATTAGTTGGCTTGCCACCTATCTTTACATTGCTCCTGTTGCCTAACTCACTTTTTTTTTTTATCTTGGTCTCTGTTAAAGTAGACCACAGAGGCATCCTCTAGGATATAAGTCAAGGGTTTGTTCAGTTCTATCCTTAATGTTTGCTGGCCTGAGCTATAAGTCTGTAGTCACAGGAATTTTTTTTAAAGATTTATTTATTTATTTGAAAGTCAGAGTTACACACAGAGAGAAGGAGAGGCAGAGAGAAAGAGAAAAAGAGAGAGTTCTTCCACTGCTGGTTCACTCCCTAATTGGATGCAACAGCCAGAGCTGCACCCATCCGAAGCCAGGAGCTTCTTCCGGGTCTCCCATGTAGGTGCAGGGGCCCAACGACTTGGGCCATCTTCTATTGCTTTCCTAGGCCATAGCAGAGAGCTGCATTGGAAGTGGAGCAGTAGGGTCCCAAATCAGCGTCCATGTGGGATGCCGGTGCATTAGGCCAGGGCTTGAACCCACTGTGCCATAGTGCCAGGCCTCACAGGCATGTTTTGACCAAGTTTTTATGAGACAACACAATGCCCATGAGGAGAGCCATGTCTTTTAGATAAGATCAAAACATGATGATCAGTTTACCTAATTTGCCTATAAATTTTGGTGTCATTGATTTGTCAAGGAACAACTTTAAATTGGACTTTATGGGGAGCAGTGAGCATTGTATTATACCTTTATCTGTATTTTATTATACCTTTATCTGTATTAGTTTTACCATTGTACCTTTATGATTGTAAATACCTAAGAGTAACTTGCGTGACCAGTAAACTTAGGCACAAAGATGTCAATGACTTTAAAAAATATTATTTTTTCTACCAATAAATTTAGAACATCCTATTTATCAGATTCATTTAAGTCATGTGTACCAAAAAGGTAACTTGTGTTAATTTAGCAGTCTTATATGAGTGTTTTTTTAATCCACAAGTCAATCAAAACCAGTTTTTAATAATTTTCTTATATAGACATGCAACTATACACACATATAATACGTATGTACAATATATAAGATATAAACATATAAGACTAAACAATTAAGCAGTTTCAGTAATAGTTCTTTTAACTGCTTTTAAAATTACTATTTATTGATTAGAATTACCTTTTGTTTATAGTAAACTGTATTCACCATACCCTTTTAGGTGGAACCTGTAGTTTATTGTTAAACTTTAGTTTTTATCTCTATAGAGATGTCCCAAAGTACTGAATACAACAGAAGTAATGGAAAAAAAGTTCTTTGGGACCTAGAAGAGGAAATATTTAAAAACAGAACCAACAATATTTAAATTTTTATGAACAGTCTGATTTTGCTTTGGAGGCTTGAAACCTCTTATTAAGAGAATACATAAGCTGTACTTTGGAAATTCATATTCATTAAATAAAAGATAAAAAATACATAAATAAATCTTAAAAAAGAGAAAAAAAGAGAATTGACAAGAGGCACCTGTTTACTCCACATAATTTAGAAGGCACCTGCAGGATTTTATAAAACATTTCTCTCTTTTAGGCCTTTGGGCCTTTTTATTAAGATAACCACTACGACTGAAAACAACATAACAAAATCATTAGACTTTTGTAGCTTTGGACATGTGTATCAGTACATTTTATATTAGCATAACTTAAAGTTTAGTACCATTTTACTTCATGACAGTACTTTTAAGTTAAAAAACCCAATTAATTAGTTGGTGTCACTACAATATGAGAGATACATCCTTTGATAGTTCCAGGGGCCCAACTGGAAATATCAAAGTCCAAAGAATTTGGAACATTGAGTTTTTGAATGCCAAGGATGTCAAAAAAGTTTAAAATATATGATTGAAACAGGATCCCTTAACACCATGACATAATATAGATCCGATTTAATCACTGTTATATAAAGTGATCAAATACTTTAAAATAAGTATATATTTAAACAAATCATAACTCTTTTAAAATTCAGCTGTTCTTAAACAATTAGAACTTACTGAGACTGAACATAAAGATTATCTCAATAGGATACAAAAAGACTACTTTTAAATATCCACTAGTATATATGTATTTTAAAAACCTCATTGCTTTAACAGAGAATCAGATTTTAATTTTATATCAAAGAAAAATTGATAGCTTCTGTATCTAAAAATTTTTGTAACTTTTTATGACTTTTTTACACCTTTTGTAACTTAAAACCTTTTATCTATTTTTTAGCCTAAACAAGCCATTAGGACAAAGTAATATTCATAAGTCATGTCTTCTTTTTATTAAAAAGATTTTCTCTTAACCTTTTTACTAAGAAACACATTTTTATTTCTGTAACCTTTTTCATCTGCTGACTTTTTTGATTGACATTGGAATAATCCTTTAAAAATCTCTAAATTAATATAACATTTTTAATAACATACCAAATTTTAACCTTAGTTACTTTTAAGCAGTCTTGAATTATTTTTATTTATAAACAGTTTATGAAAATCTATTTGTCAACAAATCCAAGGTTTTCTTATAAAATATAAGGTGTTAAGAGTTCTTAAGTTTACATGTAGACACATTTATCTCATTTATGTTTACCCAATTCACATTTAAGTAATTACACAGATGACTTAAAATGCTGATAT
Organism: Lepus europaeus; assembly: GCF_033115175.1. NCBI lineage: Eukaryota > Metazoa > Chordata > Mammalia > Lagomorpha > Leporidae > Lepus > Lepus europaeus. The sequence continues at coordinate 91,880,336 of NC_084850.1, read as the reverse complement.
CATATCATACTTTGGCTGAATTAAGGTTCAAATTACATTTATATGGAATCTTTTTTTTAAAGATTTATTTTATTTATTTAAAAGACAGAGTTACAGAGAAAGGTAGAGACAGAGAGAGATGTCTTCCCTCCACTGGTTCACTCCCCAATTGGCCGCAACTGCCGGAGCTGTGCCAATCTGAAGCCAGGAGCCAGGAGCTTCTTCCAGGTCTCCCACGTGGGTGAAGGGGCCCAAGGAATTGGGCCATCTTCTACTGCTATCCCAGGCCATAGCAGAAAGCTGCATTGGAAGAGGAGCAGCCGGGACTAGAATCGGTGCCCATATGGGATGCCGACACTTTAGGTCAGGGCTTGAACCCGCTGCGCCACAGCACCAGCCCCAGGAATCTTATTTTTTATAAAACAACTCTAACTGGAAATCAGTGATATCAAGCTGAGATCTATTAAATGGCAATTTTTCACTTAATCTCAGGAAGACAGGCAGTGTCGCTGTAAAGAACCTTTTTTTTTCTTTTTTAAGGCAGTGAATTTTAGATTTATAATATCTAGTTACAGTTGAACCATATTAGCACAAGAATCATTACCCTGGCATCTTGATGTGTGATATTTTTATATATCAAGTATGTCTCCTGAATTTTAGATTGAATTGGGGCCTAGTTTTCTTCTTCTTTTTTTTAACCTAACAAGCACCTTAGGCCAACAACTAGTCAACAGCCTGGGACAGTCTCTGAAACAAGCGTGTTCAGGCAGTTGTAAGAGAGGTCCCAAGAGTGACTGTGGGCCAAGGGTCAGTGTGCCACATGGGCAAGAAGCCCACTGGAGATTGTCAACTTACATTTAGGAGACTAAAGTATCACTGCACCAGGCTGAGAAACAGGTGACCTTCCTCCTCCATCCTCAGCAAAGGGATGGAGTTAAGACACCACAAACCAGAGAGGAGAAAAAAATACTTAAACTGCCTCCATCTTTTTTTTATAGAAACCAGAGCCAGAGAGGAGGGGAGTGGGGTTTAACCCATTAGGGCCTTATACAAGCACAACACTAGTTTTATAACCTGATTATGAAAAAAATGGGGTCAATGTCATACCATGTTTATTATTTGACAGTTTTATGGATCTAACCAGAAGTCCCAAGGTCAGACATTCAGCTGAGTCAAGATAGTACCTTTAAGGCTGGCGCCGTGGCTTAACAGGCTAATCCTCTGCCTTGCGGCGCCAGCACACCAGGTTCTAGTCCCGGTCGGGGCGCCGGATTCTATCCCAGTTGCCCCTCTTCCAGGCCAGCTCTCTGCTATGGCCCGGGAAGGCAGTGGAGGAGGGCCCAAGTCCTTGGGCCCTGCACCTGCATGGGAGACCAGGAGAAGCACCTGGCTCCTGGCTTTGGATCAGCATGAAACGCCGGCCGCAGCAGCCACTGGAGGGTGAACCAACGGCAAAAAGGAAGACCTTTCTCTCTGTCTCTCTCTCTCACTATCCACTCTGCCTGTCAAAAATAAATAAATTAAAAAAAAAGATATTACCTTTAATACTTTAGAGGTAATTTTACTTAATTTAAACTCAGTAAACTCTTTGAATTAGAGGAAAGGAAGGAGGGGAAGGAGAAACAACAGGAAGAACTGGACTCCATTTCTTTTCTTGCACAGAGAAAAGAATCTATTTTACCTGGCCTGCCAGGTATATATTTTTTTCATTTACCACTGTTTTCTGTCTTACATCAGAACTTTTTTTTTGCATGAAGAACATATTTCACCATCTCCGCTAATAGTACCACATCACCAAAACAACAACAAAACAAACAACCCACTTAAGAGATGGGCCAAGGACCTCAATAGACATTTTTCAAAAGAGGAAATCCAAATGGCCAACAGACACATCAAAAAATGTTCAAGATCACTAGCAATCAGGGAAATGCAAATCAAAACCACAATGAGGTTTCACCTCACCCCGGTTAGAATGGCTCACATTCAGAAATCTACCAACAACAGATGTTGGTGAGGATGTGGGGAACAAGGGACACTAACCCACTGTTGGTGGGAATGCAAACTGGTTAAGCCACTATGGAAGTCAGTCTGGAGATTCCTCAGAAACCTGAATATAACCCTACCATACAACCCAGCCATCCCACTCCTTGGAATTTACCCAAAGGAAATTAAATTGGCAAACAAAAAAGCCATCTGCACATTAATGTTTATTGCAGCTCAATTCACAATAGCTAAGACCTGGAGTCAACCTAAATGCCCATCAACAGTAGACTGGATAAAGAAATTATGGGACATGAACTCTATAGAATACTATACAGCAGTAAAAAATAATGCAATCTGGTCATTTGCAACAAAATGGAGGAATCTGGAAAACATCATGCTGAGTGAATTAAGCCAGTCCCAAAGAGACAAATATCATATATTCTCCCTGATCAGTGACAACTAACCGTGCACCAAAAAGGAAACCTGTTGAAGTGAAATGGACACTATGAGAAACAATGACTTGATCAGCCCTTGTCCTGAATGTTGATGAACAACTTAATACTTTTCCCTTTTATTATTTTTTTGTTCTACTTAATACTATTGGTTGAACTCTGTAATTAACACACAATTATTCTTAGGTGTTTAAATTTAATTGTAAAGTGATCCCTGTTAAATATAAGAGTGGGAATAAGAGAGGGAGGAGATGTACAATTTGGGAAAAGCTCAAGCTGACTTGCCCCAAATGGTAGAGTTAGAAATGTGCCAGGGGATTCCAATTCAATCCCATCAAGGTTGCATGTACCAATGCCATCTCACTAGTCCAAGTGATCAGTTTCAGTTCACAATTGATCATAATGATAGGATTAAGAGTCAAAGGGATCACACAAACAAGACTAGTGTCTGCTAATACTAACTGATAGACTCAAAAAGGGAGAGAAGTATCCAACATGGGAAGCGGGATACACAGCAGACTCATAGACTGGCAGATGTCCTAAACAGCACTCTGGCCTCAGAATTAGCCCTTAAGGCTTTTGGATCTGGCTGAAGAGCCCATGAGAGTATTTTAGGCATGGAAAGCCAAGACACTCTGGCAAAAAAAAAAAAATCACCTAAATGAAAGATATCTGTGAGGGAGATCCCAGTGGAAAGAACAGGGCCATCAAAGAAGGAAGTACCTTTCTCTGAAGGGAGGCGAGAACTTCCACTTTGACTATGGCTTTTTCTAAATAAGATCATAGTTGGCAAACTCAAAAGGCTTCCATTGCCTTGGCAACCTATGACAAGAGCCTAGGGAGATTACTGACGCCATTAACAAGAGAGTCAATTTGTTAAGTCAACAACAGGAGTCACTGTGCACTTACTCCTCATGTAGGATCTCTGTCCTTAATGTGTTGTTCAATGTGAATTAATGCTATAACCAGTACTAAAACAGTATTTTACATTTTGTGTTTCTGTGTGGGTGCAAACTGTTGAAATATTTACTTAATTTATACTAAATAGATCTTCTGTATATAAAGATATTTGAAAATGAATCTTTATGTGAATGGAATGGGAGAGGGAGCGGGAGATGGGAGGGTTGCAGGTGGGAGGGACGTTATGGGGGGGAAAAGCCAATGTAATCCATAAGCTGTACTTTGGAAATTTATATTAAATAAAAGTGGAAAAAAAAAGAAAAAACTATGAATGAATTTCAAAATCTTTTGCACTAAAACCAACTACCTTTTAATTCAATTTTCCACTAAATTTTTATAAGTTTAATTAAAAAAAGAAAAAGAAAAGAGGAATATCTAAATGTCCAGTAATGGAGGAAAGGATTAGATCAATTTAAGGTTACAATAGAATATTAAATAGATAAATAATAGTTAAATAACAGGCCACACTGGTATCCCATATGGGCGCCAGTTTGTGTTCCGGCTGCTCCACTTCCAATCCAGCTCCCTGCTAATGACCTGGGAAAACAGTGGAAGACAGAAAAAGTGCTTGGGACCCTGAACCCATGTGGGAGGCTTGGAAGAAGCTCCTGGCTTTGGATCGGCCCAGCTCCAGCCTTTGCAGTCATTTGGGGAGTGAACCAGCAGATAGAAGACCTCTCTCCGTCTCTCCCTCTCTGTAACTCTGCCTCTCAAATAAATAAATCTTTTAAAAAATATATAGATAAAATACTATGGCTCTTAGGTTAGTATCTTTCACATTTTAAGTGCTTAAAAATTAGCTGAGTCTGAATTGTGTCATTAAAAATTTTCTAAGAACTTATAAGGTTTGGCCTTGTGGGGTAGCAGGTAAAGTGCTACTTGTGATGCTGGTATCCCATATGGGCACCAGTTTGTATCCAGGCTGCTCCACTTCTAAACTAGCTCCTTGCTGGTGGCCTGGGAAAAGCAGCCGAAGATGGCCCAAATGTTTGGGTTCTTGCCACTCAAGTGGGAGACTCAGCACTCCTGGCTTTGCCTTGCCCTACTGCTGGCCATTGTGGCCATCTGAGGAGTGAACCATCTGACAGAAGATCGCTTTCTCTAACTCTGACTTTCAAAATAAATAAATAACACTTTAAAAAAAAACTTTTAAAGTTATTATCAGGGCCGTCACTGTGGCGCAGTGGGTTAAAGCCCCAGCCTGAAGCGCCAGCATCCCATATGGGCGCCAATTCAAGTCCTGGCTGCTCCAATTTCTGATCCAGCTCTTTGCTAATTCACCTGGGAAAGCAGCGGAATATGGCCAAAGTCCTTGGGCTCCTGCACCCACGTGGGAGGCCTGGAAGAAGCTCCTGGCTCCTGACTTCAGATAGGCTCAGCTCCAGCGTTGCGGCCATTTGAGATGTAAATCAGAGGATGGAAGACCTCTCTCTTTACCTCTCTCTAAACTCTTTCAAATAAACAAAATAAATCTTTTTAAAAAGTTCTTATTATTCAATTGAGAGACAAAGAGGCAAGAAGATAAAGAGTTCTCATCTGTTGGCTCAGTTTCCAAATGGGCCAAGAAACATTAGTGCTAAAGTCAGGAATCAGAACTCAATGCAGGTCACCCATGTGGGTGGCAGGAACCTGACTACCTGAGCAATCATCTCTACCTCCCAAAATCTGCATTAGCAGGAATCTGGAGTTAGGAGCCAGAGCCAGGCATCAAACTCAAGTACTCCAAAGTGAGACACAAGTGTCTTAACTACTGTACCAAACATCTGCCCCTAAATTTTTTTCACTGTGAAATAAGTATAGATTTATAGGAAGCTGTAAAATAAATATGCAAGATGTCATGATGTTTCACCCAGTCTCCTCAACTTTAACATCAGTATACCATCAAAACCAGGGAACTGATATTGGTACAATCTACAAATCTTATTAAGATTATACATATAATTATACATGTATACCATAAACAAGTTCCACAGTTATAAATAATGTATATGGCTACATACATCACTGTAGAGCTTTGCCTAACTACCAGCATATTCATGACATATACATATATAAGATTCCTTCTTGCTATTCTATTATAACCATACCACTTCTCCACCTACCCCCAATCCTTGGCAAACACTAATCTATTCTCCATGTGTACAATTTTATTTTTAAAGAAGGTTAAATAAATAGAATAATTCATTATGTAACCTTTGAGATTAGCCTTATTCACCTGGCAAAACTGTCTTAAGATCCAATCATGTGTTACACATATCAATATTTTCTTTTTTATTGACAAGAAGTATTCCAATGTTATAAATGTACCACAATCTGTCTAACAATTAACAATTCACCCACTGAAGGAGATATAGCCAGTACATTAGTTAATTTTCTCTGAGGCTGGGTATACTTTATAAAGGTTTATTTAGCTCAGATTTATAGGCTGAAAGTCTGTGATTAGAAGGCCCCATTGGTTTGGCCTCTGGTAAAGGCCTGATGATTGATGGTATCTTAACAGTGGGAGTGCATGAAGAAGAGACACATGATGAGACAGGAAGCCAGAAATGAATCCAAGGTCCAAGCTTGCTCTCTTATGATGACTTGCTCTGACAAGAACTAGTAAGGATTTTGTGAGACCAACATTAATCCCTCCTAAGAGTGGTGGCTTCAATGAATTAACCACCCAGCACTAGGCCTTATGTCTTTAAGATTCCATCACCTCATTGCCACACTGAGGATGAAACTTCTAATCCATGGACTTTTGAAGGTCCCAGTTAAACCACATACAAATCATAAGTGGTAGTTTCAGTTTGGGATAGTTTCCAATTTGAGGCTATTATGAATACCGCTGCTATGAACATCAGTGTGCAAGTTAATGCATGACAGTAAATTTTCATTTCTCTATGATAAATGACCAAGAGTACAGCTGCTATAATATTTGTATGATAGGTTAAAAGGTATAAACATAACCCTAAAGTAAAAGAATAAATACTTCATATCAGACACAATATTTCTCAGAAGGTGGTGTTGTGGTGCAACAGGTTAAGCTGCAGCCTGTGATGCATGCATCCCATATGAGTGCTGTTTCAAGTCCTGGCTGCTCTATTTCTGATCCAGCTCCTTGCTAATGTGCCTAGGAAAGCCTGAGATGATGGCCCAAATGTTTGAGCCCCTGCCACTCCCATGGGAGACCTGAGGCCTTTTGGGGAGTGAACTATCACGTGGAAAATCTCTCTTTCCCTGTCTTTCCCTTCCTCTGTAACTGCCTTTCAAATAAATGTGAGATAGTAAAAATTCTCAGAGAGTTGCCAAATCCCCAGAACCTGTGCATGCCCCTATAACAGCCATCTAGGGGGTATTTCACAAGCTAGCAGAGGGAACAAAGAGAGAAGAGGTGATAAACACTGTCCTACAGTATTATCTAATATTCATAACTCTGTAAGAAAGGTGCTAATGTTAATCTTTTCTCATATATGTGGAAACGGGCTAAGAAAGGTTAACTAACTTCTCTAAGACCATATAGATGGTTAAAGTGGTGAGGTAAAGGCCAACAGAAACAAGAACTCAAACTTCTAACCATTATACCATACTGTCACAGACTTGTTAACTGTGTGTGGTTGGAAATTGGAAGGGGACTGAAGAAAAGCTCTCACCCGAACCATGAAAAAAAAAAAAAGGAAAGATAATATACAGGTGGTCAAGGCATACAACCAAAGGGAAGATGCCAAGATACCCAAACCAAAGTGTACTACATTCTTTTTTGGCAGGGACAGATTAGAAGAGACAAGCAAATGATACTGGGACCTATCTACCAAATGATTGCATTTGAAGATCACTGATCTAGTGAGAAGATGATACAGTCCCGGGTTCAGGTAAAAGAGCCAAATAGCCTCAAGAAGTGCCCCCACTCCAGTCAAATAATTTTTTTCTCTCCAAAGAAAACACAAATAACTAAAGCTATATTTAATTAAATAATATTTTATTGAATACCTACTGTGTACCATATTCTATCCTAAACCATGCTATGGAAAAACAAAGGAAGAATGTATGAGACATGGTCCCTGCACTCTTAGGTGTATATAATTTCTTGAGGAGGTGCAAACACAAACCCAACACAGACATCCTAATAACAAATGCCAAGACAGATGCATGAAAGGTAGCAAGTAGGTCAAGGTACAGAGGACACGCAAGATAGTTTTAGCAGTAATTTATTGACAAAGTTTTATTTTACAGAGGAAGGGCTGTGCCCCAAGAGGCAGCAGTCACAGGGAAGAGGAGGAAAATTAAGCTATAAAGAATAACAAATGTGTAAGAAGAAAAACAACAGCCCTAAGAGGCTGGGGAGAAGAGAAAAGAGGAGACAAAGTTTTTTTTTTTTTTTTTAACAGAGGAATGGCTGTGTTTTAATGAGCAACAACAGTGAGAGACAGAGCTTGGATGATGTTTATACATCCTGGGCCTTGGGTCTATATGACCTAGAGTTCGCAAAAGTGGCAGCTTACAAGTCTTATGGTTGTATTGTACTAGTCAGATAGGAAGCTGGCTGGTTAGGGGTACAAGCACTGAAGAGCCAAAGTGACTATTTTGAAACAATAAAAAGCAGCCTCCGTTTCCCATAGCAGACCCAAGTCCCTGTAAAAGCAGGCATTCAGGCATTCCAGAGATATCAAAGCTTACCAAGGACAGCTAGCTCAGCAAACCAATGGCAGCTCAGTACAGATTACCAAATGAGGTAACTCCCTGAACTCAAGCCAAAGGAGACCCTCCCCTGCTGCCCTGCCCAATCACACAAGGCCCTGAACCCTAAGCCCTCGCTGATGTATCTTCCCTTTAAAAGTGTCCCTGAACAAAGACCTAGGCCTTTCCTCCTTCCTCCACTGCGCCGGTTGGTTGGATGAGGTCCCTGTCGCAGCTTGTACCTTTTTAATAAAAACCTTGCTTTTGCATTTCGGTGTGATCGGGTCGCTGATAGCTTCTTGGGGATCCACTTATCTGGGCATTACACACTTGTTCTGAGAAACCTTCAAGAATACCAGGTGTGAAGAGTTCCTGTGAGAGATCTCAGAAGAAAAAAAAACTTAGCTGAATGTACATTCTATTTTGAATTGAAAGGAAGGGTCTTTTGTCCTTAACACTGAGGAAATACAGAGTTTCAGAAAGATATCCTCAGCAGACACTTAGAACTGAGTATATTCCTTCCTTTACTCAACATTTCTACTACTTTCAAAGCACGGATTTAGGTGTTCCATTTAACAAATATTTCCTGGATTTTTCTATATGCCAGGCACTATGGAAAATGTTAGGGAGTTAAAGACATATAATCATGCTCTTTACCCTCAAGGAGTCTCACTCTTAATATAAAAAGCAGACATATTAAACAGGAAATTAAGTTGTTAGGTATATATGCACAGATATTCTTGTATTTTAAAAGTATAGAATTGCTACAGAAAAGGGAACGAGTCTTATCTTGGAAATGGGAAACAACAAAGGCTCTTTACAGAGGGGTCAATACCTATGCTTCACTCAGTATGCTTAAGTTCTGAAAGATGAAAAAGGATGTAGCAAATAAAGCGGTGGAGAAAGGAACATAAGTACTCAGAATACTACTATCAAACAAGGAGCCAGACACTAAAAGCCAGATACTGCCAGAACCTAAAGTCAAAGAATCTAAAGTGAGGCTAGAGGAGGCAGGAGCCAAATTGTAATGAATATTGCATGCCAACTGAGTAAGTCTGGCAACTAGAAGGTACAGGAAGCTTTTATACTGAAGAGTATTATCTGTGGCAGCAATGTAGAAGATCAGAGGTGAGGCTCATGTTGCCAGTAATCCAGGTGAGAAATGATGAGTGTAAACTCAAGAGAGGTAGAAAAAAAGGTAGGTCAGAAGGATATTTACAAGATAGAATGAATAGACATTGACAGGGACAGGGGCCAGCAATGTGGCACAGTGGGTTAAAGCCCCAGCCTGTACGGCCGGCATCAATATGGGCACCAGCTCAAATCCCGGCTGCTCCACTTTTGATCCAGCTCTCTGCTATGTACTGGGAAGGCAGAAGGATGGTCCAAGTCCTTGGGCCCCTGCACCCGTGTGGGAGACTGGAAGAACCTCCTGATTCCTGGTTTCAGATCAGCTCAGCTCTGGCTGTTGCAGTCATTTGGGGAGTGAACCAGTGTATGGAAGACGTTTTTCTCTCTCTCTCTCTGGCTCTACCTTTCTCTGTAACTCTTTCAAATAAATAAGTTGTTAAAAAAGCAGACATTGACAGGACTTGATGACTGAAAAGAGAACGATTCTAAGATTCCCTCATGCTGCTGGCTTGTGTAATTGTTTGGATAGTGTACAGTGATATCACTGTAATGGCAACCATAAGAGAAGAAATGGGACAAAAAATGATTATAGTTTAGTCTGAGATATACCGAGTTTGATGTACCTGAAGGATATTCAAGTGGAGAAGGGTACTCATTAAACATATTTTCAGATCTAGAAAATAGAAGACAGGGGCCTGTACTGTGGTACAGCAGGTGAGGCCGCCACTTGCAACACTGGCATCCCATGTCAGAGCGCTGGTTCAAGTTCCTGCTAATATACTTGGGAAAGCAGCAGAGGATGGCCCAAATGCTTGGGCCCCTGCCGCTGATGTAAGAGACCTGAATAGAATTAGGAGCTCCTGGCTTTGGGGAATGAGTCAGAGGATAGAGGATCTCTTCCCTCTTCTCTCTCTCTCCCCTTCACCCTGTATTTCTCTGACCTAGAGAAAATGATTTGCAGTTGTTAGTTCATAAGTGATTTAAAACCATAAGAGGTATGATAATCAAGGGGATAATCAAGAATGGCAGGGAAGATAGTCAAAGATGGAATTTCAGAGAGTTCACAGTATTTATAGGACAGCCATAGAAGAGGGTTTGGTAAAATACAAAATAACAAAAATAGAGGACTAATGGCCAGAAGATGGAAAAACCAAGAGAGTGGTATCTTGCAATTCAAGGGAATGAAAAGTTTTCTGTAGATTTAGAAAACTAACACTAAATATATTCAACATGATATGGCAGTGAGTAAGACCACTGTTGGTGACAGGAATGAATTCAGTGAAAGAGTCAGAATGCAAACATAAATGAATATTCCTGAGAGATTAAAGCTATCTCCAGAGAGTAAAAATAAATCGTTCTTTTGAGATGCTTTGTCAGGAAAGGAAGTACAGAAGTTTTTTTCCTTTACCTACAATGAAGTTATGTCCAGGTAAGCCCATCATAAGTTGGTAGTGTTATAAATTGAAAATTTACTTAACACATCTAATCTATCAAACATAATAGCTTGGCAACATAGTGTACTATAAAGAATCTATTTACTGCCTCTGCCCAACATTGTGAGAAAGTATCACACAGCATATGGCTAGCCCAGGAAAAGATCAAAATTCAAAATCTGAAGTACAGTTTCTACTGAATGCACTTTGCTTTCATTCCATCATAAAGTTGAAAAATCCTGAGTTGAACCATTGCAAGTCAGGAATTATCTATATAGAGAAACATATTGGATCCCTTTCATAAAGGAGGGTTTTCTAGAATGGAGTTGAGTATGATTCCAGGCCAAAGCAAAAGGTCTGGAAAACAAGGGTATAGACATGGGAAAGTAAGTTAAGGAAATGTGTTACCAGTAGATTCACCTTGCAGGAAATGCTAAGAATGTCAGAGATGGAACAAAATAAAAACTAAACATTTTATTATTCTTAATTGACCTAACAGATAAGTTCATAATAATAGGAACAATGTACCCAGGTATTATAATTTATGGCTATATAAAATGAATGACAACAGTACTATAAGGGACAGAAAGGAGGAATTGTTAATACTTTTATAAAGTACTTGCATGGGGCTGGCACTGTGGTGCAGAAGGTAAAGCCTTAGCCTGTGACATTGGCATCCCATATGGGCGCCGGTTTGAGATGCAGCTGTTTCACTTCTGCTCCAGTTTCCTGGTAATGTGTTTGGGAAAGCAGCAGAACATGGATCAAGTGCTTGGGCCCAGGCACCCTCATGGGAGACCCAGAAAAAGCTCCTAGATCCTGGTTTTAGATTGGCCAGCTCCTGCCTTTGTGGCCATTTGGGGAATGAACCAGAGAATGGAAGATCTTTCTCTCTGTCTCTAACTCTGCCTTTCAATTAATTAAATGAATTTAAAAAAAAAATAAGGTACTTGCACTACCTATACAGCTACCACATGTGGCTCTGGAGCACCTGGGCCAATTTTATGAGTTGACTAGGAAGCTAAGGGCATCAAGCATGGCAGTTGCACCCTCTTCCAAGACAGTCAGAAGTCATCTTAAGATGAGCAGATGAGGCAGGCATGCAGCAGTTAAGACATAGTTTAATGGGGCCAGCATCGTTGCATAGCAGGTAAAGCTACCACCCACAATGCTGGCATGCCATATGGCCGCCACTTCATGTCCCAGCTTCATGTCCCAATCCAGTTCCCTGCTAATGGCCTGGGAAAAGCAGTGGAAGATGGCCCAAGTGCTTGGGCCCCTACCACACACGTGGGAGACCCACATGAAGCTCCTAAGCTCCTGGCTTTGGCCTGGCCCAGCTCTGGCTATTGCTGCCATCTGGGGAGTAAATCAGTAGATCAAAGATCTTGATCTCTCTCGATCTCTCGATCTCTCTCCCTTTCCCTCCCTCCCTCTCCTTCTCTCCCTCCCCCCCCCCGTGTGTGTGTGTGTGTCTGCCCCTTCTCTCTGTGATAAATAAATCTTAAAAAGAAGAGATTAAGATACCAGCATCTTATATTAAAGTGCCTGAGTTTAAGTCCTGGCTCTGCTTCCAATTCCAGCTAATCAGCTAATGTGCACCCTGGGAAGCAGTAAGTGATGGCTCAAGAAGTTGGGTCCCTGACATCCAGCAGGAGACCCAGGCTGGGTTCCCATCTTCTCTGTATTGGCAGGACCAGCCCTGGCTGTTGCAAGCATTTGGAGAGTGAAATAGCAAATGGGAAGTTTCTCTTTACCTGAATGTCTATCCATCTTTCTCTTTCAGATAAATAAATATTTTTTAAAGGAGAAAGTTTCTGACTCTGTCATTCATGGTCCTGGAGAACCTGAACAAGGCCAAGGCCCTTTTGGACCTTGATGCCCTGAGTTCTGCTAACACAGACCCTCATTTCTGTGACTGCCTGAAGAACCACTTCCTAGATGAGGAAGTGAAATTCGTTAACAAGTTAGGCAACTTAATTGACTTCCACAGGTGGGTTGGCTTCTTTGAAAGGCTCACCCTCAATCAAGCAAGACAGGAGCCTTCTGAGCCCAGCAGTCTTTGAAGAGCTCCTCTACATCTCCTGGTACCCTGGTATCAGGACTTTTTTAAAAAAAATATATTCATTTACTTGAAAATCAGAATTACAGAGAGAGGGAGAGATATTCCATCTGCTGGCTTACTTCCCAAATGACTGCAACAGCCCAGCCAGTCTCCCCTGTGAGTGTGGGGGCCCAAGTACTTGGGCCATCTTTTGCTGCTTTCCCAGGCACATTAGCAGGGAGCTGGGTGGGAAGTGGAGCAGCCAGGACTCGAACCGGCGCCCATATGGGATGTTGGAACTGCAGGCGGCAGCTTAACTCTCTAGGCCACAGTGCCGACCCCTGGTATCAGGACTTCTGTGTAAGTCTGTCTCTCCAGCCACTAGAGGCAGCTTCTTAATCAACCTGGAGCCCTCCCCAAAGCCTTGGATCAAATAAAATTAAAACTCTTCAGAGTAAGAACAAGAAAATAAACAAAAGACAGACTGTCAGAGTGTGTTCAAATATAAGACTCAACTATGTTGTCTACAAGAAATCCACTTTAAACATAAACACATTTAATACATGAAAAGTAAAAGGATGGAGAAATATATATAATGTTTGTACTAACCAAAATAAAAGCTGGAGTAGCCAAATTAATAAGACAAAGCAGATTTCAGAGCAAGGAAAATAATCATGGATTAAACAGGAGTGTAATGGCTCTATGGTGGTTTCCTCCCAAAATTCCTTTATTGAAACTAACCTCCAATGCAAGAGGATTAAGAAATAGGGCCTTTAGGAGGTGATCCCTCACTAATGGCATTAGTACTGTATAAAAAAGATTTGGGGAGCTTGTTTGCCCCTTCGAGAAGACCACTGTCTAGAACAAGGAAGTAGGCCCACAACAGACACTGAACTGTCCTACACATTGATCGTAGGCTTCCCAGACTGCAGAATTGTGAACAATAAATTTCTATTGTTTATAAATTACCCTGTCTGTAGTATTTTTCTTATACCAATCTGAATGGACTAAGGCAAGATGCATTACATAGAGGAGTAGATTGCCCAAGAACACATAAAAAATACCGTGGGGACAGATTTTGTGGTTCCACAAGTTAGGTCATTGCTTATGACGCCCAAGTTCCATATCAGAGTGCCAGTTCCAACCCCAGTTACTATTTTTTTAAAGATTTATTTATGTATTTGAAAGGCAGAGCTAAAAATACAGAGAGGAAAAGAGAAAGAGGAAGAGAGAGTGATCTTCCATCCTGGCACTGCAGGTGGCAGCTTAACCCACTGTGCCACAATGCCAGATCCTCAGCTACTCCACTCCTGATCCAGCTTCATGCTAACGCATCCTGGGAGGCACTGCAGGATAGCTCAAGTGCTTGAGCCTGTCCCACCTGCATGGGAGATCCAAATGGAGTTCTGGGTTCTTGGCTTCAGCCTGAACCAGCCCTGGCTGTTGAGGGAATGGAGAGTGAACCAGTGTATGGAAAATTTCTCTCTCTGTTATTCTGACTTTCAAGTAGATGAAAATAAACATCTAAAAAGAAATAAAAACAAACAAAATCCTTAATATGTATGTCTGACAACAAAGTATCAAAATTCATGAGGCAGAGGTGGGTACCGGCACAGCACTTAAGATACTGCTTGGGATGCCCACATTCCATACTGGAGTGCCTGGTTCAAGTCCTGGCTACTCCATTTCAAATCAGTTTACTGCAAATGTGTATCTTGGTGGCAGCAGATGATGGCTCTGGTACTTGGGTCCCTACCACCGACATGAGAGACCTGGATTGAGTTCTGTGCTCCTGGCTTCTGCCTGTCCCAGCTGTTGCTATTGTTGGCATTTGGAGAAGAGGAAAGATATCTTTCTTTCTCCCTATCTTTCTCACTCCACCTTTCAATAAAAGTGAAAATAAAAATGTAAAAGAAATGTGAGTACAAATTGATAGAACTGAAAGGAGAAATAGATGAATTCCTATTTAATACAACATTCTTATATTAAAAGATTCATCAGGCAGAAAATCACCAGCACCATCATTGAGTAAATATAAATGAAATCTACAGAATATTTCTTATTTTTAAGGCAGAATTAGACAGTGAGAGAGAGAGAGAGAGAGAGAGAGAGAGAGAGAGAGAAAGGTCTTTCTTTTTTCGTTGGTTCATCCCCCAAGTGGCCACTACGGCCAGCTTGTTGTGGCCGGCGCGCTGCGCTGATCCGAAGCCAGGAGCCAGGTGCTTCCTCCTGGTCTCCCATGCGGGTGCAGGGCCCAAGGACTTGGGCCATCCTCCACTGCACTCCCGGGCCACAGCAGAGAGCTGGACTGGAAGAGGACCAGCAGGAACAGAATCCGGCAGCCCAACCAGGACTAGAACCCGGGAGCCGGCGCCACAGGCAGAGGATTAGCCTAGTGAGCTGTGGTGCCAGCCCAGAATATTTCAGAGACAGCTGAATTCTTCTCAATCTCTAACATTCACCAAGATAGTTCTATATCCTGGGCCATAAAATACAAATTAACAAATTTTAATTTTTTTGGATTTTTTTTAACTTTTATTTAATGAATATAAATTTCCAAAGTACAGCTTATGGATTACAATGGCTTCCCCCCCCATAACTTCCCTCCCACCCGCAACCCTCCCCTTTCCCGCTCCCTCTCCCCTTCCATTCACATCAAGATTCATTTTCAATTCTCTTTATATACAGAAGATCAGTTCAGTATATATTAAGCAAAGATTTCAGCAGTTTGACCCATATAGCAACACAAAGTGAAAAAAAATACTGTTGGAGTACTAGTTATAGCATTAAATAAGAGTGTACAGCACATTAAAGACAGAGATCCTACATGATATTTTTTAAAAATTAATTAATTTTCTATGCAATTTCCAATTTAACACCAGGTTTTTTTTTTCATTTTCAATTATCTTTATATACAGAAGATCATTTCAGTATATACTAAGTAAAGATTTCATCAGTTTGCACCCACACAGAAACACAAAGTATAAAAATACTGTTTTAGTACTAGTTATAGCATCACTTCACATTAGACAACACATTAAGGACAGATCCCACATGGGGTGTAAGTACACAGTGACTCCTGTTGTTGACTTAACAATTTGACACTCTTGTTTATGGCATCAGTAATCTCCCTAGGCTCTAGTCATGAGTTGCCAAGGCTATGGAAGCCTTTAGGGTTCGTCGACTTATTCCAATAAGGTCATAGTCAAAGTGGAAGTTCTCTCCTCCCTTCAGAGAAAGGTACCTCCTTCTTTGATGGCCTGTTCTTTCCACTGGGATCTCACTCGCAGAGATCTTTCATTTAGGTCTTTTTAGGTTTTTTTTTTTTAAAGATTTTATTAATTTATTTGAGAGGTAGAGTTACAGACAGTCAGAGGGAGAGACAGAGAGAAAGGTCTTCCCTCCGTTGGTTCACTCTCCAAATGGCCACAACGGCCGGAGCTGCAACGATCTGAAGCCAGGAGCCAGGAGCCCCCTCCTGGTCTCCCATGCGGGTGCAGGGCCCAAGCACTTGAGCCATCCTCCACTGCTCTCCCAGGCCACAGCAGAGAGCCGGATTGGAAGAGGAGCAGCCGGGACTAGAACCGGCACCCATATGGGATGCCAGCGCTGCAGGTGGAGGACTAACCCACTGCACCATGGCGCTGGCCCCTTTAGGTTTATTTATTTATTTGAAAATCAGAGTGATAGAGAGGGACACACACACACACACACACAGGCAGATCTTCTACCTATTGGTTCATTCTCCAGATGGCCACAATGGACAGGGCTGAGATAGGTCAAAGCCAGGAACTTAGTCTGGCTCCCTCACATGAGTGGCAGGGGCCAAACATTTGGGCCATTTTCCACTGCTTTTCCCAGGATCAGAAGTGGAAGCAGCTGGAACATGAATTGGCACCCATATGGGATTCTGGCATCATAGGCAGAAATTTATACAGAAATCATATAAAGTATGCTTCCAGACTACAACAGAATTGGGCCAGAATTAACAGAAAGATAGCTGGAAAAATCACAAGATACCTGGATATTAAACAACATACTTCTAAATAATATGGGTCAAAGTTTTCAGAGAAATTCTTTTTAAAATTTGAGCTACATGAAAATAAACCTTAACAAAATTTGTAGCATATAACAAAATCAGTGCTTAGAGTGAAATTTATAGCATTAAATGCATTTATCAGAAGAAAGATCTAAAATCAATAATCTAAATTTCCACCTTAGGAAAATGAAAACAAAACAAAAAAAGGGGCGCAAACTATATTCGAAGTAAGAAGAAATACTTAAAATCAACAAAATCCACACCAGGCAATTAATAGAGAAAATCAACGAAAGCCCAAGCTATTTTTTATTTAACTAAGAAAGAGGGTGAATACACAAATAACTAATGCCAGAAATGAAAGAGACACCACTACTACTGATCCCATGTGTGTTAAACAGATAATGAAAAAAATTATGAATAAGTCTATGCCCACTGAATCGAAAACTTAGGAAAATGACCAATACCTTGAAAGATATTCTGCAAAAACACAAATAGAGTAACATGCATCTATTAAAGAAATGATAAATAATCTTCCAATGGATTTAATGGATTTAATGGATTCACTGATGAACTAGATCAAACACTGAAGGAAAAAATTACAGCAATTCTCTGACATCTATTCCAGAAGACAGAAGCAGAGAGAATACTTCCATTTTAAAAAAACAAAAAGATGTATTTATTTGAGAGGCACAAAGGAGGAGGAGGGGAGCGAGCAGGAGAAGGACAAAGACAGAGGGAAGGAGAGAGAGGGACAGAGGGAAAACCCATCCACTGGGTTTACTCTCCAAATGCCCACAACAGCTGGGGCTGAGTCAGGCCTAAGTCAAGAGTCAGGAACTAAATCCAGGTCTACCACACAGGTGGCCGAGACCCAACTACTTGAGCCCTTACCTGCTACCTCCTAGGATGTGAACAAAAGCTGCAATCATGAGCAGAGCCAGGAGTTGAACCCAGGCACTCCTATATAAGATGTTAGCCATCCCAACCAGGGTCTTAACTGCTAGGCCAAATGTCTGACCTTTCCTAACTGATTCCATAAGGCATGCATTGCCCTAACTCTAAAACTAGAAAATATGTAATAAGAAAGAACAATACAGACGAATTTTTCTCATGAACACAAGTATAAAAGTCCTCCCTAAAATTCTGGTGTATTAGTTTGCTAGGGCTGCCATAACAAATACCAGAAACTGAGAGGCTTAAAAAAGTTATTATCTCACAGTTCTGGAAGCTAAAAGTCTAAAACCAATGTTTCAGCAGGGTTGGTTCCTTCTAGGTGCTGTGAGGGAAGGATTTGTTCTAGTCCTCTCTCAATGGCTTGTAGACATCTTGCCCTTATGTCTTTTCATATCATCTGCTTCCTATACATGCTTATGTCCACATTTCCCCCTCTCATGTGCACATCAATCATTTTTGGGTTATGGCTCACCCAAATGAACTCATTTTAATGTGACTGCATCCTATGGACCCTATCTTCAAATTAGGTAACCTTCTAAGACATTGGGGGTTAGGACTTCAATATATGAATTTTTATGGGACATAATTCAACCTATAACAATTAGCAAACTGAATCTAGTAATGCATAAAAAGAATTATACACCACAACCAAGTGGAATTTATTCCGTTTGTGCAAGGCTGGCACACATGAAAAAATAAGTTAAAGATGAAAAAAAAATCATAGGATTCTATCACTGACGTAGAAAAAGCATTTGACAAAATACAATGTCTATTCATCATAAAAACTCTTAACAAACTATGAGTAGAGAGAAACTTCCTAAATTTGATAAAGAATATTAACAAAAACCCTATAGTTAATGACATACTTAATTGTGAGAAATTAGATGTCTTCCTGTTAAGACCAGGAACAAGAAGAGAAGAAACTCAGAAGACTAATGCTACCCAACTTTATGACTTAACAATAAAACTACACTAACTGAAACAATGTGCTACTGGGGAAAGAATAGAGAGATCAATGGAAAAGAACAGAAGACTCAGAAATAGACCCATGCAAATACAATTAATAGCAGCTCCCTTGAAAAGAAACAAATGCAATTCGAAAAAAGGATAGCTTTTGCAATTAATAGTACCAGCTTTTGCCATTAATAGTACCAGCACTTAACATCTAAATGAAAAAAAAAATGTAATCTTGACACAGACTTTATACCTTTCACAAAAGTTAACTCAAAATAGATCACAGACTTAAATGTAAAATGTAAAACTAAAAACCTCTTAGAAGATAAGATCAGTGGAAATCTAGTTGACTTTAGTTTGATGATGGTTTCTTACAGACAACACCAAAAACAGCATCCATCAAAGAAAAACAGGGTTATGCTGAACTTTACTAAAATTTAAAACTTCTGCTCTGTGAAGGACACTGTTAAGAAAATGAAGACATGACACACACTGGGAGAAAATATCTGCAAAATGCATCTCTGATAAAGGACTGACATACAAATACACAAGAAGTTTAAAAAATCCACAATAGAGAATAATCCAATTAACAAATGGGCAAAAGATCTGAACAGATGCCTCACCAAACAAGCACATAAAAAGATGCTCAATATAATTTGTCATTAGGAAATTATAAATTATGGCAATAATAAGATACCAGCACACACCTATTGGAGTGTTAAAAACCAAAACACTGACAACACCAAATGCTGTTGATTTCAAGCCACAGGAACTCTCATTCATTGCAGGTGGAATGCAAAACAGTATAGCCACTATGGAAGACAATTGGAAGCTTCTTACTAACCTAAATAAACTCTTTACCATATGATCCAACAATTGTGCTACTTCATACAATTTATACTAACCAGTTGAAAGATTTTGTCTCATCACCATGTTCCTAAAGTCGTAATTATTAAGTATATGAAGTTTATAACTGTAAAGCTGTATAGTTCTGCATACATTGCTCCAGACTAACTTCTAAGTTAGTAAGGATTAAGGGTCTGGTAATAATAATAGATAGAATTAAAAAAGGAGGGAATGCTCCAACATGGGAAGCAGTCCACACAACAGATTCATAGAACAACAATCGGTTTAAGTAGCACTCTGACATCAGAATCAGCCCTTAAGGCATCAGGTCTGGCTGAAAAGCCCACAAGAGCATTTCAGGCATAGAAAGCCAAGACACTGCAGTAAAAAGTGTCCTACATGAAGGACCTCAGTTTGGGTGAGACCCCAGTGGAAAGAAGTGGTCATTAAAGAAGGAGGTACTTCTCTCTGAAGGGAAGAGAGAACTTCCACTTTGCTTATGGCCTTGTCGAAATACTGATGGAGTTTCTGAGTTTGTGGATTCAAAAGGCTTCCATAGCCTAGGCAGCTCATGTCAAGAGCCTCAGGTGATCACTGATGCCATACATAAGACTGTTAATTGTTAACAGGAATCACTGTGCACTAACTTTCCAATCAGGACCTCTGTCCTCAAAGAGTTCTATTATAATTATGTCTAAGTGCTCACAAAAGATTTATCATTCCTAGGTGCTTCTTTAAAGAATCTAATTAATTCTAATTAGAATTAAGTTTCTAAAAAAAAGAAGTGAAATTAACTTCAAGATGCAATGACTTTGAACAGTCTTTGTCTCGACTGTTGAGGAACAGGTTTTTTTTGTGTGCAAATTGTTGAACTCTTAGCATAGAATTGGTCTTCTGTGTATGAAGTTAATCAAAAATGGATCTTATATGGATCTTATTTCTCTCTGTCTCTCTCTCTCTCACTGTCCACTCTGCCTGTCAAAAAAAAAAAAAAAGAGAGAGAGAGAGAGAGAAAAAGAAAAAAATGGATCTTAATGGAGAATAGGACCGGGAAAGGGAGAGGGAGGAGGTAGAGGGGTGGGAGTTTGTGTGGGAGGGCAGGTATGGTGGGAAGAATCAGTATGCCCCTAAAGTTTAACTTATGAAATGCATGAAGTTTCTATTCCTTAAATAAAAGGTTTATTTGGGGGAAAAATTATGTCTCTAGAAAAACCTGTATATGTTTATTAAAGCTTTATTCATAACTGTCAAAACTTAGATTTCCTTCAACAGTGAATGGAGAACTTTTTTTTTTAAGATTTATTTTGGGCCCGCAACATGGCTCACTTGGCTAATCCTCCACCTGAGGTGCCGGCACCCTGGGTTCTAGTCCTGGTTGGGGTGCCAGATACTAGTCCCGTTGCTCCTCTTCCAGTCCAGCTCTCTGCTGTGGCCCGGGAGTGCAGTGGAGGATGGCTCAAGTGCTTGGGTCCCTGCACTCGCATGGGAGACCGGGAGGAAGTACCCAGCTCCTGGCTTTGGGTCAGCGCAGCGCCAGCCATAGTGGCCATTAGGGGAGTGAACCAACGGAAGGAAGACCTTTCTCTTTGTCTCTCTCTCACTGTCTATAACACTCTCTCTCTCTCTCTCTCTCTCTCTCACTGTCTCTCTCTGCCTGTCAAAAAAAAGATTTACTTTAGTTATTTTGAAAGACAGAGTTACAGAGAGGGGTAGAGACAGAAACAAAGAGACAGGTCTTCCATCCACTGGTTCACTCCCCAAATGTCCACAACAGCCAGAGCTGAGCCCATCCAGAGAAAGGGGCCTAGAGTTTCTTCCAGGTCTCCCACATGGGTACAGGGGCCCAAGGACTAGGGCCATCCTCTGATGCTTTCCCAGGTCCAAGAGCAGGGAGCTGGAATGGAAGTAGAGAAGCCAGGACTAGAACCAGCACCCAAATGGGATGCCAGCCCTGCAGACTGAGGCTTTAAACCACTATGCCACAGCACCAGCCCTGAGTGGAGAACTTAATTGTGGTACATTCAGACAATGGAGCATTATACAGTGAAAGTAAATGAAATGAGCTATCAAACTATGAAAAGACTTGGAGGAAATCTTAAATGGATATTGCTAAGAAGCTGAGAAGGCTATATATTGTCTTATTACAACTACACAACTTTGGGAAAAGATAAAACTATGGACATTAGTGACTGCCAGGAGTTCAGGGAGAAAGGCAGGCAGTATAAACAGGTGTAGCATGCAACTTTTTAAAGAATTATTTATTTTAAAGGCAGAGTGACAGGGAGAGGAGACATACACACACACACACACACAGAGAGAGAGAGAGAGAGAGAGAGCGCAAGAGAGAGAGTGCTCTTCCATTCCTGGTTCACTCCCCAAATGCCTGCAACAGCTGGAGCTAGACTAGGCAGAAGCCAAGAGGCTGGAACTCCATTAAGGTTTCCCACATGGATGACAGGGACCCAAGTACTTAGGTGATTTTCTGTTGCTTTCCCCAGCACATCAGCAGGAGCTGGATCAGAACTGGAGCAACCAAGATTCAAACTGGCACTGATATGGGATGCTAGCAGGACAAGTGGTGGCTTATCCACTGTGCCAAAACACTGGCACAGCTTTTTAGGGCAGTGAAACCTATGTGTAAAATCCCATACTGGTAGATACTTATCTCTACATGTTAGTTAGAACTCATAAAGTGAAATCTAATGTAAATTATTATGGATTTTAGTTAATAAAGCTGGTGTATCAATATTGGCTCATCAATTTTAAGAAATGTACCACTAATGCAAGATGTTAATAACAGGAAGAAACTAGAGGAGCTGGTGAGGATAAATACAGGACCTCTCTGTACTTTCCATTCAATTTTCCTGTAAAACTAAAACTGCTCCAAAAAATAACACTATTAACTTTTTTAAAAGATTGAGTTATTTATTTAAAAGTCAGAGTTACACAGAGAGAGAAGGAGAAGCAGAGGCAGAGAGAGAGAGAGAGAGAGGGAAGTCTTCTACCCATTAGTTCACTCCCCAATTGGCTGCAACAGCTGCAACTGCACCGATCAGAAGCCAGGAGCCTCTTCCTGGTCTCCCACATGGTTGCGGGGTCCCAAGGACTTGGGCCATTTTCTACTGCTTTCCCAAGCCATAGCAGAGAGCTGGATCGGAAGTGGAGCACCCGGGATTCAAACTGGCACCCATATGGGATGTTGGTATTGCAGGCAGCGGCTTTCCCTGCTACACCAAAGTGCGGGCCCCAACACTATTAACTTTTGGGGAAAAAAAAGAGTAGAAGGAGTGGACTGAATTCTCAGGGAGGAAGAGTATCACTATATTCCTAAA
Source organism: Lepus europaeus (assembly GCF_033115175.1). Taxonomy (NCBI): domain Eukaryota; kingdom Metazoa; phylum Chordata; class Mammalia; order Lagomorpha; family Leporidae; genus Lepus; species Lepus europaeus. The sequence continues at coordinate 91,857,570 of NC_084850.1, read as the reverse complement.
TCTGTATATATGAAACACAGGAAACTTGTATACCTTCAATAAAATTTAAAAAAAAACTTTATTTTGGTGCTAAAAAAAAGTAACCTCCTGTACACAGCCCCTAGTCTGATTGAAGCCTACTTTGCCATCATTGAAATTCCCTAAAGAACACAATTCTATAAGAGCTGACCAATTGAAGGAGGCCTGGAAGCACTGTAAACCAAGAACTCAGATAAGCTGAACATACACCTCTCAGCTCCAACTATAATCTTTAACAACCTTTACCCCTAACCCTTCACGGAACCTGGGAATTAAACAATAGGTACAATAGGTACCTGGCTTCTTGCTCTTCACTTTGCAATAAACACCCACTTTCTTCTACCACCCAAGTGTCAGTGATTGGCTTCCTGCATGTCGGGTGAGTAGATCCAATTTGAGGGCTCCATAGCAACTCAACCAACCAGTTTTGGAGGTGTACTATAAAAGGAACAAAGGGATTAAATCCATAGTTATTTCAAGCAAAGAATAGGTAGAATGGGGGGGCAGGGAGAAAATACTTATAGAGACAGATGCAAAGAAATGTTGCAAGAAGAAACATGGGTACATGCCATTTCCTTTCACGATAGGGAAGAAACACAGGCGCAAGCCATTTCCTGATGGGGAAGTTGTGCTAATCTGAATGCTGGAGATTATGTAAACATGACAAAGGTTGTTTGATAAACATACTCGATTGGACCAGCTTGGCGGCACAGGAGACTAAGTCGCTGCTTCGGAAACCAGCATCCCATATTGGAATGCTGCTTCTACTACTGGCTGCTCTGCTTCCAATCCAGCTCCTTGCTTGTGCACATGGGAGGGCAGTGGATTATGTACCTGGGTCCCTGCTGTCCACATGGGTGACCTGGATGGAGTTCTGGCTCCTGGCTTTGGCCTGTCCCAGACCACACTGTTGCAGCCATCTGGGGAGTGGACCAGTGGATGGAAGATCTATCTCTCCTCCCTCTGTCATTCTGCCTTTCAGATAAATAAATTTCTTTTAAAAATTCATGTGATCACTTCAGCCAACTGAAAGTTAAAAGGAAAGTAGGCTTGTCCTTAACAGAGAAACTGCATTGTGATTAGGTTAACATAAACTATCAATGTAAATTGACACTTCAGTAACAAAAAATGGGCAAGGAGTGGGGAGCAGAAGCTGAAATAATCTTTAGTGTTCTCCTTCCTGTCCCAGAGATCTTTTTGCAGTCCTGAATAGTAGTAAGTGCTAAACAGGTGAAAAATCTGGCTACTTTTCCTGCTATGATCCAAGACACTATTTGACACTTGTAGGGTAGTCATTTAGGAAACCTCAGAGAAGGAGGAAATTATTTTTTAAAGATTTATTTATTTTTAATTTTTTTTTATTTTTATTTTTTTGACAGGCAGAGTGGACAGAGAGAGAGAGAGAGAGAGAGAGAGACAGAGAGAAAGGTCTTCCTTTTGCCGTTGGTTCACCCTCCAATGGCCGCCGCGGTAGGTGCGCTGCGGCCGGCGCACCACGCTGATCAGATGGCAGGAGCCAGGTGCTTCTCCTGGTCTCCCATGGGGTGCAGGGCCCAAGAACTTGGGCCATCCTCCACTGCACTTCCTGGCCACAGCAGAGAGCTGGCCTGGAAGAGGGGCAACCGGGACAGGATCGGTGCCCCGACCGGGACTAGAACCCGGTGTGCCGGCGCCGCAAGGTGGAGGATTAGCCTACTGAGCCGCGGCGCCGGCCAAAGATTTATTTATTTTAAAGGCAGAGTTACAGAGAGGCAGAGAGAAAGAGAGAGAGAGAGAGAGATCTTCTATCCACTGGTTCACTCCCCAAATGGCTGCGACAGCCAGGGCTGTGCCGATCTGAAGCCAGGAGTTTCTTCCAGGTCTCTCACATGGGTGCAGAGGCCCAAGGACTTGGACCATCTTCTACTGCTTTCCCAGGCCACAGCAGAGAGCTGGATCACAAGTGGAGCAGCTGGGACTCAAACAGGCACCCAAGTGGGATGCCGGTACTTCAGATAGCAGCTTTCCCTGCTATGCCACAGTACCGGCCCCATGGAGGAGGGAATTATTAATATCCTTGATAGGCTTGCTACTGGGATCCACATGGCCAGGGAACCTCTTACCATTTTCAGGTCAGATGTTCTAAGAAACCTACAGTTTACTCTTCTCATTCTATTCATGGGTACCAGAGTCCAGTCACTCTGGTAATTTCTAATGATAATGAATACATCTTCCTTTTTATCTTCACATTCTGATTAACAACAGCTAACTGCTTGACTAGTAAGGGAATAATCAGAATTTTTGTTTAACTCAAAAAATAATGTTTAAGAATTCAAGGACTACAGGGAAGTGGCTAAAAAAGACCTGATCAGACACTGTCCACCTGCTGTAAACAGTGAAGCCTTAGATTTAAGGGACCACCATCCAATCAGCCTCAGATCAAACGGACCACCTTACAAAATTGATTAACAATGAACCCCCTTCATCATTTAAAAATGCTCTAACTAGCAGGGCTTTGCTAGCCTGTTGGATAAACCTGTTTCCTTGCATCAACTCTCGTCTCTGGCACACTGGCCATCCAGCATGGAGCTGATGACATCATTCTGAGACAGTGTGGTAAAAGAGTTCCTCTACCTGAAGTGCTTTTAGCCAGCAGAAACCTGATTATTGGGGGGGGGCACTATGTCACAGCAAGTTGAGGTGCCACTTGGAATGCCCCCATCCCATATCAGAGAGCCTAGTTGGAGCCCTGGCTACTCTGCACTTCCAATCTAGTTTCCTGATAATGTGTCCAGGAGGCTGTGGATATGGCCCAGGTACTGGAGTTCCTGCCACTCATGAGGGAGACCTTGA